>NC_057853.1:76077662-76702662 GCF_015237465.2 Chelonia mydas
ATGTATTTATTTATTACACATCAGCTATTAATCTTGGGAACAATGTTTAATTTGTCTAAGTTCTTATAGAGTGCCCATTACTGTGATACCTAATAGGAGAGATATTGAATATTGTGATGATCACAGCCCAAGACATTAGTTTTTTCCCTTTTATATGAAAGTTAGCACAGAAGAAATGCCGCTGAATAATTTGCCTTAGAACTCTGTCTCTGGCTAGGTTCAATCACAAGAAAAACTGGGTCTTGCATCGTTCTATAATACTAAGATCTCTTGCAGTATTCCATAACGCTGCCAGCTAGCTCACTTTGCTTTCATCCCAGAGGCATTTTATTCTGGAAAGTTTCATAGCTAGGGGAAAAAAAGTGTTCTTTTTTTAAAGTAAAAAAACTAAAGTGAGGAAGGAAATATACCTTAATAGATTCATTTGTATTCCTTTATCAGTGGTCTGTGATTCATACTTGTGCTCTGGAATACAATACATAGATGAGTCACACAGAGAAACAACCTCTGCACAGGAAATTAAGTTGTCATTTTAGTGCAACATTTCTCTTCCAAAAGGTGAAACAAAGATGGGTTATTAATAGTCATGGATGAAGCCTCAAGGAGCTGGAAGATTTGTTTTGGATAAATACCCCGAAGTTCACATGCTATACTCTATAGGCTTTTGGAGTTTGCAAAATCGGAGCCTAATTCTGAAGACTACTATGTATCTGTAACTCCTATTGGTTTCAATTTTCAGAAGCAAATATATTTGCCCCAGTGAGGTCCCTTTAAAAATTTGTCTCTGAATATGAAAGCCAGCAATTTGTATCCAGTCAAGAAGCTGAACATCAGACAGTGTCCACATGAAGAGGTCCAAACACTGAAGCATTGAATGACTTGGAGATATTCAGGAGAAAAAAACACATTAATTTTATAATTCCCACAAATATTTACAGCCATTAGTGAAGCCAGTGACCCTAGTCTGTTAATATGTCCTAATTTCACTGCTGCAGTGTAGGGGAGTGGATGATTTTGCCCTCTTCACTCCTGTCCTCCAGAATACCTTTCCAAGATTAGGTGAAGAAGATAGTTAGTTTACTAGGTTGCTGAGGACCCTCTGAAAATTCTGAAATGATGGGGACTGTATGAAAGAAGTGTTTGCTGGCTACTGAATAACCACCAACACACCTTCCCAAATAAACCCTCTTAATATGCATTTTAAGGTCTACTGGAGGAGGAGTTGAATACAATCAGGTTCAGAGTTCGATACACAGGAGTCTCAATATCATCCAAATATTAACACCTAAGAGTCTAAATATCATTAGAATCTGTACATTGGCCTTTTTCCCCATCCCAAATGATATTTTGAAAATATCACAACATACTCATTTTAGAATAGTGAGCATATGTCAAATGATCAGCATTTTCTGTGTATGTAAATCTTGATGAAGGAATGCTGACATTAAAATTAGTGTGTATACATATATATATATATATCTGAGACTTACATATCATTAAAGTCAGAATCTGATCCTTCTCCTATTAAAATCAGTAGGAGTTTTTCTAATAAAAACAACAAGGAACAGTATCTGGCCAAAATAATTTAATCTACCCTCCTTCAGCTGCTGGTTTCACAGCAGGAGTATTGCCACTAAGAAGATTATAAGGACATAAAAATTCACTTTAAACTCTAGGAAATTATCTATTTGTTTAAAATGGCATTTATGATTTCAGAAGGAGCAGCACAGTGCATTCATGACTATAGTTGCATTGTAATTACTATACATTTAGAAATAAACAGAAAAATAGTTTAAATATAGCTCATGATGTATAATAAAACATGGAGCACATTTAGATGTCAAGGTCTGTTGGGTTTTTTTATGCAGCTTCAAACCCCAAACCATAAGGCTCAGTGGTTACAAAACAGATGAGGAACCCATAATTAGCCTCCAGGGTTCTTTCAACCATCCTACAATTCTGGATTCACTTCCCTCCAGATTTCTACTAAAATTACCGTTGAAGATAGTCAAGCATTGAGAAGTACAGTATGTACTTTTATTTACTTCTATCCCCTTTCTCTCCAAAAGTATTTTTTAATTAGGGTATCAGAAAATGTGTAGTGGTTGTCATTAAAAAGTGAACATTTGACAATACCATACACTTGCCACAACTATTTCCCATACTAGATAGCTTTAAGGAGAAGACTGACAAGATCTGTCATAACTTTCCCTTTTCCTCAACTTCTTTCTTCCTCACCTCACCTCCCATACTTCTCACCTGTTAATGACTGTGAGATCTCTCACTGACTTCCCATTTGTGATCCTTCCACCTGTCCTTCACCCTTCTTCCTCTCAGCTATTAACCTCTCTTGTCCGAACCACAGCCCTCCTTTCTTTCCCTCACTGTGAACCTGTCCACTTCCTCTGGCTTCTCCCATCGTTAAAAACCTATGGCCTCGTTTTCATTTATACCAAAGTGAAAGTTACATGGACCCACTTTAAGGCCACTTTGCTACCAAAGCGAAGTCAATGAGAGCCAAGTGTCTATTCTTGACTCTACTAGTCTCTCCAACTATCACGCTATCTCCCTCCTCTACGCTCACTGATTGGGTGGTCCACAATCATTGTGTTATCTTCGTCACCTTAAGATTGCTCTTAGACCCACTTTAGTCCAATTTCTGCTTTCTCCATTCCTCTGAAACAGCTCTCACCAAAATCTTAAACAACTTCTTCCTCACTGTGTCTCAAGGCCAGTACTCCATTCTTATCCTCCTTGCCCTTTCTGCTTCATTTGATACTGTGGATCACTCCTGCTTCCTTCACATCCTGTTTTTCCTTTGGCTTCTGTGACCTGCTTTTGTGTCAAGCCATAAGAAACGACATGCTTTTGATGCAAAGTTATAAATTGGCTCAGGATCACGTAGAAGAACCTTACCAAGACTTTTGAACCTCATTTCAAGGTTGTAGGGAAACCTAAAATTTGGAGTTTTGCATTTCATTGCAAACCTTCCTCTGAGATTTAAGTGGCGGGAGACCTCCAAGCATCCTTTAGAGAATAGACTCCATTGTACAATGTTTATAACATACAATTGTTGTTTTTAAAACCTTGCTGTGATAACTGCAGAAGCTGTTACCCAGAAAACATTTGGATTATTTCACAGTTGATGTCTGAATCATATTAGTGGGTAGTGAAGGTTGCAAGTTTCCCACTGTTTCCTAAAGATAGTGGACAGATTTCATGTGTTTCTGTGCAAAATCATTTAATTCAGCATACTGTATATCTGGTCATAAAGCTGATTGTACAATATATTTAGTTTATGAAAGACTGAAAGTCAGTGCATTGAATTAGAATCACGAAGAGACAATGAGATAGAGACATTCGTCCTGGATATCTTGGTATATTTTCTCTAAATGCACATTTTCAGTTTACATTTGGGTCAAATAATTCACTACAGATATTAAATATAAACATGACTCTGAAAAGAAAACAGGGTACCTACACATATCGTTGGTAGATTTTTTATTACCTACCCTTTCAAAAGGTATCTGTATTATACTACTGAATAGCCTGGGAACAAATTACAACTGCACAGTAGCTTATTTATGGCTATATAAAGTTGAATTGTTTTTAATGAGACAGTTGCCTACAGTTGTTGCAATCACACTGCAACTGAGCAGCTACCGCAGCAGATTTTTCGGACTGAATGCAGAACCCAAAGGAATTCCTTTGGTGGAAACGCTAGAGTGTGTCTGACCCATTACTGCAGCATGTGGCGCATATGCTACTACTGGCACATAAAAGAGAGGGTTTGTGAGGTACCAAATGGAGCTGCGAACAGTGATTTCCAAGAGAAATTAAATGCACCGAACACCAAATATGAATTACTGGTGTTTTCATGGATGTTAGGAAAATCTGTTTTCTATTTCAATTAATATTTTGCTTAAATCAGTGCAGCTCAACAAAAAAAGCAATATCAGATTGAAAATAAAACGAAAGATCATTGTTTTGACAAGCCAATGTAACTGTAATTACGCCACATGTTTAGTAAAATGCTGAACAAACAATGGAAAAAAATACTTTTGGGCTACTCAACCAATTATAATCAACCCCATTCTGCCCACTCATCCATCTCTACAAGGGGATCATACAGCTGTAGAAATGAGGAACAAATCCAGTCAGTAAACTAAAAACAATGAACTAGGTGGTACAGCCATAAATGTTGCTATGCATGTACTACTTCCAACAGCCTTCTCAATTCAGACATCTTTTGGATCCCACAGGGACTCTAGAAAATTTATATATACATTTTCTAGAGTCCCCGTGGGATCCAAAATATATATAAATATAATTAAAAGAATCAGTCAGATCTAAGATTTCAGCTCTACATCTGTGAAGTGTTTTATGGCTTTCTATGCCTGTTACAAAATATGGAATATAATAGATCACAATGCACAAAATATTCATCTCCCATCCTGAGATGTAACCCCTGTGCTCACATTGTTCAGCCTGTTAAAATTAACAAGGCTGTGACAACATCATGTAACAACGAGTCAGCTTGCACACTGTCAAACTGGGCAAGTGCCTGTGACTTCTGACACACGATTGTATGTGGGAAATGGACTCTTTGGTGGGAGGAATACCACCAAAAAGCCTATCAGGAAACAAGATTGTGCTGCAGCAATTACATAATACTTTGACATGTACAAGAGATGGTCCAGCCTCATGAATGAAATCACCAGCAACAGATCTGGCAGAGAAGGAGACTATTTCCACCCCACTAAAGTCATGGAGAAATTGCAAGGTGTTGGGCCACCAGCTCATCTAGCAGCAAGGTAGAAATTACATGCTAGTTAGCTACATCATCCATAACTGCAACTCATGGTAATAGAAAACCTGTCAGATAACTTTGAATTGTTCATGTTTAACTAGCTGTCTTGCTGTGGTATGTCTCTGAATACTGCCAAGGAACAGTGGTACAGATAACCATTACAACACAAAGACCTATGTGTGGCCATGTGGTGGAGGTACATGGTGGTGCAGCAGGTGGTTTTGGGGAGTTTGTGTTTAATTTGTTTACCCTGAGGCCCCATTATACCTCTCTTCTCTGGAAGTGTAAAGTGGGAACAGAATTGGGCTTTAGGCTGGACCGAAGGAAAGCCACAAACTTTGGGGCATGTATAGACAAGCATTTACAATCATAGAAAGTGGCAAGCAGAATACTTGAGTTAAAACAGAAGCAAAACAGTCTAGTTTAGACATACTCTTGGATGCCTCCTACTGCTCCAGAGGTGGCTGCATTCTGCCAATACTGCATGTATGTAGTTTGTGAAGTGCTTGGGGATCCTTTGGGATGAAAGGCAAAAAAGGAAAAGTGTATAATGCATTAATATTTTTATTAGCATATCATTGGTCAAGCCACTTAAAAAAAGCATAGTACAATTGAAGGTTCTGTCCTTACTGGTCAATTAGACATATTCCCTGATAGATAGAAAAGTGGCTCAAAGACATGCAGGAAAACTTATAATGGAGAAAGAATCGTAATTCCAAGGTTGACTCTCCCATGAGGTGAAAACTGGGCCCTCAGCACAGATGAGATTGTTCTTTACACCAGGAAAAATCTTCATAGGTTTGATTATTTCCTAAATAATTCTTCATAAACCAATATTTCAGATTTCCCAAGGTACCTCTTCCCAAATAATTTAGTACAGTACTTAAATCTTTATTGTATTTACTTTTCTGGTTTCCCAGTGAGTATATATTATTAAACTTTGACCCTCCAACCAATAAATATATTTAACAATAAAATTGTGATACTTCATAGTTATATAGGGATTTACAACTTCACAGTGCTTTATAAATATGAATTAAGCAGTTCTCAGATCCTTCTGGAGCTAAGTACATACTACTTATACCCATTTTACAGCTGGAGAAACAGAGACCTATAGACGCTAAAAGGCAAATTTTTCAAAGGTATTTAGAAACCAAAATGTACAAATAGCACCTAGGTGCTTTGGAAAATTTCTCTAGGTGCATTTCTGCATGTTTATGTGCCTAAATATCTTTACAAAGTCATTTGGCCCTAAATGACTTGACCAAAGACACAAATTAAATAAGTGACAGAAGTGGGAACAGGACCTTCATTCCCAGGCCCTTGCTCTAAGATTGTGTTGCCATGGCTGACCTATATTTGCCATGAGCAATTTTGTCCTGTTTACTGGGAACACACTGTTAGCTGAGTTCAGTTCTGCAGTGCAAAACAGAGGTGTATATGTTACACTCTTGGGGATGTTCAAATCAGTCCTACCAATCAAAATTGTGAGCTGCAAATTGAGCTGTGTTCAACTCAAGTGTTTCCAGAAAATCTGACAATGCAGACTGGACACTGAGAATAAAACACTCAGTCTGAGGAAATACTTGTGATGGTATTAGATGAGGTGATACTGATTTAAGTGCTCTTGGACTTTGGTTATTCAGTAATTAGGAGGTATTCAGATACTACAGTCAGGGGGATCGTGTAAGTAACTAGATAGAATGTTTATAATTCTCTGTCCATGGTTTAGTCATCTTTGGCTAAACTGGCCATTTTGACTTTTCAGAACTGCACTGTTGCTCCTGAATGGGAAGAGGAACAGAAAAGATTCCCTAAAACAGTGGACCCCAAACTTTTGAGGGTCACCACCCCCCAACCCTTGTCAGCACTCCGCCATCCCAGAGCCAGGGCTGAGAATGGGGCCTGGCTCAGGGGGTGGGGGAAGACCCAGACAGAGGTAAGGGGGCCAAGGCTGGGGCCGCAGCTGGGGTTAGGTCTGGGGCCAGGAGATGGGCCGGGGATCAAGCAGCAGCCAGGGGCCAAGGCTGGGAGCAGAGCCGCACTGAGCCTGGGGATGAGGCCAGGCACAGGGCCAGGAGTTGGGGATGTGGCTGCGGAAAGGACTGGAGCAGAACCGAGGATGGGGAGGGGCTGGATGGTGCTCCCTCCCTGCCCCTGTGGGGGCTGGCCCAGGCCCCGCCACACTCCCCCAAAGGGTCCTCTGTGCCCCCCTGGGTGGGGTGCACCCCAAAGCTTGGGGACCTCTGTCTTAAAGCATCATGGCAGGGTGGGCAGACCACTAGGTGCTACTACCCTGTATGGTAGACTACCCATCTACTCGAAAGACAAAAAGAGACCATGTGAAATAAATGTTATGTACTGATCTGTAGAAAAGCTTATATGTGAATGTGACAAAGTTCCTCCTCTACCTTGGTGTGTCTTGCGCTTATTGGCGGATTTGCTCGCCTTGGAGATTCACGGCAGCCTTCAGCTTGGCCGTTTTCGTGAACCCACAGTCCAGGCCAACTCCTCCTGTGTCTGATCAGGAGTTGGGAAGTTTGGGGGGAACCCAGGCCCGCCCTCTACTCCAGGTTCCAGCCCAGGGCCCTGTGGAATGCAGCTGTCTAGAGTGCCTCCTGGAACAGCTGTGCGAGAGCTACAACTCCCTGGGCTACTTCCCCATGGCCTCCTCCCAACCCCTTCTTTATCCTCACCATAGGACCTTCCTCCTGGTGTCTGATAATGCTTGTACTCCTCAGTCCTCCAACAGTCCGCCTTCTCACTCTCAGCTCCTAGTGCCTCTTGCTCCCAGCTCCTCACACACACACCACAAACTGAAGTGAGCTCCTTTTTAAACCCAGGTGTCCTGATTAGCCTGCCTTATAGACTCATAGACTTATAGATATAAAGGTCAGAAGGGACCATTATGATCATCTAGTCTGACCTCCTGCACAATGCAGGCCACAGAATCTCACCCACCCACTCCTGCAATAAACCTCTCACCTATGTCTGAGTTATTGAAGTCCTCAAATCATGGTTTAAAGACTTCAAGGTGCAGAGAATCCTCCAGCAAGTGACCTGTGCCCCATGCTACAGAGGAAGGCGAAAAACCCCCAAGGCCTCTTCCAATCTGCCCTGGAGGAAAATCCCTTCCTGACCCCAAATATGGCGATCAGCTGAACACTGAGCATGTGGGAAAGATTCACCTTAATTGATTCTAGAAAGTTCCTGATTGTTCTGGAACCTTCCCTGTTACCTTACCCAGGGAAAAGGGACCTACTTAACTTGGGGCTAATATATTTGCCTTTTATCACTCTCCATCTGGCCCGACCCTGTCACAATGAAACACTAACAAGTGTCAACTGTTTTAGAAGATTTTAATTATGTGGTAGCAGCTTCTAGATTTGGAGTGGTGTCGTCAGCTGGCAGAGAGCTGAAAACAGCAATACATATAACCTACTGCTACATTCATAACGGCACAGCTCAAGAAGGGAATGTAAAGGTGTTTTAAAGTCATCACAGTGCTCCCTAGATCCTGGACCAGCCACACACCAAGCAGTTGAAGGCTACGCTACCTTATAGGATTGGCAATGGCCCAGAGAAACTCATACAGCAGTTAGGAACTGCTAGCATGCTGGGAAACACCAACCATGCCCAGTAGTCTGGTCACAGGGAAAGGGTATTGCATTGGAGCCATTACATGGGCTCTATACCTTACATTGTACCAAGTACTAATTCTTGCACATTTGAAAGCAAGTGGTCATTGTGTGTGATGATCGGAGATCAAAGTCTCTAAACGCATTCCTCTCCACCCTCAGAGAAAGAGGCCAGGTGGGTAGTGACGGTGTCAGATTGTTTTGCTGTGAATAGAAGCTATGGGCACAAGGAAAAATTCTTCATCTCTGGACTGTTTGGATTCTAACAGGGCAGAATAACTGAACAAGAAGATGGAGATCTCCAGAGTTGTTGTAGGTAGCCCTGAGAGACTTTCGGGAAACTGGCAGATTACTACATCTCTGCTACCATTTGGAATGATAGACTGTGACTCACCTGTACATATATTTTACCTGCTTTAACCTCTCAATAACTCTCATTTATTTTCCTTAGCTAGTAAACATTTAGTTAGTTTACTATATACAATTGGCTACCAGTGTTGTCTTTGGGATGAGATCTAGGATGCAAATCAGCCTGGGTGAGTGACTGGTCTCTTGGGACTGGGTGTAACCTGGAATATTTGTGATTTTTGGTATAAGTGACCATTTATCAATAAGTCCAGCTTTCCTGGGTGGCTAGATAGACTGGAGTGTCTAAGTGTCTGTGACTCCATCACAAGACTATTGTACTTGTAGTACTTTGGGAGTTCACATTTGTTACTAGGTTGGTGAAATCTAATTATAGACCATACCACCAGTTTGGGATATCTGTCTGGCTTTTTGACCGTTTGCCCTGAAGTAGGCACTCATGGTCATGAGCCACTCCAGACAGCATTAAAAGGGTGAAATCATGTTCCCGTTGAAGTCAATGGCAAAATTCCCATTGACCTCCATGGGACCAGGATTTCAGGTGCAGAACTTGGGGGAAGGACAGGCTTTCTTAAAATTAAACAGCTCTGTAAGATGCCAGGGCCAGTTTAAACACATTTTAGGGCAGAATGATTTGAGCTGACATATAAGGGAAGGAGAACAAGATGGTGACTTCACCAGGATTTATTGCATGTGGAAACCTAGAAGAAAAACTGGCAGTAATGATCTAGATGATGAAAATAAGTTGCTTTGCATTACTAATGGACAGTTTACATTACAAAACCACTATACCGTATTACACAATATACATATATTATATGGTGTCCTCTCTATCTCAAGTGAATAAATAACATTAACATGAAGTTGAAGAGATTTATGGCAGGAATGAATCTTTCCGTATTGCTCTTTTCTGACAAAGTTTCTCTAAGTATTTCTGTCACATACAAACATTGTACCACTAGTCAAGCTAATTCCTGGTGTAACTCCATTGATCCCAGTGGAGTTACTCCACAGTCGACTTTGGCCCTGTGGCAGTACACTAAATCAGGACATAGACCAGATAGATGGCTGTGATAAAAGAAAGTACTTTCACTAATTGATAATGACATCATCCCAGTCCAGAGTAAGCTGATTGCTTCTTGTCTCATTTACAGTTATTTTCTTCAAAGGTCAGTACTTTCCTTTCTGAAATATTTTCTTTTTTCATTGTTTAGATCCTCAGATCCTTTGAAAATTACTTTTCCTTTTCAGTTTGGCAAACAATTCCATTTCCCTTTATATTTTAATGGTGCTAGAAACTAACATAGCTTTATTAACAACAATACAATAGTAATAGCCCATTGCACTTTCATCAGATAGCATCTTTCATTCGAAGATCTCAAAGCACATTACAAACCTTAACTAATTATACCTCATAAGACCAGTGTAAGATAGGTAAATATTTTTAGACCTATTTCACAGACAAGGGAAACTAAGGTTCTGTCGACACATGAAAACTCCAGCCAGGTAAGAAGTATCCTTATATTGGTGGAAATGACCTTCCATGCATCCGTACACAAATTTGTTCTTCAAACATCTATCAATGGAAGTAATTCCAGTTCCCATCAAAGTAACTTCACACTGATGGGAGTTATATCCATGTAGTGGCAGTGTGGACACATTCCTCTTCTGCTGTAACTAAATGATAGCAATAGTTCTCTTACTGTGAATCCATGCTTCACCACTCACAGAATTGACCTGTCTGGTCACCTTTCAGATAGTTCAAAGTTCTGTTAGAATCAACAGAAAACTAAATAGCAAAGTACACTGCATGTGTATACCCTCAGCATTCGAAGTCACGGATACAGCAAAAAAACTCTAATGGAAGATCCTACTGTATATTTATGTGAGAAAAACATTCAATGTATTACTTTAAAACTACAGATCTAAGTGAGAGCATTGGAAGCAGTCGCATTTAAACAAAATCCAGACAGACATTTTTTGAGTTATGCATGTGCAAAATATCTGATTTGGCATTTATGGGACAGTTGTGATTTTTTTTTTCATTTATTTTATTTCATTTACACATATCCAACTAACAAATGGGTAAATGGATTTTGCCTGAGCTTACAAAAACAAACAAAAAATCTGCACACCTCTGGGCTGGTACTAATTATGGAGAATTTCTATCCAAAAGAAATATATTTGAAAAGTCCCAAGCAATCAGAAAAGTAAGGCTCTAGTGAAAGTATCATTACATCCTAAACTATTGCACGTACAGTGGTCACTACCACTCCTATTATAATACACAAGAGAATTGAAAGCATTAAGCTTTGCTTTACTACTGACAATCAACCACAGGTGCACAGCTATTATAAATAACTACTCTGCTGTTATGCATTATTGTCTAAATCACTATTTTAAATCTAAAGTAGAAACTGTACAACCAGTAGATAAAATCCAAGAAAGTGGCTCTTAATTACAATTTACTTATTTTAAAGGCAAAAAGTAATGAGCAAATCACAAAGAATTACACTATTACATTTCAGTATAGTGTATGTGTGAAATGAGGTATACAATACCAATTACCAGTACATACTGTGATGAAAGTTTGGCCCAACATATTGTTCAGATTTTTTTAATTATAATGTAGAGGGGATGGAGATTGGTTACATTGTTCCGAAAGAGCCAAATATTTTCAACTTAATATAATATTTTACATTTTATTAACAATGATACGGTAGTTAGAACTTGTTTGGATTAGTACAGAAAGAAATATGACTACTTACCTTTATTATACAAATGGAAATGAATGCATAGCTTTTGATAGTTGCAAAAGCTATTGCAATGACTTTTTAAATTATTTCCACTATAACCGCCAGATTGCAGACACTGATAATTTTTATAATGTTCTGTCTTGGGGCTGAAACTTTCCATGTTTGATGGCAGCCCAGAAGTACCCTTTTGTGTTGTTTTGTTTGTTTTGTTGAGAATTTAGAGACATTTTAATGCCATTTTGGCCTATGGTGCTGGCAAAAACTCTCTTATATTATAAAAAAGAATTCTAGCAATACTTTTAAAGCATGGCTCTAGCAAAAATTTGTTGAAGATGGAAGGTTAAATTGTCCTATATCAGAAGTAGTGCCTTTGTTAGGCATGGGGGAGGGGAGGATAATTACTGAAAAATAATTTATGATAATTTTCAGTGAGCCCTTCCCCCACTTTGTGATATCACATGGGAGGTGGAAGAACTACATGTTCTTTTTGCCTTAGAGGCCCAGGAGATGCTGCACTCAGTTTCAGTTTTGTGTATGAGAGACTATAAGTATCTCATGAAGCAAAATCTTCTTTAAGAACCTGATCCTATTCCCTTTGGCATTAAGGGGAATTTTGTAATTGACTTCAACAGGAGCAGCATTGGGCCTGAAAAGAGCTGTAGGCACAGGGGGTGTAAGAAAACTGTAAGATTCTGCAACATTAGGGCGTTTTTTGGTGCATTCTGCAAACTCTAAAGTTTCATTTACAAAAACAATTAAGGGCTCAATACTTCAGTCCTTATAGAAACAAAGCTCCTATATGCTTCTATGTAAACTGATATGCTGCTGCCCTATTTAACCTAGCTTCGCAGAAAACTAATATGGTAATGGTTACTCAATCCAATGACAAGATGTAATGCAGGAGCTTGCACAAACTGAAAGTGGCAGAGAAGAACTGCTGGAAGTACTACTACTAAAGAGGAATTACGGTAACAAAGTCTCCTGATCAGAAGGACATGTTCTGTTGTAAGGTCATCAAAGAGTAAATTCAGGCATAGCCTGCACAAGTTACACTGTTGGAAAAAACACTTTAATACAAAGATTCATGGTTTTTCATGGAAATAATGTTACCAAAATGAGGATAAACTTCTCAATCTGCCTTGTTACCTCTGACCATGCTTCCTTACATACCCTCTCCATAAGCAATTTCTGATTAGAAGTGTTTTTTCCATAGATTGTTTTTAAAAAAAAATATGGGAAGGGAAGACTAGAGAATCAATATGTGGTCTTTCTCAGATGAAACTACAAAATTATTGGAGTAGTGTAATCCAGTCAGATGTGAATAAATTATACCTTGGCTGTTACAGTATACCATAAACTGAATATCACAGAGTATATATATATTCACTATTTTAGGGGGGAAATTAGTGTTTGCTCGTGATTTAAACTATGTAAAGTGTACCTACGTACCAGAGTAATAGGTGCCTTATTAATTATAAGAATAAGTGATAAATAATACCTGTTGCATGAAGCATTGCTAATGGGCATTATATGCAAAGACATGACAAAATACCATCCTCATATATACATGTTTTGGACGTGGGGAAGAAGGGAAGTTACATCAGATACTAAAACCATGCTGATTTACACTAATGTAGCTCTATTGACTTAAAAGGATTTACTTCAGATTTACACTGGTGTAAGTGAGAGGAGAATCAGATCCCATTGTATTCACACAGTGCTTCTGGTTAAAGATCTCAGGATTCTCAAAAAACAAAAGTTTGTTCCATCAAAAGTTGCTGTAACTTGCATGGTGTATGTAAATCCTCTTATGAACTATATTATCATAAAATAACTCCAGCATTTTGGCAATTCTGATCAGAATATCCATTACCGATCAGAAAATCCCTTGGTTACTTAGATATAGACGATGTGTGAATTGGTGCCCAAACTGACTCTGGGTGGTGCTATTATACAAAAGGGAAAACAGTGGATGGAAGGGGTGCCATCCTTCCCCTCTTCTCCCCCATTTTGAACATGGATGTAGATATAGAGGCATGTATTTTTTGAAGAATACTAGAATTTGGGTGGACTGTAGTTTCCTCAAAAAGGTTAATGTCAACCCCTACCTTGGTTATACATCATGCAGATCTAAAGAAAAGATTTGATCCTACTTTTAGAATAAATCTATGAATGTTCCTTATAACATCACAGCAGAGTGTTTGTACAGTTAAAAAAAGGAGTTCTTATATTCTCTATATAAATATATGTGCTGGCCTCAGGTCCTCTGCTCAACTAGTTTTATTTTTTACTAGCAGTGATATACTTAAGCTCTCCAGAGCTCTGCAAATTCATGTTTTACATGCAAGCACATAATCTTTTTGGAGTGAATATGGACATTAACTCCTCCTTGCAGCTCTTTATAAACATCTGCTTGCACGGCATATATTTCAAACTCAGAATCCAAGAAGGAAAGTGCTCCCAAGACTGATTACTGAGTTAGAAACCCTTTTACTTTAATGTACTCTGCCAAGATCTGTCCTTAACCTCAAATGAATCAGGGAAGAAAAGGGGAAGGGTAAGACTACACAGCCTTGTCATAATTCTAATCACATTGCCCAGTGATCACAGAATGACCTTTTATGTTTAGATATTAAAACAAATCATTGTACTCATTGTACCAGGAGTAGTCCCAGTAACTTCAGTGGGACTACTTGTGTGAGTAAGGGTTACTCCTGTGAATATGGGTTGTAGCATGAAGCCATTATTCCTGCAATTACTGTAACAAGCATTCAGATTTCTCAACATTTGCAGATTTTTAAGAGAGCATATTAGAAATAAGTAACTGAAATACTGAGAATGTCAACACAAGGAACTATGGGTCAGCCTCATCTAGTGCAAATTGTAGTAAGATGAGTCTCTGAAACATAAACCCTTGGTATCAGAGGCCTGGTATGAGGCCTGAACTAAAGTAATGGACAAGACTCTGCTAACATAAAACAAAGTTAAGCTGTGAGCCAGAGGAAGGCCCTGCTCACAGAAGTTGGCAAGAAGAAGGCTGCTAAAAGCACGTGTACACATATAAGCACTAATAAGATGAATGTGTGCCAAGATGGCACCAGAACATCCCGGTATGAAAACATTCCACAGAGATAACAAGGAACAGGCAGACCCATCTTAAAGACAGGGTCAGAAGAACAATATGATAGATAGACTTGTTTGTTCGAACCAACCTGTTCGTTCGAACCAACCTGTTGGAGAGGCAGCATCCTAATGCGTAGAGGGGTGGTACCTCAATACGTCAGGAGCGATGTGGAACCTGTTTGTACCTGTGTATAAGAATGCATCCCTGAGTGGATGTCTTTGTCTGGCCTAGGGGGCAGTGGAAAGTCCCACCACTGACTGAGCCAGTCCATTGTCAGGGGGCACATATTCGTAGTATGTCCATGCGGGGAACTATTACTGTGCTTTGTTTGACAATAAACCTTGCTGGGTGCCTTCATACCTTATCAGAGTCTGTGGTCATTGGGCGTTCTCTTGGGGTCTGCTGTACCAACTATCTGCGCAGAGCCGGGGCAGCACACAGAGGGAACAAAGGCACACAGACAACTGTTGTCATCAATGAACAGAGCAGAGCACCACACCGGTGGAGTCTGACGACACAAATCAGTGTTTTCAATTTACTCCAGCTGAGGGTCTGGTCACAGCTATTTGTCTGACCTGGGATTTGGTGAAAATTTACAAATTGTAACAAGTGGGAAAAAATGTGTAGCCTAAGCTATTTTTGCATTAGGATGTACAGTAGTATAGAGAATGTTTATGTTCCCCTTTTCTCTACTCCCTTGTCCTATTCTTTTTACCTTAGTTTACTATAGTTTACCTATAGTTTAATAAACTATAAGATGGACTAAAGTACTTTTTCTGTCAGGTCTGTGTTGCATATTCTGTCAGGTCTGTATCACATTGCCTGTAGGATCCACTACCATTACAAGTGTTTTGTGGGAGAGCAACTCACTATACAGTAGTGGGAGGAAGGAGGAAAACTAACTTATTTTGCAAAGTTCACTGATGTGTTCAGAGACCTTGTATGATAAAATTATTTCTTTGCCATGCCCCACATGCTGGCTAGACTTCCTGGGGTTCTTGCAGCTGTTTCAATGCTTGCCATTATGTCTGAGCAGTTTGCCACTTTCTGAAGGTTGTCATTATATGTTCTATAATGTGCAAAAATGCTCAGTACAAAACATGGGCCGTAGTTGGGTCACAACAAACTGGAAACTGCCCATTACCCACTAAGCTTGTGATTTGTAGTTTGAGAATCAACATGTGTATAACTGCTTCTTGCTGCTCAGAAATTCTGACCTTCCCTGACATATGTATACCAATAACTGTCCAAAAAAAAATCAGAAATCTGTTAGAATGAGGTTCAGGGAGGTGGATCCCGTGGTGTTTTGTAGAATTATTCATAGTATTTTACAGAATTGGTTTGGCTCTGTGTAGCGCGCACACTGTGAATTCTTACAATTTGTACAATGCTCTGTATCTGACAGTAGTATAGCTGCAATTGCTTCCTCTTTTACTGTGTATATTAATCCAACCACATAAAGACATTGTTCAGAATTACAAACACTGCATGAAATAAGGTGTAAAAAAAATATGTGGCATTAAATGTGACTTTTGGATGCAATATAACATTCTCCATATTCCTTATGATAATTTGGTAGGTAATGAGTAGATTTGGGGCCTGATCCTCCATTCCTTTTGCAACAAAAATGCCCATTGGCTTCAGTGAACATTTTCAATGTGCAAGAAATGGAGGTTCAAGCTCTTTAAGGTTAAGTAATTCCATTTTTCTTATTTAATATTAAGGGCCCAACACTGGATTCTTCTTCAAGCAAAACTCCTATTGAGCAGAAAACTGGAGTTCAATCTGCAGTTTTAATGGTGAGCGCCATAGGCTCTTTTATTTTTAATTCAAGATAGTAAGTCAGTATTAAAATATATGTGTAGATATAAATGGATAGATTCTCAAAAGCAGGCAACTAAGATGTTCTTTCATAATTGTTGCATGGACCCCTTATGTTAACAGAATCCACATTTGTGCACACAAATGAGAATTTAAGTGTGTATATATATATGCAGCCATTTACTATATAATTACCAGACTGACTTTTGTAAATGCAGGATGTGCAGGTTCCACAGAGGTGGAAACAAATTTGACAGATCCAACTTAAACACTCCACAATTTCTTAGCGTGGCACTAAAAAACTGAGGGACTGATTTGCACAAGTTTTATTATAAAATGTAAATGTATTTGTCACTTCAAGTATATCCACACACAACCTACTATTGATAGAGTCCTTAAGCAGATTTTTACTTCCAAAAGCTTTTCCATTCACCTTTGGTTAAGCATCATAAATCATGTTAATAATCATAAGTATGTAAACTCAGGCTGAAAAGCAGGTGGAAATTCTTAATGAAATTCTGCTTGTTACAACCACATAGATCCACAGATCCCTTTCGCTGTCCACTCATGACAACAAATTGGTTAAATCCGTGCCCTGTGGGTTAGGTTTCAGGAAAATCTGTATCACGATTAGGAACTTGCAGAACACAGCAGGTTTCATTCCCTCAATAACTAATCTTCCCTCTGTGACAGCAGCACTACATCAGTGCTATATGGCTTTTAATAGCAGATCTTGTATCATCATACTTAAGAGTATTAACATAGCAATTAATCATCCTCCCCGACTCCTCCTTTTTAATGTACATTGTAGTACGCTGTTCTATCCAGTGACAATTATTTCCCCTCAGTAAAGTGGTCCAGTTTTATATTTCCCTTCTTTTCTATAAGCTTCAGAGAGTCAATGCATGGTTATTTTTAAGAAAAAGAAACACAAACTCCAGGTTGTCATTGTTCTTTACAACATGAACAAAGCTATGTCTGACCTTCTAGAGCAGGGGTCAGCAACCTTTCAGAAGTGGTGTGCCAAGTCTTCATTTATTCACTCTAATTTAAGGTTTCGCGTGCCAGTAATACATTTTAACGTTTTTAGAAGGGCTTTCTCTATAAGTCTATATTATATAACCAAACTATTGTTGTATGTAAAGTAAACAAGGTTTTTAAAATGTTTAAGTAGCTTCATTTAAAATTAAATTAAAATGCAGATCTTATCAGTTTAGCGCAGTGGTTCTCAACCTGGGGTACATGCACCCCCTGGGGGTGCGAGATGCCCTTTCTGGGGGTGCAAGACATGCAAGATTTTTTTAGAAGGTAAATCATCGAAAACACAAATTAAGCACAGGCACATAAGTACAACTACTTTGTTTAATCAAACCTATGTATTTATTAACATTATACATTTTTAACGATTACTGTAATATACAAAGTTTTTAAGTTTTCAAGTTTTTAAGCTAATTGTAGTGTGATTTTTGATAAGGGCTGCAGAATGCTGGGCCCAGGCCAGGAGCAGAGCCCTGGGCTGGCTGCCGGTACCCCAAGCAGGCAGGAGGGATGACCAGGGCCGGAGGCCCGGACCTCGGGCGGCTGGAACCCCAGACCAGCAGCGAGGTGAGCGGGGCCGATAGCTGGGAGCCTGGCTGGCAAGGGGCCAGCAGCCAGAACCCCAGACTGGCAGTGGGCTGAGGTGGGTGGCGGACAGAACCCAGACCAGCAGCGACTCACCCGCTGCCGGTCTGGGGTTCTGCTAGCTCCTGCCAGCTGGGATCCCAGCCGCAGGCCCCGCTCAGCTCGCTGCCAGCCGGGGGTTCCGTTCACCCAGGCAAGCAGCGGGCTGAGCGGGGCCGGCGGCCAGGACCCCGGCTGGCAGCAGCGTGCCAGTAAAAATCAGCAGGTTGCCGACCCCTGTTCTAGAAAGAGCCAATTCAAATCACATACAATTTCAAGGATATGACCATCCCAATATACTATACAAAGTGGACAAAATCCCAAATTACTTAGGGAGAGATTTTTCCCCTCCACTCCAATCCTGTACACCCAACCCTTGGCTGTATCTTCTGTGCCATGTCTTCAAGAAGTGCAACCCAGAATCTTCCCCTTAATTTTCACTCAGAACTTACTCACGCAAAGCTTCCATTAATATCAATAGGGATTTTGGGGGAATAGGAATATCAGGAATCCTAATTAATAATAATAATTAATAATAAATATAATTTATTATAACCTAGCTGTTATAGTGCTTTTCATCAGTAGACCTCAAAGTTCTTTACGTAGGATGTCTGTATCATTATGCCCATTTTACAGATGGGGAAACTGAGTCACAGATAGGTGACATGAGTCGTCCAACATCACCCCGCAGGCCAGTGGCAGAGCTGGGGAGAGAACTCAGCCCTAGTCCAGTGCTCTATCTATGTAGTGTGTTAATTTCAGTGAATCACAAACTGCCAAGTATTAAAATAACATAGTTCATAGAAGTGAAAGAAGGAAAACATGAGTTGTATCAGTGATTCCATCATCTTGTCCTTGCAAGGAGTAGTCCCTCAAGAAGATAGAAGCAAATAATAAATGTATACTATTCTTGATCTCCGCCAAAAGATTTAAATAGTTAGTTCCAAGGATTGAATTTAGGTTAATAGAATTTTTAGAAATGAGATGGAAAAGACCATTAAGAACATGTAATCCATCTCCTGGGACCTGTGCTTTTTCCTGCCAACACTGAATTTATTTAGTATCAATAGTTCATATTAATCCCTGACAATGTAATAAATTTTAGGAGTAATGTAAATGTGCATGTAGTACTGCAGTGTGCCATCAACATGAACTAAGAGATCTTAGGGTTCTGTCATCACTAAGTATAATTGATTTTAAGAGTCTAAACCTGGAGACCTGATGCACAAAATAAAGAAATGTGGATAACTTAGCTGACAGGTGTCTCAGAAGATCTACATGCTAGATAGTCAAGAGTTGTATAAAAATAGTTCTAAGTGAATCTCCCAGAAAACCTTTATAAAGGAATGCACTGTCAAGATTCACAAATTTGATACGGGGAAAACAAGAACAATGTTAAGTGTTAAATAAGGCCGTAAGCTCCTCTGGACAGGAGTTCCTTTTTCTGTGTCCTGTGCAGCACTAAGTACATTGGTGGCACTGAATAATAATTTAACAAGGGTTGACTATACATCTTTGGGAATATTCGCAAAAAGATGTGAAATCTTGGCCCCAGTGAAGTCAATTGGAAAACTCCTGTGGGGTCAGGATTTCACCCTAGGTATTAAATACACAAGGGGACTTAGGCTCATCATGGCAATGCCTACTGTTAGGCACCCTGCCACCTAGTGGAATCCACTGTCCCAAATTAGGCATCCAGGCTTCCTATACGGTGCTAGGGGAGTTAGGCACCTAAGAATGAGATCCACAAAAGCCAGCAAACTTAGCAGGGAGCCTTTTAGGCTAGCCGGTAGGTAATGCCAAGAAAAGTGTATGTGGCTGTGACCCTACATCCCAGTGCAAGAGGGCCAGGGGCTTATTGGTACCTGATAGTGAGTTTCATCTAGCTTGACCAGTTCAGTTACCCCAATTCATTAATGTCATAAACTATATCTCACATGTGTCTTGTAAGTATCATTGGAAAATTAATAATGCACTCATCATTAACATTCTTGTGAGGTGTGTGCATGGTAAACACGCAACGGACCATACAAATATGTAGGAAATGTGGAACACAAATGTGTTTACCAGACAAATCTGGGGATTGGGTAAACAGGTTTCTCCCAGGCAACGGACAAGCCAATGCCTCCAGCCAGGTATCATCAGAATAAATTAGCAACCATGTGTCAAGAGGCCATTCATTTGCATTGGAGAGGGAAGAACAAATCAATTTGCATTTTAGCAAACACCAGCAGGGGAAGAAACCAGCATGGAACTTGTTTTACCACCAGACTCCATGTCTCCTTCCTCACAGCTTGAATGAACTTCATTTTGGGGTGGGGGGTAACCTTCTTCACTGGGCTATAAAAGAGGGGGGCAAAGAACCCTGAGTTATCTTTCATCTAGGAAGACAAAGGGGAACCAGCTCCCTATACTTTTAGGGAAGGTCTTGACTGACAGACAGTCAGCTATGCTGACCTAAAAGTGTTGGTGAGAGAAACCTTCTTAAACAAAGGCTGTACCAAAGACTAGATTAAGTTTTAGACTTTTAGGTGAGTGTTTTTTCACTGTTATTAGCTTGTAACTATCTCCAACCTTTATTTTTTTTACTTGGCATTTCTTAATCTATGTTAGTAAACTTGTTTTATTTTAGTCTAAACCAAACCAGTGCTGTATTTGAATTGAAGTGATTGTTAACTCCAGTTAATGTGGCAAGCTGCTAGGTATTGACTCTTTAAAGGAGCAAACAAACATCATTATTCCTGTGAATGGTCCAGGAAGGGGCTGGACATTGCAGACCACACGGTTTGGGGAAAATTCGGGACTGGGACAGTGTTGGAGTCACTTGGCTGGTAGTAACCAAGGCTGGTAGATAGCTGAGTGTGGCAGGGGTGTGACAAGCAGGCTGCTGCAATCAGAGTGCTGAGCCAGAGCTGCTTAACTCACAGACACTCCATGCATGCTTGTCTGCTGGCTGTTGGTGTCCAGGCTTTGAGCCGCAGCAGCAGAGCATTTAAGGTACCCAGGTTACAGGGCAGGTGGTGACACAACCCCTCAGTGGTGTAGGTTGCATCCCAGAATGTGGCAGTGGCCTAAGCACCATTTCTCAAAAGGAGTTAAGACCAGGTATGTGCCTATCAATGCTAGGAGTGTGTGGATATAGAAGACTCAGGTTCAATTCCCTCTCTGCTGGATGAGGATCAGAAAAGTGCTCTAATCACTGAGCTATGGGATATTCAGGGGTGGGCCTCTCAATCTCTCCTGTTGAAACTGTTCTACTTTGTATAAATATTTGAATAGTCATTGCAAGGATTTGAAGTTAGATCTCCTACATCCCAGGTGAGTGCTGCTGCTGTGTTATTATTTGTATTACCGTAGTACCTAGGAGCCCTAGTCATAGACTGATTGTGCTGGGAGCTCTACAAATACAGAACAAAAAGACAGCTCCTACCCCAAGGAGCTTACAGTCTAAGCATGAGACAAGGGACAACAGATAGATACAGACAGACAGGACAGTACAAGGAAACAATGAGACAGGTGACAGGCACTGATAACAGCATACCAGCAGTCTAACCATTCTCAAGTAAGGAGGGACTGAAGGAAAACAATGAAGTAGCTTTGTGATATTTACAGGGAGAGCCTCCCAAGTTGGAAGGGCAGCAGCTGAGAAAGCACAAAGGTATTTGAGTGAAGATTTAACATGTGGGTAGAGAAGGCTTATCAGAGGTGAGCATCAACAACCAGAGAGTGAATGAGAGATGAGTGCGGTAGGTAGGTAGGTAGAGTGCGGATTGACTGTGAAGGGCCTTGAAAGTGAAGACAAGCAGCTTATATTTGATACAATACAGAAGAATGAACTAGTGTCCCAAACTGTACAACAAGTAGTATTATAATCACAAAGCTGGAGATAAACAATGTTAAAAGTGTTATAAATATAGTTTTTAAAATATGTATTTAAAATATTACATAAAAAAAACTTTTCCCCTTGGTCTGAATATCCCATCTTCTATCTATCTTTTAGATTTTAAACTCTTTAGGGAAAGGACTGTCATTATTTGTGACACCCTTGAACATGCTATAATAATTATGCTTCATGCTGAAGGTCAGACATTTCTGCTTTGAAAAAAAGTATCTTAAAAGTATATTTAAATAGTCAAAACTAGGCTTTTCAGTTAACATTATTGTTTCATTTTGCCTGCAGACCAAAGGAGATAGCAATGCAGTGCTATACAAAGCAAAGATAAGAAACTATTATTATATCTTAAGAACATGTAAAGTCTGTGGGAAAAGGTATAAATTCACTGATTCCATTGTCCCTGCCCTTTTGCCCTTGAATAGGTACACCACTTCTATAAGAGGCGTTATATTTTATCTCTTTCAGGTCTTTGTTGTGAAACTCTATGGATTTTTGCCACCTTCTCCATATGATCTTAACCAGCTTTTAAAACAACATAGAACAATTTAGGACAGGAAGTTAATAAAAGAATATGTCCAGTTGAAATTACAGGGGGATCTTCAGTAGGGAGACTAATTATGTGAGATGGAAGTTAGTTTGGGTATTGGGGTTTTTCAACTCATTTCTTTAAAAAAGTACAGTAGAACCTCAGAGTTACGAACACCTCGGGAATGGAGGTTGTTTGTAACTCTGAAATGTTCATTCCTCTGAACAAAATGTTGTTTGTTCTTTCACTGACTTAATACAGCTTTGAAACTTTACTATGCAGAAGAAAAATGCTGCTTTTAACCATCTTAATTTAAATGAAAGAAGTCCAGAAACAGTTTCCTTACCTTGTCAAATCTTTTTTAAACTTTCTCTTTATTTTTTCAGTAATTTACGTTTAACACAGTATTATACTGTACTTGCTTTTTTTTTTTTTTTGGTCTCTGCTGCTGCCTGATTGCGTACTTCCGGTTCCAAATGAGGTGTGTGGTTGACTGGTCAGTTCGTAACTCTGGTGTTCGTAACTCTGAGATTCTACTGAACATTTGGGCCCCAATCAACCAAAGCACTTACACGTATATGTAACTTTAAGTAAGTGAGGAGGCCCCCTGGAGTCAATGTATTGCTCGTGTGCCTGAAGTTGCACACATGTTAAAAGAAAAGGAGGACTTGTGGCACCTTAGAGACTAACAAATTCATTTGAGCATAAGCTTTTGTGAGCTACAGCTCACTTCATCGGATGCATTCAGTGGAAAATACAGTGGGGAGATGTATATCCACAGAGAACATGAAACAGTGGGTGTTACCATACACACTGTAAGGAGAGTGATCAGGTAAGGTGAGCTATTACCAGCAGGAGAGAAAAAAAAACAAAAAACCCCCACCTTTTGTAGTGATAATCAAGGTGGGCCATTTCCAGCAGTTGACAAGAACATCTGAGGAACAGTATGTGTGTGGGGGTGAGGTGGGGGGGGGGGAATAAACATAGGGAAACAGTTTTACTTTGTGTAATGACCCATAAACTCCCAGTCTTTATTCAAGCTTAAGTTAATTGTATCCAGTTTGCAAATTAATTTCAATTCAGCAGTCTTTCGTTGGAGTCTGTTTTAAAATTTACTTTGCTTGTATAAATTTGTAAGTAGTTTGCTTCTGAGACTGTGCCGATTGCTTCCAAAGCTATTTGATATTTACTTGATTTTTTATTGTACTATGGAATAGTAAATGCTGGGTCAATGAGTCAACGGGTGCTTAAAGTGGTTTGCTGGATTGAGACCATACCCATTGTATTTTAGCATCACACAAAATATTAATGAATTTATCCTCACAATCTTTCCTATTTGGGGAAGTAGTATTACCCTTATTTTACAGAGGGGAAACTGAGTCATCGAAGCTGCCTACGCTGCAACCTTCTTTCAGTGGTATGTAGAACCTCTTCCCCCCCACTAGCACAGGTATAAGAAGCAGTGTAGATAGACCGTGAGACACCACTCAGGCTAGTAAAGGCTCACTGAACCCTGTGGATATGTCCCCACCGTGGCTGGCTGCATGCCCAAGCAGTGCCTCCCATGTCTATACTGTTGTTTTTAGCAGTGCAGAGTCTCACTGTCTCCCAGCTGCTGGAGACCTTCCCCATTGCAGGGAGCTGCCAGAGCCCTTCCCTGCTACAGGGAAAGACTCCAGCAACAGGGAAAGTGTTCTGGTGTGGGGAGAAGGGGTGTGTCACATACTAGTGGATGAAGTGTGGGGGTTGTCACACACTCCAGGATGGGGTGCTATGGGTGTGTGAGGGGGGAGTCACACATTTCTGGATGGGAGCTATGGGGTGGGTGGGGGTGTCACACCCTTGTGGATGGAGTGCTATGGGTGTGTGGGGTCCCACATTCCTGGATGGGTGTTATGGGGGTCGGTGGGGGTCACACAGGGGATGGGTGCTGTTAGGGTTGCCAGGTGTCCGGTGAAAATGAGCGAGTGAGTGAGGGTGGGGGTGAGTGAACAACAGAAGGAGGGGGGATGGATTGAGCTCAGGGAGGGGCCTCTGAGCAGAGGCGGGGCCTCAGGGAAGGGACGGGGCAGGGGTCAGGGCAAGGGTGTTCAGTTTTGTGCAGTTAGAAAGTTGGTAACTCTATGGTGCTGTGGGTGTGGTTCACACAGGGGATGAGTGGAGGTCATACTCCTGGGACGGGTGCTATGGGGGTGGGTGGGGGTCATACAGGGGATGGGTGCTGTCACGCTCCCAGGATGGGTGCTGTGGGAGTGGGGGAGTGGGTCACAGAGAGGATGGGTGCTATGGGAGTGGGTGGGGATCACACAGAAGAGGGGTGCTATGGGGGTCAATGGAGGTCATACTCCCAGGATCGGTGCTGTGGGAGTGTGGGGGGGTGTCACACAGAGGATGGGTGCTATGGGAGTGGGGGGAGGGTCACACGGGATGGTTGCTGTGGGGGCAGGGGGGTCACCCGGGGATGGGTGCTTTGGGGCTGGGGGAGTCACCCAGGGGATGGGTGCAATGGGGAGGATCACACTCCTGGGATGGCTGCTATGGCGGTCACACAGGGGATGAGTGCTGCGGGGGGGGGGGGGGGGGGGGTGTCACACAGGGGATAGGTGCTGGGGGGGGCAGGGGGGTCACACAGGGGATGGATACTGTGTGGGGCTCATATGGGATAGGTGTTATGGGGTGGGGGGTGTCACAAGGGATGGGTGCTGTGGGGGTGTCACAGGGGATGGGTGTGGGAGCAGGGAGCTCACATAGGGGATGGATGTTATGGGAGCGGGGGGGTGTCACACAGGGGATGGGTGCTGTGGGGATGAGGGTGTCACACAGGGGATGGGTGCTGCATCGGTGGAGGTCACACAAGGGATGGGTGCTGTGGGGGGGTCATGCAGAGGATGGGTGCTGTGAGGGTGAGGAGGTCACACAGAGGATGGGTGCTGTAGGAGTGGGGGTGTCACACAGGGAATGGGTGTTATGGAGGTGAGGGGGTCACACAGGGGATGGGTGCTGAGGGGGTGGGGGCTCACATGGGATGGGTGTTATGGGGGTCACACAGAGGATGGGTGCTGTGGGGGGTAGGAAGTGTCACACAGGAGATGGGTGCTGTGGGGGTGGGGGATGTCACACAGGGGATGAGTGCTGTGGGGTGTCACACAGGGGATGTGTGCTGCGTGGGTGAGGGGGTCACACAGAGGATGGATGCTGTGCAGGTAGGGGGCTCACACAGGGAGATAGACATGGGGTGTCACACTGGGGATAGGTGCTGTGCTTGTGTGGGTGTCACAAACGGGATGGGTGCTGTGGGGGGTTACGCAGGGGATGGGTGCTGCGGGGGTGGGGGGCTCACATGGGATGGTGTTATGGGAGTCACACAGGGGATGGGTGCTATGGGGGGTCACAGAGGGGAAGGGTGCTGTGGGGGTAAGGGGGTCATGCAGAAGATGCGTGCTGTGGGGCTGAGGGGGTCACACAAAGGATGGGTGCTGTGTGGGTGGGGGTGTCACACGGGATGGGTGTTATGGGGGCTCACACAGCGGATGGGTGCTGTGGGGTGTCACACAGGGGATGCCGTGTGGGTGGGGGTGTCATACAGGGGATGGGTGCTGTGGGAGTGAGGGGGTCACACAGAGGATGGGTGCTCTGGGAGTGGGGGGCTCACACGGGGTGGTTGTTATGGGGGGTCGCACAGGGCATGGGTGCTGTGTGGGTGGGGGTGTCACACTGCAGATAGGTCTGTGGTCATGGGTGTGCGGGTGTCACACAGGGGATGGGTGCTGTGGGGGGGTCACGCAGGGGATGGGTGCTGTGGGGTGATGGGGTTATACGGGACGGTGCTGTGGGGGTGGGGATGTCACAGGGGATGGGTGCTGTGGGGTATCACACAGAGGTTGGGTACTGTGGGAGTGTGCGTGTCACACAGGGGATGGGTGTTATGGGGGCTCACACAGGGGATGGGTGCTGTGCGGTGGGGGTCACGCAGAGGATGGGAACTGTGGGGGGGTCACGCAGGGGATGGGTGCTGTGGGGGTTGGGGGGTCACGCAGGGGATGGGTGCTGTGGAGGTGGGGGTCAAGCAGAGGATGGGAGCTGTGGGGGGGGTCATGCAGGGGATGGGTGCTGTGGGGTTGGGGGGGTCACACAGGGGATGGGAGCTGTGGAGGTGGGGGTCATGCAGGCGATGGGAGCTCTGGTGGTGGTGGGGTCACGCAGGGGATGGGAGCTTTGTGGGTGTGGGTGACACACTGGGGATATTTGCTGTGGGGGTGGGGGTGTCGCACAGAGGGTGGGTGTTATGGGGGTGGGGGTCACACAGGGGATGGGTGCTGTGGGGCTGTCACACAGAGGATGGCTGCTCTGGGGTGGTCACGCAGAGGATGGGTGTTGTGTGGGGTCACACAGAGGATGGGTGCTGTGGGGGTTTGGATGTCACACAGAGGATGGGAGCTGTGGGGGGGTTCACGCAGAGGATGGGTGTTATGTTGGGTCACACAGGGGATAGGTGCTGTGGGGGGTTACACAGAGGATGGGTGTTATGTGGGATCACACGGGATGGGTGCTGGGGGTCATGCAGAGGATGGGAGCTGTGGGGGGGTCACGCAGGGGATGGGTGCTGTGGAGGTGGGGGTCACGCAGAGGATGGGAGCTGTGGGGGGGTCACGCAGGGGATGGGTGCTGTGGGGTTGGGGGGTCACACGATGGGAGCTGTGGAGGTGGGGGTCATGCAGGCGATGGGAGCTCTGGTGGTGGTGGGGTCATGCAGTGGATGGGAGCTGTGGGGGGGTCACGCAGGGAATGGGTGCTGTGGAGGTGGGGGGGTCACGCAGAGGATGGGAGCTGTGGAGGTGGGGGTCATGCAGGCGATGGGAGCTCTGGTGGTGGTGGGGTCATGCAGTGGATGGGAGCTGTGGGGGGGTCATGCAGGGGATGGGTGCTGTGGCGGTGGGGGGGTCACGCAGACGATGGGAGCTGTGGGGGAGTCACGCAGCTGATGGGTGCTGTGGGGGTTGGGGGTCACGCAGGGGATGGGTGCTGTGGGGGCGGTCATGCAGGGGATGGGTGCTATGGCGGTGGGGGGGTAACGCAGAGGATGGGAGCTGTGGGGGGGTCACGCAGGGGATGGGTGCAGTGATGATGGGGGGGTCACGCAGGGGATGGGAGCTGTGGGGGTCACGCTGAGGACAGGTGCTGTGGCAGTTGGGGGTTCACGCAGGGGATGGGTGCTGTGAGGGTGGGGGGGACGAGCAGAGGATGGGTGCTATGGGGTCACACAGAGGATGGGTGTTATAGGGGGTCACACAGCAGATGGGTGCTGTGGGGGGTCACGCAGAGCACGGGTGCTTTGGGTGTGGGGGGGTCAGGCAGAGGATGGGTGCTGTGGCGGGGGGGTGACGCAGGGGATGGGAACTGTGGGGGGTTCACGCAGAGGATGGGTGTTATGTGGGGTCACTCAGGTTCTGTGGGGGATCACACAGGGCATGGGTGCTGGGGGGTAGGGGTGTCACGGAGAGGATGGGAGCTGTGGGGGGTCACGCAGGGGATGGGTGCTGTAGGGGTTGGGGGGTCACACAGAGGATGGGAGCTGTGGGGGGGGTCACGCAGGGGATGGGTGCTGTGGCGGTGGAGGTGTCACGCAGAGGATAGGTGCTGTGGAGGTGGGGGGGTCACGCAGAGGATGGGTGCTGTGGCGGTGGGGGGGTCACGCAGGGGATGGGAGCTGTGGGGGGGTCGCAGAGGATAGTTGTTATGGGGGGGTCACACAGCGGATGGGTGTTATGGGGGGGTCACGCAGGTGATGGGAGCTGTGGCGGTGGGGGGGTCACGCAGGGGATGGGTGCTGTGGGGGGGTCACGCAGGGGATGGGAGCTGTGACGGGGGGGGGTCACGCAGGGGATGGGTGCTGTGGGGGGGTCGCGTAGAGGATGGGTGTTATGGGGGGGTCACGCAGGGGATGGGTACTGGTGCTGTGGGGGGTCACGCAGGGGATGGGTGTTATGGGGGGGTCACGCAGAGGATGGGAGCTGTGACGGTGAGGGGGTCACGCAGGGGATGGGTGCTGTGGGGGGGTCGCGTAGAGGATGGGTGTTATGGGGGGGTCACGCAGGGGATGGGTGCTGTGGCGGTGGAGGTGTCACGCAGGGGATGGGTGCTGTGGGGGTTGGGGGATCACGCAGGGGATGGGAGCTGTGGGGGGGTCACGCAGGGGATGGGAGCTGTGGGGGTGGGGGTCACGCAGGCGACGGGTGCTGTGGGGGGGGTCACGCAGGGGATGAGAGCTGTGGGGAGGTCACGCAGGGGATGGGTGCTGTGGTGGTGGGGTCACGCAGGGGATGGGTGCTGTGGCGGTGGGGGGGTCACGCAGGGGATGAGAGCTGTGGGGAGGTCACGCAGGGGATGGGTGCTGTGGGGGGGGTCACGCAGGGGATGGGTGCTGTGGCGGTGGGGTCATGCAGGGGATGGGTGCTGTGGCGGTGGGGGGGTCACGCAGGGGATGGGTGCTGTGGCGGTGGGGGGGTCACGCAGGGGATGGGTGCGGTGGGGGGGTCACGCAGGGGATGGGTGCTGTGGCGGTGGGGGGGTCACGCAGGGGATGAGAGCTGTGGGGGGGGTCACGCAGGGGATGGGTGCTGTGGGGGGGGTCACGCAGGGGATGGGTGCTGTGGCGGTGGGGTCACGCAGGGGATGGGTGCTGTGGCGGTGGGGGGGTCACACAGGGGATGGGTGCTGTGGCGGTGGAGGTGTCACGCAGGGGATGGGTGCTGTGGGGGTTGGGGGATCACGCAGGGGATGGGAGCTGTGGGGGTGGGGGTCACGCAGGCGATGGGAGCTGTGGGGGGGTCACGCAGGGGATGAGAGCTGTGGGGAGGTCACGCAGGGGATGGGAGCTGTGGGGGGGTCACGCAGGGGATAGGTGCTGTGGCGGTGGAGGTGTCACGCAGGGGATGGGTGCTGTGGCGGTGGGGGGGTCACACAGGGGATGGGTGCTGTGGCGGTGGAGGTGTCACGCAGGGGATGGGTGCTGTGGGGGTTGGGGGATCACGCAGGGGATGGGAGCTGTGGGGGTGGGGGTCACGCAGGCGATGGGAGCTGTGGGGGGGTCACGCAGGGGATGAGAGCTGTGGGGGGGTCACGCAGGGGATGGGAGCTGTGGGGGGGTCACGCAGGGGATAGGTGCTGTGGCGGTGGAGGTGTCACGCAGGGGATGGGTGCTGTGGCGGTGGGGGGGTCACGCAGGGGATGGGTGCTGTGGGGGTTGGGGGATCACGCTGTGGAGGTGGGGTCACGCAGGGGATGGGTGCTGTGGCGGTGGGGGGGGTCACGCAGGGGATGGGTGCTGTGGGGGGGTCACGCAGGGGATGGGTGCTGTGGCTGTGGGGGGGTCACGCAGGGGATGGGTGCTGTGGCTGTGGGGGGGTCACGCAGGGGATGGGTGCTGTGGCGGTGGGGGGGTCACGCAGGGGATGGGTGCTGTGGAGGTGGGGGGGTCACGCAGAGGATGGGTGCTGTGGAGGTGGGGGGGGTCGCGCAGGGGATGGGTGCTGTGGCGGTGGGGGGGTCACGCAGGGGATGGGTGCTGTGGCTGTGGGGGGGTCACGCAGGGGATGGGTGCTGTGGAGGTGGGGGGGTCACGCAGAGGATGGGTGCTGTGGAGGTGGGGGGGGTCGCGCAGGGGATGGGTGCTGTGGCGGTGGGGGGGTCACGCAGGGGATGGGTGCTGTGGGGAGGTCATGCAGGGGATGGGTGCTATGGCGGTGGGGAGGTCACGCAGGGGATGGGAGCTGTGGGGAGGTCACGCAGGGGATGGGTGCTGTGACGGTGGGGGGGGTCGCGCAGGGGATGGGTGTTATGGGGGGGTCGCGCAGGGGATGGGTGCTGTGGCGGTGGGGGGGTCACGCAGGGGATGGGTGCTGTGGGGGTTGGGGGATCACGCTGTGGAGGTGGGGTCACGCAGGGGATGGGAGCTGTGGGGGTGGGGGTCACGCAGGCGATGGGAGCTGTGGAGGTGTCACGCAGGGGATGGGTGCTGTGGGGGGGTCACGCAGGGGATGGGTGCTGTGGCTGTGGGGGGGTCACGCAGGGGATGGGTGCTGTGGCTGTGGGGGGGTCACGCAGGGGATGGGTGCTGTGGAGGTGGGGGGGTCACGCAGAGGATGGGTGCTGTGGAGGTGGGGGGGGTCGCGCAGGGGATGGGTGCTGTGGCGGTGGGGGGGTCACGCAGGGGATGGGTGCTGTGGGGAGGTCATGCAGGGGATGGGTGCTATGGCGGTGGGGAGGTCACGCAGGGGATGGGAGCTGTGGGGAGGTCACGCAGGGGATGGGTGCTGTGACGGTGGGGGGGGTCGCGCAGGGGATGGGTGTTATGGGGGGGTCGCGCAGGGGATGGGTGCTGTGGCGGTGGGGGGGTCACGCAGGGGATGGGTGCTGTGGGGGTTGGGGGATCACGCTGTGGAGGTGGGGTCACGCAGGGGATGGGAGCTGTGGGGGTGGGGGTCACGCAGGCGATGGGAGCTGTGGAGGTGTCACGCAGGGGATGGGTGCTGTGGGGGGGTCACGCAGGGGATGGGTGCTGTGGCTGTGGGGGGGTCACGCAGGGGATGGGTGCTGTGGCGGTGGGGGGGTCACGCAGGGGATGGGTGCTGTGGGGATCACAGAGGGGTGCCAGGGCGAATCGCGCTCCCGGGAAGCGCCACGCGCGGCCGCTGCTCTCCCGGCCGCTGCCCCTGCGCTAACGTCGCCCCCGGCGCCTCCCAGGGCAACGCAGAGACGCGCGGCCCGCCCGGCATGGCGGCCAAGGCGAAGGGGCAGGAGAACAGGCAGGTACCGGCTCCGCTCCCCGTCCCTTAGCGAGTGTCCGCAGCCCCCAGCCCCCGCCGCCGGCCCCGGGGCCCCCGCTCGAGGGCGGCGCGTGGCGGGGCGAGGGCTGCCCCCGTTACCCCGCCTGGAGGCAGCGCCTGTGGGCCGGGGCGGGGGCGTCACGGCAGCCTCCAGTTCCCCGGCACCAGCTCCGCGGGGCTGCCCCCCGCGCCGGCTCCCCGGGCGGGTTTGCCGCGGCAAGTCTGCCGAGGTGCAGAGAGCCCCGCGCGCTGGGTGCCAGAGCTGGGGGCGGTCCCAGGCTTGGGTCTGACCCTGAATGTGCAAGGCCTTAGCCCCGCGTTCAGGGAGAAGGGAAGGGGTGCAGCCAGGCCTTGCTAGCTCAGCTGCCTCCTGCCTGTGAGGAGCTTGCCCCGGGTGTTCTTTGCAGGAGGCAGGACTCGTGTTATGAGGTTGGCCAGCAGTGCTCACTCCTTTTGTTTAATAATCTGTTGGCAAGTCACATCCTGTTTATTTAAACCTTTGAGATGTTACTAGTTCTCCAGTTAGCTGTACAAAAGGGAAAAAGAAGAGTGTATGCATTAAAAATGTTGGTGAAAATGAAATGAAAGTTTTATGCATGGTATAGGCTTGTAATATTTACAATAAAGAGAGTTTAAGAAGAACACACACACACATACACAAGGTGGGAAATTCCCATACCAAAAACTTTTCTAAAACCAGTTGAGGTTGCTAACTGACAACTCTTTTAATTTGCCGATTGTCTCATTAAAAGCGAGGAAATGACTAGCTAAGGTTATCAACGTTAAGGATGTGCTGTGGTAAAGTAACTTTACTTCATACTTAATATGAACTAATTATTCCTTCTGTGTGGACTGTAAAATTTATAATGTCCTTAACTATAGTTGCTTTTAAGTGCTTGTGAATTTGTAAATTATGTGATAGGTAAGTCTATTGTTGTTTCTCAGCACCTTTCATTGGTTTTTAAATGAAGTTTTTGTGATATGTGTTTACTGTAGTTGAAATATGCTGTGTCCTTTATAGACCCTTCTCAATATACAGATTTTTCTTGGTTTATTCATGCTGAGAGAGCATCTTAATTTTTAAAATTTCATTGTTGGTCTGAGGGAAATGCATGCAGTTTTAGTTTGTGATATGAACAGTATGGGAACAAGATTAGATTTATCACAGATGATATTATATTTTTGTCTCCATTGATTTATGTACCTAAAGCCTTCTAGGGAGTTTCACAAATCCTCACAAGATTGCTCCTGAATGCTCTTTTTTTCTGCACTAGATCTCAGATTTGGCTTATAGATGTGTGATTTCACAGGTAGACACACAACTCTCTATGGACTGCATTTCAGAGGAAGCTCAAGAGTACAAGTTATTCCTCTTTAGGTCGACGTTTGCTTAAGTTCAAACTTTCTACCTCCAAATCCATGTATTTCAGATGGTATCATGAGATAGTGTTATTTTGCTAATTCTGTCCATTCTGGGGGCTTATTTCACCCCAAATGCCTTAATGTGCAGATTCCATGCCCTTTGTAGAGCATTAGAAAATAAACCTGATCTTCATTTCAATCAGAGGTGCTGGTTTCAGAAGTTTAAATGCATGAATAAAGTCAAATTCCTCAAAATTGCAAAGTGGAGCAGACAGAAGATTTAGCCTATGGAAAGGTAAGTGCTGACAATACTTTATGATGTGTCAGCTTGACCTGTTTCACTGACAGGTTTCAGAGTGGTAGCTGTGTTAGTCTGTATCAGCAGAAAGAAGGAGGAGTACTTGTGGCACCTTAGAAACGAACAACTTTATTTGAGCGTAAGCTTTCGTGGGCTAAAGCCCACTGCATCAGATGCATTCAGTGGAAAATACAGTAGGAAGAGAGAGAGAGAACATTAAAAAATGGGGGTTGCCATACCAGCTCTTAACAAGACCAATCAATTAAGGTGGGCTATTATCAGCAGGAGAAAAAAAAACTTTTGTAGTGATAATCAGGATGGCCCATTTCAAACAGTTGACCAGAAGGTGTGAGTAACAGTAGGGGGAAAATTGGCATAAATTTGTTAGTCTCTAAGGTGCCACAAGTACTCCTTTTCTTTTCATGGGGAGATAGTTTTTAGTTAATGTAATGACGCATCCACTCCCAGTCTTTATTCAAGCCTAATGGACACAAATCAGACATCAAAGTATAACATTCAAAAACCAGTTGGAGAACACTTCAACCTCCTTGGACACTCAATTACAGACCTAAAAGTTGCAATTATTCAACAAAAAAACTTCAAAAACAGACTCCAACGAGAAACAGTAGAACTGGAATTAATCTGCAAACTGGACACCATTAAATTAGGCTTGAATTTAAAATGATACCTTGACATCTTTAGGCACTCAGACACTGTGGTGATGGGTTGATATACAAAACTCTAAGATTCTTTTTCTCTTTGATAGTGGGAATTTAAAAAGCCCATGTTGAAAGAAATCCTCATCTTCTGTAAAATGTATTACTAAATATTCTAGTGTTTTAGGAGAGATTTACATACTTTCCAAAATATTACTTTTATTTATATTAGTATCTGTAAACAGTTTGGTCGGGAAAACAGCAAAAAATTGGTATGATTCAATCAACTAAATTGTGGTTTGAAATAAGTATACTATACAGAAGAAGGCAACTTGTAGAAAATATATTGTATTTGAAATATATCACAGAGGTATTTTCTTTTTCTACAACTTTATAACAATTCCTATAAAGAGTTCAGAGTAAATTTATTCACATAGTCTATTTTTTGTTAGGTTTTATAATCTTTTACTCACATTTCTTAGTTCATTTAATGTATTTTAAATTAAGTTTATAGTGTGTACTATTGTCTCAAGAATTTGTTTGATTACGAACTTGGTGATGTCATGCATTCTGCATTAAGTTACATAAGTTTCAGGTTTTGGCTGAATCTAATGTTACTTGTTATGTGTGCTACATAATACAGGGTACAGTGTGCTATTATTTTTACTCTTTTTATCATCTGCAGGATCTCAAGACACAGTTTTGTTTTAGATTGATTAAACAGTCTTAATTGTTTGACCTTCTAAGAAACACGCAATTATATATTACTGTTTGCAGAAAACACAACATCTGAATCATAAATATCGCAACATACAATATAAACAGGGTCTTATTTCTTCATTTGGTATTTTTATTACTGAGATATCCTTCATTATTTTCAGAGCTGCAGATTGTCTAGTAATAGTAAAAGTTTAATTTCAGAACAAATATATGCTGATCCAAAATCTTCTTGAAATCTGAATTGTGGCATCTCAGAAAAATACAGTATTTTGTTATTAAAAGGACACAAGTGCTTCTGATATTTTCTGTTTTGTTGATTTCTACTTTTTATTGCTTTAAATATACACCAAACATATGAGAACAAACTTCCATTTCTTAGTTTATAGGCTTTGTGATTTGCATGTAACACATCTGTTTTTCTCTTTTGAATGGAATTGAAATTAACGTGGCTATTTTTGTTTTCTTCCTTATTTATGTGACAGCAAGAGAAGTACAGTGGTTAAAAATAGTGGCTGTTGATTTTAATTTTCCAGTGTTGGAGTGGACAATGGAGGCTCTCTTAAATTGTTATTTAAGAATTGTATCTTAATTGTTTCATGTAGACAGATTTTGGATTTAAAATATTTGATAGTTAATTTAATAATGAAATGCCTTATAAGGTAGTAATAAGTGGGCTGCAACCTTTTATATGACAGTTGTTTGGCCTCCATTTTGTCCACAGTCATAGCCCCCGCCGTTCTGTGGCACTGTTTTGGAGGAGGTGCTCAAGTTTCTACACGCTTGAGTTACTTGATTTGATCTGAGGTATTTGATGGGTCTGTTCATTTATTAGTGTATTTTTTTTAAAAGATATTCATGGGTGCCCAAAGCATTAGATGAGTACTTTATATTGTAGTTTCATATACATGTGAATAAATAAATATCTTTGAGAGGTACAAAGACTCTTACATTCATTTTTCTCTATCTCTTTTGAGGGACATAGTTCAGTTTTCTTCCAGGATATCATATCAGCAGTAATTTTCACAGATGTGCCTCATGGATACACGAGTCTGTCGAAAGACCCTCTCTGGTATTACTGGTAGTATACTTTTTTAAGCCACCATTAGCTTATTTGTTTTTCACTTAAGAGCTGGAGCTTTTCAATATCTGATGTTTAACCTTATGACTGTCCTGCAAACATTTTTCTTTGAAAAAAGAACAGGAGTACTTGTGGCACCTTAGAGACTAACAAATTTATTAGAGCATAAGCTTTCGTGAGCTACAGCTCACTTCATTGGATGCGTAGAATGGAACATATAGTAATATATATATATATATATATATACACACACACACACACACAGATAAGTTGGAAGTTACCTTACAAACTGTGAGAGGCTAATTAGTTAAGATGAGCTATTATCAGCAGGAGAGAAAAAACTTTTGTAGTGGTAATCAAGGTGTCCCATTTAGACAGTTGACAAGAGGGTGGAGCATCATCAAAGATTTACAACCTATCCTGAAAAATGATCCCTCACTCTCACAGATCTTGGGAGACAGACCAGTCCTCACTTACAGACAGCCCCCCAACCTGAAGCAAATACTCACCAGCAACCACATACCACACAACAAAAACACTAACCCAGGAACCTATCCTTGCAACAAAGCCTGATGCCAACTCTGTCCACATATTTATTCAAGTGACACCATCATAGGACCTAATCACATTAGCCACGCCATCAGGGGCTCATTCACCTGCACATTTACCAATGTGATATATGCCATCATGTGCCAGCAATGCCCCTCTGCCATGTACATTGGAAGCGGCGCAGGCCGAGGGACGTACTGGCCGCCTCTTCCGGCAGCTCCCATTGGCCTGGAGCAGCGAACCGCGGCCACTGGGAGCCGCGATCGGCCAAACCTGCAGACGCAGCCGGTAAACAAACTGGCCCGGCCCGTGAGGGGCTTTCCGTGCACAAGCAGCGGAACAAGTTTGGGAACCACTGGTATAACATTACTAACATAGGAGTAGTTTTTTCATAAAGATGCTTTATTACCATTACTTGTGTCAGAGGGAAGTTTTTATTTTCTTCATTACTTTCATGCTGTTGAACTGTCTTGAAACATTTTACTTTAGGTCAATATTGTTACCGTTGGAGACAGTATAAAATGAAAAGCTAAGAAGAATGAATATTATCAACTATAGTACATATGAAAATAGACTAATGCTTAACCAGCAAATATTAAGTGTGTCCAGTAGATCTTTGGTACTCATTGCTTCTTGCAGTCCTGTTTTTTGCAGCCATAATCAGCTGCCCAGTTACGCCATCTCCAAGGTTGTGGAAGTCATGCTACAACTCTGCAGTAGCAGAAGGGGTACTCTTCAGTGTGTCTTTCTCTGGCTATGAGTGGAATTAGCAGAGCACCAGTCCAAAATTGTACTCCCACCTTACCAGTACTCATACTGCCTTGAAGTGTGAATGTCAGTGATGCTGAAGCTGAGCCAACTTTGGAGGCCCTCTTCCATTTCTTTGTGTGTGTAACTGAGCACAAACCTTATTCCAGGAGCTTAATCCCGCCGCATTCAAGTAAATGAAAAAATCCTTATAGACTTCAGTGGTATTGAATCCTACGAGTATAAAAATGTATACAATTCATGATGTCTTAGTGCTACTAGCACTTTCTTTTGCTTCAGTACAGAAATATCCAAAAACTATTAGTAGATAAATATTCATTTTGCACAACAATTCCATTTTAAAACTTTGTAATGATATAGCTTCCATTTTATAGTGCTTTGAATCCTCACAGCAAGGTTGAATCACTGTTAGTGAAATGGGGCTGAACACAGTTTGACCTTGTCTAAGCTTGTGTATGAACTGTGTTCATCACAAGTTCATCTGCACCAATTGCTGCCATTCATTATCAGCAACAGGACATTTTAGTAGTGTAGACTAGCCAATAGATAAGTGTCAGACACTGACAGTGATTTCATAACTTTTCTTGACATCTTGTTTCATTACTTAACTAAACTATACTAATAACAAATTTTTATTTGCCTACTGATTGACTTTCTAAATTTTCCCACTGAAGTCAACTATATAATCCAGTCAAGTATTTCCCTTGACTTTAGAAGACCATTGCATTGTTAATTCATGTTCAGTTTATCATCCACTATCAACCACATATCCTGCTTTGTAATATTTCTGAATGAGTATTTCTTATACGCACCACAGGGGAACAATTATTCTCAGCATTATGAGTATACATTTTCTTCGGAAAAGTAGTTACATAATTTAGATCACAGTATACATTTTCTAGTTTTTTGTTGGTAGACTATTAGAAAATCATGTATTTATTTTTAATTGCACAGAATTAAATTGTCAAAAATGGGTTTAGTGGTTAACACGCCACTGAGATGAATAGGGAAAAGTCAAGCATTTGTTTTTCTCGGTACAGAGCAAACAGAATGGTAGAGCAGTTTCTGTCTTTTAAAAGTAAAAGTTCCCCTTTAGTTTAAGGTGGGTGAACAAGTTATTTTTCATGTATCCACCTAACTTCACCTCCATCCCTAAACACTGTTGCTGTCTTGTGTTGCTGGCAGAAAATTTCTCCTGCATTTCTATTTTGGTGTTGGATGAATTATCTTTGTATGAACGTTCTGTAAAGTTCTTTGAGAAAAAAGTGTTATGTAAATTAGATTATTTTTTAAATACAATCTACTGTTTTTGTGTAGGAAGAAGGCCAAGAACAAGATACTGTAGGTAGAGAGATTATGGCATGGACGTTTCTTTCTCTTCCCCAAATTAGTGCTTTGTCAGAACAAAATGTAGAAGGGGTTCAAAAGTAAGTAACAGTAATATATAACAGATATAGATAATGCTGGTGCTTGTGTCTTGGTGAAAGAGAACTTGTGTGATTTATCAGTTGACTGTTTTTGTTGAAGATACCAGGAGTGATAACTTTGATATTGATCATTTGGTGTGCTCTTGCCTTCATAAAAGACTTACGTTAAATCAAATTCTGGAGGTGGTGGAAAGTAGTGAACTTGCCACTACCTTGATCTTTCACTATGATACTAATTCATGACTTTGTTGAAATAAAAAATCTCATTTGCAAAAGAAATGAATAACACTAGTACTCTGTGCAGGACAATTATTTTAATATAGCTGGTTAAATTAACTCCACCAGCACTGCAATATTGATTTATATATGTGGGCAAATGGCATTTTTTGAAGACTTGTATGCTAAGTGAATGATGATTTAATCCAATTTTTGGGACACTTGTGGACAATGGCAGTAATGGGGTAAATAAGAAAATAATGTTGGTCTCAGAATGTACTCTTCTCCTATATTCTCTCCATCTTTTTATTTTTCTTTCTCCTTTGCTCACTTTCTTTGTATGGATATTGCAAGTTGATATGGTTTTGGATATTTGATGTTTTTAAATATATACAGGTGTGATTTGTTTCGAAAGTGCTCAGTGAGTTGGGCTAACTGCTCCCATTGTAGATAATGGTAAAGCTCCTATTGACTTCAATGTGAGTAGAGTAGGGCAAAATTGAGCACTTTAAACTGCCTCCTCCTGTGTCTTAGACCTCATTTTTAGGTTTCAGATTAATGTCTAAAGCTGAAAAAATAGAGGAGTTTGGATATAATAAAAACTGACCCTTAGGAAAGTGGCAAAAAGCTTCATATGAAGATATCTACGTTGTTAAGGATTTAGGACTCAAACTTTAGGCAGCCACAACTGAATGTGTTGGTCTTAAATTTCAGGGGTGACATTTTCAAAAGTGCCTATGTGACTGAGGCGCTCACGTCCCATTGAAAGTCACCTAGTAGTAAGTTCTTAGCAAGCTAAAGTCAATGGAACTTATGCTCTAACGTTACTTAGGTACTTTTGAAAATTCTGCCGTTAGTGGATAAATACAAATCTTTTAGGTAAGAGTAAAAAGATATGATTCATTACCTTGAAATACTCTTTCTCTTTGTTGTTAGGAAAAAGATCACTTATTGTTGACCTTGTGGGATTCCATAGAGAAATTGGAAAGACATTTTTCGCCATCTAATATTAAAAAGATTTTTTCCCCCATTTACTCTTTTACCCTGCACAATAGATCTCCTACTTGTGGCATTAGAGAATGAAACATTCACGTCAATTGAGACCAAATTTCATTATCACCCTGTAACACAATTTCTTGTCAAAATCTCTCATCTAAGATTAGAAAGGAAAATACTGAGAGACCTTTGTGTTTCTCTTCATCTCAGCTGATATATATACACTTTCACAGATGGATCTTAAATTATGACATGTACTGCATTTGACTGAAAAGAGGATGCTTCAAGGGCATTTTAGGTAGCACAAACAATTTAGTACCAGTACTGAAACATCTGTCTCTCACCATAGGGCATCGTTTTTATATACTGTAAAGTTTCCTGGCCACTGTTGTGCTCGATGGATTATGTGTCTGATGTGTTATAGCAATTTCCTTGTTTTGTCTATTGATCTAAAGATTTTACGGCTGCCCACCACCATAGTACCTGAGCATCTTCCATGGAAAAAAATAGCAATAGTAATAATAGAAGATATATAAAGAATCTCATTGTGTCAATCACATACATTGCAGAATATTGAAAAAATGAATATCAGAAAACCCTAATTCCCTTGAAATAACGACTGTGAAAGCATAATGTTGGCAAAAGCTTATAAGACAGAGGATATGGACTGTTTCAAACTTTGGAAAGTTCACAGTTGGCCACACTCCACTTCCGTTTCAGTACATGACTCAGTGTTTTTAACCAACTTGTATATGTACAGCTGCACAAATTCATCATGTAGAACAGAGGTAATGCTTTAAACAAAACTTAATGAATTATGTTCTTTATATTGTTCACTAGTTTTGATTAATAAAACACATCTTTTTTTTTTTTTTGTATCCTTCAACAGTATAACTTTCTGGCTTTGTGAACACCGTGAACAGTTAGTTGCCTATTCGTAGGTCTGATAGTACTTTGTCTTTTTAGGAGGGGATAAGAAGCAGAGAAAAAAGATTCAGATTTTTTGGGAAGTAAAAACAATTATCACAGTTGGCACCTTTATTGGCCATCTTAACTGGCCAAGGACCGAGAGAACATGGAATCTAAACTATTTTCTCTAAAACACAGTTGAGGTATATTGGCGGAATTGCAAACTGAAGTCCCCAGCCCTGTCCCTCTCTAATCCATTACATTAATGTAGAAAAATAAAAAAGGATAGTACTAATTCTGAACACAATAGGCATAAATGAATATGGTCAAAAAAAAGCATGGCTTTTCTAAGGAGAAATTTCTCCTTTCTAAACTTGGTTATTTAAAAAAAAATAAATATTGAGACTTTTTCAAAAGCACCTAAGTGACTTGACTTTCAAGGAGACTTAGGCCCCTAAGTGCCCAAATCACTTTTGAAAATGAAACTTATGCTACGAAATTACTTAGGCACTTTTGATAATTTTACCCAATATTATTTAGTTGAATTTTCAGATATAATGTAAGGTTTGTTCTTAAGGGAACATTAAAGAACATGAATAGCCTGAGATAAAGAGCAAAGTCTTATTATCAATTAAAAACTTGTGTAGCTGTGAGAAATAAAGAGTCGTAATGAGAGAGATAAAGAGTAAGGAGTTCCCCAGGAATCAATAATAGGCTGACTGAGGAAGTGTACGCTGAGTTGGTGAAGGTTGCGTATAGCACTATGCAGTTGATTAGTAAAGATTTGGAGAATTGTGACAAACTCCAGATGGATTTAAACATGTTGAATATTAGACAACTTCATTGCAGATAACGCTAAATTTTGAAAAAATGTAAGCATGGGTGAAGAAATTTTATGGTGATGAATTTGCAGGAACCACTGAGAAAAGAGACTTAAGAGGAGTAACGATGCCTACTCAGTACAGCTGCAGTTAAAAGGCAAATAGGATGATTGGTTATATTAAACATAACAAGAAAAAGAATTCTGAAAATGACATTATATTGACAAAAAATACAGCCTAGAAAGTTTTCTCTGTTCTGTGTCATCTGATGGGTCGTAGGGGCTGTTGCAGTCAAGGGGGGGGCCCTAGGAGCATAGCTTCATTAAAATTGCATTGTCAGGACATGGCAGGGGTCAGTATTTAGGGTATGGGCCTGTGCATGAATGGCTGTAGCTTACTGCAGATATCCTAGGAAATATTGCAACAATAAATGCTGGTATGAGAATTTTGCCATTTGATGCTGAAATTGCACAAGAATGACTTGTGGGATTTTGTCACCATCCATTCTGAGCCTAAACCCTAGCCTTGATTTGGCCTCAAACCCAAATCTTTAGCCTAAACCTAATTTACATCTTAACGCTGCATACCTGACCCATTTGTGTTTGAGTGTTCCAGACAGATTTCTTAGTACAACATAGTAAAATCAATTATCGTCACCAGTGAGTATTATGTTCATTATTATTATTATTATAAAGGCAGGTGTCACGTTATCATGCTGTTTGAGTCATAGTGTTGTGACAGCAACCTCAACTTTGCTCCCAGATGGAGCTGCAGCTAGGACCTTTTTGTAGAAAGTGGAGTTGCAATGAAGCTTACTTTTATAAGTGTATGTGGAGACAGGGTTCACAGTATTTTTCCTTTCTAGTCTCATTTCACCCTAAAACTTCCCAAGAAAATAAAAGCTGATTTTCTCTTGGATTTTCAGCTTCATCTCACTCAATAATTTGTGAATTTTAGATCTCCTTTATATCCGTTACATGTTTGTTACATAGAAGACTTTTGACTTTGTGGTTGCACATCTTACCCGAAAGATACAAGAAGGGATACCTTTGATCAGTCAAAATGTGTCAAGTGCACCCACTGATATACAGATGAAGTCATCATACTATTTTTTCTTCATAACTTACACTTAAATGTAGTATCATCATAACTCGTATTTTAATATACCTAAACAGTGCTTGAGGAAACATGAAGAATTGGGTTCATGTTGCTAATTACTGATTTGTCCTGTGAACAGTATTAATGTATTAAATGATATAGCTGAATCAGTTGCCTGGAATACACACATGATTGCAGGCAGACTAAATCAAACTTGTAGAACCTCTCACTTGATTTTATACTTCACCTTTCCACCACAGAAAACTGGAAGAGTTTCTCAATTTCAGACAAATTAAGACATCTTTGAAGGAAGCTGTTTTACTAGATTATTATGTGTCTGGATTTTGGTGGGCTAAAGAGATGGACTTCACTCATGTACAGCTCTCAGGATTCATGGCCATCTTAAACTTTCTGTTGGAGAACCTCAGCAGTAAGTATAATTCTTAAAATATTCACTTGAACAGAAACTTAGCATATTCTCTCAATTACTTGTTTTTAATGTAAGTAGTTAATATTTTAATTAGAAATAAATATTAAATTATTCATTTTCTCCCTGAGTATCAGCATGGTGTGTGCATTGTATTTTGGATATAACTCTTGGCTGCAGTTAAACTTTTATTCCTTCAGAAAAGAATAGGTGAATTTTAAAAAAATTAAACACATAACTTTTTACCGTATTATTACCTTGCAAAAGGTCCTTGAATAGAATTAGTTAGGAATTTTGCCAGAATGTACATATGCTTCATGGTTAGGAAAATAATTGTTAGGAATTCCAGTTGTCTTGCTGTAGAGTCTTCACTACACGAATACCTTAATATGGATTAACTGTACTAATGAAACTATTGAGAAGAATGGAAGCATATCAGAAATGAGTTTTCCTGGGTGTATCTGTGTTCGTGTATGTGTATATATAATATTATAGGCAGGACTGGTAGTGCTGGCTGTGGTTAGGTTTGCCTGACATTTCACATTATAAAACCGTATTTTCAGTTGCTTAAGATTTTGCCAAACTTTAACCATTTGGGCTGAAATTTTCCGTGCCAGGTGTCTGCCTCAGGCTGAATTTTTTTTGGAAAATTTCAGCTAAAACGCTTCCGCTATTTCAATGAGAGTGTGGAAGAATACATTGTTTTGCCCATGTTAAAATACCCTGGTGACCTTTTTTTTTTTTTTCTCTTTTAAGCATCTCATGCTTTGGAGCAGGGACTTGAAATTTGGGAGGAGGGTGACCTGTGTATCAGGGATGTGTCTTTCTCTGTCCTTGTGAAAATCTGCCCAAATTTGGTGAAGTTATAAGCTTTTGGGGGAAAAAATCACTATTTACATATGCTCAGTAGATATTTTTTTTTTTTAGATTTTAGCAGCTAACTCACTGAAGATTTTGTCTCTACTGAGCATGCTCCATCCTGGGGCTGAGCAGAACTTTCCCTGCAGGTGCTGTTCTGCTACGAGCTATGCCGGGTTCAGACATCTTGTCTGAGAACAAGGGAGTCTGTCTCCTGTGATCTCAGTATTCCTACCCCCCAGCCCCCCTTGAATGAGCATGGAGAAGAAAGCTGCCTTTTCATATGCAATGGGGACATGAGCTGGACCTGGGAGAGAAGATTGGGATTGGGAAACTGGAACTGGAAACTGGTTGGAGGGGTAAGGGAACTAGAACTGGAAGTTGGGGTGGAGGGTGAGATTGAGACTGGTTAGCCAGGAGACAGGTATTGGAAGCTAGTGGGAAGACTGGGACTCACTGTGCAAGGAGACTGGGACTGAGAACCAGTGTGGGGAGGTGGGAGGAGAGAACTGTAACTGATAGGACAAAGAGACTGGGGCAAAGAGGTGAGTGGGGAGGTGAACTCTAAGACAGAATGAGAAGCTGGAGGAGAGAGATTGGCATGTGGGTTTAAGTTTAAGCGTGTGCTGAATTCCTGTTGAAGTCAGTGAGCACTTCGGCATGTCTTTAATGTTCATCTTGTGCTAAAATGGTTTGCTGCATGTGGTTGGACTTAAGCAAGTGCTTAAAGTTAAGCACGTGCATAAATAAATGCTGAAACAGGGTCTGAGGCAGCATAAGTAATACTACTTTGGATTAGTCATCTGTTAGTTGTGCCTCAGTTGGAAGAGTGCTAATTCAAAGAAGGGCTAGTCTCAGACTGCAGTCTAGCTTGAAGATTGAAGGCTGTAGAAAATACAGCCGTGGACAGCATTTGGTGCCCAGATTTGATTCCTTCAGATCCCTGAGCACCTTCAACTGCTACTGAAGTCAGTAGGAGTTTATGGTGCCTAGCACCTCGCAGGAGTGCGCAGGGCCTCCAGTTCCCTTCCAGGTGTGACTTCTGTCCCTTCTTCATGTGTTGCTCTAACCCCGCAACCTCACTCCTTTTTTGCTTTAATTCTAGGGGACTCCCCATTTGTTGGCATTCCCAATTCTATTATTCAGGCTTCCCACTTCCTGTGGCTTCTTTCCTGTTCACACCCTATTTTGTGTATCTAAGATTACTCTCCTCTCTTCCCACCATGGTTATTCTTTGATACCTCTGTGTTCAGCATCTGAAATAGAATCTGTCCCTGATTCTCTGTTCATGTAATTATGATGACAATATCTGAGTAAATAAGCTATCAACTAAGTAGTTTGTGTGTCATCTACTTTTGTCCCTACAGGACAAAGTGACCATCGATGGTGTTGTGAGGGAATGTTAAGACTACTGTTTTTTTTTAAGAATAATGGAAATAAGCAATAAAATTTGTCCAATTTTTAAAAAAATATTCTACATGGCCTCAAATGGAACTTTTCAAACATTAAAAAAGTCTCTCAGTACTGTGCCAAGAAAACATCTGTCACATCTATGTTTAGTTTTTTTTCTGGATTGAATTGCAGCCAAACACATGACGCTTGAAGACAACATAAAAGAGCTTGGGAGAGCAATGGCTGGAATAGGGGAGTCTCATTCAGAAAAAAGTGGTGGCTTGGATTTCTTCAGTGTTGATCAAGCCAAGGCTATAATCAATTACTTGAAGATCAGGTATTCTTTTTTTCCAATATCAGTTATGTTTATATTCTAATAATTCAGCACTGTAAAGTATCTGCCAATAAAATGAGAGAGTTATTTAGTTTAACATGATCAGACTTTGCCAGGAACTCCTGAACATTACACTAACACCCCCTCCTCCCCCGCCCCGAAAAAAACAACAACCCAACAACCCAAAACCATTTACTTAAATAACAAGGCTCTGGCCTCAAATGATACAACCCAATGACTTCAAAGTTTAGGCTAACACTCTATCCTATTTCATGGTCTTGATGGTGAAGATTCTCTATTCTTCAACTGGGCAACAGCAAGTTATTCCTCCCCCCGTTTTTTTGTTTTTTTTTTTTTGTGGTGAGGAATGGAGAGAGGAGGGAAAGGGTAGAGCATTATCTTAATGATTCAGTTATAAATGGCATAGTTTTAGGCCTTAGTCCAGCAAAGCACTAGATCATGTATGTAACTTCAAACCAGTGAGTAGTCCGATTGATTTCAGTGGGATTACTCACATGGTTAAAGTTATGTACTTAAGTACTCTACTGGCTCAAGGCCATAATGAATAAATACTAATCATGAACATTATTTGAGAGACAAGGTGGGTGAGGTAATATCTTTTATTGGAGCAACTTCTGTTGGTGAAAGATAAGCTTTGAGCTACAAAGAGCTCTTCTTCAGGTGACTTTCATCTGTCAGGTCTTAAGAAGAGCTTTGTGTAACTTGAAAGCTTCTCTATTTCACCAGCAGAAGTTTGTCCAATACAAAATATTGCCTCACCCATCTTGTCTCTCAATATCCTGGGACCAGCACGACTATAACAATACTGCAAACATGACAATTATTTGAATTTTGAACACAGATTACGTTCAAAGCCAATTTGGGATGGTCTCATGAATGGAATAGGAAATCCATGTTTTATGTACAACGCTGTTCTAAAAATCATTAGTGTGTTGCTTTTACTAGGCAGCCTGTACCACAGTACAAAAGAGGTCCATCACCAGCTTGCAAACTACTGCTGTTGTAAGCGCAAAAAGAGATGTGGCTGCAAACAAGCAGCAGTATGTATTTTTTAAATGTAACAAATGTAAGGCTGGATAGTGGCTCATCCTGCATACCAGTGCAAGGGAGTAAGGGGATGTAAGACACTCTTTACCCCAGTATACCATGCCATTTGTTTCCATCACATGGCAGGTGGCATGCTTCACAGAGCCACTGTATCCCTTGCTTTTGCAGGTGGGCAAAAAGGGATGAGAGGTAGTGAAGAATAATACCTCCAGCACATTGAGGAGCATACACCGTACTAGGTATACACCTGTGCAGCACACTCTGTCTTGAGCAGTGGGGAGATGAGGTGGAAATCCACTGAAAATCTCACTCCCAGAGTGCTCGAGGCACAGTGCAAAAATGAACTGCCCCTTGCTTTGGGCTAGATCAAAATGTCAAGATCTAGCCCTAAAGTAAAAGTTGTCATGGTATTTATGAATGTCATCTTAACTTTTTGTCTTTTTTTCCTTCTAAAACTTTCATATGTTTTTATGGAACAAAGGTTCTTTCATTGAAAGACCACAGTGCTCTTGGGTAACTATGTATTTAGACTGATCAGGTCCATGTAGTTTGTAGTGTTTTGACCTATGAGACCATAAACCTAGTCTTACTTCTATTGAAATCTTAACTTCAGTGGGTGTAGGATCAGGCCCTATAACTTTCCCAGTGGAATGTTAATCCGGCTAACAACTAATCTGGGTGTTAATCAAGGGTGTGCATGAATATTAAAAATCCTTCCCAAATTGCTGAGCAAAATATATATATACATACACTAAAGTACACCATATATAAAAGCCATTATTTCAGCCGCTTACATATTTTTAATAAATAAAAAATAAATTGGTATATTTAAGCTTTGAAGTCATTTTCAAATTATACAAATATAAAAATAACTAATTTTTGTTACATTTTTAATTAATGTATTTTCCCATCTTTCTTTTACTTGTTTAAATGATAGGTCTGTCGCTCTTAAATTGAATATGCTATGTTTCAGTTCAGATCAAATTTTTACAGTTGAGTTATGAACCCCTGAGATGTATAAAGGAAATAGGAATGAATGCTTAACTATATTGGCACAAACTGTTCAGCAGCTTTCAGGTTTAGTGAAAGATGACAGTTATCCTCTTTTTTGTTTTGTTTCCCTTCGCAAATACACATCAACTTATCTTTTGCCAGTTTCTTTCAGGAAACAGTTGATCTAGGAAAATGTCAGTCTTAATCACCTTCACTTGCTTACATGACATCATAAAAGGTCCGATCCTTTAAATAGTAACAAGAGTAAAATTAATCATGTGTGCAATTGTTAGTAGCATTGGTCACCAAAAAAATCACCATCGGTAACAACAGAAACAAAGAGCAAGCACATTAAATTTATATATCCTGGAAGAAAGAGAATTTTTGTCCTTAACATAGGATTATGGGTACTAGGTTAAAAATAGTTCCATTAAAGAATGAATTCAGAACTTCCAAAATCATCATCATCATGAATAAGTAAAATGTCATATACATAAGACACAATCCACTACAATATACCATGAAATATTTTGTGGATATAAAGAGAGGATTTGATTGTTCAGCACTGTCAGTCTGGCTCCTTTCTGGGCCTTTTCAGTAAATACATAAAATGGTCTAAAACTAATGGCTAATAAGACAAACAAGGTATTTGACTTATTAGTAACATGTCTTTTGGCATTTACAAATGACCCACACTAAAATGTTACCAAAAATGGCAAAGGAGGTTGGGAGGGTCAGAGTCATCTGAAGGTCAAAATTACCTAAATTAGTTCCAGATAAATTATGAAGCCTGTGTAAACACAGGCTTATATCTCACTACCAGGACATGGCAGGAATCAGAGCTGAAGTATTGCAGACAAAATGTACTGTAAATGGAATGGCAGATACTGTAGAACAAATTAGTTGTCTGTGTAATCTGTGTCTGGTGAAGAAAATTTGGAGTTTGACGCAGCTGAATATCTTGTTTTGTTTTGTAATCTCAGTTTGTTTTGTCAACAAATTAAATTGAGTGGCTGAAATAGTTACATTCTGCAGTTACATTTTGTGGAGCCTGCTCAGTAAATACATTTAAGTTGCCACCATAAAGTTGCCCACAGAACTTGAGAATTCATCTACTTACATGCATAAAATTGTTTGCGCACACATAAACATACATTTGAAAGTTGTGCAAATGCATTCGGGCAAGTCTGTAGGAAAATTATTATTATTATCCAAAAGGCACAGGCAAAACCACCTCTGTGCCCTCCTGATTCTGGGCAGTTCCCAGGTCTGGAGAGGCCACCAGCATAACTGGGACTGCCTTGGGATCTTGTCTAATTACAGCAGCTGATCTGGACTGCTCTATGGGCTGTAGCACTGCTTAGAATCATAGAACCATAGAATATCGGGGTTGGAAGGGACCTCAGGAGGTCATCTAGTCCAACCCCCTGCTCAAAGCAGGACCAGTCCCCAACTAAATCATCCCAGCCAGGGCTTTGTCAAGTCGGGCCTTAAAAACCTCAAAGGAAGGAGATTCCACCACCTCCCTAGGTAATGTATTCCAGTGCTTCACCACCTTCCTTGTGAAAAAGATTTTCCTAATATGCAACCTAAACCTCACCCACTGCAACTTGAGACCATTACTCCTTGTTCTGTCATCTGCTACCACTGAGAACAGTCTAGATCCATCCTCTTTGGAACCCCCTTTCAGGTAGTTGAAAGCAGCTATCAAATCCCCCTTCATTCTTCTCTTGTGACCCTCAGTGCTATGGCTTCACCCCTGACCTTCCCGTATGCCTGAACTCATGAGTGGGTCCTGGGGAAGCAACTTTTATGGCTGGCTGTCTTGCTCGGTTCCTGCAGTGGGGGAATTTTGCAGATTAAATGCTAACTGTGTTTCTGGCATTTCCAATGCCTTACTATTGCATGCCTGTGGAGAGGAACAAGAATTCTCTGCTCTCTAGAATTCTGTGAAAGAATACTTAAGCAAGATTAAACATTTTTCCTTCTAAACTAGTTACTCTAAATTCTTCCATATTATTAAGAATTGTTTGTAAAATTTTTGTGGTGTTAACATTGGGAATTTCTGCTTTTCACCTGTCAGCTGTTTCTGTATTGAGAGATAGGATTGCTTCTGGTGATTTTTTTTTTGGGGGGGGGGGGGGCGGGGGGGGAGGAGTAGGGGGACCTTTAACAATCTGATCCAGAGAATTGTATTATTGAAGGCAATGTATTTTTTCAGACATTTAGTATACTATACATGTATATCTTGTATAACATAGGGGAGAAGACTGAGCCCTGTGGGTCTCTGCAGGTGAGTGTTTAGGAGGTGAAGTGCCTTCTGTGAATAAAGACCCAGCCATTTCAAGGTGTTTCCGTTTACAACTGCAGTTTCTTGGAGCCAGGACAGGAGTGTTTGGTGATCAGTGATACCTAATGCTGCAGGTGTGATCCAACAGGATGAGTCTGAGTGTACACCCCTTGTCTATGGACAGGAGGGTGGCTATCCATCAGCACAAATGCTCTCTCAATACCATTGCCTTGGCCTAAAGCCTGAATGAGAGAAAACTAAGCTATTAACAATTGAAACGTGGCCTTAAGAGACTGTCTTTGCTAACTTTTTCATTCCTGGCTTGGGAATGGAGTGGGAGGTTGAGATGCTGGGTAGTAATTTGTGCTCTACACAAAGTGATAGCTTCCTTAGTATTGGTTAGACAATTGCATTTTTAAGGATGGGTGGTAGATTTCCTGTTGACAATCTGTAAGTAAAGGTCCCGAGTGTTATCAACTCTTCCTTACAAACCAGGAAGGGCTGGAGTCAGAGTCACAGATAATTTATCTGATTGCTGTCTTTGCTTCCATGAGTACTACTTGTGTGAATGGGACGAACTCTTGGAAGAGAGGGTGTTGTGTTTTTGGCCTGCACTGAAGTTGACTTCTACTTTTGCTTGAACTTGCTGTGAAGTCATAATTCTGTGTTTGCCATCAGTGTGTCACAGTATTGTGAGGGATGTCAGAAATGCAGCATTACAACTTCACAGGAACAAGTACTGTAGATGAAAACACATGGAGTTGTGATAAAGTCCACCTTTGATTAAATAAGTACTGTGTCTTTGATCATTTTTAGAAAAGGAGCAAGGAAAATTATTTAAAACATGTGACAGATGAGTGTGTTTATATATTAAGGAAGATATATATTTAAATATTTTAGTCCAATGTGAAAGTCCCTTTTAAGTTATTTTTGTTGTAATATTCAAAACTCCAGTGTCAATCCCTGGTCTCTGGGAGTATGTCATCTGAATTAAAATTATTGATATACTGTGTTCTCCATTTGTTTGGGGAAAACAAACCTAAACAAAGAGGTAACAATGAAATGTACAATTTCTTGTGTTCTGCCACACAAGAAAAAAACCCCTAACTTATTTTTTACCAAGTTTTTCCTACTGTATGTATAGCGTAAATATAAGGTAAATTTTAATCTGGAAAAAATATTTATTTTGGAGTTTAAAATGCAATTCTAAGATGAAAAGTGACTTGTAAAAAGGAAAGGAGTACTTGTGGCACCTTAGAGACTAACAAATTTATTTGAGCATAAGTTTTCGTGAGCTTCAGCTCACTTCATCGGATGCATTCAGTGGAAAATACAATGGGGAGATTTGTACACATGGAGAACATGAAACCATGGGTGTTACCATACACACTGTAAGAAGAGTGATCAGGTAAGGTGAGCTATTACCAGCAGGAGAGTGGGTTGGGGGGTGGAGAAAAAACCTTTTGTAGTGATAATCAAGGTGGGCCATTTTCAGCAGTTGACAAGAGCATCTGAGGAACAGTGGGGGTGGGGGGGAATAAACATGGGGAAATAGTTGTACTTTGTGTAATGACCCATCCACTCCCAGTCTTTATTCAAGTCAAAGTTAATTGTATCCAGTTTGCAAATTAATTCCAATTCAGCAGTCTCTTGTTGGGGTCTGTTTCTGAAGTTTTTTTTGTTGAAGAATTGCAACTTTTAGGTCTCTAATCGAGTGACCAGAGAGATTGAAGTGTACTCCAACTGGTTTTTGAATGTTATAATTCTTGACGTCTGATTTGTGTCTATTTATTCTTTTACGTAGAGACTGTCCAGTTTGACCAATGTACATGGCAAAGGGGCATTGCTGGCACATGATGGCATATATCACATTGGTAGATGTGCAGGTGAACGAGCCTCTGATAGTGTGGCTGATGTGATTAGGCCCTGTGATGGTGTCCCCTGAATAGATATGTGGACACAGTTGGCAACGGGCTTTGTTGCAAGGATAGGTTCCTGGGTTAGTGGTTCTGTTGTGTGGTGTGTAGTTGCTGGTGAGTATTTGCTTCAGGTTGGGGGGCTGTCTGTAAGCAAGGACTGGCCTGTCTCCCAAGATCTGTGAGAGTGATGGGTCGTCCTTCAGGATAGGTTGTAGATCTTTGATGATGCGTTGGAGAGGTTTTAGTTGGGGGCTGAAGGTGATGGCTAGTGATGTTCTGTTATTCCTCAGATGTTCTTGTCAATTGCTGGAAATGGCCCACCTTGATTATCACTACAAAAGGTGGGGTTTTTTTGTTTTTTTTTCTCTCCTGCTGGTAATAGCTCACCTTACCTGATCACTCTCGTTACAGTGTGTATGGTAACACCCATTGTTTCATGTTCTCTGTGGATATACATCTCCCCACTGTATTTTCCACTGAATGCATCCGATGAAGTGAGCTGTAGCTCATGAAAGCTTATGCTCAAATAAATTTGTTAGTCTCTAAGGTGCCACAAGTACTCCTTTTCTTTCTGTAGATGCAGACTAACACGGCTGCTACTCTGAAACCTAGGTAAAAAGGGCTTCATTTGCTTCTATCTTTGTTGTGTCTCAAGTTTTCCAGTTCAGTCCTTCTTGGTATACTACCAGCCTGGGATCTGAAAGTCCAGTTAGGTTCATTTTCTACTCCCGTACCATCACCAATAATAAAGATCCTGCAGGTCAAATTATGCCCTTGTAACAATTAACTTCTGAGTTATTTTTCAGAGCAGGATATTAAGCCCCAAAACTCAATTTCACAATGGTAGGGCTGATATCTCAATTGTCATATTGAGTTTATTATAACTGATATGAATCTTGTAATACCTGAAATGGCTTACATATTGTAGCTAGAATTAGAGCTCAACAAGTGTCTCTTCTTATTAGTGCTGAGGTATCTGTCACCTTGACCTAGGGAATAAGTCCTAGGGTAACAAATGTGTTTAGAATATTTCCTTTCTAAAGATTTGTGGCTGTGCTGAAGCTAGGTTTTCTTTTCTTTTTCAGTTTATTTCAACACTATAAACTATATGAATATCTTTTCCACAATCCCAGGGAAGAACTTGTAATAGGCGATGAGGTAAGTAATTTATATGAATAGAACTGATTAAGCAGAATTATTTAATGCGTGCCCTGTGACATCTGTTTTATAAAGCTCAAAGCAACTTTGTCAAAATTGCTCAAGTGCTAACAATACAGAATAGCAGATTAAAGAATAAAAGTTAGATGCAAAGATATATGTCTCCAAAATGAGTTATGGGTTTAGAAAAATGTGGTTTTTTCTTGGTTACAATGTTAAATCTGTTGAGTTAAAAATATCTTCATGTACAGTTTTCAGAGTAACAGCCGTGTTAGTCTGTATTCGCAAAAAGAAAAGGAGTACTTGTGGCACCTTAGAGACTAACCAATTTATCTGAGCATAAGCTTTCGTGAGCTACAGTTCACTTCATCGGATGCATACTGTGGAAAGTGTAGAAGATCTTTTTATACACACAAAGCATGAAAAAATACCTCCCTCCACCCCATTCTCCTCCTGGTAATAGCTTATCTAAAGTGACCACTCTCCTTACAATGTGTATGATAATCAAGGTGGGCCATTTCCAGCACAAATCCAGGGTTTAACAAGAAAGTCAACAATTTCCATCCCACCATCAACCTCAGCCTGGTCCAGTCCACACAAGAGATCCACTTCCTGGACACTACAGTGCTAATAACTGCTGAATTGGAATTCATTTGCAAATTGGATACAATTAACTTAGGCTTGAATAGAGACTGGGAGTGGCTAAGTCATTATGCAAGGTAACCTATTTCCCCTTGTCTTCCCCCCCCCCCCCCCCCCCCCCCCCCCCCACGTTCTTGTTAAACCCTGGATTTGTGCTGGAAATGGCCCAACTTGGTTATCATACACATTGTAAGGAGAGTGATCACTTTAGATAAGCTATTACCAGCAGGAGAGTGGGGTGGGGGGAGGTATTTTTTCATGCTTTGTGTGTATAAAAAGATTTTCTACACTTTCCACAGTATGCATCCGATGAAGTGAGCTGTAGCTCACGAAAGCTTATGCTCAAATAAATTGGTTAGTCTCTAAGGTGCCACAAGTCCTCCTTTTCTTTTCATGTACAGTACTTATAATAATGATCTTCAGGATTTTAATTAGAGAATGCATGACTCCACTTTAAAATCAGTACTCAATTTAGAAAAGGTTATGTGCAGTAACTCCACGATGACCACAGTTCTAGAATACCTAGGCCCATTATTTTTAATGGCAGCTGTCAACAGATAATTATATTGATTATATGGGAACATTTTAATTAGACATGCAAGACTTCTAAGGCACTCAGGTAACAATGGGTAATTGTGTTGATAAACTTTGTCACATATATCTTAATTTTTATGCGTGTGCACGGATACATTGATCAAAAATGCATTGACTCAAGATTTAGCCTTTAATCAAATGTTCAGGTTCATCTGTTTTTCTGCTTGACTCTACTAATTGAGGATATATTTCACAATTGATTGAAAAGGTTTTATGCTTTTACTTTATGAGAGGAGGCAATCAGTTGTTTTGCTAAAAAAAAAGGTTGAATTTTAGCTTATAAATATTAATGAAAATAAATTAAAGGGAAAAAAATATTCAGTATTTTTCCTTTACGCTTGAAGCTGGCAGTTTGTGTTTACAAATGGTACTATCCAATTTCTTCCATGTTTCTTCTGACTGGCTTAATAAAACATATGAAAGGTTTGTTTCTCGAAGCAGTCATTAACATTTTAGAAAATACTACATTTTACCTGTAACAATGCAGCAGGGCATGTTATCATTCATTGATTGAGGTGAATCCTGGCTCCACTGAAGTCACGGCAAAACTCCCATTAACTTCAATAGAATCAGGATTTCACCCTCAGTCTTTATGATGTTTTATTTTTTCAGTGTTAGCTAATCAGATGAATGGTTGGCTAACACTTGCATACTGGCAAAATTATTTTTAAAAAGTGAAGCTTCAGTTAAGAAATCGTTTCACCCATACATTTTGTAATTTATGAGGTATATTACATTTTTAGTGTATTATAAATTGAAAATCTTTTAAAATTGTTTTTATGTAAAGCTCATTTCTGAATGGCTAAAATCAATTATCTGAGTCAGAATGCAGCTTTTCAGTAATGGAACAGTAAATAAATGTCAACTAAACCAATGTCTACCAGCCAAAATGACACCATCTTCCTTATTAATCATTTGGTGCACTAGGGATGAAAACACTGGAAAAGAACACTGTCATGAATGAGTGTCACTCAATTTGCCCTGGCATTTATCTAGCATCAGGACACACTTATCCTGTGACATTCAAATCCCTCCTTAAAATAAACTTATGATTTGAAACATTCCAGTGGTGATCCTCCATAGCAACAAATCTAATATACAAAAATTCCACCACAACAAAAATTTGCACCAGTTTTGAACTTGGAACTTCCTCCAATCATCTGGTGTATTATGCACCCGCCTGTCTGTCTCTTTTAGATGGTAAGGTTCAGAGTAACAGCCGTGTTAGTCTGTATTCGCAAAAAGAAAAGGAGGACTTGTGGCACCTTAGAGACTAACCAATTTATTTGAGCATGAGCTTTCGTGAGCTACAGCTCACTTCATCGGATGCATACTGTGGAAATCGCAGAAGACATTATATACACAGACACCATGAAACAATACCTCCTCCCACCCCACTCTCCTGCTGGGAATAGCTTATCTAAAGTGATCACTTTAGCTTTAGATAAGCTATTCCCAGCAGGAGAGTGGGGTGGGAGGAGGTATTGTTTCATGGTGTCTGTGTATATAATGTCTTCTGCGATTTCCACAGTATGCATCCGATGAAGTGAGCTGTAGCTCACGAAAGCTCATGCTCAAATAAATTGGTTAGTCTCTAAGGTGCCACAAGTCCTCCTTTTCTTTTTAGATGGTAAGGCCCTGTCGCAGTACTTATCTGATCTTCTTTGTATTGTACAGCTCCGACCACACTTCAGTGCTTAATAAATATTGATAGTTATATATTGTTTTCTTTGCTTTCTTACACTCACTCTAATAAGCTATAATTTAAAGCTTTCCAGATATTCAATAAAGTAATTTTCTCTAAAAGCAAATATCTAAGAATTTGCATGCACATGCCCTGTGATGGGAATCAGACCCATTATATGACTGAAGGTCTCTGCTTTCAACAAGATTTCATTTCCAGATTTTATCTGGCAAGCAAAGCATTACCTAGTGCCCCATGTCCCTGCAGTCCCTTAAACAACCAACTGGGCTGTCTGCCTCCATTAATATTGCCAACAGGCACAGTCATGCCTCAAGCCTATTGGGCTCTAACAGTAAGAGCCCCACTCAAAGCTCATCCCCCGTAAAAGGCGTATAAGCCCTCCTGGTGGAGGTGCCCCGTAATGAGCTCTGTCTCCAGCAATGCTAGTCTGAACTTGAGTTTGGTATTTGGGGCTAAAACAATTTCCTTACTGAACAGTTGTGACAAATGTGGAAAAGGGCAAGCAGTCTGAAGCTCTCCCATCCACATAAGTGTTCTCTCCAAAATGGGGGAATCACTAAAACATATGCACCACTACCCTCAACTGGATAGAATCAGGTGGTCTCAGTTTTCTTTTATAAGCCCTCTGCTGCTAGCAGCTGATGGAAGAGCCTCTTCTTTTGGAGCTAGAGGATCTAGGTTCTGTCTTTGGAGCTGCTGCGAGGTTCTGAATGGCGATGGTGTGCACAATGCTGATAACCATGACACGGCTAGGGGCATATGGATTAGTTACCATTAACCCCATTTTACAAATGTAGAAACTGAGATAAATCAGTTAAGTGACTTGCTTCACATCACACGCCATGTCAGAGTTGGGAACAGTACCTATATTGCCTGACTAAAAGTCTAGTGTTCTAACCCCAACACATGCTTCCTCAAAAGAGACATCATTACAACAGATCAGAACGGGAAGAATTTTATAACAGAGATCCTTTTAGGGAAATTGGACTACTGAAGTTTATTTTTCTCTAATGCAAACAACTGTACAGTATTCTCAGTCAGATTGCATTTCTGATCTTTCACTGCAGTTATTGCTAAATGACCATGTTACTACTTGTGTAGAACCCATCAAGCTAGAAATGGAAAATGAATCAAGGTGGTTAGATTATTCATACATTATCACTGGTCATGCCAATTAACATTATTTCAGTTACATAAATACAACTCATAATCAGTCGTCCCACATGGTCTGACTAATATTATTAATATAAAAAAGCATAATAGAACTAACACTTTAACTCTTTAAAGGGCAGACTACATTTGGTGGTTTATTTTAAAAAACACTGATTATAATATGTTTTTGTTCTATATTTTCACTTCAGCTAAAGTATTTTGAATAATATTGGCTGAGATGCTTATATTGCATAGGAATAAAAGGTCAAAACTGAAAAAGAGACGAATGGTATGTTTGGTAAGGTAATAAAACACACAGCATGCATCTAACCATATTTGGTGACTTTAAACTTGCGTGTCCAATTGTCAACCCCATTACTTCTCCTTCACTCCAGCTCTACAAGGACTGAAAAATTGGATGTACATGTATATCTTTTGATAAACATGACAGTACAAGAATTACAGGGGGATATAAATGTACAGGATAGTTGTGTAAATCCCTTCCATTTTTGTTTTTAACCAGTATATGGATGTTCCCCTTATAAACAGTATTCTTGTTGTAAGGTAGCTTCCCCCTTTGGGTATAGAAAGAGGCTCTAATAAGAAAATGGGTCAAATCCTTGGCTGAGGAAAATCAGCATAGCTCCATTGATGTCAACAAACTCAAAATGGCAGCACTATGAATTTTCTGGACTTGATATTTAAAAGATTTTGGCATGTAAATATGAGTTTAATTTGTGTGTACAATTGCTGCATAAATTATTTGCAAAGTAGTTTCCCAATGCTGCAGTGAGAACTTATGGTGCAGATTGTTGTGCCCTACAGAGCTCATTGCAGTATCAGAGCCTAGGTGTGCAAATACGAAACTTACACTCTGAACTAACCTACCACCTTTAACTTCAAGATTTTCATTGTTATTGTTTTCCCCGTACCAAGTCCAGAGATTTCACTATCTAGTTTGTGATTTAATGTACTTATATTAGACTGCAAATTCAGAGAGAGCAAGTGGGGTACCAGACTAAATTTTGATGTACAGGGATTCAGTGGAACAGTTCCCATTAACACATGTCAAATCTCATAAAGATTTAAATTGTTAATACATGAATTGCATAGAAGTTTTTATTATTTTCTATTTCTGTCTTCAGTTAATTTATTTTACTTTGATAGGATGATATATTACAGAATGTCTTGTAATATTTTCCCACAACATTTACAAATTGTACTTTACACAGTACGTGTTTTTGCTGGTCTTGGTACTGAATATTTGGATGGAATGAGTCTAAAGTCTTTTGGATGATGTCTGTTTTGAAACATTTCCGAATAAAAATAATGTGGTTGGTAAATCTAGTTTTATTCCTAGCTGCTCTAGCCAGCATGATGGAGTAATCTGCTATTTTATGGTCCAGATGACTAGCTAAGTTTCACTTCTTGAAGTAGTACTATATGATATCATTTTCTTTAAAGATGTCATAGTGGATCAGGTTGCAATAACAATATTTAAAATTAAATTTAATGGCAGTGCACATTTAATATTATAGCAGTTGCTAGATATCACCCAGTACAGTTAGAGTTTCAGAACAATTTCCATGATAATGTCCTTTTTCTGTGTGTTCCTAGCTTGCAGAAACATTAAGCTTCTGGGGCTGAATTTATCTAAGGTTGCTCTCTACCCAAATGTGATTTTTTTTTTTAAAGTTTGAACAGTATCTTTTCTATGTTTGAGTTTGGGGACAAAGAAGGGGAATATACTATTTATATTGTAAAAACTTCTACTACAAATTTTTTAGACAAGGGTACTCTAAAAGAGCTGAAGTATGAAACTTGATATTGACATAATCATCATAGAAATGGTGCCTCTTGGTTGGGATGAAAAATGGTTTTGATTAATGAATTCTGATATTTTGAACTGAATAGTTGCACACATTTACATGCTAAACCTGTATATTAGACAATTTTCTTAAGCACATGGAACATGTCTGCACTTCCCAACAGTTTGGAGTACTGGACTTTGAATAGTAGTGCACACCAAAGTGCTGCACTCTAACTCCCCTGCATGGATGCTGTGGGTGTGAATGAAAGGGTTCCTAGTTTGCATTAATGTAGTCCCCTTCAAACAGGACTACATCAGTGTGCAGTAGGAACCTTTAAGTTTGCACCAGCAGCATCCACACAGGGGAGTTACAGCACAGCACTTGGAAGCAGACTGTTATTCCCACCTCCGTAGTCTGAACCAACCAGACAGCGTTGACCTGCCCTTAGGCTCACACTTAGAGGCACAGTGATTAGCTAGTTAAGTGCACACTTTTCAAAGCTTGCTGTCTTTCTTTAAATGTTCATGTCTTTACTTGGCTTTGTTTTGTAGGTATCACTTCAGCCAAAACATCAAAGCAAATTGAAGAAAGTACATTCAGTAGTTTTACTGTACTACTATGCTTGTTTAAAACTAGGTTGCACACTTTGTAGCTTGTGTAAGCCGAGCTTATTGTACGTTCTGCGTGTCCTTGCATTCCTCCATTCTCCACCACAGACACCCTGTTTGCAACCCCCTGTTTTAAGTACTCCCTGCAACTCCAGTTAACCTCCTCTCTGCTAGGGTCTCTGTGTGCCCCCCATCCAGGGTCTCGCGTATCAGGGTCTCCTCTTCTCCCCATGCCAGCAGCTCTGGATACACACTCATTCCACCTTTCCCTAACCCTCCATTCCCTTCCATGGCAGGATCTGTGTGTGCTCCTCTACCCCTCTTCCCTCTCGGGTAGGGGCTCCGTGTGCCTCCCCCTTCCCTGTTACCAGGTTGCTCCAATCTCCCCTCACGAGGAGGTTATATGTTCCCCCTCCATCATGGCAGGGGATCTGTATGCATCCCATTCTTCTTTTCCCCAACCTTCCCTCCTTCCCATATCAGGATATCCCAATCTCTCCCCCAGACAGAGGTACGGTGTGCCCCACATTCCCTCCTTCCCTGCCATGCCAGGGATTCTGTGTTCCCACCTGCCTCCATCACTATGGTCTCCATTCTGTCTCCCATACCAAGGGTTCTTTGTGCCCCCTTCCCCCTATTCCAGGGTTTCCCATTCTCCCTCACCCCCATGCTGGGGCTGTATGCACGCACCCCTTTTCCCCTTCTCACCATTTCCTCTTCTCTGCCCCCTCCCCCCATTATTATTTTTTTCTGTCTGAGAGAGAAATCACTCCATGTGTCAGCATGTTAACCTCTATTGGAAGGAGAAGCAGTGATTGATATAAGGGTAGTGTTATGCTGGAAGGTGTTAATGGCTGGCATCAACTGGTTAATTGATCTATATATAATTGCAGAGGTGCTTGAGGCTATGGCTGTGTTAAAGAGCTAACAGGGGCTTCATGTGGCCACTGTCACTTTTCCAGTTTTCTGATTTTTCTCCAAATCAGTATGGGTTCTGGCCATTGATGCCTAAAACATTCCCTGAAATTTTGGAATTGATCATAGAATCATAGAATATCAGGGTTGGAAGGGACCCCAGAAGGTCATCTAGTCCAACCACCCGCTCGAAGCAGGACCAATTCCCAGCTAAATCATCCCAGCCAGGGCTTTGTCAAGCCTGACCTTAAAAACCTCTAAGGAAGGAGATTCTACCACCTCCCTAGGTAACGCATTCCAGTGTTTCACCACCCTCTTAGTGAAAAAGTTTTTCCTAATATCCAATCTAAACCTCCCCCATTGCAACTTGAGACCATTACTCCTCGTTCTGTCATCTGCTACCATTGAGAACAGTCTAGAGCCATCCTCTTTGGAACCCCCTTTCAGGTAGTTGAAAGCAGCTATCAAATCCCCCCTCATTCTTCTCTTCTGCAGACTAAACAATCCCAGCTCCCTCAGCCTCTCCTCATAAGTCATGTGCTCTAGACCCCTAATCATTTTTGTTGCCCTTCGCTGGACTCTCTCCAATTTATCCACATCCTTCTTGTAGTGTGGGGCCCAAAACTGGACACAGTACTCCAGATGAGGCCTCACCAGTGTCGAATAGAGGGGCACGATCACGTCCCTCGATCTGCTCGCTATGCCCCTTCTTATACATCCCAAAATGCCATTGGCCTTCTTGGCAACAAGGGCACACTGCTGACTCATATCCAGCTTCTCGTCCACTGTCACCCGTAGGTCCTTTTCCGCAGAACTGCTGCCTAGCCATTCGGTCCCTAGTCTGTAGCGGTGCATTGGATTCTTCCATCCTAAGTGTAGGACCCTGCACTTATCCTTATTGAACCTCATCAGATTTCTTTTGGCCCAATCCTCCAATTTGTCTAGGTCCTTCTGTATCCTATCCCTCCCCTCCAGCGTATCTACCACTCCTCCCAGTTTAGTATCATCCGCAAATTTGCTGAGAGTGCAATCCACACCATCCTCCAGATCATTTATGAAGATATTGAACAAAACCGGCCCCAGGACCGACCCCTGGGGCACTCCACTTGACACCGGCTGCCAACTAGACATGGATCAAATGAGGCATTTAAAAGTTATTGAGTTACTGACAGAGAAATACTGTTGAGTTTAGTGTAAGCCCTTCACAAGCTTGGCAGTACTTTGTTGACCAGGAGACCTCTCCAATGGTGAAGCCAAGTAGCTCGGGGTAAAGTGATTGGGTATGAATTTTGTTTGCTTCTCTAGTGTTTCTGAATAGGTTACTTTGTCTGTATCCTTTGGGCATTCTTAATGGCTTTCTTGACTAGTTCTGTAATTAAATAGAGCTGCGCAGGGGACTGTAATTACCTTTTGAGGAGGTGCTCCACCCACTGCTAATTATTTTTCATATACTAGTCAAGTAAAACAACAAAAACTCCTAAAAAATACAGAGTGACCCTGTCATAAATGTAAAGGGAAGGGTAAACACCTTTAAATCCCTCCTGGTCAGAGGAAAAACCCTTTCACCTGTAAAGGGTTAAGAAGCTAAGATAACCTCGCTGGCACCTGACCAAAATGACCAATGAGGAGACAAGATACTTTCAAAGCTGGAGGCGGGGATAAACAAAGGGTTTGCTCTGTCTGTGTGATGCTTTTGCCGGGACCAGAGCAGGAATGCAGGTCAGAACTCCTGTAAAAAGTCAGTAAGCAATCTAGTTAGATTCTGTTTTGTTTAAATGGCTGATAAAATAAGTTGTGCTGAATGGAATGTATATTCCTGTTTTTGTATCTTTGTAACTTAAGGTTTTGCCTAGAGGGATTCTCTATGTTTTGAATCTGATTACCCTGTAAGGTATTTACCATCCTGATTTTACAGAGGTGATTCTTTTACTTTTTCTTCAGTTAAAATTCTTCTTTTAAGAACCTGATTGCTTTTCATTGTTCTTAAGATCCAAGGGTTTGGATCTGTGTTCACCTATGCAAATTGGTGAGGATTTTTATCAAGCCTTCCCCAGGAAAGGGGGTGTAGTGCTTGGGGGATATTTTTGGGGGGGGACACGTTTCCAAGTGGGCACTTCCCCTGTTCTTTGTGTAACACTTTGGTGGTGGCAGTGTTTAACCTAAGCTGGTAAGAATAAGCTTAGGGGGTCTTCCATGCAGATCCCCACATCTGTACCCTAGAGTTCAGAGTGGGGAAGGAACCTTGACAGACCCATTCAGGAGGAGGTGGGAGACAAGGCTTCCAGGTTATTGGCTCCCCACTAGCCTGCCTGCTGAAGAGGCAAGCAGATGAGCTATGAGGAAACCAGACAGGTTTCAAAACCCTCCTGGTTTCTAGCAGAATGTCATGAAAATCGAACCATTCCTGTGAAACATTTCACTTTGGATGAATCAGCAAATTCTGACAAAAAATGTTTTGTCAACATTTTTCCAACCAGCTCTAAAAAAAAAAAAAAAATAAATAAAAAAATAAAAGGAGATAGTGAGGAATCTGTCAAAAAGACCAGAAACATCTTATTTGAATAATTCAGTGTCCTTAATGTAGAATAAGACATCAGTATTCAGTTAAAATGCCTCGGCAAGGACAGTGTGGATGAACAAATTATATCCTCTTGAACAGTCTTTCACATTTAGGTCACCAGTTCAAATTTTGCCCAAGTTGTTTAGTGATTGACAGTTGATACCATCTGCTGGCTATTTGGCATCCAGTGTGATATCATTTGGTGGTTACAGTCCAATCTGCAAGGCCAAGTGTTTACTTTGCAGATATCACCACCACAGTTGTTGCTAATTGGCAATTAGACCTAGGCAATTATTGCACACAAAGCTTAATGAACATTTGTTGTAACAGAAGTCATGAATTTGCGTAACTGCTTTTGTGACTGCCATTTACTCGCTTTTCGTGTGAATTTGTGCAACAAAAATTATGTTCACAAAAATGTTTCTGGAACTGTAAAGTGTTGTGGTTACTCATGCAAATGCATCTTCACATGTGAATATCCATATGACATGTTTACACAGCCATCTTGAAATCTCATTGTGAGTTAGTTGCGAATAGAGAGCTTGACCTTATTCACTAAGACAATATTGGTTTTTTTAACTATAAGTGATTTTTAGCTGTGGATATATTGTCATCTCTGACAACCTTTACCCACTTAGCTATTAAGAAGAGTTAACAGTTAATTTCATATTTAAAGTACTAATAAGATCTCGGTAATGAAGATAGTTTTTGCTGCCCTCTTAAAATCCTCCAGAAAGTTCAGCATGTCCTCTAAATTTCACCTTAATATGTATATGTGGTCATTTGTTACAATGGAGAGTATCTGTACCTAACATTGGATCTACAATCTTTAAGCATTTAATTGATGTTATTTTGATTGCCTATCTCTTGTTTGTAAACTAATCAAAACTCATAACATTATTTAAATAGTTATCATACTTGAATTTTGTATGGTATGTTCAGTTGATATATGTAGTAACTTCAGTGATGAGCTGCCAAAATCTTAACAACTGGTTCCCTCTTCACCCCACGAGAAGTCGTTGCCCACCCCCGCCCTCCGGGACTCCTGCCCCATCCAACCCCCCGCATTCCTTTATATTTCCCCCCCCCCCAGGACCTCTGCCCCATCCACCCCCCTCCCCTGTCCCCTGTCTGCCCCCAGAACCGGGCAGGAGGGTCTCGTGGGCCACCGTAGTGGGTGCCCACCCCACCCCTAAGCCAGAGGGACCTGCCAGGGGACAAGGTGGGGAGTCCAGCGGTGCTTACCTGGGGCAGCTCCCAGGAAGCATCCGGCAGGTCCTTCTGGCTCCTAGGGATGGGGGAGCATAGCTATGGGGGGAGCAGGGGGAGCGCCCACTCCCCCCACTGATCACATAAAAAATGGTGCCTTAGGCGCTGACTCCGTGTGTGCTCCGGGGCTGGAGCACCCACAGGGAAAATTTGGTGGGTGCAGAGCACCCACCGGCAGCTCCCCGCCCTGCACCCGGCCCCAGCTCACCTCCGCTCCACCTCCGCCCCTGAACGCACCCACCCGGCTTCCCGTGGATCAGCTGTTCGGTGGGAAGCCTGGGAGGGTTGAGAAGCAGGCGGCGGCTTCCTGCTCAGGCCGAGGGTGGTGGAGGTGAGCTGGGGCGGGGAGCGGTTCCCCTGTGCGCCCTCCCAGGTTACCTGCTGCGGCACGGGCAGCCCTCCTCACACACACACCCCGCGCCCCAGCTCACTTTCGCCTCCCTGGGCCTGTGTGTGAAGCCGCCACCTGCTTCTCAGCCCGCCCCGGCTTCCCGCGTGAACAGCTGATTCGCTGGAAGCTGGGGTGGGGGTGGCGGCGGAGAAGCAGAGCGGGCTGGTGCGTTCAGGGGAGGAGGCAGAGCAGAGGTAAGCTGGGGCTGGGCGTAGGGCGGGGAGCTGCCGGTGGGTGCTCTGCCCCCACCAAATTTTCCCCTTGGGTGCTACAGCCCTGGACCACCCATGGAGTTGGCCCCTAAGGTGCCACTTTGGGCCGGTTAAATTTAGAAGCCCTTTTAGAACCTGTTGTCCCTCGCAGAACAACCGGTTCTAAAAGAGCTTCTAAATTCAACAACCGGTTCTAGCGAACCGGTGCAAACTGGCTCCAGCTCACCACTGAGTAACTTGTATTTATACATAAACCTCAGCAATGAAAATAGTTTTAAATTTCAATAAAAAGATAATAAGTATAATGAGGATATAGAATATTAATGTGAACTATGCATTTATCTTAAAAATAAGAGCCTTCAAAGTTAAATAGTTGTGGTCTGTTAACAATCTAGATTGTTGGCAAGTCTTTAAACTCACTAATCAAAACATAAAAAGACAAAGGAAACTTTTTTTTACAATGCAAGAATCCTGAACAAATTTCAAATCCACTTCACTTAACCCTGTTTAAAATTTTGCTTTCGAGGGATACATTTATTCTTTCTCTCACTGGGGAGATGAATTTTATAGATAGGGCAGTGAGCTCTGAATAGGGACTGACTTTTCCATCTTTGTTATAATTTATGTATTCTGTTTGTTCAGAGGGCATTTTTGATGGTATTCTAATTATGAACTTTTCAAATTATTTCATGTAATTTTGTTTAGAGATAAGAACTTAATTGATATTTTAGCTAAGCTTGAAAATGGCAATTTTTCGTGTTGGATTGCATTTTTTACCAATTTACAGATATGCAGACTTTTTAAAGGTCTGATTATGTATATGGAAAATAAAGAAAGCAATGCTTTATCTGGACCTTTGAACTTCAAATATTTTCACTTTCTGTGTTTTTAATTAAATTAGTCAACCTGCCAAAATATACCTGTGCAATGTTGTTTATACACCATTTGAGTCTCGCTTAACCATTTAAACTAAATGGTTTAAAAATGGGACATAAATAGTGCATAATTTTTGTATGGACTGTCTGTATGAGAGGGACTTTCACCAATAGTGCTCAGTCACAGGCCCCATGTATCAAAAGGTCGAGGCACATAAGTCCAGATAGGCAGTCTGAATGCACTGTGCACCCAGTGTGCAAAGAAGAGGGAACCTGTACCATTAATACAACAGGGAGCTGTCAGGCTGCCCAAGGAGGGAAATTCATATGCATGAGCTCTCTGCCCTATGCACATCCCCAAACAGAGTGATTGGCCAAGAAGAACATGGGAAGTATCCTTAGAGCTGTAGTAACCCAAGAGTAGCTCTTTTGATTGGAGGGGAAAGGACTGGGTCCATATTCTTATATTCTTTCATTATTGAGAAAAAATTGATTTTTCAGGGTGGTGGTGATAGTGAACTTTGGCTTTTGGACTCTCTATTCTTGGCCCATACCTCTCCTCCATTGTCATGGAGGTTGGGTTTTATCAGCCCATTGGCCCTGGCTTGGTCTTAGTTGAGGTCCATTTCAGAACTGTCAGCAAACATGCCTAATTTCTGGCTTTGGGCATTTCTCTTACATTTACAGGACTGCCTGCAAAATCTCAGAGCTTCTAGTGTGGTCATAGGTACCACGCTCATGAAAGTGGCATGTAATAGATAAAAGGAGGATGAGAGTCGGGTCTTTGAAGGCAGGCTGAAAAGAAGACAGCTCTTGAATCCTTGAACTCCAGTGTTGTCAGAATATACTTAAAGTAGCAAGGAGATTATTTTCCTGATTTACCCTTTTTCAGTTTCCCATTGTGCTGTGGGCATATACAGTTGTTCAGCTGAGGAACCCTATTCAGTTTCTCCTCGACTGACATATAACTCACTAGGGAGGAATCTTCTTACCCACTGGAATGTCATTCAGTGTCTCCCCTTACACCATTCCCTGGTACTTGATGCCCTTGTATGCAGCAATGGGTACAATCTTTTACTCTGACCCTGGGATGGGGAGGTGTCGAGTGGCTGTGTAAGCATTATGTGGCCTCCTTGATGCTGCTTTTGCACTCAAGATCTGCTTTATTTGTGACTGCAGAGCCTAGATAGCCTGCACAGCTTCTGGAGACTCCATGCCATAGATGGTGTTGGCCAAAGATTGGACTACACCCTGTCCTGAATGTGCCCATTTAAATTCTAGTAACATCCTGTAATATTCAGTGTTGTGTTGCATGCTGGTCCTGCTGACCTTTGTGGCAGATTCTGCACTAACCCCACCCCCCCTATGATATTGAGAAAATATGCCATAGGCATAATGTTGACACTTTTACAACACACTTTTTAGGGCCCACATTTTTTACACTCTTTATTTATACAGGTATCCTATTTCCACCACTTCAGATATCCTGTAGGTGTCAAAAGAGTTTCATTGGCTTTCTATTCTGCTGAAAGAGCACTGCCTGCTGTATACCATAGTAGTGGGTCAGTGGTCTATTTGAATGCGGGTTGCAAATATAGAATGGGAATTTCTTTTTGAACTACACAGCATAAGGCATAATAGCATAATTCTTAAGTGATAGATGTATAGATTACAGAGTATTCTAATTCCTCTGAGGTAAGACAATCCAAATGTGTTTTTAGACTTTTGAAAGTATTCTACGCTGAGTTTTGGATTGGCAAAACTTCCAGCAGTTTTGGACACTGGGCAGTTGGAATTCATGACTGTCTCTCATAGACTTTAAGTCATTTAATGTATTTTATGTGTTGTGCATACAGGTTTGGAGGTGTTAACATGTGCACCATTGAAAATGTACTTAGACTCTATATTAACTAGGTGTTGCCTCTTGTTTCATTTAAGAAAAAGGGGGGAGTTGGTGTGAAAGGGTCACTTCTTAATTCTTTTCAGAGTAGCAGCTGTGTTAGTCTGTATCCGCAAAAAGAAAAGGAGTACTTGTGGCACCTTAGAGACTAACAATCTCTAGGGTGCCACAAGTACTCCTTTTCTTCTTAATTCTTATTATAGTTCGGTGAATATCTGCTGAATACTCTCACATTTTTTCTCACATAGAATTCTTTTAGTATTCATGATGTCCATTTATCATTTTAATCTTTATCTGTTACACATTCAGGCCCATTAATGATTCTTCTTTGTTCTAACAAAGACATTTTGCTAGCTTTTGTGTTCTCCACGAGTTAGGAATTAGTTGAAGGTTTACCTTCGGAAAAATGCTAAATTATCTGTAATTATGTAACTTCAAAGGAAGTATTTAATGTAGTTCTACTCTGACCCATTCTCGTTATTGGAGATTATATATATGTATTATTTTTTAGTATTATTATTGTCCCTGCTGGCCCAGGTTAAAAGGAACTGATGGCTGGAGGCGAGGTTGCTCTCTTTTTTTTTTTTTTTTTTTTTTGGAATCTCTTACCAGAGGTGCACTGTAGTGCCCTCATGTGGGAGTTCTAAAAACAAAATTACATTCCAGTCTCTCTGAGAATGGGAGCTCTGAGGCAAATCCTGTTCACACTACTCATGAGAATAGTTCCCAAAAGGAATTTACCTTTTGTCCTTTTCTGCTGCACTTACAAACAAAACTATCTGAATTACTACTGAAATGTAAAATAATCCCCTTTTCATTGGAGCCCTGAAATAGCAAAACCCAATGAGAGAGGTTAAAAACAGAATCTTAGTCTTATCTCTGCATTTCCTAGCTTCTGCTGGTGTAACTCAAATTCCTGCTGTTATTAATGGTATTTGTATTGTCCAGTATTTAATAGTCTCTCCTTGTTCTGATCAAACCCAAATTAAATGGTAAGTAATAAAGGGAAAAGGGTACACAATCAAATTACTAGAAGTAACTGGTCAGCCGAAGCATTGCTAGAGCTATGTAATGGGTTGGGGGACAAAACAGGGCTTTGGTGTCAGTCATCAAGTTCATAGCCTTTAGAACTGACAATGAAAACACATAGCTACGTTAGCACATCTTTCTGTGAATTTAAATTACGAATTATTGTATATATTGAATATCAGAGCAGCAGAAAAATCATATACCATGGATAGACTTTATTAATTTCAAACACAGATGACAGACATTAGACAAGCTTAGAAGTCTGACAGATTAAGAGTCTTGGTGTTTGACTAGTGCAAGAGAAAATGAGACTTCGTCTTTTTGTAGATTATTTTTCTCCTTCATAGTACAGTGTACACTAAATAAACTAATACATATGAAACATACACATTAGAATAAAATTTAAAAGTCTGGAATAATGTAACTTATTTGGAGAAAAGATTTCAGAAGGGTGGTACAAGAAATACAGCCCCTAAGACCTAGCATATCAAATATAATAAAATGGGGGAAACTGGATTGCTCAGGGAATTAATGATGAGATTATAGGGTCTTTCTCTGCTTAGTCACCATTTTGAATATGGAGTAATTGTTCAGCAGACTATGTGAAATGTGTTGGTTTCTACCTACTTTCTAATAAACAAACGTCATTTAAAAAAAAAATCCTGCTCTGACCAATTTGCTAACGAACAATGAAATTTGGAAACACAAGGAATTACTTGATCATGATGGTGCCTCCAAGATCAGTCTGTACAGGACAAGTGAATTTTTTTTCCCTAATTCCCTCTGTACTCTTCCCACATGATGTGGGTGGGAGCACAGAAGGGTTAGTGTGAATATTAACAAAACACCTCATACGGTGTAACATTTACCCACGTGCACAGGACCCACATAAGACTATGCAGGGGATGGGGAAAGGACTGCTGCACCTTCTGGGCATCAGTTAAGAGTGTCTCTGTAGCAGTTCCACTAAGGGTCGCATAGTTGGGGGGGGGGGAGGGGAGGGAAGAGAGAGAGAGGAACCGGACTCTGGAGGGTCTCCTGGAGACCCCGTGGGCCCAAACCCTGCATGCTGTTCCTCATAGACCGGAAGGAAGAGTGGCTGTGCAGGGTTTGGGTGAATTCTATCTTGCTCTGCCTGGTTTAGCATGCTGCACAAAGCCCAAATTACACAGGATTTGTATGGGGAGGGATGAATTTCACCCACTATTACAGCTATTTGGGAAAACTGTTGAGTATTCCCCCTCGTTCCCATTGACTAGTATCTTACCCCATGAGTAGTCCCAACAATGTCAGTGGCTGTTTGCAGAGTAAATTACTGTACTAACGTTGTGAGTAAAGGTAGCAAAATCAGGCCCCACTTTAGAATCCTTACAGATAATTTAAACGCAAGGATGATCTCACAAGAATGCAAAGATCCCTAGTTTATAGTCTCTCAAAATGCTAGTGCAGCTTTTTGCTCCGGATAGGAGAAAGTGGTGTAGTTTATCTTTATAGATCAGTCCTGAAGAAGACCTCATATTCCAGACATTTTTTACCAATTTTTATTGTTTATTTACAGCTGTGACAGAGTGGCTTGCCCCTTAAGTTTTGGAGGCCTAGGGCCAGCGAGCACTGATTACTAAGGAGGCACATCTGGGAGAGAGGAGACGATTTTCCCATAAATATCAGCAGGAAGCTGCATGGAGAGGGGGAAGCATAGGATACTGTGGGGAATGAGAGAGGCTCCTACAGGAAAACCCTGAAAACCAAGGGGATTTGGGGGCTGGAGCTCAGAGGGCAGAAGGCTGCTGTGAGAAACCTGACTGGGTTTGGGCCAGGAGGCCAGTACCAGAAGGCTGAGCTCCACCTAGGAAGAGCTGGGAGGATGGGCTGTGAGAGCACACTGGAACGGAAGAAGACACCAGAACTAAATATTGACTTTTTGGTGGTTATGGATTTTCTTGTGGGACCCTGAAGATTAAGTTCTGTTTTTGTTATTAAGCCAGCCACTGGCGGGTGTGGTAGTAACCGAGAGACAAGCCTTTCTGCAGTTCTTAAGGAAACCTGAAGTGGGGAGAAACAGAGGCAGGATGCTGCTGAGTGACCTCTGGCCATGCGGCGGTGCTCAGTAAACAGTAACCCCATTACATCAACATTAAATTAAGGTAACAGTGATATTTAGTTTTCAACATTAAAAGAATGTTGCAGTAGCATTTATAGTAGAAACTATATTTGTTAGTATACATATGTAGCATTTAAATTCTTCTTGGATAGACTAAAGTAAATTTCAAGTAATGGCAAGTAAATTTAAATAACAGAGCCGTAATTAAAGACTTTCATGCCTTTGAAAATATTTTAGCCCTGATTTTTTCTTTCCCCGCCCCCTTATTTTTACTGGCTTCAGTTATCCATGATCAAGGGAGCAGGCGTATACAGCTATTGCAATATTTTCTAAAACAGAACAGTGCCAGAATGAAATATTTGTCTGTGTACATTTGCCAACTTGTTTTCATTCTTTTCCTCCGTCCCCCCTTCCCCCCACTCCTTATATTCTGGGAGGGACTGCTGGTTGGTGCACTGGATCAAGGACAGTGCAAAATTAGTACAGCAGGAAACTTTGAGATGTTTAAATAACTTTTGCAATAGAAGTAAGTTTTTAACTAATTTCATAGTGAAGATACTATATTTCCAGACTGTTGTAAAACTGAGACAGGGGAGCTGGATGCCAGTGTTAACAAAAATAGAATTCACCAAATTCTTTATGGCTGTTTAACCTCTGTTCCTTTAATCATATGCACAGCAGGGAAAAGGGATGTGCTAAAACAATATGATATGTATAAAGCAGTGGACATTTTTAGCTACAAACCACACTGCCAGTTGGAAGCAAACAATAAGGCCAAATTTATTTAATTTTTTAATGAATTTTGAGTTAAGTGGTCCTTTTAATTACATTAATCAGGCAGGCTTCCACATTGCAAGCCTTAGGGCTAGAAGTACAATTTAAATCCTTTGTACTAATATGTCAAAACTTTTGAAATAGATGAAATGGTTTAACATTTGCTTGATTTATATTTCACTAACACAATTTTTATAATTCAGCTGTTATCACTGCAGTTGTGCTGCCATGACAAAATATAGAGTACAGTAGTTTTGCATAAGTGTTTATATAATACATGAGATGTATATAAAACTGGACCAGTATAGGGGACTGGATTACTCAGGGGATTAATATTGATCTAGAGCCTTTCACCTCAAGTCACTGGTTCAAGCCCAGATGAGTAGCGATTGAAAGTTATTGAAGTCTGAAGCTGTTTGGCAACCTATGCAAAATGAATGTGTGGTGTCAGTCAAGATGGGTAAAAGATACAACCAGTCTAGTAGCAGAAAGGAGGCGGAACAGAGAGATGGAAGCCTAGTATCTTTGTCTCTGTCCCCTCACCTTGAAATCCTAAGTGGCTATACTCTTTTTAGATATGGCCTCATCAGATTTCATAGCTAGGTAAGATTAAGTTGGGTCAATACTTGGTTGGAAATATTCCAAAAAAAACCCCCCTCAGGTGTTGTAGAAAATGATTGGTAACAAAATAAATAGTGAACCAATGTCATGATTTGGTGGTGGTAGGCATTGCATGGCAGGATCTGTTCGAGAAGATATAAAACTGATGGCCTGACCACTTATCATTAGGTCAAGGACACAAATCACAACAGTAAGTGTTAACCACGATGTCATCCTGCTATATTCCAAATGAGTAATTACAGCCTTCCTACAGTAATTCCTCTGTAAATTCAACTGGTTGAGGTAGGTATTCACTCTCTCTTCATCTCTCTTGATAAAATTAACATGGCTCATATTAAATGGATAAAAACTGGCTAACTTATAGGTCTCAAAATGTAATTAAACAGGGAATCCTCACTGAGCAGGTGTGCTTCTAGTGGGGTACTGCAGAGATTGATTCTTGGCCCTACCCGATTTCCACATTTTTGCCAATGAAGAAAGAAAAAATCGTCACTGATAGTTTGAAGATGGCACAAAAATTTGGAAGAGTGGTAAATAATGAAGGGGACAGGTAATTGATACAGTGATTTGGACCATTTGGTAAACTAGGTTACAGCAAACAAATATGCATTTTAATATGGGTAAATATATACATCTAGGAACAAAGAATATAGGTAGGGTTATGATTTTTTCATGGAGGTCACAGAAGTCATGGAATTTGTGACTTCTAGCGACCTCCGTGAATTCAGCCTTGTCGGCCGGGAGCTGTAGGGTACCCTGCCGCCAGGGGGACCCTGCAGCTCCCCATGGCTACTGGTACTGGTGGCCCCCCGGAGTTCTCAGCTGCCGCAGCTCCTGGCTGCCGTGGGTGGCTGGCCACAGGCAGCTTCAGGCAGCAGGGGCTCCCTGCAGCTCCAAGCTGCCACAGGTGGCACTGTCAAAGCTCCTGGCTGCCACAGGTGGTGGGAGGGCCAGAATTCCGAGCTGCCGTGGGTGGCAGGGGCACCCTGGAGTTCCGAGGCAGGGGACCCTGGAGCTCCGAGCCCCCAGAGCTCAGAGCAGCTCCCACAGCTGCCCAACCTCTGCAGGCTGTATGGGGACCCTGCAACTGGGCTCCCCATTTTGTTAGGAATATTTTTAGTAAAAGTCAGGGAAGGTAACAGGTTTCCATGATTTTTTTTTTTTTTATTGCCCATGACCTATCAGTGACTTTTACTAAAAATATCCATGACAAAATCTTATCCTTAAATATAGGCCATAATTACAGAATTGGGGAGTGTGTCCTGGGAAGCAGTGACTCTGAAAAAAGGTTTGGGTGTCTGGTGGATAATCAAAAAAAGAACAGGACTACATGTGGCACCTTAATGACTAACAAATTTATTAGAGCATAAGGTGGATAATCAGCTGAACATGAGCTCTTGGTGTGATGCTGTGGCTAACATAGTTAATGCAATCCTTGGATGCATAAATGGGAATTTGAAGTCAGAGTAGAAAAGTTGTTATATTTGGCATTGGTGTGACTGCTGCTGGAATTCTGTGTCCACTTCTGGTGTCCATGATTCAAGAAGGATGTTGATATATTGGAGATGGTTCAGAGAAAAGCCGTGAGAATGATTAAAGAATTAGAAAGCATGCCTTACAGCGATAGATTCAAAGAGCTAACGTAACAAAGAAAAGGTTAAGGGAAGACTTGATTACAGTTTATAAGTACCTGCATGGTAAACAAATATTTGATAGTGGGCTCTTCAGTCTATCTGAGAGAGGTATGGCTGGAACTTAGCCAAGATACAAACCCATGCTCCAGGTTTCCCTAAACCTCCAATTTGCAGAAGCTGGACTGAATGTCAGGGAATGAATCACTCGAAATTGCCCTGTTCTGTTCATTCCCTCTGACACATCTGGCACTGGCTACAGTCAGAGACACAATACTGGGTTACAAGGGCCATTGGTCTGATACACTATGGCCATTCTTATGTTCTTAAATTGAAGCTAGACAAACTCAGACTGAAAATCAAATAATTTTTTAACAGTGAGGGTATTTAATCATTGGAACAAATTGCCAAGGTCATAGTGGATTCTCCATCACTGACCTTTTATAAATCAAAATTGAATATTTTTCTAAAAAGATATTCTCTAGGGATTATTTTGTGGCAGTTCTATGGCCTGTGTTATACAGGAGGTCAGACTATATGGTCACCTTAGAATCTATAAATATGAATCTGCTGTGTAGTGCTGACTGTGGTTGGTTTTTAAAGGCTTCCTTTCAAGAGGTGACTGCATTCCAGTGATGTGATTTCTTTTCATAAAGCTTGTGAAAGATTTGGGATCTCTGGATGAAAGGCACTATGTAACATGTCAGTTATTATTATTAGCCACTTTATATTTAGCTGTCCAAAATAATTTGTTTCTGTACAATTTATTAACAACATCTTGTTTTTGCCCTAAATGATTTAAATGAAAATAGCTATTGCCCCACAGGCTGTATACTGTCCTTAAACTAGGTTGAGCATGGGACCCAGGGTTCCTTGGGTGAAATCTTGGCCCTAGTAATGTCAATGGTAAAATTCATGTTGACGCTGATAGAACCAGGATTTGATCCATTATAAAGTTCTGCTAGCTCAGTTACCTGACTGCAGTGTAGCCCCTTCCTGAGTGACCTCACTTGGGAACATTTAGTAAGATAAATATGAATGCAGAAGAAAATTAGCACAATTATACTGGTTAGAGAGCTGTTAAAAGTTTTTAAAAAACATTGAAGGAAATGGGGTTAGGTGAGGAGAAAATGGATGGGGAGAAAATGCGGGGGTGGGAGGGAATTTGTGCAAAAATACAGAAATGGATAGGGGACGGGGGGCTCGTTTTATGTCCTGGGCCCTGTAACTCCTGACTACAGCCTTTGTGACCAGATGAAATTCTTCTGCAAGATAATGTTTATTAGAAGATAAATAATTACATTTTAATGTATCCACAAACTGAAAATATTTGGCCATATATTTATATTTCAAGAGGGGTTTTCCTTTGGCTTTTGGTAATTATTGAGGGAAGAACAAACTTTGTGACAAATAGCTATCTGGAGCTATTGAATTCCCCTGAAGCATTAGATCACTTATAGATGATTGCATTGATTTATAATGGGGAAATTTTTAGCAGATCTTGCTGTCAAATGCTGATATGTAGCTAAGTACACTAAGCCCAGTATAAGCATCTTTGAACTTTCTGAATTTTGGTGTAATGGCCCTATTCATGCTTGCTTTCATTAAGAAGGTGTAGTTCAAAAGACCTCTCTTGAGGGGACTAGATGGCATATTGGGTTAATATATTAACCTATTACCACTTGAGAGTAGACTTCCAGGTCTAGCTATTGTCTGTCACAAAAAGAAAATGAGTTTGGTCTATACTAGACCCCAGCTCTATTTTGTGAATATGTCAATACCGCTCAAATGCTTTCTTTGCATTTCTAAGCAGTCTCTGCTTAAGAAGTGCCCAGGGCTGAAGCTGTGGAAATACTAGGGATCAAAATTAAGGGCTTGTCTACATGGTGGGGTAATGCACACTTACAGAGGTGTGATTGAGGAGCCCTAATGTGTTGTGCATTAATTGCTCTGTTTTGACCGCGCTGGTGTGCATTAAAACTGGTTTCAAACAGTAATACACTAAAACGCATTAAGGAGCTTTTAGTGCATACTACTAACAGGGTCTACACAGCCCCAGTTAGTGCAACACATTAGTGCGCTTTAGAAATAACACCCCTGTAGTGTGCATTGCTGTTTCTTGGAGACAAGCCTTAAGATGCATTGGCAATAGCTTGCTTGCACAGTGCCATTCCACATTATGCCTGGCTCAAATCACTGCAATTAATCCTTCACTTTGCAGCATGAATTTTTCACCTCCAAAATTTAATAATGCAAAAATTCTTGTTGACATAAAAGGTATGTGTTGAAAATTGACTAGATTTTTAGTGTTGTTATGAGGAGAGAACAATAGATGGCCAGCTGTAATTTACAAAAATTCAATGCAACTCACAGTGGCCTATAGTATTTGTGTTTTCTGGGTTTTTAAAAATAATATATGGGTCCAACAAAACTTTTACTTTTAAAAATATTAGTGCATCAGCTATATTGGAAAAGGCTGAAATTGTACAAATGAGCTCAGTAAAACAATTTGAACTACAATTCCCGGAATGCTCATGAAACTGACATGCCTTCATATTCTTAGTCATAATCCATCATTCTGATTTCAGATCGATGGGTTATGACTTTCTGATGTCAGATCTGTGAGTTAAGGCTTTTTTGAGTACAGCTTGCTATCCAGTTATTGCCTCTATCCATATATTATAAATCATTATTTCTTCACCATGCAGTCAGCAGTTTCTGTTTCCTAATATTCTAAAGCATACTTGTTTAGTCTTTGTTATGTTCACAAATGCTGCACATTGAGAAATCAAAAATGGTGAGTGCTTACCTAATAAAAATATAAAACCTCTATCACAACAAACAGTTTATGGAATATCCTGGGTTCCTATTTCTTGTTGAAATAGAGAGAATTAAATTTAGGTTGAAATAACTCATCTCTGACCTGCACAAATAAAAACAATAATAAATTAGCACAACAGTTGTGGTAGATATCAGATTTATTTTAGTTCACACAGCTAAGTTTCTTGAAAGATAACACTTTTTCTGATAAGGTGATCTTTATAAGGTAGATCTGCTTCTGGATTAAATTTAGAAAGACAAGGTGGATGAGGGAAATCTATTGTTGGACCAACTTCTGTTGGTGAAAGAGAAAAAGTCTGTTGCACCTTCAAGAGCTGAAGAAGAGCTCGTAAGCTTATCTCCTTTACCAACAGTTGTTGGTCCAATAAAAGATAGATTACCTCATCTGCCTTGTTTCTCTAATATCCTAGGACCAATACAGCTACAACAGCATTGCAAACAACAATGGAAGATATCTGATTACATTTGACATTTGCTAGTGTGCTGGTTTAGGTCATATTGCGTATATATCAGTTGCTATTATACTGGAGTCCCGTTAGATTAATTCCTTATAGAGTAATAAACTTAATTTCAGTGCACGAAATTGTAGAATACAATAGAAAATGGATCTCATAAAGGTATGCGTGAGTTACATTAATACATTTTATATGTGCCAAATCAAAACACTGGCCTTGGAGCACACATCTTATTAAAAAGAATACCTAGCAAAATAAAAGATCACCTGTTTCCACTGTAGTCCTTACATTAAGTGCAACTGTACTCTGTTGGGTTGTGACCTCAACAGGTTTCTCAAGTTAAGGAGGTTTGGACCTGATCTGTATTTGGATGGGAGAAGTCCAGATTCTATAGCAGCCTGAATTTTCTTTGGTGTTGGTGATTTTTCATTGTGCTACTTTCCTCTGAATTGCTATCATGAACACATGTCCAAATGTTGTGCTAGTGGTCACTGTGCTGCTGTTAGAGGAGACTAAAAACCAGAGAGGCAGTGTGGTCTGATTAATCTAGGACTCCAGACCTGGGTTCTAGTTCTGGCCCCATCACTGACCTGCAGTGCTTTCTCTTCAGAGGCTATAAACAACTGTAGGTGCCAGCAGTTACAGGTTACCACACAACTCTTTCTGAGCAAGCACATTTATTCTTAAGGTGAAAGCACTGGAGAGTAGACATTTAAAAACAATAAGAGAATGTATACATATGCTTAAAAAGCTTCCCAGAGGTCACCCCAAATCCAGTAAATGTCTGGACTAGTAGATGTCAGTCCTTCAAAACACACAAATGGGTTTTCCTCAGGGTTACAAGTTCATAACTGTCTTAGATTCAAAGCCAGACCAACATAAATAGTTCATTTTTTCCCCCTTATGCAGCTCAGGCCTTTGATCTTGGCCTCAGGTAACAGGTGATCAGCCAGAGAAAGAGACACTCCTCGGGGCATAGCTTCAAAAGGTTGGGGTTTTGCAGAACCAGAGCTTTGGAATTTGCACTCCTGTCCCCCTAGATATTTCCCAGGAAATCCTCTTCACATGTTGTTGTCCCAAAAAGTCCATTCTTGTATGGCATGTTGTTCAGTGTAGTCCTTTGATCATCTAGGCCTTACACCACATCTCCCCCCTACAGAGGTTGCATACGATTCTGGCCCACAGTATTATATAAACTTTGCATATAGTAGAATGGAACCGAAGATACTTAATTCAATAAGAATTTCAAGGATATTGCAGGAAACTGCTGTATCTGCGACACACACACACACACGTATATCATCCACAGAGCGTGCAGAGGTGTATACCACAATTGTTCATTAACTACCTCTGTTACCCAGGTGCAACTGAGATGTGTTAACTGGTGAAGATGTGCAAGCCATTAAAAACATAGGTTGCTTTTCAGATCCCAAGCTTACCTTGCAGTTGGGGGGTCGGGGGGGAACTTGTTACTTGGAAATGGAGTAAATTTGATCAGAAAATCATTGAGACAATAAACATAAAACTCTGCAAAGTCTGGCTCAGTACACACCTGCTGGCCAAAAGACGTCAGAAACATTTTAGCCAGAACTCTGTTTAAATAATCTATAATATGGTTACATACCACACTTATGTATGGTACATGGGGCCTAAGTATCTGTCTCTCTGCCTTTCTTGTTACCTACAGATTTCCAAAATGGTAAAAATCTTGTGCCAAATCCTGCTCACAGGATATCAATGGCAAAAATCTCCTTGAATTCGAATTTCCTGCCAAATGCATTAGACCGCTAGATGGAGACATAACAGTTAATCTTGTACATTAGAGAGTTCATAGATGATCATCAAATCCACCAGCTGCTGCCTGCTCTTTCTGGGTAGCTTGCCAACTTTCTGGCAATATGTTGACTGGGAAGCAGACAGTGACACACTTTGATCGAAAAACTTGTATGATGATTTTTTGGTTGTAATATTATTGTTTTTTAAAAATGATAAAAGAGATCAAGATGTGTATCATGATCAAAGCATGCTTCTGTCTGCTTCCCCATCAGCAACTTCTAATTTATAAAAAAAAAAAAAAAAAAAAAATCAGATTGCTGATTACTTTCCAGACAAAGGTTTGTGCTTTCTCTTCTGTGCTCTGCCAGGAGATGCTGCAAATGAGAAAATTAAAATGGGGGGGGGAGGGGTGGGAAGGGGGTGGGAGCTAGTAAATCACCAATTGACATATATATTTAAAGAAGACAAACAATTTTAATAATTTAAAGAACAAGTTTAGTTGCCAAAAAAATTGTTAAAACTTTTAAATCAGCTGCTGACTTCATTCCAATATGAGCTGAGGAGCTGCATATGATGTTATTGTGGTATATGTAACCTCCTTCCATTGGAAGAGCTTCTACTAGGGTGGAGTCTTGAGACTAATTTGCTGTAGATGGACAAAAACATGCACTTAGGATATTTCACATCATCAACAAATTTATTTGTGGTTTTGGAGCCTTATTTCCTAAATGGGGCCTCTTGTCAATCTGTAGTTTTTCCATATGGAGTTCTGCAGGAGATATAATTTATTAGCATGTATAAATGATATAATGAGCTCCTGGAAGCAATACTTGCATGTGTAAATGCTGCAAATGTTACTATGTGTAAAATTAGAAGCCATGACCTAAAAATTTGGCCTTTATATTTGGCATAGTTGTTTCTTAGCTTGTGTTATTTAGTCAAGCTTTAAAATGCCTTAGTCTAATATGATAAATAGCAGCTGCATAGGTGCACCCTGGGATGGATCCATTCTGTGCGTTGGAGAGAGAGTATGTCTGTTGATGCAGGAATGAGTATTTCTAGCTGATGTAAAAGACCAGCCCAATGCCAATGATGGGAGTTAGCACAGTGGGATGATGACCCTTGGTGGGGCTCTTTGGGTATGTCCACAAAGCAATTAAAAACCCACACCTGACCCGTGCCAGCTGACTTAGGTTCATGGAGGTCAGACTAAGAGACTGTTTAATTGTGGTGTAGATGTTCAGGCTCAGGCTGGAGCCCGGGCTCTTGAACCCTCTGTGGCGGGAAGGTCCCACAGCTCAGGCTGCAACCCAAACCCAAATGTCTACACCACAACTAACCAGCCCCTTAAGGCTTGTCTACACTTACAGCAACTGTGCTGCTGTAGCACTTATTAAAGATGCTACCTCTGCCAACTGGAGAGCTTCTCCCATCGATGTGGTACACCACCTCTGAGAGGCAGAAGCTATGCTGATGGGAGAAGCCCCCCCATCAGCATAGCACTGTCTACACCGGGAGTTTCCGCACCCCTGAATGATGTAGTTATACTGACATATGTTTGTAGTGTAGACCAAGCCTTAGCCCAAGCCCCATGAGCCTGAGTCAGCAGGCACGGGGCAACTGTGGGTGTCTAGTTGCAGTGCGGACATATCCTGTGGCACTAGAATAATATAAGTATATCAATAATTTCATACTCTGCCAGTGTTAGATGGGGAAAGGGCTAGAGCAGGAAAACCACATAAGGGAAAGGGGCATTGACAAAGTGCTTCATAAAATTATTAATTTTATATAAATAAAATGTACGCTAGCCTGTCCAGGTTGATAGAGGATTATGTAAAAGGGTGGCTGGGTAAGCCAGAGGAATATGATGCTTCTCAAACCAAGTTTTTGAATGGAGTCACTGGCATTGGTTAAGGGGCTGTTGTTTTACCTCTGGAGAATTTAGTTTAAATTTTGACTTGCATCACAACTGAAATTAATGTTGATGGTTTCTTTCAAGACACTTACTCACCTGACACAGATTGGCACTCTGGGCAGTTAATGCTTAAGACAAATACAGGATTCCAATAGCAGGGGTGTTTAGGCGGATCTGTAAAGAGGAATATGTTCACTTTCATTCACCCCCTGGCCACTCCAGTAGCCATCCCACCTCTTCTCATTAGCTGCTTCCCATTTCTCCCTCATTCATCTCATTGAGCCACCGCACAAGCCTTTTCCCCTCCACAAGGCTGATTTTGTATTGTGCTTTTCCCACCTTTCCTTTGCTGTCACTCTTCCCCCTCCCCCCCCCCCCGACTTTTGCCTGCCTCCAGCTCCAAATCTGTTCCCTCCTCAACTTCTCTGGCCTGCAGTCTTGACATGACTGGTGTTCCTGATGTGGTTCCTGTTTTGATGGTCAGGTTGAAACCCAACAGCTCTGGTGCTAGGCTTTGTCAGGGGTGCAGAGCTTTAGCATTCAATCTCCTTGGCTGTCTTCTCATAGCCATAGCCTAGTATCATTCAGGTAATGATGCAAAGTACATTTCTTTTGATTTACATTGGATTAACTGTGTTTGTTTTATGTTTCATTTATCTGGAACTGAAGAGCATTGCTGCCATGGTTATAGGTGCTCTCAGAATGAGTAAATAATAAATTCTTCTGACATTTTTCCTCCAAAACTGACCATGATGGAGATACTGCCCTAATTGTAGACACAACTGTCTTCACACCCCTCATAATCATTTTCTCTGCCAGTCCATCTACCCCCAAGGATACTGACATGCATTTGATTGTGGGGGGTGGGAGGGGAACATCAAGATTCAGATTTAATCTTGTAACCTTATCCACTTACATGATCTTATGAAAATATTTCTCACCTTTATATGATTACTGGGTATATTAATTTATAAATGTAAAAAATACAAAGTCCCTTTAAAGTGTTAAACATAGAGTTGTAAAATATGCATCTAGAACAAGGTACAATTTGTATATATCAAGGGCTTTTTCCCCTTTAGAGTACAACATTTACTTTATCTATCCAGTCACTAATCTCAAGAGTCAAGGCTTCTGCCTCAGTGCTATGGTGATGCTTCGTTGAACCTTAAATCTCCATAATTTTTGACATAGAACTGAAACTGAAATGTTAATGCTTGAGATTACATGTAACGGGCGTACAGTGATAAATCAAATCATTTGAACATTCAGTTACCAACAAGGATGTCAATAACAAAATCTTTCACTTATAGTCACTTAGAAATCCAAAGAGGCCAACAAACAGAAAATATCTACAAATACAGCCATTTTAAATGCCACATTCTCTGCAGCTACTAAAGATTAAATTTAGTATAATTTTAAAGCTCAAAATCTTTGCCATGAATCCCAGGTTGAGATAAAATTCTACATGATTATGAAGATTTTGTGCAAACAAATTCAGCTGTTTTTTTTTTTAAGAATGGAGATTAAATTACAGTTGGTGGGGGTTACAGACTTAAGTGACTGTTATGTTTAAACTCAGTTAAAGGAAAAATTATTCTGTTGGAAATGGTTTCTTCCATCAGAAACCATTACAACCCAACAGAACTGGAAAATGTCTTCTCCAAAATTTTCCAACCCTTGTTGGAGGGAAGAAAAACCTTCTGATAGGAGATTCATACCCTCTCAATAACAATCTCCAATCCAACCAGACTCACAGCATCCAAGGTGCAGCTAGCTTTGGCAGCTAACCAAGAGGAAGTTTATTTCCAATCATCCACCAGGGCTGATTTAACCCAAATTTAAATTAGTTTTTATGTTGGTAAGTGGTCATACTACAAAAACATAGCCCGGTCCATAACTACAGTTCTATTTAACATAAATTGCAGGAACATACAATACAGTTTAATCAACCCCCAAATACTCAACTTACTTTCTGACCCAACATAAATAAACTGATGAACATATACTGTAAAAGGAGAGAGCCAGTTAGTATTGGCTTGCTTATAGTGGGATGTAAAGTAGGTCAACTTTTTATATGGTATACTGAAGCAATGGTCTCTTTCAGATCAAAAAAATATATGGCTGGAGTTCTTGACTTAGAATTTATACAGCAGCCCAACTGTCATGAAATACCGATACCTTAACAATCATTTTAAGATTCGTATTTTTAAGCTATGTATTTTATTTTGTTAAATTGATGACTGTTGATCAAATATTGTAGTCTGAAGATGGAAACTGGTAATACCTCAAATTAGTGTCACATGCAGATGTGCAACTTAAAATCTGTAACTTAGAAATTTTAGAGGAAAACTGTTTCAGGCTATACGTCCGTGAATCCAGAAATGCATGTTAATAACTTAATTTTAATGATACAAACATGAAAATAAGTCACTAAAACAGTCTCTAGTCAATTTTCTGATAAAATAAACTTGTTTTTCCATTTGTGATTAAAATGACCTACGGTAAGATTTTGTTTGAACTAGGTGTTAATTAAAAATATGGAAATGGATTTAAAACACATTACAGTTCACAGAGGAAGAATAATAGCAACTGATCTCACAACCGGGCCTGTTTTGAGATGTTTTTAAAATATTTACTGGTTGTTTTTCTGCATGCTTGTTTCCAAAGCAAAATGTGATTCCAATAAAAACAGAAACTGAATTTATAGTCCACAGGACAATTTGTTGTTTTAACAGAAACTTACACATTCCAAGGCAAAGACTTAAGCCAATGCTTTTTATATTTTATGTCTAATAGCACAGGATGCAACATTACTGTCCTTATATCACCCTATATCAGAACATTTTTATAGTGCAACATATTAAAAAGAAACACCATATTGCACTCTTTAAATCACATGAGCAATTTGTACATCCCCTAGCTTAAAATCAATATTATATTTAGGGGTTTTTTTAATGCCAACTTTTTAAAAATTAAACAACTATTTTACTTATATATCGGCTGAGAATTAATTGAGGAGGGTAGCGTAATGATACTGGATCCACCCATGGGCTGAGAGGAATTTAGACAATTTGTTTCCTGGACATTTGACAGTTGGAGGCTGCACACAATGCATAGTTTGTTTGGTTTGGGTGGTGGTTTTGTTTTGTTTCGTTTTGGGGCAGGAGGAGTTGTGTATGACCACTCTTGAATGCAGAGAGTGCTCTAATCAGAGGCATAAGATAAGAAGAGAAGAATGTACTATACATTTGTATGACAGGCAAGGCCTTGACATTTCACAGAATAGGTGAGCTGGTGGAATCTCTATCTAGCTTCAGGCAATAGCTAGCCACTAATCACAGAATCAAAAAGTCCCCCTTCTACAGTTTGTTTTTATTAGCAGAAAGCCAATTCCAAAATAACACGACATGAGCTTCAGCCTATGCCTCTCAGGGTTCTTCCCTCACACTTGTAGCATGTTAGCTCTGGATGAGGGTCACTAACACCTCCCTTATATTCAGATGAAGTCTGAGAAGCTGCAACTGCCCCAGTGAACCGAGAGTGAGTAACCTGCAGCTCCTGTCACGGTTCTAGTATCTGCTACTGTGGTGGGCCCACAGGAGACAAATGTAGTGCCACCACATTTTTTACACCGAAGTATTCAAAACGTTGGTAGGCCATTGTACAGCTAAACTCAGCAGGTACGCGTGCAAATCTGTTTGCCATCTTCCCTTTCAAGCAGATAGAAGTGAAGGGAGTCTTCACTAAAGGTATAAATCCCTCCTCTTACCTCACTGACTAACTTGTAAGATATAATCAATATATATATCTTAAATCCTGCACTTACCTTGCACCAGACTTCCCGTGCGATCAGGCATCTTGCTTGCAGTTCTCTGTCGTGTTCTCCATTTGCTACTAACCCATCCCCTAAGGTACATAAACTCAGAAACCTGATACAGAGCAGGCCCTCATTGATGATATTTATCTGTCTTGGTTCCGTGTGAGTCACACACCGGACTTCAGGCTTTTTTTTTTTTAACTCATTTTGAGACAAAATGTGTTAGTTCCCTGTTCCAGGTGTGAATCACCTGGATGAAATCTTCCTCACTATTAGCCATTCATGCAATATTGTTTGCATAGATCAACTTTGTCCCACCTTCTCTTTGAATTTGCTTAATTATGAAATCCATCAGTTATGAATAGTAATGAACTAAATGCTGATCCCTGGTGGAATCCAGCCTTCACCTTGAAATCTTCCACTATACCAAAGGCCAAGGGCATCTGCACTTTTCTCTTAGAACCATCATACATCAACATTATCTGGACAAGATCCTCCAGTACCTCATAGAATCACATCAAAGGCACCGGCAGTCAACTTGGTAGTTTGTTGAATGCTTTCTCCAATTCAAGGAAAGCCCAACCATGCTCTTTTCCTTTCCAGCTTCTTTTCTACCAGCTGTCTAACAATGAACATAACATTTGTCTTCCTTTTTCCTTTTCTACAACCAAACTGCTCCTATCTTCAAATGGGCTCCACTATTCTGCAGATGTGACAGTCACATCTAAGAGATTCCCTCTAAGAAAGAGGTTCTCAAGCTGTGGTCCATAGACCACCAGTGGTCCGCGAGCTCCATTCAGGTGGTCCACGGATAGTTCCCTCTAAGGTGCGGGCCTGGGTGGCTGCACACAAACAAATGAAGGGTCACCCACCTAATTAGTGGAGCCATGCAGGCGTGGCTCCACTAATTAGGTGCTTGGCCCCTGAGAAGACACACTTAAGGTGAGTTGGTGGCCTTGGGGGGAATAGGAGGTATGTGGGAGGGGGCAGTGAGGTGAGAAGAGGGGGTGAGGGGAATTTGGGACATGCAGGGCTGCTGCAGCCAGAGAAAGAGGCGACTTTCCCCAGCTCCAGGGCTGCGGCTGCTGGGGAGAGACAGCCCTCCTTCCCAGCCACAGCTTGGGGGCTGCCACAGCAGGGGAGAGAGGGCACATCCATCACACTAGAAAGGTGGTACTACTGATATTAGAATATAAGTTGTGTGCTTTTATCTGTAGAACAAAAAATGTTGTTAATTAAGGGGGTTTTTTTTATATAGTGCTTTTATCCAAAGCGCTTTACAATACTTAGCTAACTGTACAAACAACATTTGGAAAGACCCTCAGCAATTTTCAAGAGATCCGTGGGAAAAAAAAAAGTTTGAGAACCACAGCTCTAAGAGTTACATGCAGTGTGACCAACCTCTCTCAAGGCTTTGATAATTTCCACCATGATTTTGTCTGGACCTGCTGCTTTTCCGGGTGCCATCTTCAGCAGTGTGTCTTTGACCACTGCCTCTGACAGATCATCAATATCCATAATTATCAATTGGCACTGGTTTAGTGTAACATATAAAGAGTTTGCATTAACTAGATTCACATAGTATTCTCATAGTTACATATGGTGTTTCTCATCACAAGCAGTCTGCCCCCACATCTTTACAAATGGTGTTTTTCTTCCATATTCCTTGCTTTTGTTTCTTGTCCATGCGACTGCATATATTTTCTTTTTGGCAAGCTGAGGGCAGTTGTTCAATTCATACAACTCATCTAAGGCTGGTTTTGTCACCTTTCTGACTGCTTGCTTTGCGGCTCACCTTTATAGGCAACAGTTCTTCTGAAAGGTTATTTTCCATCACCTAGGTGTAGCTACACATGCCATGTACAAATTTAATGTCTTCTAAATTGTATCCTATGACTGGTAAAACATCTAAGTTTTAAAATGTTTGGATGACTAAGATGGACATTTGGTGTCCAAATGTCCCTGGATTTTTATTTCAGATCTCTCTATCTCTGTATATAATGAACAACTCTGATTTCAAACCAAGAATGTCAAGGCTGGCCTGCCGGTTTGTAAAAGTTGTGCCAACCACACATGCTCTGTGAGTCTTCATCTTCAGGGAGAGTGCGTCTGTATTAACAAAATCCTGCAACCTACATTGGAGCCAGCTTCTGTGCTTTATTTGCTGGCAGAACTTCCATGAGAGAGAAGGGGAGGATGGCAGTAAGTAGTTTGCAGGGTTCAAACACACAGGAGCCATGCTTTCTGGTGTTAAAAAAAAAAACAAAAACAAAAAACAAAAACGCAAACTCCTACAACACTGTACATGACTTAAAGAGGTATTACCTCAGTTTTGCCAACTCCAAGCATTTGAAAATCATGAGTCAAGCCCCAAGAAGTCATGGTATTGACTTAAAAATAATAAATGTTGGGTTTCTTTTATTTGCCTTCTGGTTTTTGAGCCTCAATGATTTATATTTGCAATCTTTTCTCAGCAACCACAAGGGCTAGACACTAACTTTTTTTTTTTTAAATGAAAGCTGAAATTATCATGCAATCCCATGTTTCCATGAAGGTTAGCATTACTGTGAACACAATATGAATTTACAGCTACTGTTCCAAGGTGAATCAGTACTGCGTTGATGCCTTCCGTGTGGAAGCACACTGGAAATATTTTCACTGTCCCGTCCATGATGTCTGTAATGTATTAAGAATTGGCAATATTAATTGAAAGCCTGGTTAAAAACAAAGAAAGCATGTTGCAATCCAGTAAAGTGGAGGCATTATTCCTTTTCTTTGGTCCCTGAAACTGTGGCAGCCCCTGAATGTGACATTAAGAGGTGTTTTCCACAGAGGGGCCTCTAGAAGGGAAGGGTTTGGTTGCTTTCTGTAGGACCACCCTTTTCTAGTTGCCCAAGCATTTAAATTGGCAGGAGTTGCTGGAGTAGCAAGAAAATCCTGACTGTTGGCTAACAGGGGAGTACCTTTTGCACTGAAACAGTAAGAGGATATTTACAAGATTAAACTCAGGGGGAAAATATTTATAACTATGACTCTGTTTCTCCTTACAATAATTTATGGGCAAAATGTAGGAAAGGAGGAACACAACCGATAAATAATATCCCATATGTAAACATAATGGCTGCAGCAAATTATTTTTATTTAAAAATTAATATTGATGTTCATTAATATAAATTACCACATTTCAGATGACACTGATGTCCTTGAGGCCAGAAGTCTCTGACTGATTTACGGCTTTGTGGGGGGAAATATCCTGTTTTGTGAATTTAGTTATAGCATCAAATTATTTAAAATAGCTATTTTGGGCCAGATTCATTCCTGGTGAAGTTGAGTTTCACAGTTCAAGTATTTGCTTATTGCTCAGTTCCTATAGTTGAGAAACCCACTTCTAAAATGGATTAACATAAATGCTAAGATAAAGAAAAGGAAAATAAAGAAGAAATGTGATTTATTATTCTGTTTCTTTTATGTAATTGTAGTTGTCTTCATGTGGTCCAAATTCTGCCCTTGAATGTGCATACACAACTCCCATGCAAGTAAAGAAAGTTGAGGAAAAATTTAGCCCCTGGTTAGTGTAGAATTCAGTTCTGCCATCCTATTCAGACTTCATAGGTCCTATATTTGGAATGATTGTTTGGCCGATAACAGCCTTCACTCTTTGGGCTTGCTTATGTCCTCAAATGTGCACACCACATTGCAGCTAAGTAGTATAAGCAATGTATCTGAGGTGCTAGCAGCAGCAGCCTCCCCATAAAATTGGTGCTCTTTTAGAATTTTGGTGTTCCGCTTAATGCCTATTAAGCAGCTACAGTAGGCAAATTGTATGCATATGTGCTTGAAGATGGGGCTAAACTGGTGGTTTGGCCAAAAGTGTGAGTTTAGAGCTCTAGTCATTAGTTTATTCATTCCAAGTATTCTACCATATAAACCACAGACTTTCATCCCAATGTCTGAAGCTCAGAAGATTTGCAGATCTGGAGTTAAGCATGTTTAGAGTAGCTGGTAAAATCCTGCAGATCCTGCATTAAGTGTTTTGGTCACAAGAGAAATCTCACTTAAGTCACTTTTTAGAGATAAGCCTGTGTGGCTCTGCAGGTATCATGTGGCCCTATGGCATACCATTTAAAAATCCACAAGTATGGTGTGTGGATTTATACAGAAGAAACAAGGAATAGTTTCTAATTTTGCTATCATTCATATATGGCCTGATTCAAAGTGTATTGAAATCAGTGGAAAGATTCACCGGTACATCACTGGGTTTTAGATCAGGTCCATAAGGCAGAATTTTGGGAATACTTTTCATCCTTTATATAACGTGTACTTCTTCCTTTTGGTTAAGATTTACTACAAAGAAATAAAGTTTTAATCATGTGGAGGAGAGTACAATACTGTAGATGTTTTGTAGGATGGGAAAAATAGTTTAAAGTTTCTTTAGGATACAAAAAGCTTGAAGCAAATAGAGCTTTGGGCCAAAATATTACATTTTCTCATTCAAGAAGAAACAAACAAGCAACAAATGTAGATTCTGATTTTCTGCAAACATATTAGTAAATCCAAACTGACCTTAATATTAGCTTTTGCTGATTTTCAAACTCTAACATTTATTCCGTGAATAGAGTGGTTCACTTCATACTGCATATGTAAATACTGCAGAGTTTTCCAATGACTTGAATTACTGCATAAATCAATAGCTGGTTTTAATCTCCATAATATTTTGAGTGGACATTTGTGCTATGACTATTAAGATATACCAAACAGTCATTTATAGAATATTAAAAACTCTTTAAATACACTATTAAAAGTTATGTCATTGCTTGTTTTTATGCAATAGAAACTTAAATAATATAATACAGTGTTGGATAAAATGTATTACAATGGTAACTTAAGCAACATTAATTTAAGTAACAGATAACATCTGGGGGAAATGTAATTCTATATTCATAACTTATGCAAAGTTAATTTTATAACCACCACCACATCTGTAGAACTCATTTATTAGAATTTCTTACTAATCCTGCTATTGTTCTGTTTAGAAATATTTCTTTATACTATTTTATTATCTGTGCTATGCCCACATTTCTAAAAAGGCAGTCTGCTAGTTCTCAACAAAAAATACAAATGGCATACACAGGGAACAACATGACTACTTTTTAAGGCTTTTCCATTTTTATGCAAACCTCCACTAGAAAAGAATTAAATGAAAAGTAATTGTATACGGTTATAGGTTTAGAGTAACATTGAAACAAGTAAGTGCAATCCTCAGCTGTACCAAGGTCATACTTGGTGCAGCTGAAGGGGGATCCAAAGCTGGCTCTAAACCACCTTCACCAAACTGACCTCCAGTGCAAGTTAGAGCAGCGGCTGGGCAGCTGTAACTTGTTATGGTTAGCATGGTTCCCCAGGGAGCATTGCACCACCCGGAGACTGGCAAAGCATATTGTGATTTAGTTCCACTTCCTCTGTCTCTATCACATCTTCCCTTGCCCCCAGCTGATCAAGATACCCTCTGCACTGGTGGGGCCAGCCCAGAATTCCTCCAATATGGGGGAATCCTCATCAGCCACTTTAAGAGTGGTTTAAGATTCCTTTGCACCACTGGACTTATAGCAGTCGGTGAAGATCTGACTAATTTCTCTGGCAAGTGCAACACCGTATTAGCACAAATAGATTGCATAACCCATTAACATAATATTTTGTCAGCTTTTCCCCCCATCAAACTGTTTCTCACAGGTCAAGAATTAGTGATTTAAGAAGATATTTTGAACAACACAATTTTGTCATGAGTAAATAACTCTGAAAATAAAAAAAACTTCAGAATTTTTCAATAAGCAGCACAAATATTTTAATATAGATCAGTGTAATTTGTCTTAAATCTATTCACAGACTTCAGAAAGTTATAAGTTTCTTTTAGGGAAATTGTAACTGTTTATAAGCAGGAGTATAATACTGACCCTGTCTCCTTCTGTGTTTTTAAATAGATTTTACTACAGAACCATTTCTGGTGTTAAACATGAGGCTTTGTTCTAAGGAAATACAAAGACTTAATTGTAGTTTTTAAAGGAAAGTATTACATTAGAAGGATTCATTTAAATGCAGTCGTTGGCTCTGGGCTTTCACCACAATTCATTCATTCTAATTTTCCTCTGGACTTATTAAGAATGCAACATATAGGAAGGGACAATTCATAATGGCCCTTTCACTGCATTTTGGCTTCGAAGTATAGTACTGCTCATAAACCTGTTATTACTAAACAAGATATTTCATAGTCTACCTTGCCATGTCAGGCACTTTTTAATATCTTTTGTTTGAATTTGTGACTGTTATGGTTTATAAAAGAAACTAGTTGTGTTGTAATTTAGTTATAATCTGACAATTCAAGGGTGTTATAAGACTCAGAACAGAAAAGGAGGGAAGAGTCCCTGGGGTCAGGAAGAAATTTTCCCCCAGATCAGACTGGCAGTGACCTTTGGGGGGGGTTCACCTTTATCTGCAGCATGTGGTTGCAGGTCATTTGCCAGGATTATCTGGGTATATCTCTCTTAATCATTTCTCTCCCATTGCAGGGGCCTCAAGCACTGGTGCAATTCGGTCCCTCTTATTCTTTGTCTATACCACGTAATAATTTAGTCTCCTGTGAGTCTCATTTACTTTGGTCTCATTTTGGTTGTTGGGTTTAAATGGGCAGGTGTTGGATGGTGTTGGTGGCCTGTGATATATAGGAGGTCATGAACTTGTGGTCCCTCCATGCCTTTAACTATGACTCTGTTTAAAGGGAAACTGTAAGGTAAAACACCCCAAATAAACAAATTAACAAAAACCTTATCTATGTTTCAAAAAACACATTCGATGATTAAATCTGAATTTATTTTAAAAAGCTAATTTCGTTTTTATTGTTTATACTGGTTTCTTTTACTCTCTGATTTAGAAGCAATAGTTAGATGATCACTTATGAACAGTATTAAATTATAGTATTATACTTGAAGATTATTACATCATATAATCTTGGGGCCTGACTTGGCACTGTGTAACCCTAGTATAAGTCCTTTAGAATTATTAAAATAATGCAGTGATGAACTGGGACCTTTGACTCTAAGATACAACAAACATTCTTATTCAGGAGTGACAAATTTATATTTTATAATAACCCTTAAGGTATGTCCAACACTTTAGTTTCCAAACTTCATTATCCATGTGGGTATGGAACTGCAGTGCTATGGAACCTGTGGAAATCAACAGCTCTTTCCAGGTAAATTGTTCAGTTTTAAATGAGGGCCCCTGGAAGCACATGTCAGAAAGTAAACAGTGACCTGTAATACTTGTCAGTAGGCTTTCCAATATCAAGCACTTGGATGGTAACAAAAACATACTATGTTTGTTGTGAGACAAGCATTTTGTTTCCTTTCAAAAAGTCTTCACAAAGCTGTGAGCAAGAATTAAATCCAATATTACAATGAGGTTTTTTTAATCCAAACAGAATGTGGTTGAACTTGTCAAACCAATGGATACACTTTTCCCTGCTCCGCTCGAAGAAGGTATATCTTACGATATGTATTCATCATTTATTGCATTACCCCCAGAATCAGAGGTGGAAACTGAGGTAAGGGTTTCTTTTTTCTTCTTTTCTACTATGAGCCACCCCCCTCCACACACACACACGTTTTCCCATAGGAGCACAGTGAAAGTCACCAGTTTGATTCCTCTGTCCATCTTATGCTACCAGGGTATAATGTGCTCTCAGTTTTAAGACTGAATGAAGTTGCTGTTGTTGCATTAATTGGTCAGCAAGGGAGCATGTATGTCATGTATTCAGTCAGCCTCTCCCACCATTCCTCAGGAAACAATCACAATGTCTCAGCAGTGTGCCTTCTTTGTATTGGCCAATGAAAAGAACTCTGAAGATCTCTCCCAAATTAGAATCTCTCACATGCCAGCACAGCACATTACTGTTGTGCCTTTGGGCTGGCAACACTTTGATATTGTATATAATAGTGGCATGTTCAAACTGAAACATTTCTCGTGGCATTTACTTTTAATTTATTAGGAAATCGATCAAGAATGTCATCCCGAAGGGCTCCAACCAGAAACAGAATCCTTGGATATAGATCCTATGGCTGGGTTCACTGTTGAAGATGTTAAGTCAGTATTGGGTCAGATCACAAATGAAATTATTGGCAGCCTTCAGGTACTATTTTAGAAATATGTTCACTAATTCTAACTGTAGTTAATTAACTAATTAATGACTGTAAACTGTTCCAACACTATGCTGACAAACAACACATTCATCTGCTGTAAGAATGTGGTTTAACAGGTATACATAACTTGCAAATTAGTCACCTCACATGTAATAAGAGCCAAAAATAGATTCAGTAACATATAAACACATCTTCACAATTGCTGTGTTATTTAGAAAGTATGGGCTAAATCCTGCTCTCTTTCATATCAATGGAAAAATTCCTTTTCAGTAGTGTAGGATCTGATGCAGTGAGAGAACACATGCCATATTGAATATGCTCAATATGAATTTTCAGAAACATGCAGCCTTTGAAACGTATACACACACTCAATTATTATGTAGGTTCTGTATTACAAACATATGTAAGCCTAGTCTATACTTTAGTTTCTTTGTATGTAGTTACATAAGAGTTGCCCCAATGGAATAGACTATTTGACCATCTCATATTGCATCCTGCTCCATCAAGCATCTGAACATACTGAAGAGAAACAGCCAAAACCTTGTTCAATATCCATTATTATTGTCTTCATTGCACCTATCACTCTGTATTAGCTGTTATAAACAGAACATACCATTAAAATCTTATATGGTGCACATTTGCTCACAGTGATATACGTATTTGAATGAGACAGTTTATTACTAACAATATCACATTATCTGAAAATTGTTTGATATTGAGAAACTGTAGTTGTACGGATTATGCATGAATGGGAAATATCAGCTGGAAAATTGACACCAGTGCAATGCCTTCCAGGTTTGACTCCGTATTCCCATTCAACTTGTCATTAGAAATAGGTGAAAAAGTGTGAGCCTGAATTGTGAATTTCCTATACATGCAAATAGAACGTGCATCTTTTCTAAGAAATTAAATACACATTTTTCTCTTGACCTTGCAGACCTTACCTTGGCAAAACTCCCAGTGAAGTCATTGAGAGTTTTGCATGAAAAAGAACTGCAGGATCAAGTGAGAAATGCATTTTTTTCCATCTATCAAGCTCTGGTTACCTACCCAGAGAATAATATCCTCTTTATTATAGTAACTGTCCTCCACAGACTCTTCTGCAACTGATTCCTCAGCTCTTTAACACCCCCCTCCCCCAGTTGCTCTTATCATTAGATTCTGTCTGATCCATGTTCAAAATCCTTCCACTACATTCTTAGACATTGAACTGTGATCTTATACTCTGCATTGTTTCTCCAATGGATGTAATACATCCTCTGGTGCTGGTTGAATCAAGGAAATACCATTAAGTGTCGGATCACAGTGCTGGCTCAAAGTAGGTGTGACGGTAATGGTAGTGGACTGAAGCAGGAGCTGCCCCAGGGACAGCTGATTTTCATTAAAGACATTTATCAGAGAAGGATATAAGAATGGGAACAGAAGGGCAGCTAGGTTGTGAGTGAGAGAATTAACTTGGAGATTCAGTTCTCCTCAGGAAAGTGATTAAGTACGCACCTAGAAGACACGGATCAATGGGATATGGACTTGTTCGTTTATACTTGACAGTGGTCCAAACATAGTGAACAAGGTAGATAAGATAAGATCTGAGTCAAGTTCAAATAAGATCTGGATAAAGTTCAAATAAGAATTCAGATTTTTTGGTGCTTTATTCAAACTTTTCAGAATTTCAGAATATTTTGAGATTTGGCCATCACTGCTTGGTATGTTGGAGTATGGCAATAATAGGGATTTTAAGGCTAAAGGCCTAAAGTTTAACTGAAAAGGTAACCTACTACAAACTTTCTTAGATGGAATTCAGCACTTGATTTTAAGGACCAATTTTTCTACTGGTATAAATTACATAGCTCTATTGAAATGAATATGAAGTTAATAGAGAATTTGGCCCTAAATCTATGATCATTTTGTGTGGAGACAGTGAAGTATATTTTTACCCTCTCCAAACTTCCATAGAAAACTTAAAACACTTGAAATGACCTTATCTTGTGTTCTTTCCATTTCTGATCTATTTTTGTTATGAAACACCATCTGTTTCCATGGACATATACATCTATGCATACTGAAAAGGTTACATAAATTCCAAGGCCTCTGATATTCATGGAATTAGATCCAGTGTGCCCAGATTTCTACAGGCAGCAGAATTGCAGACAGCTTCATATTATCACTGCCAAAGAATTTGCTAAAATGTGTCTCATCCTATGTACCTTCATTGCAAATATTACATTGACATTTAAGCACTGAAATGCTTCAGAATTCTGGAGTTCCTATGTATAATATATATTCATTATTATGTATATGATCAAGACAGACAAGCAACATCTCATGAACCTTGTTTTTTTTATTGTTCATTTCCAATATGCTTTCTAAGTTCCAGTAGTGGGTCAGTAAAATGTATTACACTAGAGACCTAATATCTGCAGCAAAAGAAAACACTGCAGTAACCAAACCCCAGAGCAATTTTTCTGATTTGGTGGTTAGTGGTGAAATCTGTCTGAGAATACAGACAAATTAGCCTATCTCCTAATTTAAGGTAATATGAAAAATGGCTGTCCCAATATCACTTCCTGTTCATGGCAGACCTACTACATTGGGATTGTACACAGTAATATGATAAAGTGTTATCACATAAGTACAGGCTGGAACATCATAATGTCTGCAAAACAGGAAGGTGTGTGCAGGATAATGTCTGTCTTTAAGGCACTATAATATGTCAAAACCACAAAGACAATGTGCAGCACAAAATAGCTCCATCGTAACCACTTTTTTTTCTGATTGTCTTCACAGACTGAGATAAACGAAAAACTGCAAATGCAGGAAGAGGCTTATTCTGTGAGAATAGACAAATTAAAATAGACCTAGTAGCTAGACAAGAAGTGGTGCCGAGTTTTAGAGAAATCTACGAAAACAAAAGAACACAGTTGGCATGAATTTAATTATTTTTTTACAAAGGAAACTTTTGAGCTAATGTTTATTGAGAAAATATTCATCCAAATTTCACAACTTTACTGTCTCCTAATATCATTTATATTTACTCTATACTTAGTAAGCTAAAAGGATTAGAAGGATATGTAGTTCAAATATATAAAAGTGAAGTCTACTTCTAAATAGCAGTTTCTGATAAAATTTTAAACTTCTTAGTAATTCCACTCCTTTGTGTTCCTCCTATTGTAAAGTACTTTTAGATCTGATTCTAGCATTCCACCCCCCCACCCCACCCCTATTTACAATATTTTCGTAAATTTTCACTGATGGAGATGCATATTGTTGGCTTACAATAGAGAACACCATATGAAGACGTTGCAGCTATATTAAGGAGAGAATGTCATTAACATGTAATTATATATTTTTGTTCTACAATTATTTTCTTAAATTCAGATTAAATTTTTTGCTGAACTTGTTAAAAACTCGAGTATCATTTAACACTTTCTGTCCACTATATTGAAATTACATAAACATAGGACTGGATCCTATACTTCTTTCTCAGACATAGCTGCTTCTGACTTCAATAGGAGTTTTGTTTGGAAATTCGTAACACTTTATTCTGACTGTATTTGTTACTTCAATATACATTAGCATTGTTCCATATTTAGCACATATTGTATAAATGTTGGTTAGCCCAAAATAAAACCTAACAAATAAATGAGAGACTAACTGTGTAATATGTTCTAGAACTGTGAAACCCATTCATTTTTACATTACAGAGCTCTGACTCTTTGAAAGCACTTGGTTAAATATGAATCATGCTTCTAAGGTTAGGCTAAATAGTAAATGGAATATTTGAAAACATTTTAAGCAGTAAAATTACATATTTGTTTCTCATAACATGTTAAAGAAATTATTTCCATTCCATCCACATTTTATGATGGTGAAAATAAACATTAATGAAAAACCTGTCTAAACCTGATTAGGAAAGAGAATGAGTTACCTAAAGAGTCTTGTTTGCCACTCTTTCACTTGCATGGGCATATACTTGGTGTGTACAGAACTGAGACTAAAACCAGAAGGGGGCAGTGGCTGCACATCATGCATCAAAAGTAATTTAAAAAATAAATAACATCCAGTAGCACATCTGGGTGGGAATGGGCTGTGAATGTGTACTTGAGACAATATTTCAGATGTGGACACCATGACCTTGTGTAGCAACTGTTTAGAATTTTGCATGGGCAGAATATTTTTAGTCCGGAAAAGGTTAGCTTTCTGACAACTCATAATGGTTGATTTATGCTAATGTTTCTGATTTTGTCACTTTTGGTCTCTGTTCATATAGCATTGGTCAGCAAACTCCTGAGGGCTCACATCCAGCTATAAAAGCCAACAGTTTCTAGTTTGAGCACACAAATAGATCACAAGGAGTTGTGTATGAAAGTTACCCCCAAAATTACCCCCCAAAAATACCTTCTGCTGGCCCAGGTCAGCTGACTCAGTCTCGCAGGACTCAGGCTGCAGGGCTATAAAACTGTGGCATAGATTTCAGGCTCAGGCTGGAGCCTGAGCTCTGGGACCCAGTGCAGAGGGAGGGTCCCTGAGATCGGGCTTCAGTCCTTAGCCCCGTGAGCTCTAGTCATCTGACACAGCCACAAATGTTTAATAGCTGTGTAGCCAGCTCTGGGAGATTTATAAAGCACTTGGTAGATGAATAATAGTACTATATGAGTGCAAAGTATTGTTACACTGATTTAACATGCAGACTTAGTATATATGTAGAACAGCTGAGGAATCTACTAAAATTCCTAAATTTAGTTCAAATCCCACAGGCCAAACTTGTACAAAAAGTGCAACTGAAGTAAATTAACAGTGCCAATGGCAAAATTCCCATTGACTTAAGTAGGGCCAGGTTTTCACCCGTGGGTTCTGTAAGGAGACACCAGGATGAATGATCTGACATACCATATGATTCTCAAAATGTAAGAACTGATTTAAAATAGGGCTGTCGATTAATCGCAGTTAACTCATGTGATTAACTCAAAAAAATTAATCACGATTAATCTCAGCGTTAAACGATAGAATACCAATTGAAATTTATTAAATATTTTGGATGTTTTTCCAAATTTTCAAATATATTGATTTTAATTACAACACAGAATACAAGGTGTACAGTGCTCACCTTATATTATTTTTATTACAAATGCCTGCACTGTAAAAATGATGAAAGAAATAGTATTTTTCAGTTCACCTCAAAAAGTACTGTAGTGCATTCTCTTTATCATGAAAGTGCAACTTACAAATGTAGATTTTTTTTTTTGTTACATAACTGCACTTAAAACCAAAACAATGTAAAACTTTGGAGCATACAAGTCCATTCAGTCTGACTTCTTGTGCAGCCACTTGCTCAGACAAACCAGTTTGTTTACATTTACGGGAGATAATGCTGCCCACTTTTCTTAATTACAATGTCACCTGAAAGTGAGAACAGGCATTCACATGGCACTTTTGTAGCTAGTGTTGCAAGGTATTTACATGCCAGATATACTAAACATTCGTATGCTCCTTCATGCTTCGGCCACCATTGCAGAGGACATGCTTCAATGCTGATGACACTTGTTGAAAAAATAATGCGTTAATTAAATTTGTGACTGAATTCCTTGGGGGAGAATAGTATGTCTCCTGCTATTTTACCAGCATTCTGCCATATATTTCATGTTATAGCAGTCTCGGATGGTGACCCAGCACCCGTTGTTCTAAGAATACTTTCACTGCAGATTTAACAAAATGCAAATAAGTTACCAAAGTGAAATTTCTAAAGATACAGCACTCGACCCAAGGTTTAAGAATCTGAAGTGCCTTCCAAAATCTGAGAGGCATTAGGTGTGGAGCATGCTTTCAGAAGTCTTAAAAGAGCAATACTCTGATGCAAAAACTACAGAACCCAAGCCACCAAAAAAGAAAATCAACGATCTGCTGGTGATGTCTGACTCAGATGATGAAAATGAACATGCGTCAGTCCGTACTGCTTTGGATTGTTATTGAGCAGAAGCCGTCGTCAGCATGGACGCATGTCCTCTGGAATGATGGTTGAAGCATAAAGGAACATATGAATCTTTAGTGCATCTGGCACGTAAATGTCTTGTGACTCTGGCTACAACAGTGCCATGTGAACACCTGTTCAGACTTTCAGGTGACATTGTAAACAAAAAGCGGGCAGCATTATCTCCCAGAAATGTGAACACACTTGTTTGTCTGAGCGATTGGCTGAACAAGAAGTAGGACTGAGCGGACTTGTAGGCGCTACAGTTTTACATTGTTTTGTTTTTTAATGCAGTTATTTTTATACATAATTCTACATTTGTAAGTTCAACTTTCATGATAAAGAGATTGCACTACAGCACTGTAATGGGGGAATTGGAAAATACAATTTATTTTGTTTTTTACAGTGAACATATTTGTAATAAAAATAACTATAAAGTGAGCACTGTACATTTTGTATTCTATGTTGTAATTGAAATTAATATATGCGAAAATGAAGAAAACATCCACAAATATTTAAATAAATGGTATTCTATTATTGTTTGACAGTGCAATTAATCACGCGATTACTTTTTTTTAATCGCTTGACAGCCCTAATCTTAAAATGGAAAATAATTTTATGTTTTAAAATGCTAACATGAAATGCAACAGGTCATGCTTAGGATGTGAATGTACTGATATTAATACAATATGTAGGTACAATATGATGAATTATGGTTTCCTGGCTCTTACTGGTAAAAATCAGTCTTACTGTTTTTAAGATCCCTTGTCATATTGCATTCCTGTGTAAGTGTCCGTCTAAAACAGAGGTGAGTCAACTGCGGACCGCGGGACCATCCTGCCCAGCCCCTGAGCTCCTGGCCCGGGAGGCTAGCCCCCAGCCCCTCCCCTGCTCTTCCCCCCTCCCTCGCAGCCTCAGCTCACTCTGCCGGTGGCGCAATGCTCTGGGCGGCAGGGCTGCAAGCCCAGTCTGACCTGGTGCTCTGTGCTGCGTGGCGCAGCTGCCTGTCCTGGTGCAGCCATGCCGCCAGCCACCAGTGCTCCAGGCAGCATGGTAAGGAAGCAGGGAGCAGGGGGGTTGATAGAGGGCAGGGGAGTTTGATGGGGGGTGTGTGGATAGGGGACGGGGGGTTGAATGGGGGCAGGAGTCCCGGGGGGGGTCAGTCAGGAAGGAGAGGAGGAGTTGGATGGGGCGGCGGGGGGCAATCAGGGGCAGAGTTTCCAGGGGCAGTCAGGGGACAGGGAGAAGGGGTGGTTGGATGTGGTAGGGGTCCCAGGGGGGCAGTCAGAAAGGAGAGGGGAGTTGGATGGGTCCCCAGGGGGCCATCAGGGAACAGGGGCAGTTGGATGGGGCAGGAGTCCAGGGGAGGCTGTTGGGGCAAGAAGCGGGGGGTCAGATAGGGGGCGGGGGCCAAGTCATGCCTGGCTGTTTGGTGAGGCACAGCCTCCCCTAATAGGCCCTCCATACAACTTCAGAAACCCGATGCGGCCCTCACGCCAAAAAGTTTGCCTGCCCCTGGTCTAAAAGTAGCTTACATTGTAATTCCTTGTGCAAACAAATGGGACTGTTTTCAACTTTTAGTATACTTAGTCTTTATTATTTATTACTTTTGTTATACTAATAATGGACACAGTGCTTTCCCATGAACATAATTTAAATTGTTTAACCAGGTTCTTGCCCTGAAGAGCTTTTGATAGAAGTTGGACAGACTCAATATAAAGACAGGAAAAGGTGGTTGACTTTGTCCACGCTGCCAAAAAAAAAGGGTGTGTTTTTACTGCAGGATAACTTATGTGCCTTAGCTACCCTGCTATAAAATCCTACTGGCAACAAGAAGGCACTTGGGGTTTACTGCAAGGTAGCTAGGTGAGGTCAACCACAGGTAGAGGTGCAGAGTTGACCTTGCCTGGCTACCTTGTGGTATAAACAAGTGCTTATTGCCAGTAGGATTTTACAGCAGGATAGTTCATATGCATTAGTGATCCTGCTGTTTAAAAAAACATCTGTTTTGCAGTGATGACATAGCCTTAGTGTGGGAAGACATGGAAGGTTAAGCAAACATGGAAGATTAAGCAAGGAGCAATTTGAAGGAGAGGGAGATTGAGCTTAGAAAAGGTGGAGCGGGAGAAGGAGACAAAGAGAGAATGGTTTCTTTCATCTATTAATATCTTGATCAGCTTCTCTCATTGAATCATCCTTCTGTCCCTCTGCACCAAGACTGCACTTGAATTTGGAACACATCAAATAATTAGGTTTCCTCTTTAAAATTGTTGGCTACCTTTTCAGAATAGTTACTTATAAGCCACTTTTCACAGATGTGAAATTAAAATTTCCCCAAATGGACATCAGTGTACCTGCTAAAAATCCACACACCCATTATGCCCACAAAATCAGCATATGTTGATGCAGATAAGCACAGCTGTACAAAAGTTGAGCCCCAAGTTGTGTGTGCTATGGCAGGTTTTTCCAAATGCCCCCACACTGCTGACTTTTACCCCAAGTGTAATATATTATTTTCATTGCACAGGGCTTGGGGGGAGGTTGTGCACAGGTTGTACTAATTGTGTAATGGGATTGCCTACAAACACCCCATAATATATTAGCCATTTGTGTTGTGATTTTCAGAAATTATTAGTCACACTTTCTCAATCTGAAAATCAGCAGGATATGTAGAACTTCGAGTCTCTGTTTCTGCCCATTTGCCATTTTAAAGTTACTTGGAATTACACCCAGGAGCGGCCTATGTGATCCTCTCTTTCGTTCCTGTGAGATTTGCAGATGGCACTATTTCTGAACCCCCAGTGCTCCTGATGCCACTATTGTTATTCTACCCGCTACGACTGTGATCCTTAGCTGGAGCCCAGAAACACAGAGGGCCGCTCAGGAGAGAGGGTGCAAAGATGGGTTTGGCCCACCTTTGCATTACATTTGTTACTGCACTGTTCCTGGTTCGGCTATGTGCCTAGCCTGTCCCCTGACATAAATTAGAGCTACCTGAAGGGTTCTCATGTCAGTTAAGTGATCATCAACATCAGCAAGGAGTCCACAATTAGTCCCAGAAAGGGTAGTACAACCTGCACAGTCCCCCTGTACGTGGGGCAGCTGAGGCAGCGACTCTCTTTGAGGTAAAATCCCTGTCTAAAACTTCCTTTGGGGCAGAGCAGCTCCGTCCTACTCCTTGCTTTGACTAAATGCCTAAATTTGCCCTGGTTTTGAGGAATGAGTGGAGCTCTAATAAAGAACATGAAACATGCAAATGAAACACTTGATGTTTGTAAATGAGCAAAGTCAAAAATGAAAGTTATTTAACTTCTGATTATTTGGTGGTGTCTCTTCAGGTGTTCATTGTATATAGCAAGCTTCAAATTATAGAAGCAGGTAACCAGACAACACATACGGCAATTAAAATCAAACTATACTCAGTGAATCATTAAATTGTCCCAATAAATTTATATAGTCCTACTTGAACTCATAATATCCACACTAGGAAGAACAGAATGTGAAATATTTCCAGCGGGCAGACAACTTTGAGGGTAGTATGCTTGTCACACTGTAGAGCAGAGGCCTGTTGTTTGAAAGTTTGCATAATAACTCCATTAAGAATATTTTTGTATTGATGTAAAGCTTTACACCTGCACTGTGGGCTATGACAGCTGATAGTTGTATTTGTTTTACATATGTACACAGTCGATTTAAAAAAAATGTCAGTTGTAACAAACATCCTTTCAAGGTGGAGTGAACGGAGTGCTGAAGAGTAAACAGTAAGATTGTTGGAGACTACAAGGTAAAGTCCTTCCGCCCTGAAAGTTATTTATATAACGTAAGGAATGTGCATGTCATCCTGGCATGAATGTGGCAATGTCTTGTTTATTGTGGAATTTAATGTAAGCAGGAACAAATCTAAAACCCATACTGAGGTGGCTTCAGAGCAAGAGTTACTATAACATTGTCTTTTGAATCACTTCTTGCTGTGTAACGTATAGTCCAGGGAAGACTTAAAAATATATGTACGGACAAATCCTCAGCCCAGGTAGAAGGGCAGATTGGAGGAACAGGAGTTGGAAGGAGGACTCCCAGAGCAGCTATGGAGCTTCTCCTTAAAAGTTATTACAGTTCAGTGGTTGTAGCAGGCTACATGGCTCCTTATATGCCCTTATCCTGTAAGGCCTCCTGGAATTCTGCCAATTCCAAAAGGCGCACACACTTTGTGCTGCAGAACCATGCCAGTTCCATTGTCCCGGGAGCCTCTGGGCTTGAGGAGTACTGTTTTTCTTTTCCCAGCAAGACAGAACCTACACATTTTAAATTCTTCTTTGAGTGGAGGAGGTTTATCTTTTAACTCAATGAGCTTTCGTTTGGGTCACTTACAGTGTTGTGGGGCACCAATCCAAACCTGCTCTGCCTTGTGGACCCCATGAATTCTGTGCTTCCATGCATCCTTTTTGGAACCTTTAATTAAGCATTGGCAGGCTTAATTTCTCCTAAATTAAGCTGTCTGCTGTTGTCCACTCCCAGTTTCTGGCAGTTAAAGGCTTAGGACACCCGGGGCACATCTGCACTTAAAATGCTACATCAACACAGCTATACCAATGCAACTGCACCACTGTAGCACCTTAATGAGGACTGTATACCAGCGGTTCTCAAATTGTGGGTCAGGAACCCAAAGTGGGTCACAACCCCATTTTAATGGGGTCGCCACTGCTGGCTTAGACTTGCTGTGGCCCGGGCCAAAGCGAAAACCCGAGTCCCAGCACCTGGGGCCGAAGCCCAAGCCCCACTGCCTGAGGCCAAAGTCAAAGCCTGAGGGCTTCATCCCTGGGCAGTGGGGTTCAGGTTGCAGGTCCCCTGTCTAGGGCTGAGGCACTGGGACTTCAATTTTGGCCGCCTCCACATGGGGGCGGTAGGGCTCGAGCTTTGGTCCCCCTTCCTGTGGTCATGTATTAATTTTTGTTGTCAAAAGGGGGTCGGAGTGCAATGAAGTTTGAGAACCCCAGCTCTATGCCAATGGGAGAGCTCTCCCATCGGCGTAGTTAATCCACCTCCCCGAAAGGCAGTAGCTATGTCAGTGACAGAAGCTTTGCTGCTGACATAGTGTTGTCTACCTGGGTTCGGTTGGTATAACTCACTCGGGGGACTGGAGTTTTCACACCCCTGAGTGATGATGTTATGCCCATCTAAGTCTGTGATGTAGACTAGACCCCAGAGCATGGGGTTGCATCCCTGACTATCTTGGCTAATTGCCATTGATGGACCTATCCTCCATGAACTTATCAATTCTTTTTTGAACCAAGTTATATTTTTGACCTTCACAACATCCCCTGGCAACGAGTTCCACAGATTGAATGTGCATTGTGTGAAGAAATGCTTCCTTTTGTTTGTTTAAAACCTGCTGCCTATTAATTTCATTGGGTAACCCTGGGTTCTTGTGTTATGGGAAGGGGTAAATGACACTTTTTCTCCACACCATTCATGATTTTATAGGCCTCTATCATACCCTCTCTTTTCCAAGCTGAACAGTCCCTTCTTTTTAATTTCCCCTCATATGGAAGCTCTTCCTTCCCGCAATCATTTTTGTTGCCCTCTCTGTACCTTTTCCAGTTCTAATATATCTTTTTTTTTTTTTGAGATGGGGCACCGGAACTGCACACAGTGTTCAAGGTGTGGGTATACCATGGGTTTATAAAGTGTCATTATGATATTTTCTATGCCTGTTCAAGTATGACAAAGGAAAAAAATCCCTCAAGTTACAGATGACTGACCTGCATGAGATACATATCAACATGCAGGTAAGACAAATCCTTTCTTAGGCATCTCAGGTAAATTGAATCTAGTTTTTTACCAGCATTATACCACACCCTAGCCCTGTCCTTATCTTTTATTATTCCTTGTTGTGCTATATCATTTAAATTATAATCTTTGGGGCAAAAGTTGTCATTTAGTAATCACCTCTAAACTGCCATACATACCTGTGGTACTGTATAAACAATCATACATTTCTACTATCAAAGGGAAAAAATTCTACTATCTGATCCATTAGGCAGACCTCAGCCCAGCTATTCCGGTCTCCCTACTGTTCAGAGTTGCAACCTTCCCCAGAGTACAGCAGTAAATCAAGAATCGCCAGGCAGCTCCGAGAACAGAACTTTGCCCTTTGATTGCTTTCCAAAGAAATGTCCTCAATTCCTTTCTCTGATAGATACACATTGTGGATCATATTAACAAATTTTCCCAAGCCTTCTTGACCCCTCCCCCAGTAGTTAATGAATTTGTACTTGTGATTGGAAGACCCGTAGAGAATTACTACATTTTCCCAATTTAGCGCTAAAATAATCTGGGTCCTGCATGAAAAGAAGCATTTTGTTCATTTACTTGGAAAAAAATGGGACTTGGGATGTTTGTAATATTTCACTGTATGTTAGCTAATTGTCTGCACAATGTTTTACTGAAGTAATGCAGCCTAGAAGCATTGCTTTACTACCTTACCTGGGGCCCAATATTGATTTCAGTGGGAGTCGAAAGTACGAGGTATCTTGCAAGACCAGAGCCTCTGCTACTAAATCAGGGTCAATGGCATTTGTCACAACTAGTGATTCTTTGAATTAGCAACGTGAGAAACGGTGAGTCCACTCTGATTTTTGTTGCTACTCGCAGTTACACAAATGTATGCCAATTCCTAACATGAGCTACAGCTAGATGGAAAAATAAGAATCTTTTTCTCACACACACACACACAAAGATCATTTAATCAGTATTTTTTTGATTTGCTGTAAAAAACAAAAATTCACCCGGGTATTTTTTTTAGTTGAGGTTTCAACAAAATATATTGCCAAAAATCTATATTCTGAAACATTTCAAGCAGCTATAATGGCAACAGGTTGTTTCAATTTGCAGCAAAACATTACAACAGCAAAGAATACTAAAAATATATCCTGTGAGGACAAATGCTTCAGCTGGTATAAAGGGTCATAGTTCTACAAAACTCAATGGACATATTAACAGGACCTGGCCCTGTGAACTTTCACACTTCCAATCAACTCTAGTTTTCCATTAATAATATAAATATAGGGACAGATTTTCCATTGAAGTCAATGGATAACACTGTTTTACCTAACTGAGGATCTGCTCCTTCAGATAATGTTGTATGAAGACATGTTTTATTTACATTTTTGTTGATTGTCATACAAATTTAAACTAATGGGCCAGATTCTGAAGAGGGTTTTTTTGGTTGATTGGTTGAATTCAATGAGTTTTAACTGAGTAAAAACAGAACTTCAGGATTTGGTCCATCAATCTTAAATCAGAAATTCTAGTATACTATTTCCAAGTTTCTGTTTACACTCAGGATTAGAAATGTACATGTTTGGTATCCGTGATAAACATTTTGATATGAAAGAACTTATGTTATTCCTGTGCTTTGTGTCAACAATCAGCAGTAAACCTTTGGATTTATTAATTTCTAATCTTTCAGCTATCTTGCATCATTATAATATAATGAACTAGAACTCTGTATGGTGCATTGTCAATAAAATCTAATATTGAAAAGAGTACTGATCGTCTAGTGCAAATGGAAAGCACAGTAAATGATTTAGAGAATGTGTTAAACATTAAAGCTATCTAATACCTTCTAACGTAGATTGATACCCGTAAATCTAAGATAAATGACCTGTAAAATTACTTAAGAAGAAATAATACTCATTTAATCAGGCTTCCAGAGAAAAGAGGGGAAAGGTTGGAGAGAAACTCATAAAGAATTATTAAATCCCTTCAAATTCAATACTTAGCTGATCACAGAGAGCAAATGTCTCTCCAAGCCCAGACCAGATAAGCAGTTTTAAAGCAGCACACCTGAACCTGTCTTTGTGAAATGACTAAATTACAAACACCATTGAAAAAAATCCCTTTTTGCCCATCTCTACTGATTTTACAGCTCTGCTGAACATTCTCTTTTCCAGATTCAGCATTGTGTGTAGCAGAGCATGATGCAAGGTGCATTTATTTGATTTAGCATTTGATTGTGTCCAGGGTTGGAATGTTAGCTTGATTTCTGGCTTTTTGACTGTAAATATTTTTCTACTGGTAGAAGTGATAGCTTAGTTTAATGCTCTCCATTGACCATTCATGGAGGGAAGAGGGGCTAATTTTATATTGAAAGGAACACCTGTATGAAAATCAATTAAAAATTATATTGGTATTCTCTGCATGTTAGACTGAGGACAAATCTGCTTCCCATTCTGCTGATGAGATTAACTTTACTTTTCAAATCCATTTTAGAGTTTAAGTAACACGGATGACAGGAAAATTTGGCCATTTTTTTTTCACTGCTAAGTAAAGGCCTGATTATTTAATTGCTGCCCACTCAAAACTGCCACTGATTTCAATGGGGCTTTTGTTTGCAAGATGAAGGCTGGTTGTTTGCAAGATGAAGGCAGTAAGTGTTAAATATCAGAATTGCTGTTTTCAAAAATATAAGTAGATTATTAGAGCACAGATGATCTACTTTGTTTATCCTTTGGTTTTATTATTATCTTGAGCTCAACACTATTGATGGTGAAAGCCTCTATTAGAACTCAACACAGAACTTTTCATGAAGCAATACAGTTGTACTTTTATCGGGGAAGGAAACACTTTCTAAGTGTGAGTCAAACTCCATTCTGAATCATGTGGATCTGCTGTAACTATTGACCTTCATGTAGTCAGTCGTCATTTACATAGGGGCACAAGACACCAGCATCTGACACTTTTCATTTGATCCTGTGTGTGTAACATGCAAACACTTTTACTTCAAATACATATTCTATTGTTAAAAATTGTATCTGAATTCTTGCTGTGAAAAATAGGAAATTTGTTTGGAATAGAAAAATGAAATCCACGTAGTAAGCATAGCTGATCCAATCAGAACCTCTTGACACTACAAAAATAACCAAATGATAACATGGTTGTGGCCAGCCCATGTTATGATAGTTTATTTTTGCTTGTGTTAACAGGGGAAAAATACATTATACCATGGTTGTGGTCACATCATGTTTGTTTAACATGGTTCTTTTTGTAGTGTAGATGGGGCATCAGTGTTACAAATTGACTTTTTTTTTTTTTTTTAAATAAAATGGTGTAATGTTAGTCAATAAAGGCCTATTGGCTGAATTCTGCTCTCATTTGAATGGGCTTAAATCCATAAAATCTCCACTGAAACACCAATCTGTGAGTAAATTTGGCCATACATGTTAAAGGGTAAGAAAGTGTTGCAGTATGTGTTTCTGAACCCTATCACTCCTGACAAGCAATTCCTTTCCACCCCTTTCCCCTGCCTATTGCTGAAAACACTCAAGTATTGTTACTCTCAGACTCAGTGATTTGTAGAATGGTCCATATTCTTGTCTCCTAGAACTCAGTAAGATAGCTGAATACACTTTTCTCCTATATGTTGTTTGCCAGAGGCACTGTACCGAATGGCTATGAACGAGTGCAGAGAAAATTTCACATGCACTTCAATCTTCCTGGAGGAGCTCAAGACAGCAGCGCCCACCAGATACAGTGAAGTTTGAGGGACTGAATTAGTTGGAATCAGTTTCAGAGCTGCTAAATTTTCACTTCAATGTATATATTCTTTTAAAAAAGAAAGAGTACGAGAAATTATGAAATTAGGCTGGAAGAGAAAGATGCATGGAAACCTCTGGCAGGTATTGCTGGGGGAAAGGAGGAAATGGGGCTCTTGTTAATTTGAGTTAATCCTGTGAGTTGCTGTTTGACCATAACTCAGCAGAAGTGGAAATCACTCAGCATCTTACATGAGGTGCTCAGCAGTTTGCCTGATTGGGCTGTTGACAGTCAGCTGAAAACTGTATATAGTGCAAATCATCAACTGCTGTAAATTATCATAGCTCCACCAATGGAATATGGCAGTTTTTACACCACCTCAGGGTCTGCCCCCATACGAATGCTTCTCTCCTATGTTTGACACTCCCTAAAACTGAGTATGGGGAAGATTCCCTCCCCCATCTTCATTTACACACACATTCTCCCAGTTAGCATTAAATTAAAATCCTGCTAATCTCAGAGTTTTCATGTCAGGTTCTCTTCTAGAATAAGCTATTCTTTCATTTTCATACTCTTCTGCTTGAATCCCAAGCTATCAATGCCCTTAAAAGAAAAAGGAGTTTTGCTTTAGGGGAAAAAAGGCTATTCAAATTATTCATGATTTATATCAAGAAGGGACCTTTCCATCTTTCAACTAGCAGAAAACGGAAGTTTGATCTTCCTCAAAATCATTTATTTGAGAACCTTCTAAATTTCTTTCTAGTAGGTTAACTTTCTTACAAAGCATCAGTATTCAGCACAATAATGACTATTATTATATAACTGAAGCACAGTACAATAACCATCGGGCTAATAAATGGTCTCCTGGTTCTATAGAAAATTTAACAAATCGTAAAAGCATTTATTGGAGCTAGGCCAGGCACAAATGACAAAGCAAGTTCAATGCTGCTTTTGGAAATGAGTCGTGGTCAGAAATACGCTCTGGGACCAAAACCATTTCTTTGAATGTCAGAGGTAAATTTACTCACCTTAATTTTCAGCCTAGATTTTATGTTGATTCTGAAGCACTGAATAAAGTCAACTCCAGCAGAGCTGCCTGCTACTGCAGCTGTTCCAGATGTAAATGCAAAGAGGGGCATTTAAAAGGATCTGTTCACTTGAATATGTTGTTTTGAAATTATGCAGATTATATTCAAATATGACTTGATACTTCCCTATTATGTGTTTTTAAGGGAATAGAAAGATGCTACGCTATTAAGTGGTTTATTAACATTTCTAATCACAGCTCTTTGACTTAGAAAATAATTGTTCTATTGTGTGCTGCGAAGCTGCCTGTAAACAACTGGCAAAGGGATATACTGCCTTGCATTCCCCATAGAGAAAATATCAAATTCAATTGATTAATCAAAGGAGACATTCTTTGATGGAACCTTTTCAAACTTTATTAAAGATACTGAATAAACCATGAGCAATCAGAGTTCATAATCTGAAATTCTGCTATGCTTGCAAATACAGTAGCTGCTGTGTAAACCTTCAACATAACTCACAAGCCAGAGATGAGATGTATGTGATCATTTTTTTCAGTGCTACATACAATCTGGATTTGAAACATGCAATCTTAATTGGGACCTCAGACCAGTGTAACTCTGTTGACTTTATTGGAGTTGCTCTGGATTTCCACTGGAGTGAGTGATGTTAAAATCAAACCCATTGTTTTTTTTTTTGCTTTTGTTATGTTTTTAATCAATAATTCAACAACTGAAGTCTTTTGCTTCCTGGCTCTTGTAGAGTTCTTTTCTATGCTCTTCTTGAATGTGGGTAATCTAGCCAGATCCCTGTCCACAAATACACTCAATCCACCCTTCCCCTTCTCCAGAATAAAGGACCGGAGGCCAGGGAAGGGAAGAGCTGAATATTGAAGGTGATGAGGAAGGGATGTTAGCAGGGAGGAAAGGAGAGATCAAGAGGTGAGTTGAGGTGGGGTCAGAAGAGCTGGAGAAGAACTTGGAATGCATCCGATGAAGTGAGCTGTAGCTCACGAAAGCTTATGCTCAAATAAATTGGTTAGTCTCTAAGGTGCCACAAGTACTCCTTTTCTTTTTGCGAATACAGACTAACATGGCTACTACTCTGAAACCTGTCTTTATTCAGTGAGAAATTCAAAGACCTGATTTCCAGATCCCAGCCTTCACATCCATGGATAGCACACATGCAGATGACCAGTTGATATGTAAGTGCAGTGATAGATAGGCTTGGCAGAATTTGGTTTTTTGAATAATTGTATTGAATAGTATCCATATTTATTTTTAAAAATTTTGAAACTATTAATTTAACTTTTCACAATTGCAGAAATTCAGGGGGCTGTCAGAAAATAATTATTTAATGGGGGTGAATGGCAAGATTCAAAAAGTTAAAGCTTTATAACCACTAGAACATAAATCATCACCATCACATATCAAAATATACAAAATTAATATCCTTAACACAAACTCCAGTTCTCAAGTAGCATTCTTCTTACTTCGCTTATCTGCAAATTTTGATTACTGTGCATGGAAATATTTTTTTCGTTAGTTTGTGCGTGTACAGTGGAATCAACGTTTACCTATAAAAAGCAAATCCTTCCAAGCCTACAAGTGTAGCAACTGTCTGTAGTGCGTGTCTGAAAATCTGGGCTTAAATTAACTCTTTTGCTGCTGAGAATGTTCTTATTCATCGTTGGCTGCAGAGGCAGGTCTGGAGGGCGGCAGTGAAGGTGATGCACTGCTAAAGCAGTGCCTTTCCATCTCTTAGGGTAGAGCAGGGAGGAAAGAGAAACTGTAGCTGCTGCTTGGCTCCCCTGTCTACTCCACAAAGGAGCGGGGTCAAGGGCTACTGCAGAGTTTCCATGCCCCAAGGAGAGGGGGAGAGGGAAAAGGAAAGAGTTCCGGTAGGCCTCCTCACTCGACCCAAGTGGGGAGAAGAAAAGAGAAACAAGCTCCTGTTGGCCTCCTTGACCTCTAGTTGCTCTGTCACCATGGTATCTAACCCTGCCCTGGAACACTGGGAGCAGTAGGAGGGCTGGCATGTTTCTCTGCTGTTTTGCCCTCTGACTGATTCTCATCTATGGTTGGTGGCAGCTCTCTCCCCACCGCATCTTCCACTCTTTGTGGTCTCCCTGATAGGTGTTTCCTCCTCTGTACTATGCAGTGGGGAGGCAGAGAAAGGAGGCATGAAGAGTAGCTGACAACAGGAGGAGCAGTGGTGATGCTGATCAGAGAGGACAATCCCATGCAGCAAACGATCCCCATCCAAGCCTTTGAAGGGGAAGAAGCAGATCTGCTGCTGCAAACCCACCTATTCCTAGGATGGGCAGTGGGGAGCAGAGGATATATAGTCTAATATCCTTGGGGACCATTACTTTTTGGGACTAGCACTGAGGTAAGTGAGGCTGGGGGAGGGGTTGGGAGTGGGAGAAATCAGGAGTAGCTAAGGATGAGGGTGAAGTAGAAGCTGAAGCCTCTCTTTGAAATGTCGGGTCAGCTCTGCCCTTGGTGATTGGCGCTCTGCTCTCCTCTCTGCCTATAGCATAGGTAGAATAGAGAAAGGAAGACAGATCATAAGACAGGCCCATTGGTGTTACAGGTGCTGCTCCCACCACCTGAGCTCGCCTCAGGGAAAAGAGGGCAACCTGGCTACTGAAAACAAACTCTCAATAGCTTGAAATCTTTTGGATAAAGTGGGATAAAGTGAATAAAGAGGATAAAATGTAAAAGGGAGAGAGTCAAAAATAAGAGGGCCAGGCTCTGATTCAGCAAAGCCCTTAAGCATATGCTTAACTTTAAGCACTTAAATGCTTAGGTCCCACAGAAGCCAAGTTAGCCTTTGCTTAAGTGCTTTGCTGAATCAAGGCCTCAGAGAGCAACAGGGAGCCTCACAGGGATATATGGATGGAGTGAAGATATAAAGGACTCCCTTAATATCCTGAGAGCCTAGAAATCATCTTAGCAGATAAGGTGAAAGAGACCCTGACTTTAAGCTCTTGTGTTATACAAGGTATTACTATGATCGAGCAACACCAACAATATGCTAAGTCAGGGGTCGGCAACCTTTGAGAAGTGAGCTCAGCACGCCTCTGGTCTGGGGTTCTGTTTGCCGGCTCCTGCCAGCTGGGGTCCCTGCCGCCGGCCCCGCTCAGCCCACTGCCGGCCAGGGGTTCCGTTCACCCAGGCAGGCAGTGGGCTGAGTGGGGCCGGCAGCCGGGAGCTCGGCTGGCAGCAGCGTGCCAGTAAAAATCTGCTCACGTGCCACCTTTGGCATGCGTGCTGCACGTTGCCCACCCCTGTGCTAAGTTTACACACATGAAGCCACAGTCCCTGTCCTGGAGAGCTCACATGGTGCATATAGGCATTTATGTGTGCCCAATGCACTGGGGTAAATTTCACGCTCTGGAAATATGCACCAGGCCTTCTCTGTCCTCCCAACAGAAAAGCCCCAGTTTTAGTTTCTCTTCATCCCTGAAGTGCCCATAGCAAAGGAATCACTTAGCACTTTCCAGATTTCCGTTACTAGTTTAAGCTCTCTTTTGGTACTTTTAGCTCCTCAGCTTAACTCATGGGGTACCCAGGAGAGACTATTCCATATGTAACTCCTTTGGGCTCTGAGATGAGGCTAGCCCCTTCGTGGGTGGGGGGTTGTATTATCATCTACATTTGTTTCAATAAAAGATGAGAAAAGCTTCTCAAGCATTTATAACAGTTAGCATTCCATTAGGGTTTTTCAGACTCCATCCCCTCAATGTCATCTTTCCCCTCTATCTCTTGTTCCTCCTTTTTCTCCATCCTCTTTCTTCTGCTTAATTCCTCCCCTCCTTCTCCATACCCAAGGTCAGTGGCCCTTTTTCTTTCCCAGTGTTTGGGAGGACAGAGAAGGCCTGGTGGGTATTTCTGGAGCATAGGATTTACCCCAGTGCATTGGGCTCACACGAGGGCCTATGCACCATGCAGGCCGCATTTAGAGCATTAAAGGCAAAGCGACACTATCCTGCCTCCAGTTAATCCAGGAAGTGAATGTTTCCTCATTAAGGCCAAATTCTGGTACACTCACTCATGGTGGGTGGCACCTTACCCCATACATAGTTTCATGGGAGTACTTCAGGATTAAGGTGCAACCTAACATGCATAAGGATATCAGAATCTGACCATAAGAAAGGTTGTAAAGGCAGTGTATGTATGGCCTTTAGTTTGGTAATTTAACACCACATAATTCCAATCTGTGTTTCAAGCAATTAAGTTTAAACTGCATGCAGTCACAACAAACTACGTGTAAAGCGTTGAAAGGACAGGGTGTGTAGGCGCGGTGGGTGCAATGTTGCATTCCCTTATCTGTGCTCTTGAGGTCTTCTGTGAAAAGAAACATACTAAAATATCCTCCCATATCAAACATCTCTATGTTCCTAGCTTCATCAAGGTCGCAGCTGGAACAAATTAGAAAAGGGAATGATAGCAATAGTAAAAATAATACGTTATGTTTTCTTGTCAGATGGATATTGTCCTTTTCACCAGAGTCATTCATTTAGAATTTTAATTTGAATAGGGCTTCTGTGATGTGATTTGCTGCCTGCCATATTGTTTGCTACTTTCTCATATTTTCAGTCTCTTTTCAGTTGTTGTTTTTTTCCTTTATAACTTCTCCCCAGTGGTTGAATCGGGCACTGGTGCTCATTTTTACATTAAATACACAAACTGTGTCTAAAGATTTATTGCTAGTAAATTTTCTATTACTAAAGTTAACCTGTACAAGTGTTGGGAGTGGGGAGGACGACAACAGACTATCAGCAGAGAGTGAACAAGATGGAATATAAAGAAATACTAAGTGTAACTATAAAGCCTTTGATCTCCATTGGAATGATAGCTGGATTCAGTGAAGCATAATACGGGTAATAACATTACTTAGCACTTATAGCAACTTTCATCCCTAGATCAGGTGTGAAAATTCATATGGGAATGTGGCCAGTAAACTATACCTGAGAGAGAGACCTATCAGTAACCTGTGGGCAGATCCTTAGCTGTGTAAATTGTCCTAGCTCCATAGCAGTAAATGAATCTGTGAAGGAGTGTACTGCCTCTTTAAGGGACAGCCTGGAGTGCAGCCAAGGTGGCCCTACCCAGTTCTAGGGCTGGGCTATATAAAGGAAGAGGAAAGCGGGGAAACTGAGCAAGGAAGAGGGGGAGTAGAAATTATTCAGGCTGTAGCAGGTGGTGATTTTCCTCTCAGGTTCCAGGAGACTAGCCTCATCAGACTCAGAAAGTTGGTGTTTTAGCTGTCAGGTACGGGAGCTCTGCACCATGCTCCTGAGGTGAGGATCTTGTGTGACAGATATTGCAATATCTCTGGGAACCATGTTGTATTAAGTTTATGAATGGTTTATGGATCACTGTAGGCAAGGAATTGTATGCAACTGTAGGTGGGGAGAGTTGCCCCAGCTCTCCCCAGAACTAAAAATGGGGAGAAGGGGATCATTAAGGTCAACTGCCCAGGTGGAAAACCCCTCCAGAGAAGTACTGCCCCGGTGGGGAAGCTAACACATACTGGTTCAAACTGGGTTTTCCACAGACCAAGAGACATGGGGCTTTTGGTGTAAAAAGGCTTTGTTTTAATGGACTTCCTGCTAGTCCAGCAAATGGGGACTCCCTCTGTCCAAGGGAGTGGCCGGGGGGCGGGCACACTTGCAGAAGGGTTGGAAAGACTTTTCATCGTAGAGCCCCATAAAACTGAGGGGTGCCTTCTGGTAAGCTTTTAGCAAATGTAGGTGAACTCTTATTGGTTTTTATACGTTTATCTATCTTTGTCATGCTTTTGCCCTAAGATCAAAAGCAGTTTGCTTATGAAAGTTGGTTGATAACTGCTGTACGCTGTTCTAGCCTCTGGAGAAGGAGTTAACTACAGGTGCTGGACCCTGGTCAGATGAGCTGGGAAGTTGCAGTGAGATACAGGAGGACTGCAAGGCTAAGCCCCCTGGTCTGTAGGGAGAGAGACGTAGGTCTCTGGTCCAAGAGAGGTGGTGGCTGGGAACCCTAAAACCTTAAGTGGTGCCTTCAGTGATGACCCATGCCAGGGAGTGTCCACCTGTGAAACTGTGACAGACCTTATGAACTATTTCTTGTAACTGCTTCTGTCTGGAAGCCTTACTTTTTTCTTTTTTTTTAAAGTGCTGTTTTTTTAATGTACATTGGCAGCTTCTTGGACTGAGCTGTTAAAGTGAATCTGTTGCTGCCAATCAGGGGAGACTAAGGTGGGGTGCTCCTGCAGGACTGCATCAGGCCACAAGGGGGTGAAAGGCCTGCCCAACAGAGTCTATGACCATTCATATGAGCTGAGGATCTTCCCCCTGGGTTGAAGTATTGGTAATTTAGGCACTTCGTACATTTTTAAAACCTCTTCTGTTTAGAAAATATTGCTTCCCACTATGATTTCTGTGATTTATTCATCCTGGTTTTTTCAGTGCCTGCACATGCACCCCTGTTGTATGCAATGCTGCAAAATGAAAGCACCTTTATATTCCATTATAATAAGCTAACACGTTAAAACAAAAGAGAGAGCCACTCCATATAACAGTTGCTTCACAGGGAGTTACTGACATGTTAAAACTTGAACATTATCCTCTATGGAGGAAAATTTTCTATGGACAAATGCAAAACAAAAGTGATAGTGAAAAAAACCTGACAGTATATTGCACAGTATCATTTAAGGTGCCACAAGTACTCCTTTTCTTTTTGCGAATACAGACTAACACGGCTGTTACTCTGAAAAAAGTATCATTTATTAGGTCTCTGTAATTGAAAATTTACATCAAACTCGTTATTATTAAACTCTTCCCTTTTATCTTCTCTGTGTGTGCATGTGTCGTATCCCCTCCCTTTTTCTGTGCTGGGGAATGTTTTACAGCTATGACCATCAATGAGAGATGGTCCAGAACTGTAACCTTAGATCCAAACCCCTGGCTTTATTGGTGCGGGGCATCTCAAAGGGTTTGAGTTTAAATCTCCAGATTCAAACCCATCTCTTTTCTTGATTCTGGATTCGGTCAAAATGGGAAGATGCCTCATTCTGACCTGGATGTGGCTAATATCTTGCAAAAATGGCTATTCTTAGGGGAGGATTACAGCCATTTTGGCCAAATCACATGAGAACATCTTACAAGATTTAAGCACAGTCTATCTGCCACTCAAATGCAAGCCCCGATTCAGCCTCAGACAAACAGTGAACTTTAGTCCTAAACCTATTCACATCTGGATCCAGCTCTAAATATGGTCTCCTTGACCTATTACTAAAATCACTTCATAAAGGGGAGTTTGCACAAAATAGCATTCTCAACCAGCTAGAAACAAGTTGGCTGATGATGGAGACTATCCAAAGGTCATTCTGTCACCTCCTAGAAGATGTGGCTGAGTGGGGAGGGCATCCATGATGGCTCTTAAGAGCTCAAAAAGTTGTGAGTTTCTTTCCCCAGATGTCTCCATGTGGTTTGTGCCCAGCGGCATGCCCCTATGCATTGCAGGTCTCAGTGAGTGATGTATGCCTTTTCTGTCAATCTAAAAGTAGTTTAAAAACTGTCAGGAGCAACAGATAAAATGACCTCAAACAAACCCAGATGAAAGTCCTTTGTTTTTATTTTTGGAGCACTTTGCCAGCTTGATTCTTTCATAACCCAATATAAATTTCAGAATGTTTTATTTCAGTACAAATACATGTATATCAAACCTGGCGCTATATTTTAGTGCTAACACTTCGAGCAAGAACATGAACTGAACAAGTCACAAGTGTCTAGAAAATTACATCCCTTTTTTCCAAACTTTTAACTCTGTTTTCTCATCTTTATTTAGAATATCCTTTTCTCAAATGGATTTACAACACTTATCCCTACTGCACTAGGATTTATAAATAAAGGGCCTGATCCTGGGAAGTGCTGAGTACTCTCAGTTCCCACTGACTACAGCTGGAGTTACAGATGCTCAGGGCACCTTGCATGAGATGCTTAGCACATAGCAGGATCTGTTTCAAATACTGTTTGCTGGGTGCAAATAACATGAAAGTCTCCCTGTTTCTAAAATTAAACTGTCTCTTTGCAACTGCAGCTAGCATTGCAGCCAGCTGTGCACAGACTGGCTTCCTGGTGCCTCCTGCAACCTGGGCCCTTCTGTCCCCATTCCAGACAGGTTGCTCTAGGATTTAATCTTTACATTATAGGTCTATCTGCATCTTTTCTTTGCATTGATAGACCTTACATCTTAGGTGTCGATCCCTGCAACTCGTTGGGGATGGCACTGTGCAGGTGTCTGCCTGAATGCACTGAACTGCATGATCAGAGACTTATTCTGTAAATGAAGCCAGCTCCCAAAAAGAATATCTCTGCTGTGGTTTTGATGCCATTTAAATTTGTCTTTTTACTCTGAAAAGTCTCAGAGATTCCAGGAGAACACCACTCGCTGTGAAACAACTCAGGTAGCTTTTAATAAATCATAGTACCTTTGTGTTATTGAAATGCAAGTGGATTGTCTAAGTCCTGTAATAACAAGTCTTCAGTGAGTCCAGAGGCAGCTGATCCAGAGCAGGCAGGGCAGGCAATGCCTACTCTATTTTTCCAGGGTCTGTGCAAACCTCAAAGAGAAAAGCAAGGAGCCTCGTCCCCCAGCATGAAGTGCGATAAATAACATGTCAGTTTGTCTATCCATTTGTAGATGTCACCATGCTTCACTGAAAAAGTCTAGTAGGGCATTAGAGACCCTTAATCACACTCCAGCATTCATCATGAAAGCATTTTCTGAGTCCCTGCACAGCACACTGTTAGTCCCCATAAGCTTCCTGTAGTTGTTATAACATATATACTGCAGTAGTGTCCAGAGGTCCCAATCAGGTGCGGGGTACCATTTTGCAAGATGCTGTATTGTATTCTCTCCTTACTTGCATTTGAACCAAGGATTACCGGCTTGAAAACCTTCAGAGATTTGATTGCATACTTGCTACATCAGAGATGCAGGCTCAGGATCAGCTTGCAGCAAGAATGAAAAAGCAGAGATTCCAGGAAGGGTATGAAAGGGGGTGATGGAGTATAGAAATGCAGTAAGCTTCCCCAGGAAAGGTTTGAGGCTTTTCATGATGCAACATAGCAGGTGGACAAAAGAGAAAATGTCAAAGACAAGATAAGGGAAACAGGAAATGGCAAAGCCTCCTGATTCCGGATCATCACTCTCAGAAGTTAAGAAGATAAATGGAAAAGGCTACCACTGATGTTTTAACGGTACCAAAAATGAAAGGACAGATTCTGCCTTTAGTAAATTATAGACTCATAGAACTGGAAGGGACCTCAAGAAGTCATCTAGTCCAGTCCCCTGCACTCGTGGCAGGACTAATTATCTAGACCATACCTGACAAGTGTTTGTCTAACCTGCTCTTAAAAATCTCCAATGATGGAGATTCCACAACCTCCCTAGGCAATTTATTCCAGTGCTTAACTACCCTGACAGTTAGGAAGGTTTTCCTAATGCTCACCCTAAACCTCCCTTGCTGCAATTTAAGCCCATTGCTTCTTGTCCTATCCTCAGAGGTTATGAAAAACATTTTTCTTCCTCCTCCTTGTAACAGCCTTTTATATACTTGAAAACTGTTATCATTTACCCTCTGAGTCTTCTCTTTTCCAGTCTAAACTAACCCTTTTCCAATCTTCCCTCATAGGTCATGTTTTCTAGATCTTTAATCATTTTTTTTTGTTCTTCTCTGGACTCTCTCCAATTTGCCCACATCCTTCCTGAAATGTTGCGCCCAGAACTGGGGACAATACTCCAGTTGAGGCCTAATCAGGGCGGAGTAAAGTGGAAGAATTACTTCTCATATCTTGCTTACAACACTCCTGCTAATACATCCCAGAATGATGTTCACTTTTTTTGCAACACCGTTACACTGTTGACTCATATTTAGCTTGTGGTGCACTCTGACCCCCAGATCCCTTTCCGCAGTACTCCTTCCTAAGCAGTCATTTCCCATTTTTTATGAGTGCAGCGGATTGTTCCTTCCTAAATGGAGTACTTTGCATTTGTCCTTATTGAATTTCATCCTATTTACTTCAGACCATTTCTCCAGTTTGTCCAGATCATTTTGAATTTTAATCCTATCCTCCAAAGCAGTTGCAACCCCTCCCAGCTTGGTATCGTCCTCAAACTTTGTAATTATACTCTGTGTGCCATTATCTAAATCATTGATGGAGATATTCAACAGAACTGGACCCAGAACTGATTCCTGCGGGACCCCACTCATTATACACTTCCAGCATTACTCTGAACCACTGATTACTTTCTGGGAACAGTTTTCCACCAACCTTATAGTAGCTCCATCTCGGTTGCATTTCCCTAGTTTATTTCTGAGAAGGTCATGCAGGACAGTATCAAAAGTTTTATACTAAAATCAAGATATACCACGTCTACTGCTTGCCCCCTATCCACAAGCCTTGTTATCCTGTCAAAGAAAGCTATTAGGTTGGTTTGACATGATTTGTTTTTGACAAATCCATGCTGGCTGTTACTTATCACCTTATTATTTTCTTGATGTTTTCAAATTGATTGCTTAATTATTTGCTCCATTATTTTTCCAGGTACAGAAGTTAAGTTGACTGGTCTGTAATTCCCTGGGTTGTCCTTATTTCCCTTTTTATAGATTGGCACTATATTTGCCCTTTTCCAGTCTTCTAGCATCTCTCCCGTCTTCCATGGCTTCTCAAAGATAATCACTAATGACTCAGATATCTCCTGAGTCAGCTCCGTGAGTATTCTAGGATGCACTTCATCAGGCCCTGGTGACTTGAAGACATCTAATTTCTCCAAGTAATTTTTAACTTGTTCTTTTCCTATTTTAGCCTCTTCTGATCCTACCCCATTTTCACTGACATTCACTACGTTAGACGTCCAATCACCACCAACCTTCTTGGTGAAAACCGAAACAAAGAAGTCATTAAGCACCTCTGCCATTTCCACATTTTCTGTTACTATTTTTCCCCCCTCATTGAGTGATGGGCCTATCCTTTCCTTGGTCTTCCTCTTGCTTCTAATGTATTTGTAGAATGTTTTCTTGTTACCCTTTATGTCTCTATCTAGTTTGATCTAATTTTGTGCCTTGGCCTTTCTAATTTTGTCCCTACATGCTTGTGTTGTGTGTTTATATTCATCCTTTGTAATTGGACCTAGTTTCCACTTTTTGTCGGACTCTTTTTTTATTTTTAGATCATTGAAGATCTCCTGGTTAAGCCGGGATGGTCTCTTGCCATACTTCCTATCTTTCCTACGCAGTAGGATAGTTTCCTCTTGTGCCCTGAATAATGTCTCTTTGAAAAAGTGCCAACTGTCTTCTATTGTTTTTCCCCTTAGACTTGATTCCCATGGGATCTTACCTACCAACTCCCTGAGTTTGCTAAGTCTGCCTTCTTGAAATCCATTGTCTTTATTTTGCTGTTACCTACCATTACTTAGAATCATGAACTCTATCATTTTATGATCTTTCACGCAAGCTGCCTTCCACTTTCAAATTCTCAACCAGTTCCTCCCTATTTGTCAAAATCAAATCTAGAACAGCCTCTTCCCTGGTAGCTGTCTGCACCTTCTGAAATAAAAAATTGTCTCCAATACATTCCAGGAACTTATTGGGTAACCTATGCCCTGCTGTGTTATTTTCCCAACAGATGTCTGGGTAGTTGAAGTCCCCCATCACCACCAAGTCCTGTGCTTTGGATGATTTTGTTAGCTGTTTAAAAAAAGCCTCATCCACTTCTTCTTCCTGGTTAGGTGCTCTGTAGTAGACCCCCTACCATGACATCACCCTTGTTTTTTACCCTTTTATCTTTACCCAGAGACTTTCAACAAGTCTGTCTCCTATTTCCATCTCAGTCCAAGTGTATACCTTTTTAATGTATAAGGCAACACGTCATCCCTTTTTTCTCTGCCGATCCTTCTTGAGCAAGCTGTACTCTTCTATACCTATATTCCAGTCATGTGTATTACCACGTTTCTGTGATGCCAACTATGTCATAGTTGTGTTTATTTACTAGCATTTTGAGTTCTTCCTGCTTATTCCCCATACTACTTGCATTATATACAGACATCTAAGATACTGATTTGATTCCCCCCCCCGCCCCTGCCCCAGTTCCGTCTTGTGTCTCCTTTATCCCTGATATAACAGCCCATGCTCCCCCCAAATTCCAAACTTTCTCCCAGGTCTCCATGTTCTTGACTTACCTGTGGGCTTTGGTCACCTGCCCAAATCCAGAGTAACTGCAGTGAGCCCAATTAAATTGACTAATTTACATCAGTGTACAGAGAGCAGATTTTTCTCCTGACGTAGGTGTGATGGTGTTAGTCATTTGGATTAGGATTATCCAACCGCAGAGACAAACTCACCAAATTATTTGCCTTGCTATCTGTAATATGTTAATGAAAGTGTTAAACTGTGACAGAGAGAAGCCAAGCCAGGAACGATAAGCTTGTCTTGGAGAATTTTGGTATTACAAACAAAAGGATACAAAACTGTGTCCAAGGTAAATATTGATATGACTCAAGAGGAACTAGTAAAACTTGCAGTATTTTCAGCTTCATTACATGTGGGAGATGTTTATTATAAAATATGAAACATTGGCGTGCAAATGACTTACAGAGTAGAGTTATTTTTATGTTAACCAATTTGGAAGAATGACTCCTTTTGAAAGGAGATGTAAGGTGGGTGCATGTTTTTTGTGAAACATGGAAAAAGTGTAATGTAATAAAAATACAAATGAGTAAGTAATTATTGGACATTCAGAGTAGATTTAGACGAATAGATGCTCCCAATTCATCACTATTCCAGAATCCATCCATTGACTGCTGACCTTACTCTATATTTCCACTACAGCGTCAAATTTACACCCTTACTCCATATAGGGTATGTCTACGTTGGGAGGTGCTTCTCAGCATGGGGAGACAGACACGTGCTAGCTCAGCTTGAGCTAGCATGCTAAGAATAGTAGTGTGGCTGCCATGACATGGGTGAGTTGCCTGAGTACAATCCTGGCCAACCCCCTGGGTATGTACTTGGGCAGCAAGCCCAAGCCTCCACTGCAGCCACCCTGCTATTTCTAGTGCACTAGTTCAAGCAGAACTAGCATGTGTCTGTCTAGTCCTGCAGGGAAGCACGCTTCCAGCTGCTGTGTAGCCATACCCATAAAGTCACATTTGTTGAGAGGCTCAGCAAAAACACAATGACATCCAGAAGGACATTCCTCAAAGACAAACTAGGCCGAGAGAAGAATGTTGACGCAAATGGAAACTACAAGGAGTAGTTGTCAGTGCTGGGCCCTGTGAGATGGCTCTCAGCCAAGATCTACAATGGGCAAGGAAAGAAATAGGAGGAAAGCTATTAAAATAAATCAAGATCAAATAAGACATCAAATAATGTTGTTGTTGTTTTTTCAAATGTGATTGATTTTGTGTTCACTAAACCATTGACTGGTTCTCTTTTAAGAATATTGGGTGGGGGGGGGGACTAAAAACCAGATACACATAATTCCTTGAAGATCTTTTGTTGTTGTTTGTTATCTTTTTGCACCGCCTTACTCTTAACGTTGTCTTTACACCAGGTCTGTCACTTTTCTTTTCTTTTTTTCAGGATATCATTACATGTGTACTGACTTGTATGTAAGAAATTGCAACCATAAACATTCAGATTGTTACATGGACCATGTTTTTTAAAAATTACATAGGAAAATTCCACAACTCTAGTTAATTTTCACAGATCAGATCAGATCCTCAACTGATGTAAACTGGCGTAGCTCTATGGGTTCCAATGCATTTGTTTCAATAAAGTAGTTCCTCAGTTGAGTGTGTTTCAGGACAAAGGACTTGCTATGGAAGATAATGTTCTTGGAGAACAGAATCTCTTCTTGGTCCTATAATACTCAGGAGGGTCTTAAGCAATAGATAACTAACATGGTAGGCTGGAGTTCTGGAGAAATGTAAAACCAAAGAAATTAAAAGAGGGTCCCCCCTTCCCCACCATTTATGGGGGTCTGCCAGGAAAATATTTTAAAAGCTATGGATTATTTATTTAAAATCAGATAGTTTCTGCATCCTTTGGCAATGGTTGTGAAGTCACATTGCAGATGATAGTAGGCATTGAGAAGTCCACAGCCCTTTCAGGAGCTGAAGCAAACTGGTCACTGGAATTTTCAGGTTCAGTTCAGTAGTCCCAAGCCAAGGTGTTTGAGTACCCTTGGAGTTTATGAACCCCAGCACACAGAAGAGTCTTCCATTTGAGATTTTTCCTATTCACAAATTTGTATTTATTTTGAATGGTGTTTTTTGTCACAAGAACGTGGTGTTAAAAAGACAGTACATTGAAGCTGTAAACATTTAAGATCCCTTCTTTAAAACATGTCTAAAAATGTTGCCCTTGGTGGGGGATAATTCCCTGAGTGTTGTCAAAGTATGAAAACCCACCCCAGGAGGGGAATTCTTGAAGCTGCACATTTATTTGGGGGGTATGGCTAATAAACACTGTACAGCATGGTGATCTGTCTATGTAGAATGGAGTTTTACTGTACTATGTACTCTGAAAGTAAACAGGGTTTTTGTTCCCCCAGCTAACTGCCTCTAAGCTTGTATCTCTCACACCAACTCCTTGCTGTTCACACTTCGCTTTCCCTGTGAATCATTCTTTGCGGGGAAAGCATGTTACCAAAAGGACTGATCTTATGATCCTTAAACCTTAAAAAAAACAAAACAAACAAACAAACAGAGTGAATTCTGGATTATCTGTGACACTTTGGAAATTCAGACCATTGTTTCTGCTGTGTCACTCTATTTATCTTTTCCTTTTGTTCTCTTTTCATTTCTGCTTCACTTTTTAAAATATATTTCTAGGCTTGGTGGAGATGACGGATCTGCACTTCATCCATTCAAAGGCTTAAAAATGTCCCTTTGTAATGTACAAGGGCACATACATTTCTTTATTGCGACTGTGTCTAGCTATAGACTATAAAATGAGGTAGAGATCATATTGATTCATATATTTTAAGGGTATTGCTCCACTTTCTCTGTATTATTGAAGTAATGATCAGTCGCTTATTTTAAAAGGATTTATAAAAGTAGACCCAACAGAGAAATAACTTGGTAGAAAATAACTCTGCATTTCAGAAGGGTTTGGGTTTACCAAAACTTTCAGGACCTGTGATCCTCTGGCTGCAGGGCATGGTGCAGAGGCCTCTCCTCCTTTAGCATCCCCTGCTGACAGCCAGTCCAGCCTTCTTATAGATTCATAGATTATACGGTCAGAAGGGACCATTATGATCATCTAGTCCGACCTCCTGCAAACGCAGGCCACAGAATCTCACCTACCCACTCTTGCGAAAAACCTCTCACCTTGCAACTCAGCCCTCCAGACAAGTCACTTTTAATCCTGCCTCTTGTGGGGAAACCCAAGGTCAATACGCTACCGGTCTGGCAGCATCACACTGGAGGTTCAGCTCAATATCAGGCTTTTGGGTCTACTAGCCTTTGGCTCTGGGGGGCAGACAGAGAAACCCAGGCCTGTGCCCTACTTTGGGTTCCAGCTCAGGGACCTTGTATGAAGCAGATGAGATCTGTTTGTTCAGAACCTCTGCTGTATCCATGGGCTGCTTCCTACGGTGGCCTGCAGCTAGGCTTTTCTCACAGTCTCTTCCTAGTCTGACTCTTCTGCAGGACCCAAAACAAAGGGGATCCAAACTAGTTGAGGAACTAAAAAGGTTCTGCACCAGGTCTACTTGCCTCAAGGAGGCTCTGACTCTTAAGAGTCCCTAGTTAGGCTCTAAAGGATCACAGCTGATCCTTTATTCCAGGCTGCTTCAAGGCAGGCCTTCCTTCATAGGGCTAGCTCGACAGGTTTACTCCCTCTCTCAGTCAGACCCCACTGAGCTGAGCTTCTCATCTTTGATCTCCTCTCTCCAGGATTGAGGTGAGGGCCAATTGAACATACAGGCCCTCACTAACCCCTACAGGCCCAGTGGAGGGTTGGAACGTCCCATTGGAGCCTCTTCTCTGCTTTCTGTCATACTGAGCCAATCCACTGATTTCAATGGAGTTATAGTTCAGAGTAGTGCACACAAAAGGTGACCCAGGCCCTATATATTGTGTTCAATGATAGATGACTGAAGCATAAAGAACAAGTATTTGAAGGGCAAGTGACATCTGAAAAGCACGAGACATTGAAACAGATTCATGGAGAAAAGTAATGAACTTTTAGTTTCAAAGGTTAATTGCTAAAATAGCAGTATTTTAATACCATCTCAACAGCACCTATCACAGATGAATCAGCAATGTGCTATTTTTAGCTCTGCTGTACCAATACAGTTTATAATATTGTTCTGTCCTTCCTATTTATACTTTGTCACATGCCTGACTACTCGTAGCTTTGCATTTTTTCCACACAGTTGGATGATGTCATCATAAGGTAGTCATTTGTACTGAACAAAGGCTTGCTTCATAACAGCTGGAGCCAAGCTCATGGAAGAACACAACAGCAGGAGTAGAAGGGGTCATCCAGGTCCATAGATAAAAATCCCAGTTTTAAGGTAGCTCTGAGAGTGAACATAAGAACTGCCATTCTGGGTCAGACTAATGGTCCATCTTGCCCAGTATCCTGTTTGAGACAGTGGACAGGACCAGAGCTTCAGCGGAGTGTACAAAGAAGGGCAAGTGGAGTGATCCATCCCATCTTCCTCTCCTGGCTTCTGGGAGTCAGAAGGGTCACCCTGAATATGGGGTTGCATCCTTGCTCATCTTTGCTAATAGCCATTGATGGACCTACCCTCCATGAACTGATCTTGTTCTTTTTCAACTCAATTATAGTTTTGGCCTTCGCAACATCCCCTGGCAATGAGTTCCACATGTTAATTGTGCACTGTGTGAAAAAGTACTTCTTTGTATTAAACAGAGGGTGACCCTTGGTTTTTGTGTCATGGAGAAGGGTAAATAACACTTCTCGATGCACTTTTTCCACACTGTTCATGATTTATAGACCTCTGTCCTATCCCCTCTTATTTCTCTCTTTTCTAAGCAGCCCTAATCTTCCATCTGTCCTCCTATGGAAGCTATTTCATACCCTTGCTCATCTTTGTTGCCCTGCTGTGAACCTTTTCCAGTTCCACTATATCCTTTTTGAGATGGGGTGACCAGAACTGGACACAATATTCAAGGTGGGGTGCACCATGGATTTATATAGTGACATTAGGATATTTTTCTGTCTTATTTTCTATCCCTTTCCTAATGTTGTTAGCTTTTTTGACTGCTGCTGCATGTTTAGCTGAAGAGGGATAGACTAACCTCAATATCTGGGCAGGCACAGTGATTCCAATGATGAATCAACAGCACAGAAGTCCTCAAGTGCCACCACTAGAGTGTGATCAGCCCTTTAGCCCTTCTCCCTCCATACTGAGCTTGCTTTGGCCAACACTGTGCTGTGAAGGCCATCATTATGTCTCATTGCTGCTATTGGGCATGGCAGCTTGGAATTCTTCTGCAGGGAAGATTTACTGTTGGTGTAAACATGTTGCTTAGATATTGGAAGCCTCCTGAGAAGGAACAGATTCTCCTTCCGTACCCCCACCCTGCCAGTCTTTCTGTCTACCCTGCCTCACCCACACACATTGCTATTCTATTTTTTCCTGATAATATTCACCCACTCTTCCCACCTTAAATATTTTATTCTAATTATGAGGTTTTCACAAGTCCACTGCATGATTCTGGAATGCATAGACTATTAAGATTTTGCCAGGTGGTAACCTTCTTTACGAAGTCAGAGAGACTGAGCCCATTATAGCATGAAGCATTTAAAGAGCTACAGATATTTGAAAGAAAGAATTCAGTGCTCTGAACAGATAGTCTTTCTGTATAAGAATTTCAGGCTTGCTGGAATACTACATACTAGGGAGAGAGTTATCAAATGTATTACTTGATGTTTATTATCATTCAAAATGATAATAAACATAGCAACATCAACAGTTGTTTTCTTCTGATCAGCTAAATGTATTTTGATCTTTTGGATTTTAATCGCCTGAACCTTCAATCAATGTCTAGCCTACTAGTAGAAGTTAATTCTCAAGAAATTCCATTGGTCCTATAGCCATGGAGTCCTGCAGCCAAGCCGAGAAGAACATTCACGCCTCTGTGACATAAATGAAAACAAAAGTTTTTACACAATTCACACTGTGATTTTATTAGCTAGATAATTCCCTTATCTAGAGAGTACTTAGTTCTTTGTTTCAACACAACTACTAGCTACCCCATCTTAATGAGACACACCTCTAAATCTGGAGAAAATCTGCCATGGTGACCCCATAAGGTTGTAGCAGCCACTGTTAGCCGGGGGATTGTCCCTCGCTGTGTTTCAACCTTTTCCCAGAGTTCCAAAGGTTGATTCTGCAAAAGCATACCACTATTTAATTAAAAACCTGAAACAGAACTAAACTCTATATATAGCAATTAATAAAATTAGCAACAGATGCTGAAACAACAAAACTCTGAGGGCTGTCTTTTGTATGTGTGTGCTCAGTACAACTTCCAACCCTAAACCGGATGCCAGGTTGACAGTTGGCATTCTCAGAAACATATGCATCTGATGTGTCATTGGCACTGCCTGTTCACCTTTGGACAAACTTTCACATCTTGCAAATGCTTCAGAAAGCTTCAGTTAGTGCACAGATTTTGTGCCAGGTCCTTGCAAGTATTTTGCATTATACCTAACTACAAGCAGCCTCTCTGTGACTGAGTTTTCTCTGCCTACACCTCCATCCCCAACTTAGTAAACTGTGCACATACCATCTGGTCAGTGTGAAAATCTCCACCCACTTATTTGGATACTGTACCTTACTGTGTGTTGTTGTAAAGTCAGGCACAATAACAAGACTTTTTTTTATATGAATAAGTTAATGACGCTAGAGCGATTTTGCGCTATCTGAAGATCTCACTTAGATCTGTATCCGGAAAGATACAACTGCGTCATTTATTGCTCATTCATTATTACTGCTATCTTTCAATAAGGCCATAAATTAAGGTTAAACTTGACATTCCTTCCAGAGATAAATGATCGAGAACAATTCTCTTTAAGCAGTGTAGTAAAGGAGGAGTCAAAAGTGAGAACCTTTCAGAGACAACCTGAGCTTTTAAAATGATGTGTTTGGCTCTTAGAGTCTTTGGTGATGGTGCATTAGAAATTCCTGGATATACAAACTGAATAAAAACCTTGTGTGTGGATTTGCTACTGTTCTCTTTAATTTCTCCACAAAACACAGCATACAGTCAACAAAGGAACGTTATGTGTCAATAAAAATATACATTGATCATCATCAAACAAGTTTTGGATGACTGGGTCTAATTTTGCACCTGCAATTCTGCATGCAATTTAAGTCAGTTAGAAAGCAAAGTTCCTGAGTTGAGTAACCCAGTGACCTATTCTGAGGGCACAAATGATTATCAATTTAAAAAAAAATCACATTTGCATTTCTTTGCACCACAAAAATAGGGGCCTGGTTAGGAATGAGTTGAAAATTTGGCCCTATGCAACTGTTCAGTGTCTGTGTGTATGCCTATCTTGGGGTTTTATAGGATCACGCATCACAATAATGACTTAGCATCTGCCACATAAAATCAGCAGCAAAAGCGAAGTCCCGAGTGGACTTCCTGAAGTCTCTGACCCTTCTCCCTGTGTGGGGTGAAAACTCTGCTTGGGGTGGAGGGCCATTTTTGGGGAGTGAGGGGGTTGGGAATAGAAGGGATGGTCTTATTGTGAGCATCACTGATGGTGGAAAGTCTTTCTCAAAGAAGAAGTTTTGGCATAGTTTCCTAATGAGGGCCAGATTCAGGATTTGCCTGCTCTCTTCTGGAAGATTGTTCCATAGTTACTTGATAGCTGGGGACAAAGAGTTCTCTGTTACATGCTTTGTCCTGGGCTTAGTGATGCGCATTGTCCCTGAGACGCACAGCTGTCCTGGTGGTTCATAGATCATAATTCAGTCTTTGATGTAGCTGGGGTGTGATCCATTAATTGATTTGAGAAATATGATCAAGGCCTTACACGGGCCTTGGTAATCAGTGATGGGACTTTAGCATGGGCTTCCTGTGTTCATGGCCGCCTAAGCCATGGAGAAGGGAGGCAGGTGTATTCTGTAATGCTGGAGCCCGTGCATCATTTTCACACTCAGCTTCAGATACAATAAGTTACCCAGCCTGGAGCAGTGACAAGCTACCATGGTCCAAGCACTGAAGTCATGCCAGGGCCCATAAAGTTATTGGGGTCCAACCAAACAGAGTGGTACTCTGGCACTTCACCTGGTGCATGGGCTTGCTATGCTACTCACTCAAATTTGGCCCTGCCACCCTTTCATCATGACTGGGGGGTGGCCAGGCCAAATCTGAGTGAGTGACATTGCAACTTGGTGCATGCGGTCACAGTGCCACTAGGGGCCCCATCACCCCTCCATTATGAAGGAGGGTGGCTGGGCAGGCCAAAGCCAAGTGGCACTGTGACTCCATGCACCAGGTCACAACTCTACTCACCATTCAAATTTGGCCCATTCCACTTGAGTGTATGGCATGATGGGACCAAGAAGAGCCACTAGGCAACTAGGATTGGAAGGAGCCACCATAACCCAGGACAGGAGTGGAGCACTGAGCCAAGGGGTGAAGGTGCCAATGAGTGGCCAGGAAGGTCCTGGGGCCAATGGGCCAGGAGCTGCGGGGCAAGCTGCAGGTGGGCTATGGGTGAGTGGGGAGTGTTTTGGGAGGGGGGGAAGAAGGGTAGAGGGTGAACGAGGGATGTTGAGGGCAAGCAACATTTCTGATTTCGGAATTGGGAACCTATTCTTGCACCACGACCCTCTGGGCCTTATTCCACCGGCCTGGAGCTGATAAAGGCATGGCTCACTGTGACCAGGTCCTCATCCATGAGGAAGGGACAATGTTTCCGAGAAAGCTGGACATGAACAAGCCCCTACCCCTTTACAGGGAGGCATTCAGGGCAAGGGATATAAGAGGAGTGTTTGGGGACAGTGGCTCCCTGCTCAACCGTGGGATGATCCCCAGAATGCAGTAATGCTTCTCCTGCTGATGCTACCTTGTTGTGGGTTGTATTTGTAAAGATGCCCTCCTGCTGAACAGACCGCCCTGCCTGTAGCTCTGTTTTTTTCCTGCTTCAGCATCCCCCCAGCATGCAGTTGCATATTTCATTTGGGGGGAAGGATTACAGTTACTGCTTTTAGAAGAAGCAGTACAAAAAAGCCAGGCAAGCACCTTACCACAATTAGAGATCTCATTCAATGCCATTAATGACAGTGAAAATTGCTAATATTTAATTAAAGGAAACGTCACTGAATCAATGGGACTGGTGTAAAATAAAACAGAGTTCCTTTCCCTGAGGCACCCGTCTGTCAGTCTGGTGCTAGGGGGTTAATGGGGAAACCTCAATTCTAAGCTGCTAAATGTTTTGCCTTGTTTTTTCTAAAATGGAGGAAACACTAGGAATACTGTATCAGGGGATGGACATAGCCTAATCCAAAGGAATATCCTAGATAATCACCCCTATTTCTCTTGAGCTGCAGTTTTGACACTATGGTGTGTTCTGGGAGGTATTTCTAATGGAAGGAATGCCAGCCATCATCAGGAAACTTCCCTGCCCTCAGCATATGGCGGAGGAAGCAGGAAAGGGAATGGGGCTGGGGGTTGGTATTGGTGTGGCAGGGTTAAAACACTTCAGCTAGAGCTAGGAGGGCTCCCCCCCAGGCTGTGCACAATTTGGCAGCGTAGGTGAAATACAAACTAGACTCAGGAGTCCCAGTTTTACAGGTAGCAAGATCCTTAGTTTATGTTTTGAGATGTTACATCTAAAATGTTCAGTAAAGAAACACCATGTTCAGTAAAGAAAGATACTATGTAGGACCAAGGAGACGGTTAAAATCTTGCCCCCAAAATAAAAGACAATTAGCAAACATTTGAGGCCAAATTTCCCCCACGGTGATTCTTCTGCTAGTAAATATCATCCTGGTTATACCTATATTCTTTGTTGTCATAGGTCTGCCTCACAAAACCTTCTTTTAGATGCATTAGTGAATATAACTGTCTTAGGACTTATCTGTATTAGAGATATTTGCACTGATGTAGCAAATTGGTGTAGTTACCCTGACGCAATTTAGAGTCTAAAGAAAGCACCTGAAAATGTCCCTTTAAGAATGGACTGTGCCAAGGTACCAGAAATAGCTGAATCTGACCTCCTGATTTAGCATCCAATCAAAATTGTTAATCAGCAATTTAAAAAAAGCTGATTTAAGATGGTAGACAACTAAATTGATTGTTCTTAGTCAATTATTTGAAAAATGTATTCCTGTGGACTGCATTTTCTAGAGCTAGAAGAGCAGAAGGTTTCTCATAGGATTGTGAATACGATATTTAAGTTACGTTAGAATTTATTGCCTTATCGCATAACAGAAAACGGTGGCCAGATTTTTAAAGATGCATTAACCCAGCCTATGTTACTGGCATAATTTTGCCCTTGCAAACCTGGAGGCATCTTTTATTTATTTTGTAAACTAGCCCCAAACAGTGTTTGCCTGAAGCGTAATTTATGACTAAGAAGAATAGCAAGGCTATGATAAGTAACAATCCTTGATTAGACTGTAAGCTTTTGCAGCAGGAACTGCTGTTTGTTAGATGTTTGTACAGCACCTAGTACAATGGGACCCTGACCTTGCTAAAGCCTCTAGATGCTATCACAACATAAATGTTAAGAAATGGTAAGTGTAGAAAGGTGGAGGCACTAGGAAACTCTTTTATCCTACATTGGATTTACGAGATCAGAGTTAAAAATCCCAGTTAGCATCTGAACTGTGATTTTATTTTCATTTATATAAAAGGATTTTAAACCCTCAAAAACACTGCATTTTTTAAATAGGTCACAGCACACTCGGTGTTGGCTGCATTTATCACAGGAGAAAGACACGCTCAAATAATATAAAACAAATAACAGAAAAATCAAAGTTAGAGAAACACGTGTTTTTAACTCAGCGTTGATGAGTGTCATATTTTTGTTTCAGGAAAGTGGGCCTTCGTGAAGCTGTAAGTATGATCCAGAGACTCTAGGTAACAAACTCTGCAGTTCAGCAAAACATCACTATTTCACACCACACAGGCTGGTGCAAAGAGTTTTTGATGTTTCCGTTCACACGGGTTCAGGGCCCCCTGAACTGTGATTTAAATTTTTTGGGTTCATTGATATTTCAAAAACAAAAAATCACAAAATTTCATCTAAAACCATAAATCCAGCCCAGGATTCCTCAAAACAAAGTTAAGCCTTGAGCAAATGTTTCTCAAGTCAGCAAACCTTTTGATAAACCTAGAAAATGTTTCCAGTTTGAAAATAAGACCCCAAACCAGGTGATGTTTGTATGGGTTGGGATTTTGCTACTGAGATTCTCTCTAGTTCTAAGCTAAATCCCCTCCACATGCTCTGATTGTGCTTTCACTGTTCATATTTTCTGCTGACATTCTAATTCTTCACTGATAACAAAGCAAACACATAAAGATAATAAATACAGATCTTTAACTGTATTTATAGCGCACCCAGTAAAAGCAATTTTGGGGTTTATTCAAGTTCTGCTTATGTCCATTCATATGTATCAATTTGTACAGAGCCTATTATTTTAAAGCATTAAAACAATGTAAAAATCCACATATTATATTTTTATATTGCAAAAAATTAATCCAGAATAAGAAAAAAATTATGCCACATACATTTTTTGTACATTAGCAGAAAAATGGTGATATGTTTTTTTGCTGATCGTTAACACCTCACCACACCTAATGTGATATCAGAATTTCACTTGCCCAAGGAAATTGGAAGTATCAGGACACATCCTGATGTTGCCTTAATTTAAAACTGCTGCCAGGATCTGCAAAATGTAGCAACTTTAAAGCAAATGGTTGAATTAAAATTATACCAAACCCTTAAAGGTTCTGCCTTGTCTGACTGGTGTATATCAAGTAGCAAAATAAAATATGATCCTAGTATAAGAGTATCTGAAAATACATACAATCCTGCAACAGTAAAGTTAAGGACAGTCTAAGCTTTTTCTTAAGTGCCCTTATTTAAAGCTTTAGCTCAGCTAAGTGGAGACACCTGGTGTTTGTTGTTGCAATTCCACTAATACATCAAAGGTCAGAAAGCAGAAGTGTAATGCTGTCAACTGGGCAACTATGGAAAGAGCACCTCCCAATGTATCTGGGAAAATAATCTACCCCTGCAAGGGTCTTCCACAAGCCTAACGTTTGTTCTTGCATTCTTTGTGTAATTAAAAAGGCAATGTGAATAGATAAGTGCTTTGAATTGACACCCACCAATACTGCATGTATTTAAGGGGGGAAATGCCTCCTTCTGTCAGGTATTAAGTCAAAGTGCTAACTTTTGTGTAATAACTGTTTTGTAATACTTAATAAGTAGCTTGTGTAACACAGTTCCAAGGGAGGGAAAGTTTATACAAGGCCAAAAGAATATAAAAGTTTCACTATAGAAGAAATACTAGGGCTGCCAAGGCCTGATTAGTCATAAAATCCACAGCATTATCATCATCCATCACTGCCTGCTTTTAATGACTAAACTAAAGAGAGAGACAGCAGAGTTTTAAAAAAAGAAGTAAGTTTCTATAAATGCTGGACAAACACTAGATTCCAAAATACTTTGATAGAACCCTAACCCGAAAAATCATTTGAATGAATCACAAAACATATGTTGTTATGTTTTGCTCTAAAAGCCATGAAGTTTATGCAGAGCTCTATTATGGTAACTGGTTGGCTTTTCATGCATTCCTAAATTACCATGTAATCTAAAACCTTGTTTTCAGCTGCTCTATATTGGAAAGTCCCTTGCAATAATCAGGATGATTACAGGCTAGGAGAAGAACAAAACTTGTTTGTATTATTGCAAAATAAAATTGTAATTTATCAGACATCCTATCTTTTCAAGGGGAAATAATCAGAATTCATTTTTTCCTCTTCCTGGAAATATTTTAAACAAAGGTTTAATTTTGGCCACTCTACAACTTTAAAACACATGGATACTTGGTGTAAAAAATACGTTTCTTTCCTGTAGGGACTTGACTGTAATTGGTGTGCCAAAACTATCTCAAAGAGATTTCATTGTCTTATCTACTTACATCATCTTAATGCGATTTTATTTTACTTTGTCAAAGTCTTATTAATGTAAATGTGTTCTTGATAGCAAACAGAGTTCTTTTTTATGCAAAACAGGATTCAGCTGACTCTAATAAAACAGCTTGCAATCCATTAGACTATAACAGTAATGTACTTATTTTGTTTCCAAATCAAAACTGTGTCAGAAAGCTATATAAGGAAATTTGTCTTGTTTTTCCACAATAATTTCTTGGGTGGGGTTACATTATGATCTTTAAATGAATAGTATCGCTTAGAACAAACACTTCATATATCTTTTATCTTCCCCTGCATACAGTTCTGAGTTTTCTTTGAAAATGCAAAGCTACTTTTCCAGATAAGTCATCAAAATGTTTCCAAAGTATTTTAACTGCCAGATTAACTATATCTTGAACACAAAGATAGATTGCTTACATTCTTTATGCAGAAATCCTGCCAATGTGTGGCAGCTAGCAACAAATTAATTTCTTTTGCAACAATGCAAAAACGTTTTGCTAGGCAAAGCTCAAAAAGGTAAATAGATACTTAAAAAGAAAATAAGGTTACTCATTCTGAAAGGGTAGTCTGTAAATGAAGAACAGAGGATTAAATGTACTCTCTCTCTTTTTTACATCTCTGTTATCGCTTCTGTTAATATATTCAGTTAATTAAGGATTGCAGCGACCTTGTGGCAATTTGTGAAATCTAGGAATTTTTTTAATTCTGCCTCCCCCACAGAGTCTAACATAATCTGTTTCACGTCAAAGTCTGTTTATGTCAGCAATGTTCATAGTACCTAACTCTAAAATGTTTTAATAAATTTATCAGCTGGAAAATATTGCAAACATTTCATTTCCTTTGATACAGACACAAAAAACCCTCTTCCTTCATTGCAAATTCTTGCTCATATGAATCACTCTGAGTAATATTTGCTTTAACTTTCGTGTGGTTCTACAAACAGCCTTTATATGGCCAAACTTCAAAGCTGGTAGAAATAAAATTTAGAAATGTGATAGGAGTAATCTATTATTAGGCATGAAACATTAAACCACTTTTAGTTATAAACCTTAAAATCTGAATAATCTGGGTTTTCAACTTGCTGTATATTTATTGTGTTTTCACTTACTTAGGCGTATATCATGGAGGGCTGTTTTGAACAGAAATATTTTCCATAGGAGTATGAACCACAATTGGATTTAATTTATCCTAATATTTAATTTAGAAAAACTGTACTGTTATAACAGAGTTCTCATATGTCAAAGCAGAAATACTTTGCTTGGTGTTTCTTGCAGTGTAAAATTAATCTGTTACCAGCATGCTGACCTGAAAGTCAGGTTTCAGAAAAACAGGCATGGGGTAAAGGAAGGGGATTGGGGAGGAAGAGATAAGATCTTGTTCTTTGACAAGGGGGAGGAGGGAAGGAAACAGGAATGTCACAACCCACCACTGACATCAAATAATAGAAAATAAACCAAATGTGTATTTGAGTGAGGAGTTCTGAAAAAAATATATTCGCTTCATCCATAGCTGCATACATGGCAGGAATGTTAATTGTTAAAATCTGCACTGTAGTATTTCTTCTAAGCAAAAGAGTTGTATTTAATGTGAGTTCATGTTTGTCTCTTCTCCACCCCACTCCCCCCACCCCCGGTATATTTACAGTGACAAGAATGTACTAATGTTCAGAAATGAGTCAGATGTCAGAAGGAGATCTTTATGAAATTAGGGAACTTTGAACTGATATGTGCGTGTAGGAACAAAGCAACATCGGTAACATTTTGTTCTTGATTAAGTTTGTGCACTAATACAGTAGATTAAAAATAAATCCAACAGTTGAAAACACATTACAGTTCAAACAGAGCAGGTCAGCCAGAAATAAACTATCATTCAAACCCCAAATTTAAAATTCTTGTGAGTCTTGGAAAAACAGGGATACAGCCTGGGAAGCAAAGTTAAACAACAGTAGGGCCAGATCTTGCTTCCCCTGAAACCAATGGGAATTTTGCCATTGATTTCAAAGGTAGCAGGAACAGGCCCATGTCCCCTAATTTTTGGTTTGTTTATTTTGTTGCTTAAAGCCTACAAATGTCATAATGTTTTCTTAGGTCATATTGTGGTTAGCACAGGTTTTGTTTTGTTATGTTTTCTCAGGTTACAGATGCACAGGTTTCACTGAGGTGCCAGCTGAGAGGTGTCATGGAAATACAGTTGTATGCTTTTGCATGCGCTGATGCAATATTCAGGGTCCAACTCTCCAAGCCTTCCAACTGGGGCACTCCTATAGAGGTCAGTTCTGATACAGATACTATCACAGGGTGGCACTGGCCGTTTAAGAGCGAAGAGGCTAGTGTACCTGTGACTGGTCATCTGACCCCCAGATGGGCTTAAAAGAGAGCACCTGGGACCAAAATGGGGGTGAGAGCTAGTGAGTGAGGGTTGTAGCACAGACTGAGTTAGTCAGGACAAGAGCAGGTGAGAGCTGTTAGAGACCGGGGGAACTGTGGAAGATCCTGAAAGGAAGCTGTAGGTAGCTCCTGGGGGGAAGGCACAAGAGCAGCAAGAGGGGTTTTGCTGGCTTACTTCCCAAAGCCACAGGGCCAGGGCTGAAGGCAGAGGGCAGTGAGTAGTGATGCTTAAGCTGGAGAGCCATAGCCAAGGACCAGAGAGAGTTGCACTGGGGGAGCTTACCTGATGATACCTCCATGCCAGAGAGCTGGCTGCAGGAGAATAGTGAGAGAACTCTGGGCGTGGGGGAGGCTCTCCTGGTGAGGAGGCTCTCCCAGCAGGGAGCCTTTGGGGGTTTCCACTAGGAAGACTGGGGTTCCACTCTAGTTAGAGGGGCTGTGGTGGCTGTCTTGGCAGAGGGACAAAAGAGGACTGGCAAGGCAGAGGACACCAGAGTATGATGTGGAAGGGCTCCCAGCAGAGAGGTTGCTGGGGGGGGGGGGCCCTGCTGGGAAGAGCAGGGTTTTAAGGACTATATCCACTAGGTGTGTGAAATTGACTATGTTTAAGACTTCTTGTGTTGAGGATTATGTAGTCTACATTTTGATAATAAATTAGCTCCAAGGGGGGGCATTATTAAGGCAAGTGAGCTGTTGTGGAGTTACTGGCAACTCTGAAAGGGAAAACTGAGGCAGGTGTACTGATTCTGCTCCGGGAAGGGTTGCCTTATGTTTGAGATCTTGTGAGAGTGCACCCTCAGCTACAAAGGAAGTAGCCTAAAGTCCCTGATCACCTGAGAGAAACTAAATCTTCATCATGTAAAAACATGTGAAGGGGATGATATTCCCATTAGAAAGGAGTCTCAGGGTCCCAGTGGTCTCATTTTATATAAGTGAGACTTGGAAGATATTCCACAACTTTGCTTCCCCAGAGTTCCTGGGACTGTTTCTCTTGGGTTTGGTCCCTGAGGGGATTTGTGTCCCCCAGTTTGGCTTTGAATTTTAGGTTTTGAACTCAAAACTCAGTCAAAATGGACAAATTTCCCCTGACTTCACAGGGAAACCTTAGGCAATCATAAATTTTACAAGATGTCAATTAGGAGATGGATGTTGTTCTAAGTCCAGGGATGAAACTGGGTCCAGATCTATAGGAAAGATCCATGAAACTTAGCAAACTTTCTAACAAATCTGGACAGTCTTAAGTGCGTAACAAAAGCTGAAACCAAGCAACTTTCCTATCGTTCCAGATTCTGTTGGGACCATTTCACTCAGCTGTAGTTTACAAACTATCAAAAATCAGTACAGAGGAGAGTGGAAATAGCTCTTCAGCTATTTACATTTATGTCTGTGAAACAATTCAAGCCACACCCACATACTTTATTAGCTTTAAAAAGCACCAACTATTTCCTCTCCTTCCCCTCCACGAGACCCAATATTTCTGGTTTGAGAGGTTACCCGTTGCAAGTGCTGTCACATCACAGAGCTTGTGGTATTGTGTAGATTTGCACATTCACAGGAAGCATACGTGCACAAAGCTGTGACAGTCGCAGCCTAAGGAGTAATAGCTCCAGCAAGCAACTGGGAGGGCTGTTAATATTGCGGGTGGAGGTGAAACATAATTGAAACCGTTTATTTTGGGGCATTGGGGACTGAGCAGTTTCTGAGCAGCAAATGTCCATAATTCATGTGTCGTGGCCTTATAGACTTTTAACTTGCTGTACAAATTTGGGTAGTTGAAGGAAGTGTAAACACCAAACGCTGCTCACAGTGGTCCATTCGACATTAACTTATTGTAGATTTAAAGACCTGTCTTATGATCTTAAAAACAGAAAAGGACAAAGATCCCAAACTAGTAGGTGAAGCTAGGTTGATTGTGAAGAAGAGTTTAAGGTGTTGCCATCCAGCTTTGATATTTGAAAAGGACCTTTTGAAAATCCCAGCTACTGAGTCTTTTTGAGTTATTTATAACATTCACTGTAACCAAATTGTTTGCTTGAATTGAATTTTCCCCACCTAGCAGTGTCCTCTCAAACCCGGAATCCCCCATTCAGGGGCCAGATTCTGCCAGCTTCGCAGCTGAGCAGTCAGCTGTGCCCTGAATAGGCCTATTGACTTCTATGGGATTCCTTGTGAGCATGGTATTGCTCAGCGCAAGAGTAGCAGAATCAGACCTTTTATTCTCCCTTTCTTCAAAGGGCCCCAAGTCCCAGTAAACTTCCATTCACTATATACCCCATTTAAATAGCTGAGGTGCTTTCTGAGTTGGAACATAGGCTGGGATTTTCAAAGGAGCCTAAGGGAATTAGGTGCCTGACTCCCATTGAGTCCCCCATTAAGACTCCCATAGGGACCCTAGAAAATCCCACCGTAGTCATCAAAGCACTGAGCCTCTCTCGATTGGAAGGGTGTTCGGAGCCCGCTGGGTAGGGCAGATCATGCTCCTTCTATTGTCTGCTTGGTATCTCGGGATCAAAGAAGGGCTCTTTTTATTAGCAAAAAGGGGGTCTTTTTATTAGCAAAAGATGGGGAAGGGACAGAGAATGAAGGGTAGAGAAAATAGGTAAAAAATTGGGGTTGGTGGAAGGGGAAAGAGACCAAAAAGAAGAAATCCCTCTATCGCCATTCTTTTCTCCACTCGCTATTCCTTCGGATCCCTCATGTTGGCCTTCCCATTTCCTCCAATCTCCTGTCCTAAGTTCACTGACCTCTTTAAGAGTTAAATATGCAGTTGCCACTGTTACCTCTAGCCCACTGGTCAGACACCAGAATACGGTGCTTTCTGTATGTGAATCATAGAATCATAGAAGACTGAGGTTGGACGAGACATCAGGAGGTCATCTAGTCCAACTCCCTGCTCAAAGCAGGACCAACCCCAACTAAATCATCCCAGCCAGGGCTTTGTCAAGCTGAGCCTTAAAAACCTCTCAGGATGGAGATTCCACCACCTCCCTAGGTAACCCATTCCAGTGCTTCACCACCCTCCTAGTGAAATAGATTTTCTTAATATCCAACCTAGACTTCCCCCGCTGCAACTTGAGACCATTGCTCCTTGTTCTGTTATCTGCCACCACTGAGAACAGCCTAGCTCCATCCTCTTTGCCCTGGTTGTAGCTTACAAGCTAGTTAAGGTAGGGGTTGTCTCTTTACTAATGTTGGTACAGAGCAAAGGCCCTAGGCATTTTGCCAGCCAGGACAGAAAATATTTTTGGCTCACATTCACCCTCAAACAGCAGAGCAACAAAAAAAAAGTGGGGCAGCAGTTCAGTGGCCCCTGAAAGAATTGATATCCAGAGGCCCACCCTGCTTGCCTGCCTGCCACCCCTAGAACCAGCCTTGTTTGTATAGCACAATGGGGCCCCAATCCTAGTAGGCATTACTATAATATAAATTTTAATTCAGCTAAAAAGAGGGCAGATGCAATTGTGTTAGGACCAGAGTATAAAATGTCTGTCACACAACTGTTAGAAGAGGCACTCAGAGATTCAGTTCAGTCAGCAGGTGTTTTGGTAATTTCATTGGTAACATTGCTCCACCTCAGAACCCGGTGGACATGCCATGCTGTTGTACATTGCTGCTGATATTCCTAACATTCCTTAAAATGGTGTTTTGGTTATGATGCTTCAACACTGAGAGATAGTATTGCCATCAAATTGGAGACACCTACTAGTTCAGTGTGTCTACAGACAGGTTGGGTATTTGGCAGGCTGTGTCTGCCTGTCTTAGGTGCTTCTATACTGTAGTATCTGAGAACTTCAGTCTCTGATGTATTTATGCTCACAACATGTCTATTGTGTATGGAGGAGAGCTATAGAAATCTATGTAAAGCAGGGGGTTCTCAAACTAGGGGTCAGGATCCCTCAGGGGGTCATAAGGTTATTACATGGGGATAATGAGTTGTCAGCCTCCAACCCAAACCCCGCTTTGCCTCCAGCATTTATAATGGTGTTAAATACATAAAAATTTATTTTAACTTATAAGGCGGGGTCGCACTCAGAGGCTTGCTATGTGAAAGGGGTCACCAGGATGAAAGTTTGAGAACCACTGATTAAAGGAATATCCTAAATTAGTAGCAACCAAACAATAAATAAATTGAATACCAAGCAAATGCTGCAAGTGTTCTCGTCTCCAATGCTTTTCCTGGGGAAGTGGTTTGGTGGGGGTTGTCTAGGGCAGTTGTTGGAGGTGAAAGTTATTTGATGGCTGGGGAGAACTGGAGGGATATTTCGGATATGTTATAGTTGTGTTCATGATCTGTAAGGGGCAGCTGGGGTCATGAGGTGACTGTTTTGTTTTAAGGCTAGGTAGATTGTTTTATGGTACATTTGGTGTAATGTATGGGGCTTTCTAAAAATGTTGTAAACAACAAGGGATTATTAAAAGGCACAATAAATCTTAAACCTTATCTGCACTGGCTGCCTATTGATTTCTGGGTGGAATTTAATATGTTGATTTTTAATCTATGATCTTTGAGGTTTTGTCTTGAGTAAGAAAAGTGACTGAGTTTAGGCCTGCTCATGGAGCATGTGCTAGCTAAGCATGACCTTTCTCCTTTCCTAGATGCAGGGAAATACCTTGTAGCTGTAATTAACTGGTCCAAGGCTGCACCTCAACCAGCTAAAATCAAGCTACAAAATGTTTCCCTCTGTTTAGATGTAGGCTTGCTTTGCTAGCACATATTAGTTAAATCTCACCTAAACTCAACTGGTTTTTCTAGTCCAGACAAAACCTCAATGGGTTAGGAGCTACCTGATTGAGAGATTGCTTTCTCACCCTGCCCGTCTGCCATAATTCGGATCAGCTGAGGCATTCACGCCAGACTCTGCTCAGTTTAATTCACGAAGGGCCCTCAGCTATAGAACCTGCCTTCATCTGAACCTACTTCATATTTTTTTCCATTTAATAACCATGTTTATGGCAAATCCTAAGGGCCAGCAAAGAATGGGGCCCCATTGTGCTAGACACTGTACAAACAGTAGATAGGACATGCCCCTAAGGGCTTACAATTCATCAGAAAATGTTGATTTTTTTTTTTTTAGCCGCAAAACCAACAATGTTTGATCCAATGCCAGTTTTGACCAAAATGGTTTTCAATTAAATCTAGACATTTTCTGTGGAAAGCAGACACTGTTTGCAAAATGAAGTGTTTATTCAAAAACCCAATTTTCTACTGAAAAACAGTTTCAACTGAAACTTTTCGACCACCTCTCTCCTGGAGTAAGGTCCTACACAGTATGAGTGGGGGATACCAAAATCTGGGTTTGGGGAAAGATGAGGTTTGTTGGGAGCTAATGTTTGGGGATCTGTTGCTGTGAGCAAACAATAAGTTTGCTAATGTTTCTGTTTGACTTATTTTAACTGCTCAGCTGCCCAGGGTAATACAGAGATGCCTTTCTTGTAAACTTTATTAAAAATCTCAAATAAGTAAACAGTCCTTTACTTTGCAGACAGATTTCAAATCAGTGTGAATGTGGCACAGAGGCATCAGTATCATCTAGATAACAATATAACACCATGTTTTGTTAAAATACAACTTTTTTTTAAAGTTCATTCTTGGATTTTAGCTCTGTGCAGACCTTCCCGTAGCTTTTAGCCACTGTATTTGCACTTTTGTTTCACATAACTAAACATCCAACACTACTTAACAAAGAAATAAATAACATATCAATAAAGTAGTAGATACTTAGACGCAGGCAAATGCCAAAGCCGCTATCTATCAAGCAACGGCTGTGAGCATTCCCTTTGATTAATCAATAATGTTCTACAATAGGTGAAGGAATGTTGGTCAGGGCTCCAGGGGAATCCCCTATGCTTTTCTAAACAACAAGGTTTGTTATCTTTAAGTAGAACTTTTAATCAGAACCTTAATTAAATATAATACCCAAAAGCTCCTCAAGACATGCCCCACTTCCAAAGTACACTAAACGGTGGTAGTTAAATTATGCCCAACCAAAGGCCCTTATCTACATTTGAAGAGGTTTGCCAGTAGAGATATACTGGTAGAAATATACCAGCAAGCCCCCTCTGCAGAGAGTTATTTTGCCAATAGCTTTTACCAGTTCTTAAAGAGAGTAAGCTATACCGCCAAAGGACCTTTTTTGCTGATGCAACTGCCTCTACACTAGCGTTTTTGCATCCTAAGCCATAGAAGAGCTGTAAGCAATGTTCCCCCTAATTTTTGACAGTCCATGTGTTCAAAAAATTTCTTCTGTGCAAATTTTTGACAGGCCGCGTGTGCAAAAAATTTCTTCTGTGCAAATTGTACTTCTGTGCAAATCTTTGTGCGTGTGGTGTTTTGCCGTGTGCGCTGGGTTTAGGATCTGTGTGCGCATGCGCACAGTTTAGAGGGAACAGTGACTGTAAGTGCAACATTTTTCAACATCTTGGTTTCTAAGTGCTGATGGCAGTTCTGGAGTATTTTAGTTTCAAATAAAATAATCAAAACCTAACTGAATCCAGTCCCACTCAGATAAATGATACAAAGTGAAATCAAATTAAATGTACTGTACCGTTCCCATTAGAAAAAGAGTTGATACGTCTCAGAAGAACCTTGCTGACTATGAACCTGGCCCAGCACACGATAAAATCAAGGGGAATTTTACCATTTACTTTGAGTATGAGATCAGGCCATCTGTTGGGATAAGTCTTCCATAATGTTTGTGACACCACATGTCAAGATGTATAGTTTGCAAGGACAAATTTGATCTGCCTTAAATTTAACAAGGAAAAGAATTATGAAAATTAATCTTAGACAAATATATTTCACCCTGAAAAGTTGGATTCATTTTGATGTTTTTTTTTAAAACAATGAATGCGTTGAAATTGATGGAGGTTGTCTATGGAATTTCTTTCCTCCATGAGACAGGGAAGCATATCAGTATTCCAGAAAGTGAGGGCAATTTTAAAAATATTTGGCTAAGCTCCTCCCTAGTGTAATTCCACTGGCTTCAGAGATTAGGAGAGTGTAGTTATACTGGGGATGATTCTGGTCCACTAGATTGAGTAATGCAGTGTAAAAGGTAAGATACAGATGCCATACTAGAAAGACAACATACTAATTAATTATAATATATATTTATGAAGTCCAAAACAAGATCATCTTTCTCCAGGACTGGAACATACTCAGAGACAAAACACCTTAACAGAGAACTTGCTGATTTGCCATTAAAGTTCATTTTATCTTCACTGGAAGAAAGTTTGCTACCCTTTTTGGCCCAAGAGATTAGCCAGTATTCAGGGTCTTGCAGGTTGCTCCTGCTAGGAGGAGAAACTGATGATGGAGTCAGGCATTTCTTTAATGCAATCCAATTTATTTAGAGGGAAAATACACCATGTCCTGTTTCTCTGAACACAGTAGGGGATGAAGCAACAAGAGGCAGTTTCCTTGCTCAAAATTCCAATCCTGCCTTTCTAGCTAGCACTCTACCTAAAAACCTCTCTCTCGGGGCTTTCTTTCAAGGGCACACTACATGTGGTTCTCTTCCTGTCTCCTGGCTTTCTTACTGCTTCTGACACAGACACACAGCTCCACCAACTATACATCAGCCCCTGCCTTTATATACAGTCTAGTCTTTGGACAGAGATGAAACAATGGAAGCCAATCACTTAAACAAAGGGGCATTTAATTTTTCCTGCATTGAGCCTGAATGGCAGGGGCTAACAAGCTCATCAGCTTCAGTGAGGTCTGTGACTGCCCATAGATGCTTGCACAGAGCCACCCACCTTCATCATAACATTTCAAGTACGTCTAGACTAAGATTTTCCTAAGTGTCTAGTGAGTTGGGTGCCTCAACTGTTAGGTGGTGAACTTGAGATATTTTAAGAGGGGTTAATTTTCAGACTGTGAGTACTCAACACTTTATGAAAGTCCAACCCCTTTAAGATATCTCAGGTGAATCACTCAAAAATCACTAGTCATTTTTAAAAATTGTCCCCTAAATCATTCTTATGACTTTTCTTGTGTAGAAGTTACTGACTCAAAGATGCCTTTCCACTGGGTTCCCAAAATAAACAAGGTTTCTTCTGATGGGGTCTCCTTATTGAACATTGCCCTTTGACTACCTCCTCTAGCCTTTCCTTTTAAATGTGGGCACATAGGCAACTGTATCATTGCAGGATACCCAGGGCAGTTTAAATCAGGTTAGGTATAATCAAGACGACCCAGAGCATCTGTCTCTCCAGAAGATTACAAAGAGTCCACCATTCCCCAAAGGCTTGGACTCATAGTGGTTAGAGTTCAAAGACCCTTCTGTCCCTAGGAAAGTGCCTAAAGTTCTCTTCAGTAAGAACAGAAATAAGTTACAAAAGAGGAAACAGAAGATTCTTTCCTTGGTATAAGAGGTTTACCTGTCCCATACAAACAGTAGTTGGAGAGCATAGTATGTTTAGCAGAGCTGGATTTACAAATCAATTTCATTTCACTTCCAGTGGTTTAATTTGACAAGCTTACATGAACCAGTAGAATGGAAAATTATTTCTGCACAGTCTCTGGTATTTATTAGGTAAATGATGTGTTTAAAAATCTATTTAAAATAGCCAGGCATGTCAACCTGGTTCTAACTAAGGTTTAGTGAAAGGCACAGCAATGTCAATCAATCATCCTGCCATTGGGATCATAGTACTCAGGAATAAAAAAGAGCTAGTAGATTATTGAGTCCCTTCCCCAGCACATGCAGAATATAACCTGGTGATTTTGGAGTGGGGGGCAGGTGCCAAACCAATATTTGCCTTTGGTTTAGTTACCCCTTCATTCTGGGCCAGATCCTGAAGTCCTTTTTCAAGCAAAACTCCCGTGAAGTTCAGTGGTTAGAGCACTATCCTGGGACTGAAGAGGCCTGGGTTCATTTCCCTGCTTCTAAAAACCTTGGGCAAGTCATTTTGCTTCCATTCCTCATCTGTAAAAGGGGAATAATAGCACTGCCTTACCTCACGGGGTGCTTTGAGGATAGATATGTGAAACACTGTGAGGTACTCGCTTGCCGGACAAATGGGGGTCATAGACGTGCCATAGACAGAAACGGACTCTAAAGCTTTGGCTAAGAATAAAAGGAAGACACAACCAGATCAGTTGCAACCAACCACAGGCTATTCATCCAGCAATAACATAGAATTCACTATACCTTTGTATTAAACATGATCTCCTTGAGATGGTTTTGAGTACAAGACAAGTATAAACTGAGGGCAGCACAATATTGTTCTCATATGGAGAGTCCTGAACTCCTCCACCTTCCCCATATCTTTCCTTGGGATTTCCCTATGAAAATTGTGATTCCTATTAGGAGTACATGTTTGACTTTTTTGTTTCGTCTCTCAGCACTGACACTGTGTAGTTTAAAAGGGCAGATGAGGGGGGGTCCCATATGTTCCTATTTTTGATTTAATTAATTTACTCCAAGCAGTAAGGTTAGTCATGTGTTTAATATTTAAGTGGTATTTGATTCCAACGGAGTGTCCTTTCTTATGGAAAATAAATCTTCACCACAACAGCCCATGAGGACTGAAAGACATTTAAGCCTTGTCTCTTATTACAAACAGAACCAGATTTGACATTGGTTGTCAAACACAGCTCCTCACCCCCCTTAACCATGGCGGAACACTATCATCCTGCTGATGTTGACTGGTTCAACCAAGGTCACCTGTTTGTAAGAAAGAGGCATCAGACTCTTGTTGGATCTACTGTCTATCATACTGTATTACAGTGGGTGTTTGGCTCCGCCCATGCCAGGGGAATATCCATTCTCACCATGGCAAAGAGGAAAGCCATGTTTGAAAACCAGTGGCTTTCAAAGTATAGATACAGATTAACTTTGGAAAAAGGGAGAAACATGTGCGTTGAATAGGATAATACCTTACATGCCATAGCTTATATAAGAGCCTACAGAGATCCAAACCCTTGCATCTACCTCCCTTTGAGAACTGGAACAATCTGTTTGTTAACCTAATTTTACAACTATTATGCATATTCATGTGAGTAGTCTCACTAAAGTCAAATGGACTACTTGAGTGAATAAGTGCTATTCAGTGGGCATAAGCTGAGCTGTTCCCTTAGATAGCACTTATGTTGACTATTAAAGCCTCAGACACAGTGGGCCCAAGTACTTGGGTGCACATATGAACAAATAAAAGGCCACAGTAGTGACTTAAAGAAAATATACAGAGTGCACTGGTCAACTCTCAAAGCAGGTGGATATTTGTCATAAATCAAAGCTGATTAGTTCTCGTGCTTCCATACAAGGAATGCCTTATAGCTGATACTCGCAACAGGACTGGTGGTTCTTTGTCCCCCACTGACTGTTCTCCAAAAAAGTTTTCTACAGTGGCCAGCTCGAGAACTCAGTCCTTCAGCTCAAGTAGTAAAGGCTCATGCTTTTAGGGCCTGATCTAAAGCGCTTTGAAGTCAATAGGAGGATTGCCATTGATTTCAATGGACTTTGGATCAGGCTTTAGTACTGCTGGTCAAGTTCAAACCCAACTGGTGGCCACAGTGGGATCAATTCTACGAGCCATTGTGCTTGCTGTATAGTATAATCTGTGACTCAGAAGCACGTAACTCATCGTGCCCAGTAAAGCTGTGCAAACCACCACTTTTTCAGTTTATGTACCAAAATGAAAAATCTAAAAGAAAAAAATGCTTTGGGTCAACATGAAACTCAAATGTTTTGAAATTTATGGTTAAGAAAAAAGGTTGACAAATTTCAGCTGACTCAAAAAGAAACAAGGTGGGTGAGGTAATATCTTTTATTGGACCAGCTTCTGGTGGTGAGAGAGACATGCTCTGCGTTGCTCAAAAGCTTGTCTTTCTCACCAACAGAAGCTGGTCCAATAAAAGATATTACCTCCCACACACTGACTCTCTAATATCGTGGGACCAACATGGCTCCACTGACATTCCAAAAAGAAACGTTTTGTTCAATTCTGAGTTTCAAATTTTTTATTAAAATTTAGGGAAATTAAAAAAAAAAGTCTTTCCAAAATGAGAAGTCAAAATATTTCATTTTGGAAATGCTGAAATGAACCCTTTAACACTTCTGATTTTTCTTACTTTTGCCAACCAGAACAGTTTGTCAAAATCAACACAAGCTTACAAATTGTTTCAGTTGTCCCAAATCTGAATTTTTTTGCAAAAATAATGGTATTAACACACAAAATGTCATCAGCTCTAGCATCTAACACCATTGCTGGGAATAGGAGATTTTTGAATAGTTTCCATATGTGAGGCATTGCCTTGTGGAATGATATTGAGGACCAACTTACATTCTGCAGCTTGCAACATTTGTGTCTCCCTGTCCTCACTGGGGATAAAGCACTGTAGATTGTACCCAATCCGCCAGATCTAAGCTCATAGGTGTGACAGCCACCTATTACAGACACTGTTCGTAAAATCCCTTTTATGTGTAAATGCAAGATGTTGTCCATGTACTGCATATGAAGACATTGCAAGCAGTGGTTTCTTGCAAGCCTTTGGCATATTGGTGGAAGCAAGTCTCATTCATACAGTCTACACTGGTGCCTGAAAACATCTCTGTCCTCTCTACATTGGTATTTAATTTCTTTCCAGAACTAGTTCAAGGGGAACCCACTGCTGACAACCTTTTTCAGCAACAGGTCCATTTCCTAGTGTAATCAGGGATCTACACGCAGATTCAAAAGCAGGAGTGAATCACCCGTAATGACCACAAGGTCAGATGTCATGATGTAAACAAAAAATGGGAAACTGGAGGGAAAATACAGTCCAAAATGAAGGGGTAAATGAAAATGTCACCAACAGCACACAAAATTGTGGCAAAAACATTCCAAATTAATAAGGAAATGAGAACTGCCTTCCTGGGCTCTCCATGTTGGGGGCAGGTGAGAAAGAGAAAACCTATACTTGGATCATAACTCCACCAGAAAAGAATCCCATATTTCCCTCGCAGAATTGTTCCCATTTCTAGAACTATGCCTTTCTACTTGGAGACATCTGATCACTGTAACTGATGCTTCCGGCTCTGGTCAACCTAATTCATAAAAACTGAGTATTTCTTTTGCTTGGAATAAAAACTCTATGGCTAAAATGAAGTGGAAAGAAGACAATTTGTTTACTTTAACTGATTGTAACCTGGCATAGTGAGAATAGCAACTTGTTTTGACCTCTGACTTAAGTAAATGTGGCATGGGATTCTTATGAGGATATTTACAACTCCAAGCTGTCGCTATGGCAGAGGAGAATATATATATATATAGTCCACTACAACAGTTTGAGGTAAATTATTTGACAGGAGATGGATGTGAAATGGTTGGTGTGCATATTTCCTGTGCATCATTTAGAAAACGCAACGATATTTAAAGCCATAACAGCCGTGCTTCCTTTCTGTGAGCTATGAATAAAAAACTTTTGGTTGCACTTATTATTGTTTCCATTGAAGAGGTTTTATTCTGGGTTTTGTGAAAGAGCAACTATTTTCAGTAGGGAAATTAGCATGTTTTCTGTAGTTATAGAAACAGAAAAAGCCTCGGATAGCTTATTGGATAAAGTGATGGCTTTGAAGTGACAATTCAGCTCATGCAGCTCAAGATAAAATGAACTCAGTGGCCTTCGCTCTGTCTCTTTTTCACAGTCGTCCACACTAACGCCACACATAACAAGGCATAATTTTACATAACTAGCAGTCTGTGCTCTGAGCCGGTATACAAGTCATACCTGATTGAATAACACCGTTTCAGAACTGCTGTCTAATCACATTTTTTCAGGCTGTATGAACAAAATAATGTTAATATAATTACATGACCATAATTATATAACTATTAATGATATTTTAGATAATATTGCTGCTTCTATGAGCTGTTGTGGTATTAAGAAGGTACGACAGAAAGATATTTGACACCATTTGAAACCCCACTTGTATTTTCGCATCTCTCTCGCAAGTAATTTAGGGACTTGATTTTTATGAGGTATGGCTCTGATGTCACTAGTGTTTTTGCCCATAATGGGTCTCTCTGGAGCAACACTCATCAACCCACAATAATAACATCTCAAATGTGTACCTTGGTTAATAGCTGGTCAGGTGGAAACCTCATGAATTTTATTTTAGCTGAGTGATCTTCCTGTGCTATTGTAGGAAACTGGTCTTCATTTAGCATGGGGAGATTACTCCAGCTTAATTTTTGCATAGGGCTAAGTAAACAGTTTGTTAAACTGTTGAGGGTCCAGCCCAGATTAAGGGGTTCACATACTCAGAATGGTGACATATATCTGTTGTTATGGGCTTTGAACATCCGACAACTCTGCCAGTTTAGAAACTTCCATGTACGCTGCAAAATTGCCAGCTTCTCGTTATTTAAGCTTGAGTGTCACAATGTTCAGTGGTTTTCTTAAAGTCCCAGCTCTGGGAGTCATGTAACTATATATGAGAATCTCAGCATTCATGGTTTTTAGAAAAGTAAATTTTTAGTTCTCCTGGTTGCAGAGAAAAGCTGGAAAACATGATGCCTAAAGGCTCAAAAATGAGAGGGTAAATAAAAGGAGTGCTAAATGTACTTGTCTGGCTTAAAAATCATAACATGGGAAAACAAACAATCATATTTTGGGGGAGCCTGACTCATGAATTTTCAGTGCTTGATACTGTGATCTGAAGAATTCCATGACACAGCACGTGGCCCAAAGCCCAATCAAGTAAATGTGTGGTTTGGATCATGCCCTTCTCTCTGGCCTGGTGTGCTCAGGAGCTTGATTGTTCCTTGATCTAACAAACTGAGCACTTTTCCCAAAGCTCCTCCACAATTTAAATCCCTGGGAGAGCAATGCTCTAACCAGAAAATAAATAAATGAAATAAAGCAACAAGCCTGCTCTCTCCACACATGCAAACATACAAGGCTTAGGATTGTATCTCGGCTGGGCTTCATTCTAAGTATAAAAATGGGCTTAGAAGACTTCCATTTAAAATTGTTTCCTGTCTCCTACCATTCCTAACCACAAATATTTTTAATTGTAAGCCATGAAAATAAATTTACACTTTAAATGCTTTTTGGTTCGACTTTGACTGTTTTTAATAAACAGTCTTATTTTGGCTTTTATGTATTCAGTTCCAGCTACTACGCTGTCTGTACCCTATCTTATTTCCCTCATGTAATCTACAGATCTTCCGTTATCATTGCTATGTTTTATGGTTTTGCATTACTTTATTGACTCATTGCACTGTAGTTTCTCTCCCTCCCCCCCCCTTGAAAATAGCCTTTTATGAGAAGCTTAAGTAAAAGCCTGGAATGTCCAAAGGAAAGTGCAGAAACATTACAACAGTTTGCAAATTTCTTCTGTCCAGAGAAAGTTACAAAATATTCATACAAAGAAATGTAGCCAGTGCCTGCAGGACAAAATCCAACTTCTGGTTATACATGGAATTTAAATTCCAGCTATAAACAAACTATTTTAAGTGTATGGAGTTTGGAAAAAAAGTCTATATAACGTATGCCAGCAGAGCAATGATGAATATATATTCTCTTGTTACTGGGAATAAATGTTCTACAGCATCATGACAGATGCTATTGATACCACATTTGAAATGTTAAATACATTTTAAACTTAAACAGGATGTCTACAGTCATAAGAACAAATAGAGTTGGTTAAAAAGACACTGTCACTATCAGCTCAGAAAATCACAACCTCCCTCCCAGTTCCCCTGCTGCTCCAGGGTGGGAATCAACTGCCCCGGGTCTCAACTCAGCTCAGCATATGTTCCCCAGTATACTGGCACAGCTATGCTAGTTGCATTTTGGAATGGCAGAGCCAAAACCCTCTCCAGTTTCACTTCAGTCCACCCATTCCTTCCCACCTACGAAGATCCTCCACCCTGCTCACATTGCTACCGGTAATGCAGGTACTGATGGGATGGAAAGGTGTAGCCCCAGTGCCAGCTGAGCCACAATTTGGCCCTAAACAAACTGGAAGACAGACAGACAGACATACGTTTTCACCTCCTTCTTTCAGTTACAATTATTTAGGTGTTACTAATAACTATTATTTAAATCAATGAGTCTACTTGAGGAGTATCGCACATGAGTATCACTATCTGGCCTGCTGGTAAGTATTGCATTTTCAGAGAAGTGTGTAATTTTTCAGGTTGATGGTATCCCTTTAAGAGGGCCTTCCAAAAACTCAATTTGGCAATGCTCTGAACATTTTTGATTTCTAAAAAGACAGCCTTTTAGTCTGACACAATGAAAAGAAAATGCTAGAGGGATCTATGCGGGAAAATGCTATAGCAAAATAATCTGATACTGGGTATTCACATTTTTCATCCATGAGTGCATGCATTCATGTAAGGTATGGCTATTTGTGTATGTTAAATTAGAATACAATACAGTACATTACACTTTTGGCGTTAAATCTGCCATTAAGTGTCTGCATCCTGAAAGATAAAACTCCGATAACATTTGGGCCAACCCCACATTTGAAGGTGTTTGGAGATGTTATTTTGGATTAACCTTTTATAGAAATGGGATCAGCTGTGAATTTTGGAGCTGAACTTTCCCAAAATCTGGAGATGTTATCGAGGCTGGTCCTTGGCTTTGATCTTTGGCAGATGCTCCACAGCAAGAGAGGCTTGAAGGAGACTCATTCCAACAGATCAGAATGTAGAACAAGTTTCTAGGCTTACTGCATTACTACACTTAGATAATGCAAAGGATTCAGAAGAACTCAAACATGAATGGAGAGTTGGGGTTTTCTTGCAGTGCTCACAAATTACTTTGGATTTGTTTGAAGAAATATTGATAGGAACAAGAAGATCAACCTGCCTGAAGTAAAACAAATAACCAAATAAAAACCTATTTGTGCCAAATACCTTCTAACAATTGTCCAAGCCTAATTTATCTCTTGTGAGACTATACCCCCAATAAATCTTCCAAGGTCAGTGAGATCTAGGGTGAAATGCCACAGAAATGCAAGTTACACTGGCTAGAAGTTTGCTGTGGGCAAAATTAACACACACACCCAGTTCTTCAAAGGGATTTAAAAACCACATCTCCCTCACTTGCATTATCTCCTTCCCCTTTAAGAAATGTTCTCGCCCCTTTAAGATGGCAACACTTACTAGTAACAAGCACCAGATTCTAGCAGAAAAAGTGGCAGCTATATGCAATTCAAATGAGAGTGAGAGGTGTTCTCCCACTTTGTCCATGTAAGATCCACATAAGAGAGAGCTATATGGAATAAAAATGAAAGCATGATGTTTATATATGTTCGACTTCCTTGAAACGTGCCTATCCAAATGTCCAACACTAAAGCCCCCCACTAAATCCCCACCTCTAAGCTTTCCTATCACTTTCCCTATCGACTCAACTCTTCCCCCAAATAACCTAACAACCTGGGAAAGTGGAAAAGCTCTCCAGTGTGACCTGCAAGTCTTGGTCTCTAGAAAAACAACAGGGGAAGCAAGAACCATGTTCAAGGACCCCTCACTGAAAGTGCCCAGCCTCCAGCCCCCTCCTATTTAAGCCAAAAGGCTGTTAGACTGAGCACCAGATGCATGATATAAGGAAAGAGGGGGTCATAGAAGTGTGCAGGAACCAAACAATTTAGAGCTTTGTAGGTTAAAACCAATGCTTTGAATTTCCCTGGTGAATGAATCGGAAGCCAGTGCATCTCATGAAACAAGTACAGCATGCTCCCTGGGAGAAGCACCACTGAAGTGACCAGTGTCATTTTGCACTACATGAAGTTTTCAAGTGGTTTCAGGGCGCAGCCCCATGCAGAACTCATTACAACAATCTAGCCTAGCCATGACAATGACAGGAATCACATTGGCAAAGTCCATATATAAGAGAAAAGGTTGCAAAGTTCTGGTCAAGTTAATATGGCCACTGCTGCTATCTGTGTAGATACTTATTTGGCCTCCAATACCTTAGTATCTGAGTGCATCACAATCATTCATTAATGCATCCTCTCAGCCCTCCCTGTGAGGAAGGGGAATAGTATCCCCATTTTACCAATGGCAGAGAGAAATTAAGTGATTTGTCCCAGTCACATTGGAAGTGTGTGGCAGGTCTGAGAACAAAACTCAGGTCTCCTGAATCCCAATCCAGTGCATTTACTCCAAGACCTTCCTTCCTTCCCTGAATCTTGTGGGGGCTGTGGAGAAAGCAAGTTTGGCAAAGGGCCCTCAGTCATCACAGGAGATCCTCCTTACCAGCGGGTAGAGCAAAGGTCAGACTCCTTGCTTTGGAAAGGCCTATTTCCAAACAAGGGTTGTGATTATCTTTAAAAGAGAGAATCACTACATTCCAGGGGGCTTCCTTTTGTTTTGTCAAACAGCTGGAGATAAACCTGCAGAGGACAAAGCCTGTCATTTTGGCCCACAGCTCTTGTGGCATTTCCTGATGCCTGGGTCTGGGAACTGGAGGGTGATGACTGTGAGTGACAGTCATGCAGAGGAGTTAGAACATGGAGTTACCCATCTGTTGAAGTAGTGGGGTAGAGAAACCTTCGGGATGGCCATTTGAACACAGAACTTTTTACCAGAGTTCCGGTATGTTAGATCAATGAGTTATAAGGTGCGCTTTGGTTTTGTCATCAAATAGCTCTGCTTAAAGATGTGCCTCCTTTCAATAAATTGATGAGACTATAGTATCGTGTATCGGTGTCAGTTCATTTCTCTCCCAGACCTATTCCTGGAAACCAAACCTTCCTAACTGATCAGAAGCTGGAATGAGGGCATGGCAACACTACAAAAAGCTGGGCAGGGAATGAATAATATTGTATCCAACCAAAACTACAGGGGAATTTAGGTAGGCATAATACCAACTTGCCCAACTTGGAATCAGTCCAAGACACCTGAGCCAACCACCTCCTTTTACAAGTAGAGCTTTGGGAATGTTCAGTGTCTTGATTTAATGCCACAGAGGGAATTTACTTAGGCAGTATATGCTAAATTGGGGGAATATGAACTGGATGATCTAATAGGTGCATAATTGTTGTGAGCATACTTGGAACCCAAGGGCTGCACCTACCTTTCACATCAGTATCATCCCTTCTTGTTGAAAGCCCAGGTACACACTCCTATTTTTAATTCTAACTTCTTTGATTTGGAGAAATGGCTCCTTATTGTTCACCACCAATAACAACAACCTACAGGTGATCAGCAACGTCCGTGCCTTACAGTTACACCTAGAAAGCAACCTCAGAACATCCTGGGTCCTTAGCCCATTCTCGGTGCCTCCCTCCGTGACTAGCGTCTATAGTTTACTGACCACAAGTGGGCAGAACCTCAGTTTTCAAAGGATGGGACCTCCAACAGACCAGCAGCCTCTAGCACTGTGCTAAGGTACTAATTCAGGCCAGAGTTAGATGAATGAGAGCCATAAACAAACATCACCCCCATCGATTCCTGCAGTACCCTACAATCCAAGACTGAGATGCTCAGAGTTCTAGTTGTTGGCACAAATAAAACATTACACTACATTTTATCAAAGTAATGTACTTCATGTGCACAACATATGATTTTAAACATGGAACACTTATTTCTAAACCAAATATAATCAAAAGCATCATACATTTGCCCTCACCCAGGCTCTGATCCTGCAAGCACTTAGGCATGTGCTTAACTTAATGCATGTGAATAGTTTCATTGAAGCCAATGGCATTGTGACACTGAAGTTTAGCATGTGCATAAGTGCTTGCCACGTCAGAACCACTGGGGCAAGTTTTGCCTATGGATATGCACACAAAGGTACTCATGGACTTCAAGGGGAGCATCGTGCACTTTAGAGAGCAGAATTCGCCTCTTAAAAAACGTTATATTTAAGCTTTAAAAAGGCATCCCTGGCCAGGAAACAAAAGCCACACACAGAGTATAAAGCAGAAAGACCTCTTCCCCATACTGGTTAATTCAAAACCAGCCAACTGGAATTATAGAAAAGTTTATTATTAGTAAACATCAACAGTGAGCTTGGCTCCCCTACAAAACACAAAGATAAAGACATTCCTGCCCTCCAAAGCTTGCATCGGAGAAGTGTATTATTTTCTATTATTTGTATGGCAATGACACGCACAATCCCCAGTTCGGATCAGAGCCCCATTGTTCCAGGGGCTGTATGAAGACATAGTAAAAGATATCCTCTGCCCCCCTTAAAGCTTGCAGTGAAAGAGAGTTTTAAAAAAATCTTAAAGACTCCTTTTGGATCAATTAACAGCCACTAAAGGCTATGTTTCCATGAAGCTGTAAGTGTCTTAAAATAGCAGTTTACTGGAGAACTAGGCTGGCTACGACAAATAAACTCTATAATAAAACAAGATCAAAAACACAAAACACAGCCCCGCTGCTACCCAAACTCTGAGCGCTAGGAGTCGCAAGAAAAGCAATGACCAGAGTAACCTGTCTGATTTCTTCCCCTTAACCAATAGACTTGTTGCTGCCTCTCATTAGCATAACCCTGGGTTATGTTGGCTCATGATGTAAATACTCCTGCCGTAATAATAGTCATTAATAAGGACGGCGGTTTGAGTCTTTTTTTCCAGGGCTGGAATGTAACTGCTGCGGAGAGGGATTGGCTTGTAAAACACATCCTATTATCAGCTGTGATCCAGCTTACAAATTCCCCAGTCCGCGCATCTGCCCAGATGGTCTTTTGGGGGGGGAGATAGGGAGGGAGAAGCGCTTCAGATCGAAGATCATTACAGAGAAGTATCGCTGCTGAGGAACCGATTCTCCGGGTCTGAACAATGGTTTAGCGCCTCCTTGTAAACACAGCCCCGCACACGCGAAAGGAGCCATGCCAGCAGGATTACAATCACTGCATTAAGTCTGCCAAAGGCCCTGGCTACCCCCAACATCTCTTCTTTTCTCTTTATACTCCCCCCGATCGGACCCACTGACGTGTCTGACGTGTGGATGGAGATTACGGGACAATTTGCTTTCTTTCTGTTCTGGTCTCTTGTGTCGCTGGAAAAATAAGCAGCTCCTAGCAGCGAAAGAAAGGGGCGGGGGGGGGGGGGAGGTGTGTGTGTGCACAGCCGGCTTGAGTCTCCAGGCTTTCTCAAGGCATTCGCTCACCAATAAAAGAAGGCTGCAATTGCAGATTCAAGCCACATGCGGTAGTGTGTAGCAATTAGTAGATAAACCGCTGACTAAAGTACTAAAACATGAAGTATTATTGAAGTCAAGGTCAAAAATGCTTCAGTTCTCTTGCAAAATAATAATAATAATAATAATAATAATAATAATAATAAAAGTGGGGAGAAAGAAAGGAGGGCGGGACACTTGCACTTTCCAAGGAAGGTCCAATTTCTGCACACTGTACTTTTTATGACCGTGTTGATTACAGATGAAGGTCCCCTAATTGTCTCACTGCTGGTTTTGCAACTAACTTAATCCGCCAGTTCCTTTATGAAACGGTTCACAGACACATTGAATAACATTCCCCCCCTTCCAACTATCGCTCCCCCCCGCCCCGCCTCCAAGAAACCAGCTAAAAAGATGACACAGGACTTTTTAAAAAATGTATATCTGTGTGTGTTATATATACACATATGGCAGGAAAAGCAGTACTAGAGACGTGTGGCTGCAGGTGACTCAATCTCAGACCAGGAAACACATTAGAAATGGCTGGGAATATAAACACCCAAAACTGCTTATTTCACTCCTCTTTTATATTCAGAAAAGCCTGGCTACAGGCTTTGATAGATAAATAAAGCAATTGCTTTCATGATTATAACTGTCCTGAATGGATTGTCTTCCTACACCATTCAATCTGCTATGAGTATTTACTTTACATTAGTAGAGAGACCCTGCACTGCAGGAGTTTGCTGCTTTTCCCCTGGGTGTCAGTGTCTGAAGCCTTACATCTGCTCTGTGATTGATGGAGCCTTGAATACACGTTATTACTCTTTCACAAGCAGAAATCAAACAGGCTATTAACTACATTACTTCAAAGAACAGTTTCAATACAATCTACTTATCTTAATTGAAACTTTCTTTGTATGGATATTTGCAGAGGAGATAATTTACAGGTGTGTAGCAAGCATCACATTAAGGGAAGGTAAAGTAGAGGTGGATTTATACCATGATTTTTAAGATACACATTTAAAAGCCATTCACGGAACTGGACGCAAAATTTTATTTGAGGTAGTTTCTTGGGGGTCGGCTATCATTATGCCTTGGGGTTGGGTCTCTGCAGCACGAATCTGGTTACAGGACTGCAGGTTTTCAGAACTATCCAAGGCATTGCACCGCAATTGTTAACATCAGAAAAACCTTATCACAGATTTTTTTTTCTCCCTGCAAGGATTACGCAGCATGCAGTACTATGGAGCTCCTACCTTTAACAGACAGTGATACAGTGTTTCCAATTAGATAAAGTACCTTATAGACACTTGGAGACCACAGCTTCAAACAAAACAGAAGTTGCTCAGCTGTTGTAAAAGGTTGTGCATGGGGGGGGGGGGGGGGGGTTAATATACAATAGAGGAATGCCCGGAGGCTTTCTATTGAGGTTTCCTGCATAAATGCTGCTGCATTGCTTATACAGGAAACTGACTCAGTCAATCTTAAATATGATCTTGTCAAAATACTGCAACCCAAGTTCTTTAAAACAAGCTTACTTCAACTACACTAGATGCTTACCAGAACAGTGCACTGCCTAATACACGTATCAGTCACCTCTAATATTAAAGCAATCTTTAAATGCCCTCTGGCCACCAATAGGCATACTATTTAAAGATGGATAAAGTAGGTTAATTTAATTAAATGTATACTATACTTACTGCATGATAAAAGAAAGCAACACTGAAGTGTCATTTAATTCAGTAACCCCATATTCTAATTCAGTAACCCCATATTCTACACTACATACTATAATGATCAGATGAAATTTCGAGAAAAGCTCATTAAAGAGTGATGCCCACAGATCACCTAACGTGGCTATGCTGAAGAATGGAAGAGAACAGTATAAATTGTTATATAGCCTCCTACATCTGGCAGAGTTGTAATATTACTTTAAATTATTAAAATAGTTTTCGACAGCTTTCAGTTCTTTGGCATGGGCTTTTATTTCTTATTGTAATTTGAGTATCTGCCATTTTCTTTCGTTTCTCGCTGTGTGTATAGAAACAAGCTAGATCTTGCTTTTATTACTTCACCATGTTTTTTTTAAATGAGGTTTAGATAATGTTAAATACTCTAATCTTACTGAAATGAGCGCCTGCATTAAGAAAATGTAAAAAAAAATCTATGCTCTAAGCCTCAAGTCACTGAGAATCCACATTTATCACCCCTAGTTCCCCCCCCCCAAACTATTAACTTCAACCATGTGAATATAATTTTCATTAGAGTAATCCTGTTTCAGCTAGACGCTGTGACTAGAGGTGAAATGTTGCGAAAGCGTTAAAAATAGCTTACTAGTAATTTCAACATCCTGTAATTTTATCACAGATCAGGTTTCAACTGTCATACTGTACAGACCTTATTTCCCATATATTACATGTTTACTTTTTAACATGCCAGACCTACTTTGGTAGGATCGGTGCCAATATAATAACATTAGAAGAGAGAAAGCGAGGGTGCACCATTTTACATCAACACTGCGAAAATGCATCTAAAGACTGCTGGTGAAAACATAGGGGCTGGATTGGTGCTGGGCTTTGCCATTTGATTTCATTGCTCACTGTGCCCTTTCCTTGTTCTGTCGCTCTTAAGTTTCTCAATGTTTGCATAATAACCCTGCATGCAAATCTCGTAATGCTTCAGGGCTCCAGGACAATAAATATACACATTTAAAGCCTTTATTGTCTCACGGTTCATGCCCCCGGTTTTAAACAGCTTAATTTCTAGTTGTATTTAACTAGTTTCCAAATGGATTTTTTCCCTCTCCTCCCCCTCCTCCCGGTTCCAAACTATTACTGAGGTAGCGCTCTAGCTCTCTCCTGTGTGTGTGTTAAAGTCAGTATTTCTGCAGCACTTGGTTATATAAACACATTATGATTTGAGATCGCCCTTGGCAGAGATCAGCATTGTAAACACGTACTAATGTATATACATCAAAATTAAAGTATGCACACGCAGATCTGGGAGCAGCCTGAATTCATATTCCGAGAAGACCCACTGCTCCCATTTATTGATTTAGCATGCATCGTTTATTGTTCCATTCCCTATATGCAGTAGCTGTCCGTTCAATATTATTTGCAAAATCCAGTGATTGTGTGTGTGTGTGTGTGTGTGTGTTCATTAGTCTCGTCTTTTTTTCCAAAGCGAACAACTGCATTAATATTTATATGTTTATATAATCGATAACCCACTTTCTTCCTTTCCCACAGAAAACAGGCATCAAGCAGCTAATGTAACAGATTAAGTTCCTTGAAAATATGACAGTGAGGGAACGTCATTTAACTATCAAACAAATCTACATGTCTAATAAAGGCAAATCTGCTAAAGAGAATTAGAAAGACGAGCTGCGCCCCAGAATCTCTGCAGGAAATGTTCTTTATATTAGACATATACAAGCAGGTCCTGTCAGATCCGCAGCTGAACAGGGCAGCTTTTCTGCCTATCAAAAATGAAACGGTGATGCTATCCATCATCATTGGGACTTTGCAGGAATTAACTCATGTCCCCACACAGGCTCCAGCTTTGCAATATTTTTTTTAGGTTTTAGATCTCAATTTTGCCTTGATCCATCCGCCCTTGTCCTATGCTTTGACTCAGCCCCCGTCCCATGTTGCCAATTTGATCAGGCAGCAATTGGGGGAAAAAACTCGTCGTTTCCACACCTCTGGGAAATTGGGGGCCAGGAGAAATATTGGGCTGCTTTTCTGGTCATTTTGGGTGAGCTGGGAAGGCGAGGTTCAGGTTTTATATTGAGGGTTCGGGCTGGCTGCTGGAGGAGAGAGCTTTACCCTGCCAGGACCTGATGCAATCCATTCAAGCCAACAAGTTTGGAGAGAATGTTGAGTTCAATCAATTCAGAACGTCGAGATGGAGCCCAACTCAGTCCAGGTATTCGTCTCTCCTCCGCTTCTCTGCTCCGACCCCCCCCCCCCAGCCCCAGCCCCCCACCCTCCGGCCCCCGCCCACAAACTTTCCACCAAACTTTCCCCCTCTGCACCCCCAAATGGCATTTCCCCCCTTTATAGATTCCTTCACTGATCATACATAGGCACGGATTATTATTATCACGGTGATGATGATTATTTTTCCCGTGGGGGGGGGGGGTTCTTTGCTGGGTACTGCCAGACTCCTTATTTTAGATGATGATATTCCCACCTTAAGCCTGTGTGTGTTTGTGATCTATATACGATTGCCTGTCTTATTTATTATGATGATTATATTTATTTTATTGACTTGATTTTTTTTTAATTCCCTGCAGTGGGTCGGCTCTCCGTGTGGTTTGCACGGTCCTTACATTTTCTACAAGGCTTTTCAGTTCCACCTTGAAGGCAAACCAAGAATTTTGTCCCTTGGCGACTTTTTCTTTGTAAGATGTAAGCCAGAGGATCCGATTTGCATAGCGGAGCTCCAGCTGTTGTGGGAAGAGAGGACTACCCGGCAACTTTTATCCAGCTCCAAACTTTATTTCCTCCCAGAAGATACTCCCCAGGGCAGAAATAGTGACCATGGCGAGGTGGTAAACATATCTCACTCTGTCTCTCTCTGTGTGTGCGTCTGTGTGTATCTGTGCGGATTTTTCCTCCCCCCGTAATGTTTATTAAAGGACAGGATTGAAATGTTCCCTTCTGCAGGCAACGTAAGACTCTTTTAAAGGGGTAGTGCCACAAACAGGGGCTTGAGCTGTTTGCCATTGTAAGAGTTTCGATGGCAGCTCTACCGGCGGGGAGGGGGGGATGCTCTTTAAAAAGCCACAATCAAATAACTTGGGGGGAGGGGGGATTTAAGGATTTTTTTTTAATGATTTTTTCCACTTCTTGCTGCTGCTGTGTGAACGTCACATGCTTTGGTGTTTTGTGTGTCCCCCCCCCCCCCCCGTTTTCAGTGTCTGGTTGAGGAGTGGGGGATTTGGTGGATTTAGATATTGTTAACATTTTTTTAGTATTTGATATGTTTAAGAGGGCGGAAATTACGAAATGGAGGCTGAGTGAGATCAAAAGCTATTGAGCTGGCAAAGACGTGTTGAATAAAGTGATAAATGACAGGTACTGGAATAATACATTCAAATAACTTGCAGAGATGCCTGGGCGTATTTCAAAGCAGTCATGTAACCAGCACAAACACGTTAAGCATTAACAACGATCTCTCTTTTCTGGTGCATTTCACTAGATGTGTTAGTTTAAAATTACTATGAAAAAAAGTGGACGTTTTCCAGAAAGACCGGTGGGTGGGTGGAAGGGAATGAGTTAAAGGCTAATGCTGAAGTCAAGCTGTTTCGTTTTACAGTCCCCCTGAGTTACTTCTAATAGGGAGAACCCATTGTCAATTTCATCCTGGAAAGTTTGATTAGAAGTACCCCATAACTGCAAAGCTAAGGTCTGGAGCCCAGATTGCGTTTACAGTGTATTCTTCTAGCTCTGTAATTTCATGTATGACCGCAATTTTGCTGGCTACTCTAGTCAGCTGACTGCACTGTTATTGAGGAACTATTTCAGTGTGGTGTACAAACGGCGCTATGTTTATGCGGAGAGATGGCCAGTTCAAAAGCGCTCAGAAATAGCCAGATGTGGCTGCAATAATATTTCAGCTGCCTAAAGTGCAAGCATGGGGGGAAATGACTGGAAGCCTTCCTTATCTCCGCAATAAGCCCCCATACAATCCGAGCTGCCAATTCCTTCAACAGTCCATAGGCTGATGGAGTTAATTGTAGTTTTTCTCAAGCTCCCCCCCTCCCCGAAGTATCGAGTTACCCATTCCTATTACATGCTACTTAATTACTGTAACCTTTCAAACATTCCCTTATAAATTGCTTCTTCTGAAATAAATATGTAGTTCAGCTGTCTTACTTTTTTTTTAAATTGCCCATCTTTTCTGATGTCAATAATTAAGACATTTTGGAGCATGGAGAGGGTATTGAAAAACATTAACAGGTTGACCTCTCTTCCACTGAAAGTGCCTCTGTCCCCTCCCCCTGTCCAACTTTCCTGTGCAGCTGTCTCTCTTCCCCTCCCCCTCACTACTACTTATTATTTGCTTTTCAAATTTATTACTTCAACATGGGCTGTGATCTGGAAAAGGGGAGGATTAAATATCCAGAAAAGACTACAAGTGTAATAGACATTCTGCTAAACCAGACAGGAAATCATTCTGAATTTTATTAGATATTTTGTGGTAACTTCTTTTGAAAATGTATTTGAAACATTTCTTTTAATCCTCATCTCAATTTACCACTTACCTATTTTAATTTCTGTGTTCGCAATTTAAATTGAGGACTCTCTTCTTAAGGATAAAAAAAGATGACAGTGAAGGATGGAGGTTCTAAAATTGCTGGTGGTGAATATTTAGAAGCCATACTCCTGTGTGTGTGTGAGTGTTTTAAATGAAAGAGTTTTGGATGAGAGGGGTGGGAAATGGGACACAAATCATTTTAATATGCTTTAATGATCAGCTCATGTTACTGTGGTATGAACATCAGAGAAAATTAATCCTACCATTACATGTAAGAATGTTCCTTCTATGCAGTAATTCTCAGCTGCATGTACATTCATAATATTATGCATGATTTGATTTTTTAAAAATGCAAACACTGATAGTAATTAGCTGTATGATTATACTTGTATATTTCATTAGGGCTTTAACTGATGTCATTCTGAATTATTCAACCATATGAAAACAATTTTCATTTGAGATAATGGCATGCCTTGGAATTATGCAAATGATTATTGAATTGTATAGAATAATTATGACAAATGTAAAGCAGGTAGAAAGTTTCCTAATGCAGGACTATTTTACACCCCAATGATGTCATTTCCCCTCTGGCCTAAGTTAGTCATTCATTAGCAGAGTAGCAGCCGCAGCAAGAAATAGCAACAGCTCACAGAGATACTTCTTTGGCAGAGAGCCTACAGAAACTAGCATTTAGAGCCAGGGCCTAGAGAGGGCAACATAACACTCCCATTAAGAAATGTACTTTGTTTTCACTTACTCCATTAACTTGTTTATATACATTGACATGATTTTTTATCATTGATTTTAAATAGTTTTGAATGATAAAACCTGTTCATAAATATGCAGCTAAAAGACAAAAGGCTGCATACTGATTGGCAATGTGTTACTTAAGGAAACATTTTACATATTGTATTAGTATGTAGCACAGTTATTTTAAGTCACTAAACCAGAGTAATAATTCTTTTATGTAAATGACAGCCACATCTAGTCCTAAAGCACAGGCAGAGCTGTGTTTAGAATAGAGATGTTTTGTAACCCTTTGTATGTCTTCTGTGTATGGAAATGCTATTCTTGAAATACAGGTAATTTATAACAATAGAGAAGACATCCTTCTTGGTTTAAGAAAATATATGGATTTAAACTCCCTATCTTGCATTCAGAAAACTGGTATAAAGTGAGGTTGCACTTTTATGTGTATTGTAAATCTGCTGTATCAAAGGTTTTCTGTGATGTCAGAGGTCAAGAGAGGCACTTGCTGTGAGTAAAATTGTTGATTTAGCAGAGCAACTGGTTTGATCGTAAACTGTTGATCAAGCCAGTCAGAGGTATAATTATTGTCAGGAGCAGACATCCTCACTAGTTTGAGGATTAGGAGTGCCAGCCTTTTCTAAATGTGGTGTCTGCAGTACTAATGAACGTAGAATCATAGAAGGTTAGGGTTGGAAGGGACCTCAGGAGGTCATCTAGTCTAACCCCCTGCTTGAAGCAGGATCAATCCCCAATTTTTTCCCCAGATCCCTAAATGGCCCCCTCAAGGATTGAACTCACAACCCTGGATTTAGCAGGCCAATGCTCAAACCACTGAGATATCCCTCCTCCCAACTGAGCTATCCCTCCCCCAATTTCTTACCCTTGTAATATTCAGTCAGCGGCTACTCATAGAGGAAATAGCGAAGTGTGTGTGTCATGGTTCTGTTACTCAGAAATTACTGATGGCATATTTTATCTGATTGCCAAATGTTTGAGCTAATCAGAGATGGGTGTATACAAAAGGCTTTTTACAAAAGGCCCGTTTATCCATCAGCCATATCTATATTTAACCATCTGTACTGGTAAAACTGGATTTTGCTAATACACAGGCTCTATTTTAAGCATGTTTGCAGTTCCCTTGATGCCAGTAGAACTACTCATCTGCTTATAGTTAAGCATGCTGGATGAGGCAGTAGAGCGCCATCATACAATCAAGCAAACAAAATTTAGCTGACTTCAAATTGAATTTTGAATGTGTAACAAATGCAGGATCAGTCTCTTCCTTAGCTGAAAGTGTCGGTACTAATGTCACAGAATTGACCTCTCTGGCTACACCCATGAAACCCGAGTTAGAGGCATGGAAATGAGAGCAGAACAGAGCCCTGTATGTCAGGCTTATGTTGATGTTCTCTCAGTGCGCTCTTGGTGTATGTCAGTGAGAGCAGTGGGATGGCTGACATTGCGTGAAAGTACCACACCGCTATTTTCTCTCTAATCACCTGGGCAGGACGGCTGAGGTTTGCCTTCTGGCATAGTATAAGGTGGTGGTGTCCTCCAGCTCTGTCCTCCAGCTCTGTAGGTGCCCCGAGATCCATGGGGAAAGCTTTCAGGTCCTGGGGCATTCACAACACTACTCTTTGAGACCCCATAGGGAATCAGGTTGCCAGGAGTTCCGGAAATGCCCCACAGCCAACTCCTCTAGGCCCCATCCCGCAAAGCACTTAAGTACATACAGTACTTAACTGAGCACAGGACTACTCCTTTTGAAGTCAGTTGGACTAATCACGTGATGATAGTTCAACATGTACTTAAGTGCTTTGCTGGATTGAGGCCTCAAGTACAGCTGAAAGTGTCAAGTGGGAGTTTGTATAAGGGCAGACTGGATCAATATAATTTGATGTGGCATGGGGCAGGGGAGGGAAGGTTCCTAACGGATTTGCAGGGAACTGATGCCATGAAAGCATCCTTGACTCTGCCTCCTCCAAACCCTTCCTGCCACCAAATCTACAGTCCTGGCTCAAGCTCTCCCAAGCTCAGTCTACACACACCCCAGCAGCATGTAGCTCCAAACGGGTGGCACTCACATGGGTCAGATGAAACTGGGGATGATGCCACATTGGCTTAACCACACCTCACAAACCCAACAGAATTGTAGTTAAAGGTTTCTGCCGATTTTCTGCTCATTTAACCCTCTCCAACACAAGTCGCAGCAGGGATAATTTGGCCCTATAACACGATTGACCTTTTTTGAGAAGATATTCGAGAGAAGAATGCTTGTTAACAACTTGCATTTTCATGTTTTTAAAGCTGTCAGCATAAATTAGCCTATTCTTTAAAAAATATGAAAAGCAGAGTTCATTAAAAGTAGGCATGGTATTTGATAGGAAGTGTACATGCTAAAAATATTAATTTTCTTAGTCTGAAATGTCACTCTTTTGAATACATTGTTGTTAATTTTACTTCTACTTTACTTTAAGTGAATTTATCTAAATCTAGTTTTAGTAGAGATCAAACATTGACTCAGTCTCTCTTACCAAATGATGATCTGATCTTCTACCTTTACTCATGCAAGTAACCCTTACTAACACAAGTAGTCTGCATGAGTAAGAGTTGCTCAGATGAGTAAGGGGAGCAAGGCCACCACCCCTGTTTTATTACACATCAGACAGAATTTTGTATTTTCAGACTATTTTTTTTAAATTTTACTCTGTTAAAAAAGGTGTAATTTATAATAACAAGACTGATTTTTTTCAGAAAGTTTTGGAAAGCAACAAGTTTCCAAATCTTAATGGGCAGCAGATTTAAAACAAACAAAGGAAGTATTTTTTCACATAATTTTTACAGTCAACCTGTGGAACTCCTTGCCAGAAGATGTTGTGGAGGCCAAGGCTATTAGAGGGTTCAAAAAAGAACCAGATAAGTTCATGGAGGATAGGTCCATCAATGGCTATTAGCCAGGATGGGCAGAGATGGTGTCCCTAGCCTCTGTTTGCCAGAAGGTGGGAATGGGTGACAGGGGATGGCTCACTTGATGATTACCTGTTCTGTTCATTCCCTCTGGGGGACTTGGCATTGGCCACTGTTGGAAGACAGGATACTGGGCTAGATGGACCTTTGGTCTGACCCAGTATGGCCGTTCTTATGTTCTTACATTCTTAAATTTATCATTTTTTCATTGAGGGTCAGATTCTTTCACCTTTACAGATGCTGAGCAGTAACATGCTCCTCAAAGAGTCTCCCTGATTTCAATGGGATTACTTAGATGAGTAAGTGAGTAAGGGTGGCAGAATCTGGGCCTTAAGCAACTAATTGCAGTCTTATACGCATGGTCACGTATTGCCACCTTTCCTGGAAAACCTCCTATGTCGCTTGCATATGAATGGATTTTCTCAAGATCTGTAAGGATTGGTATTCTCTTAGTTGAAATTAGAACTGAGTCCTTCCTTAGACTTCAGAAGGGATATCTTGCACCAGGTCTATCCACACCAATAAAGTCAACAAATATGCAGAGTACAATTATTAAAGGGTGCTTTAAAAATCAAGCTCATAGCATCAATTGCCAATGTATTGTTGCTCAGATTAATGCAGCATTGGAAATCAGGTACACTGTAATAGCAATGTTAGAGATATGATATTCCTCATAAAAGATCATGGTTTTGGTAATTGCATATCCACTCTTTATATTTTTGTCTCTCTCACTACCAGTAACATACATTGGCAAAGGAAGAAGAGGGAAATGACATTACTCAGTGAAGCCACATGTTGCTAGCCATTAGCCAGCAATCTGGTGTCTATGGCCACTTAAGCAGATTTTTTTCCCCTTACCTTTCATTTCTCAGTGTATTCAGACTGTAAAATGCACCCACTGCGCTCCATAGTCGCTTTTCCCAGCCTGATCAGTGGCACTAAACATTAAACTCTTGTCTTTTGAGAATAATAGGCTTTACATGCTACACCCTCAAGCATGTTGAGATACTGTGCAGGCTGGAAAATAAAAATGTTCTAATTGTGTCTTTTAAATAAGCATAGGAGTGAATTAATTAGACTATATTTTGTCTTTAGTTGCTTAGTTACACAATAGTATTCCTAAGCACAAGTAAGATAAATTGGCTCTTTTTGTGCTGCTTGTCCCTTAATCATAATTACTGTATTGCTCAGGAGAGTAAACCATACATAGGTTTTGCATTTTTAATAATATTCAAACAATATGCATATGATATAGAAAGTATGTTCTTGTTCAAGTTCTTATGTGCTTTTATTCATGAAGAAGTTCTACTATGATGGGAGCAGTATTTGCATTAGTTGCCCAGAGATATAGTTCTGGGAAATGCATAACTGAAATATTCTTGAAATGCCTATTCTGGCCCTTTCATTCATATTCAAAATAACAATGCCTCACATCTTAAAACAATCATACGTATTTGATTTAAGAGATTTTTCTTTGTGTTTATGTGTGTGGGTTCACACCCTGTTTTAACCCTGTAGAGACTAGACGAAGGTATGATTGATAGTGTCATATCAAGTTGAGCTTTTTATTTTGTAGCTAAAATGTAGTCAGAAGGTCAGAAGGACATTGGCATTTTATGGCATTTATCCAGTGACATTAATATTTGGCAGCCATCCATGTTTCTATGTGAAGGTGCCAGGGTTATACATAATAGAGTTTGCTTTCATTTTCAAGGTATTTTATCCTGTCTGAACAAACTAGCCTCTTTTAGGGCATATTGTGATGGAGCTGTCACTGGCGAGCTAAGAACTTTCGTTTCTTTCTGCACTGCACAGTGTTGGTTCTGAATGATGGGCAAATTGATACAGATATTGAACAATGGAAGATTCTGGCAAGAAACCCACTGTAAATGCTCAGTAGATGTATGTGAAAATTGGCTCCATTGTTCCGTTGTATGAAAAGCAAGTAAATTATTTACAGATATTTGCTAATTAAAGCATGTATTGTTTTACCAGCACAATAGAATACAATACAACAAAAGACAAAAGAATAGGCTTGCATAATTTAAATCTGCTAATGCAATGTACTCTTTGTTTAGAAAAATATAATTATGTAATCCACAAGGAAAGCTTTTCAAACTGTAACAGTACTAGGCAAAATTAGCAATGAAATGCTTGTCAACTTGCCTAAACCAAAACAACTACCTGAGATCTGTAGGCCATCTGATGAGAAAATATTTTGAGTGAAACCTATTTTCTCCTTGGTCATAACTTCTATCTGCACTGGCAGATATAAATTCAATTTGAACTTCTGTTCAGAAACCCCCCCCCAGGAGTTGCTATAGAAATCAGAAATCTAAGTGCACTCATCCCTCTAAAAGCCCCCCCTCCCTTCACAGACCAGCTTTACTCATATTCCACAAAGAGCCGGTAACGCTCCATTCCTTATCATTTTATGTGATTCCTTTTGCAAATGCTGAATCATGAAGAGGAGTTTGTACAAAAGATGTATTAATGCCAAGGGAATAGAATCCCACATCGTTTTAATTATGTTACTCTACGCAGATCCCTCATGTTGTGTCTTTGCCTTGTTTATGGACCCCAGTAGGCTTAGAGCTATATTATAGGTCCTAATGCTCCCAGGTTTTGCATTTTTGAATATAATTAAGTTGCAAACAAATATGTAAACTAAACACATGCCAGTAGGCAGATCAGAGAAATGGGAGCAACACCAGTCACCTGTATTAAATAAGATCTTTGTTGCCCTTTAAAATTGGCTAAGGATTACAGATCAAAGGTTTTAGCCTAGCTTTTTAAAATTCTCCTGTGTCACTTAATTTTCTGTGCTATATGTATTTACAGTTAGACTTTATACAGTGCCCTCAAGTGCTTGAATGAAAAATGGTGGCCATATAAATGTAATTTTGAGGTGCATATGCTTCACTCCCAGCACACTTGCCTCTTCTGGGTGACTAACAAGTTAGTTGCTTAGTCAAGAAAGCAGTCTGCCCAGATGCCCTTCAAAATGCATGAGTATGTGCTGGAATCACTGTGTGCCAGAGGCAGTGGGAAGGTTGTTTGGGTATGATGTGCTGAATGAGGAATTTAAGTGGAAAGTGAAAGTGAAAGCATTATCCTCTTGTTAAAGCACACTACTGGTCAGTCAGTTCACCTCTGGCTCTGCCACTGACTTACCACGTGACCTTGGGCAAATCACATAATTTCTCTGTGCCTCACTAAACACATCTACAAAATGGGAGGAATGGTACCTACCTCATTTAGTTGCTGTCAGGCTTGTGGCTTGATGCTGTGGAAATGCAAAGTATTTTACTGATTAAATGACAGCCCAAGCCTTTATGTGCTCTAGAGATGTAATGTAGTATCTATTTTGCCACTGTAAGGCAGCTTTGCCCTGCTACATTAAAGTAAACTGTATGTTGCTACCTCTTCTGTGACCTTCCTAACGCCCAGTGCTCTCTGCTGCTGTTGACCCTGCACATTAATGGTAGATAGGATGAGGACACACTTTGGAGCTTCAGCTTCTGAGATGAGGATTGTTAATTTTGGTCCCTCCAAAAAGCAAAACCCTTCAGGAATAGAGCCATAAACTCCACTAGCTGATTTATCGCCTTGTTGTCTTAAATAGTATTTGCCTACAATGGCCACAGTAAATAAGCTTGAAGGGGGAAAAAGATAGGTGCTCCCTACATTGGAGAGGTTGTTTAAGAATGATTTTCTCCTATAAAAATGTTCCTTGCCCCTTTAATACTCGTGAGGTCACTGGAGGAAGGATGGTTTTGTGGGTAAAGCTATTGGCTGGGACTCAGAAGACCTGGGTTCAGCTCTGTCACAGACTTCAGGTGTGACCTTAGGTAAATCATTTAATTTCTCCGTGCCTCAGTTCCCTCTCTGTAAAATGGGGATGATACTTCCCTAGCTCACAGGGATGTTGCAAGGATAAGTTCATGATTAATATATGTGAGGTGCTCAGACACTATGGTTATTGGGCCCACGTAAGTAAGTGTGCAGGGATCTATAGTAATCTGCAGAGCATTGGTAGCTGACGTTAAAGCTGCATGCACAAATTTCTTCGAGATTTCCATTTGTTTATAAATCGATCATTTAAGATAATTTCTCCCCTTTCTTCCCCTCCCCCCCTTTGGACACGCACTGTGGTCCTAACATCTACCAAGCGATCTAAGATGTGCACCCAATTCCAGAGGCAAGAACAACAATTTTGTATAATTTACATGAGGGTCGTGCAGTGTCAATTTCCATCTAAATTACAGAAAAATCAAAACTACATGAGGTGTAAATAAAGAGGATAATAGAGCCCTTTATATCAAAATGAAACATACAGTTCTATTATCCTTAGCGAATGTAGTCCATAATAGTCTAATTGTGTTTTGTGCTCCTGTGGGTGAATGTGTTTTCAGCAACAATGCACTGGGTTGTAAAATATGCATCCCCAGCTATCTACTGTGGTAAAGGTTTCAGTAAAAAGGCTGAAGATGTTTTTCTCATGCAAATTATACTGATCAGATAAATGGCACACAGTGTCTCCTATAATTATCAACAACAGTTTTTACAGTATGTCTCCTGTTTCCCTAGGCCATATATTTGATGTTACAAGATCAGTAATTCAGTAGACAGCCGAGCAGGTGTTCAAATCACTCCTGACCTCCAGAATTCTTTAAATGACCCCTGGAAGCACTGGAGTGAAAACATTCTCAGCGTGTCAAAGTTTTGAGATATCTTAGTTGCCATAATTATTTAAAAACTGCCTTCGTTTCTTTAAAAAAACCCAACTCCTACTTATGGGCAGCGAGTGAGAAGTAGTGATGTACCGTGTGCCCGCTTAGAATAAAGTTGTACAGTCGCACCAAGCCTCCCTGTGGTGATCTGCCTTCCAAGAGTTAATTTTTCTTTAAAAAATAATAATAATAATCTGCTTTAAACTGTTCTAACTACCTGCTCTCTTTCCTTCGATGTAAGCATTCCAACCATCTGCTGAGTCGGGCAATATAGGGTTTTGTGCTTTCAGGAGGCTCTGACGGTTGCTTAGACAACAATGACATATTTTAGCATAATGGCTCTCAAAGAGGTACCATCCCTTTTTACTGAACTTCTCCTCTGAAAATAATAATCGGACACCTTCAGTTGGGTTAAAAAGAGAATGTAAGAAGGATAATTTGTAATAGTGTCTTTTCTAGCCCTCTCCCCACACCTCGGCTTGATAGTGGCAAATATTTTACTTCACTCTGGAGTCTTGTAAGATGTATTGCAATTATAAGCTGACTAGATACCACGTTTTATTGGAATAGAAGAAAAAAGTGGCTCCTTTTATAGGCAGTTATTTCAAGATTTAGATAACTGCATGGACAGGGGAAACATTCCCATTGGCTGGTCAATATTCTTAAGGGGGCAGCAGAGATAAATCTAATTCCCAAGCAGAGTTGAAATTCACCTCTTTCTATCACAAACCTAATTTCATTGTTGCAGGAAAAATTTGTAAATGTTGCCTTCATTAAAGTCTTGCCATGCAATGGGGATCTCATAAATATATCTCTTCAGAGCATAGTTAATCTCATATGAGTTGAATATTTTTATGCTGTAATCAACTTGGGTGGTTTTTCGTGTTTCTATGGAGATATAATTATGGATGACATAAATGGTATACAGCAGATTTCTTTAATCTTCTAAAGGTTTGGTAGTCGTAAGTCACTGCATAGCTGGTTTTTATTTATTTAACATCTCTATTCATTTGTCATCTTGTTTCAAGGGTTTCTTCATAACCAGGGAGTCTAGAAAGAGATATACAACAATGTATGTCAAATAGTTAAGAAGGCTTCACTGTGTTAGTGATTCCAGGATTTGTTGGTTTTCTGAGGGAATCCATGCCCTCAGGAGATTAATAATTTGGTTGTGCCTGGTACCTTGAAAAGCCATGGAGGTGCTCAAGGGGCACTCTACTATCATTACTTGCATCATGGAGAAATCAACTCCTTTTGAAGAAATAGTCCTGTTTATTTTCATTTTCTTGCACAAAAGATGTTCCTTCTAGTTTGGATTTTAACGTAACACCAGAGAACAGAAATATGTGTAGTTGGTTTGGGTACTGAAATGTTGAAAGGTGCCATGTAAAACCAAAGGCCAAGATTTTAAAAAGTGACTAGTGATTAGGGGAGCTTCCATTTTTAGATGCCCAATTTGGAAAACTTTAAAGCAGCCTGGTTTTTGTTCGGTTGGTTGGTTTGGTTTTCTTGTTTTAAGAAAGTAATGAGCACTTATCCTTTGAAAATCAGACCCCTTTAAGCTGTCTAACAGTGAGCACCGAACAGGTGAGGCTCCAAAATCACAAGTCAATTCTTGGAAATGTTAATCAAAATCTATTTTGTTTTTAAGGATAAATGTTGATTCTTTAGTATTTAGAACTTGTTACACTGATTATCTGTTTTTTGCTATTTGAAATCCCCCTAAAGAGTGTGGGTGTTAGATACAGTGAAGCTTTGGCCCACACAGCACTGGGCATACCCAGGGCACAGCATAAGCACTGGCCCTTCTCACCAATATGGCTTTTCATTCATAAAACTCAAAGTGCTTTACAAAGACGGATAAGCATAATTAGTATCCCCATGTAATAGATGAAAGAGACTGAGATAGTGTGAACTTGGGCAATTGCACTGTCAAGGAGAGAGCTGGGACTAGAACCCATGTCTGCTACTCTAGTATCCTATCCAGTGGCCCAAACTGCCTTTTCGGGAAGAAATTCCACATTGGTAATGGATACAAAACACAAGGTTTAGCTTTAAAAATGTTGACGGGACAAACACACAAGCTGACTTTTGAACCAAATGTGCTTTTTGGAAACTTTAAAACATATGCATACCCAAGTCATCAATCTGGGTTGTAAATTTGCTTTTCCCTTAATATTAGTTTAATCTGCCTGAGGGGAGAGAGAGACTGAATATTTTTCAAACTAATTGACTCTGTATGGTTGGTTCCCATTGAAGTCACTCCGCATGGGTAAAGGAATCTATCTATTCATGGAGTCAACTGCAGGAATCAGGACTTAAGTTTCTGCAGTTAGTTATATCAGACTGGTTTCAGAGTAGCAGCCGTGTTAGTCTGTATTCGCAAAAAGAACAGGAGGACTTGTGGCACCTTAGAGACTAACAAATTTATTTGAGCATAAGCTTTCGTGAGCTACTGCATGCATCCGATGAAGTGAGCTGTAGCTCACGAAAGCTTATGCTCAAATAAATTTGTTCGTCTTTAAGGTGCCACAAGTCCTCCTTTTCTTTTTATATCAGACTGTAACCTGAATTATTTACCACAGTGGAACATATTGATAACACCACTGTGGAGAAACTCAGATTTAAGCACTTTTTCAACCATCTCATCCAGGATAAATATTTCTAAGCACTCTATCTGAAGCTGTGGTTCCAATCATTCAATCGCGTAGCTCTTACTCACCCTGGTGTGCACTTATTCATTTGATTGAAGTCAGTGAGGCTACTTGTAGGAGTGAGTAAGTGCTGACCATCATGAGTAAGAGTTACAAAGTCTGGCCCGTAGCTGGCATTGCACATGTCAGGGCTAACCGCATGGGTCTGCAAAGGGACTAATCCAGAGCCTACTGAACTTGATGAAAAAGACTCCCGTGACTTTCAATGGCTTTGAATCACAGTGAACAGAATGGGGAAAAAAAAAAAAAGTACAGCAAGAGAGAGCATGTTTAAATGATGTTTTTATTTAAGAGGAGGTTACACAAAACAGAAAGATGTACTTGGTTTGTGCTTTAAAGCATGAAATAGCCTGGTATCTTTTGCCATTAATTAGCTGTGCAAATATTACTGTGTTGCTCACTAAACACCCACTTTGTGGCTTGTCAGATTATCCCAAACTGGGAAGGAATCATTGAAATATACAGACAGGGGGGGGTTGTATTTTTCAGTTTAAAATTAATTCAAATTTATTTGCCTCGTAGAATGTACTCATGACAAATGGTATGGGCTGGCTTTATGGGTGGGTGATGTGGGCAACTGCCCAAGACACTGTGGTTCAGAGGGCACCATGGTCAAGAGGCAAGGAGCGGGGTGGGCCTCAGGTGCAAGGCCGCAGAATGGAATTTGGAGCAATGAGGGTGCCCGGGGGTGATGGGGAGATGGCTGGGGAGGCAGCAGGGGCCAGGGGCACTGGGTGGAGTCGGGGGAGGCAGTGGGGCCTGGAGATGATGGGGGAGGGAGCCCAGGGAGGAAGCGGGGGCCAGGGGTGCCAAAATACAAGTTTGCCCAGGGCATCATTTGTCTAAGGTGGCCCGGCAAATGATACATCAAGAGAAGGCAAATTGTTGGTTAAATTCACAACAGAACCTTAGAAGCTATTTTAAATACTTAGAAAAAAAATCCAGGAATCTTGTTTTTAACTTGCAAGAGTATTGGATTCAAAACCAAAGCTGGACCCAGCTGTCTCCTTAGCCTTATATTTTAATGGTCAAGATGGGTGTTTGTGTTTTATTTAATGGCCACAAGTAGGCTTTGAAGTTAATACCCCCAGTAAGATAAATGTGGAAAGTTCACACCTCTGGTGGTGCTGTTGAGTCAACATTTAGGGCCGCAGACTCGAAAACCCTGCAATGCTCATGAAGGACGCCATCACAAAACAGGATTTCTCTACAGTGGTAAAAGTGAGACCTGTAACTCACTGCCAGCACAGCTCTTCCAGTTGAATTGGGAATAGCTGTAGTGTAGACAAGGCTTAGCTGTTTTTAACCACCGTGCTTCGTAACCCCATTGCTGCCCCATTGGAGAATTACATATCTTCTTTGCTTGTTTGTTTCTTGACAAACAGAGAAGGGCTTCAAACACCGAGAGTATCAGAAGCCCAAATTTTCCATACACGGATCTGGATTTCCCCTGCTAAAAACTCGTCAGGATATCTTTATTCTAACAGGACACTGAACAAAATAATTATTGGTCCACAAACTGTCCTTTTCTATATAAAAATATTTGCAATAAAGTCAGTGAAATGCTGTAGGAACCAATATAAATATTCTTTCCCCTGGTTTACTTTAAGATTAACTGCCTGGCAAATAAGAATGCACTAAGACAGGGAGTGCCTGAACATAAATGGTTGGTTCATGAGCCCACTTGAAGGGTTGTGTTCCAGTTTAATGTGATGTTGGATAATGTAGCAACATGGAGATCTGCATTGGTTTGGATCAGTGCAGGGACAAATTCTGCCCCCGAGAATAGTTCAAAACTCCCAGATGAGTTCAGTGAGACTGTTGCATGAGTAAAGACTGCAGAATTTAGGTTATAGTGTTTATATATTAATAACACAACGGGACAGATTATAGCGGCTCCAGTGCCTAAGCACTGGGTAGCCCCTCCACCTCCAGCCCTCCTTCACCAGAGGTACTCAGAATGCTATATCCATACGTCCCCAAGTGTAGTTGTGAGGTCATTAGCATTGTCAGAGGAGGTGTGTTTGGGCAGGCTGGGGTCATGGCAAGGCCAGCACCCTATGCACAATGGCAAGTGGCAGGAAACCTTTCCTGGAGTAATCACATCACATCTGTTAGACGGGGTTACCAATGGCTGCTAGTGTTCTGACTCCTCTGGGCACCAGAAACATTCTATCCATTCTGCCTACCTCTGCCATGCTTTCCTCTAGGCCCCCAGCAAATTCTGACTCCAGTATCCTTAACCTGAGACATAACTCCTATTGAAGTCAGAGGAGCTTTTGAAGGCAATGGGAGTTTCTGCTTCATAGAGACTGTAGAATCAGGGCCTTGAGATACAATTGGCTGCAATTCTGAATCATTTTCATCTTGTTCACAACAAACTCAGGGGCGTGATGCAATCCCTTTGATACGACTCCCCTAAGGAAGCATTAGGAGGAAACTCAGCAAGGTGAACCCGGAGGACTTTCCGAGTCCCTTTGTCCCCTTTCTACTGATTCTACCGTGAGATGATATGGCCTTGGCTATTGGCCTATGACATTCACAGTGTAGGTCCTGATTCAAGAAGATACTTATGTACATGCTTAACTTTAAGTATGTGGGTAGTTTCATGGAGGTTAATGGGGTTGCTTATGGGTGCAATTCTCAAAAATCTAAGGGAGATTCCTGTCTTCACTTAGGCAGTTCAGTGGGACTTTTGTGCCTTTCTCCCTTTGGTATTTTTGAAAATCCCATCCTAAGTGTTTAAAATTACATGTGCATATAGGTACTTTCCTGAATTCATGCCAAAAGCATTCATCATTGGCCTAAATCTGCTCCCACAATAATCAGTTTACTATTGACTTTGGTGGGAGCAGAGTTAGGCCAACATAGAACATTTCTGAAAATCTCACACTAAATAATTTCTTTATAGGTAATGATGCAAACAATTATTTTATAGGCAAAAGAAGCTAAATGATTTAGGAGCACAAGTCCCACTGATTTTCAAAGATATTTTTGTTCTTAAGTCACTTAGGTACTTTTGAAAATTCCACCCAGTGTACTTATTGCATTTTGATCTATTTCTCCTCCTCCCCCATCTATAAAATGTTTAGAAAATGAGACATCCTTAACTGCATCCGTTACCACAGTAACCGGCTAAATTTTTGTTACGGTTTGTATTCATACTCTTGGTTTATGTGCTAATCTGATTCAAAATGCCTTTCTGTGCATACCTTTTGTATTACTTTAGCTGCCACAACAGTATTTATGGTCATAATACTTATTTTGCAAATTGCTAATATGATCACATGACAATTTTTGCAAAGATTCTTTTTCTAGCCGTTCACACTGATGAAGGCAAAACTAAGTATAAAATACTTTGGTCATGGTTGCTGGTGTGTGGTCATTTTGCTGTCACACAAAACTTTTAAGTGTGAACATGTGATTTATGCTCTTTAGTGTTTCCTGATACTTATATCTTCCATATTTTTCTGCTTCCTTATCAAATTTCCAACTAAATTCTGGCATATGACTGTATTGTAAAGTGGGTTTGCTGCTGAATTGTTAGTAAAACACACGGGTTGTTTATCAACCAATATTCTTGGATTTATGGTTTCTGTATGTACCGTGTCTGTGAAGGTTGTAGTCTGAAACTGGTTAATTCTTTGAAGATGTAACAGTGATTGTACTTTTCTTTTAGTTAATAGGTTGTTTGCTTGGCTAACTTTGTATGCCAGCCAAAGTTAGTCATACCAATTCTTGGAAAGGATATGAAGAAACTGGTAATTGAAATCATAATCATTTGGCCATAAAAGTTATTTTGAAAATAACACTTTAACCAAAAACATATCTAATCTGGAAGTCAGATTTCTATGAAAGATGCTGCTAAATAGAATGTTTCTAAGTACTCTATATTAGAAATTGTGATACTTAATGATTCCATTCAACATCCTATACAGCAGACCCCATCCAGAAGCTGTTAAGTCTGTCTTCATGCAGACTCAATTTTTTCACTCTGACATTTAATAATCACCATGTAATAGCTATAAAATGCATAGCAACTACAGATCTTTTATTTCAAGTGGATGGTGTAATGAAATTGGGTGAAACCATCCATTGAAAATGTACTGTGTAGTATGCAGCATTGTTTACAAAGTAATAACATTTGTCATAAGCAGAAAGTTAAAACATTGTCTTGATTGTTTGTTGTTCAATGGAAGTTCATATTCAGCACAGTGATAAAGGAAAAGATTCCATTACTAAAATTTACTTAGCGTACAAGTATGAGGCTCATTTTTGAGTAAATATTTGCTATTGCACTAAAAGTAATAGAAGATGACTGCTTATGAAACAACTTTGTGTTATACAAGGAAGAGTGAAATATCAGATCTACGTTTTACCAAAGCTACTGTGTAGGTTTCATGTTGTGTGTAACTTATCACAAAACTTACCCACACTTCCCACCGCACCCCCCCGTACCCCCCCTCTTTTTTTTTTTTTTTTTTTTTTGGTGCTTTTGAGCAGTATTTTATTTCCTGAGGAATGTGTTAAGCAAAAAATACAGAACCAACCATGCAAGAATTTCTTTCTTTTTTCTTTTTTCCCCATTCCTAAATAGTTGTGTTTATTTTAGAGAAAGAAAGAATTATGGTTAATATTTTTAAAGTGACTATACTACCCATGTTTTACCTAGAAATGTGTGGTGTGAAAGGTGTGTTATAAATCAGTTCAAGTTAAAACATCAACTGTTTCAAATATTTAACTTAAAGATCTCAAGTTTATCTTGGTGGGAGTTGGGGTTAGGTTTTTCTTTTTCTGAAGCCTTCTTAAGTCCTGCCTACAGTAGGCAGCTATAAAACATTCTGCTTATTCATCATGACTGAGAAGAGTTGATTGTTTCCTGGAAGGATAAAAATGTAGCAATTAGAGATGTTTAATTCAAGTATATATTCAGCAGGCTAAACTGAAGTTAAATTGCTTTTTCATAGAATGTATGCTTAAGAAGAGGGAAAAATACAGTTCTGTTCTTGAAAAAGTTTTAAGAAACATGAGAATATGCAAGTTTCTTTTGGTGGGAAACGCATAACATTTATGCAGTATTTCTTTTGGGATTACATCACAGTTTTATTTAATTTTTAGGACAAAAGTTAAATTCAATATTTGTGTATAAGCCAAGGGAAAATGTACCATAAACACAGGAATTTTCTGGTGAGTCAGAGTTCCAAGAATCTAAGATTTACTTAGACCATTTATTTGAGGACTAGCTATAACCATTAGTCATCCAGCCATGAGTTTTTACATTTGCAGCTAATTGCACCTAAAAAGCAAGCTTTCATCCAAGCCTTTGGGATATACAAAATGCACTTTGGCAATCCACATTTAAAATACATTTTAGGACTGCTGCCCTGATGTTCTTGGACATTTTTTATCACGTAAATATTTGCTTCAAATAAACAACCAACAGTGACACTAAAATGGCATGCAAATTGCATGAGTTATTGGATATTCTGTATCACAGAAAAAGTAATCTGCCAAGAGCAAGATAAACTTTTCCAATAACATGTCAAAGAGGCAGTGCTACAAACTTATCTTTCATCATAAGCCACACATGACATGCTCTGTTCTCGTTTGACTACATCTTGCAGGATGAAGTTATTGCCGTTTCAGAGAAGGTGACTGTGAAGCTCGAAGATTTGGCAAAATGGGCACATTCAGATTTCTCCAAGTGGAAGTGTGGTCTCCGGGCTGACCCAGTCATACCCATGGAACTGGGCAAGAATGGGCAGAAGGAAGCCTTGATGAGATACAGGCAGTCCACACTCAACAGTGGCCTGAACTTCAAAGACATTCTAAAGGAAAAGGCTGATCTTGGTAAATATAGTTTCCTTTTCTAAAATTGCTGTTTGCCTACCTGTGAATGTATTTCTAAGGGTAACAAGCCCAATCATGCAGTGCTTATTCAGACAAAACTGTCATTGACTCTAAGACTGTAAGCACTAAGGCTCAAATCCTGAAGTTGCAAGCAAAGGTAATTTACAAGGGCTTCCCACAGAAACTATGTAGGCATTGGCCTCAAGTATGTGCTATACATCATATGGGATTGAATCTGATGCCTTCTCTCTATGCAATTAGAATCACAGAAGAAACACAGAGGTCAAAGACCTATTAGATCATATTGCCTATATTCTTGCCAACGAAGGGTTGTTGCCTATCACTAGTGCTTCTCTAGTCTTTGTCCAATACAGTGTTAATTGTCTTAAGTAATGAGGTTTCCACAACTCCCTTTGGGACACTGTTCCACAGTCCAATGCGTTTTACTTTAAAGTTTCTTGTAATATTCAGCCTACGTTTTTTTAAAAAAATCCATTTAATTAATCATACTTACACCCATTTGTACTGTCACTTTGGTTTCATGATGAAGTGGATCTTTTCTTTCTCACTTTTCCCTCTCTGCAAAAATGGAGAGGCATGGGAACTCAGATGGACAGCTTTTCTGCTGCATGGGCTCTCTAATGCTTTGGATCTCTGCAAGCAGGCTTACAGTTTTTGGGATGCTTCTTGCTCCCCATATGCATGTAAGTCCTACAAGTTGCTTCACATGGATGGTCTCCTGCACTGCCTGGCTCTCCTTTGACTTCAGTATGTCAGTGGGATGTGGAGGCAGGATCTGCCCACATGTATCAGCTTGCAGAATTGGGGCCTAAGTGGCACAGAATCTGGGTCTAAAAATGCCAACTTTGTAGAAGTTGTGCACACAACTCCCATTTCCTTTAATGGGACACATTCTTATGCAAGGGCCGTAGGATGACGTCTGAGGCAGCTGGTCTTCTGTTGGTAAATATGCCTAATTGCCATTAGCTTTATTGGGAGATTGACATGCACATTGGCTGACAGGTAAATATATTTCAACGTGTGTTTCAGTAAAATTTATTTCCTGTAGTACATTTTTTTTTTTTTTAGAAAGCTAAGCTTAGATAGCTTCAAGCTTAGCATATAAATGGATGAAAGGTAAGAAATCAAAAGTTAAGGTAGATACTCTGCCAACTCCATGTGCAGAATTTTTTTCTCATCTACATGAATTGAAGATAGTGGGCCAAGTTCTCAGTTGTGTAAGCAGCATAACTCCATGGACTACAATGGAGCTATGTCTACCTACACTAGCTGAGGATTTGCCTTATAGAACTTACCTTACAACAGTGCTGAGTCTCTCGTTTCCCATCTAAGCAAATGGTGAGGTGAATTTGTCAGTCTTACTTTATAAACTTCATCAGCTAGTCAGGATGATGTTTCATTATGGTTGAAAGTTGATATTTTAAATCAATATCTACAGTAAAACACTTGCAAAACTTTTGTTAGAGGTTTCTTCTTCTTTGTAACTAGATGTACATTCCTTGTACATTTCCTTGCATCTGTTTGGTGTATCAAAAGAATCTGAATGCTTCTCAGACAGAGCTTTTGAGTTTTAACATTCTCTTGTTTTGTTTTTGACAAACAAACAAACAAATCCTTTGTGGTAAGTTTATAAAACCAGTATTATTGACTCAAGAGCCAAAGAAAATTATCTTCAAACGTAGCACACACAGTTCATAGCTGCATGTTAAGCCTTTGAAAAGAGGGGTTACACTAAAAATGCATATGGTATCTGAACTATAACAACGTAATTGTGAAAACCCAACACTGAGAGCATTGTATGTGGCTTTCTTTTAGTTCATGAATCAGGCTGCTTTGTCAGTGCCTATACAGAAAAAAAGTTGACTCCATTTTTTTTTTAAAGTTTCTCTCTGTGACTGGTTATCATTGGTTTGAAACCCACAGGCACAAGAAGACATTTAGCCATTGGGCATGTTGCTTTTGAGAATGGGTGCAACTGCTGAAAGATAGACAAGAACTCTCTTGCTGCTTGGTTTATTTAAATGTAATATTAATATTAAAGGGATTAAATAAATGTACAGTAGAACCTCAGAGTTACAAACACCTCGGGAATGAAGGTTGTTTGTAACTCTGAACAAAACATCCTGGGTGTTCTTTCTAAAGTTTACAACTGAACATTGGCTTGATACAGCTTTGAAACTTTACTAGGCAAAAGAAAAATTCTGCTTTTAACCTCTTAATTTAAATGAAAAAGTACAGAAACAGTTTCCTTAGCTTGACCAAAAAAAAAAAGAACGTTTCCTTTATTTTTTAGTAGTTTGTTTAACACAGTACTGTACTGTATTTGCTTTTTTCTTTCTTTCTTTTTTTTTGGGGGGGGGGGGAAGGGTCTCTGCTGCTGCCTGATTGCCTACTTCCAGTTCTAAATGAGGTGTGTGGTTGTCCAGTCAGTTCGTAACTCTAGTGTCATAACTCTGAGGTTCTACTGTAGTTTTCCTGTTCAGTAAATAATGGGGAGGAACTATAGTTTTCTTGGTCAACACAATAAAATTTGTAATGCGGATGAGTCCAGTTAGAGTAGGGAAGCTTGAGCGGTTGACCTGCCTGTGCTGAAACTTCTCTCTTGTCAAAATGGCACCTTTAGTGAGCGTAAAGTACACACCCGGAGAACTCTTCCAACACTCCGCATCATGCCAACGAAACAGTGCACGCTGTGGTTAGAAATTTGCTAGCTGTAATCATGGCTAGTAGGGTTCCAAGCATGGTCTCTTGGGCAAGGTTTTTCTTCTCTGTTCTGTAGATGACATACAGCAAATTGATGGTCAGTTTTATAGTGTTAGACTGGCCTTTAGGGGAGGTAGTCTGTAGTCTAGTTCTTACAAACAGATCCCTGCCTGAAGTAGTCAGGAAAACGATTCGTGAACTCTGCTAGCAATACCGATGTTTAATGCTGGTTGTAGGCTAGTAAATTTCTGATTCTTTTGTTGACAAGACCTAGATAAACAATATGATTGCCTGAAAACATTTTCCTTGTGGAAATGCACATTTCCTTTATGAAAAAATCCTATGTAGTTGAATAAAAATGATTACTTTCCTATAGGATATATTTGACCTTCCTCTAAAATTTAACAGAAAATTATATCCCTGCTAAGGAATTCTAAAGGATGGCTCAAAAAACCCCATATCATTTTCCATTAAATTCAATAGGTTTTAAAGGTAATTTCTGTAGAAATAGATTACATTTCTATAGAAACTTATTGTTTTCATCCCTATTAAATTATGTAGGTCTTTTCCTTAGGAAGTGCATTAAATATATAAAAATCTCATATTTCTGAGGTTAAGTTTTCAGCCTGAAACATGATTCCAAAAATTATATCCCTGCCTTTCAGGGTGTGTATTTTATACATTCTCTCTCTCTCTCTCTCTTTTTACAAATATGTCATGTGAGTAATTAATGTCTTAAGTCTATTTATATTTTTCTAACTATTTATTTCAAATATTGGTACAAATAAGGAGTAACAACAATGCAGTATATAAAAATAGAATAGTTGCGTAATATATTATTCATAATAAACATGAGAACCTATTTTTCCAGAAGAATTGGCCTGGCAAAATCATTCACAACCAGGGCTTCTAGTTATTTATTTTTGTCTTTAGAATTATTTAGGAGCTTGGGGTTATTTGTAATAAATAGACTTCAATACCCATATTTGGTAAATCAATTGGAAATAGCCAGATGAGGAGTCATTTCATTTTAAATTTTTTTTTAGCAATTAAGCAGTGTAAACACTATCAGTTAAACATGGGTAAGTTACAAATTTGTATTCCTTGGGCTATAGTTAAAAAAAATTCAAATTATTTTATATAACACTGCTTCTTACAGAGTTCCTTTAAGTGAAGTATGAAAGCTGCAATGTAAGCTTTATTGGCCTATAAATATGTCATTATAGTTGGACTACATTTATATGCTTTGGATTGTTGTTTAAGCCAAGAAAATATGTCTCTACAGGTTGACTTTTTATTGAAACCCTTTGAGGCATACAACAGAACGTATTTTAGGCTCAGGTTATTAAAACAGCATTTTCATTTTTGCAGCAGACTCATTGTCAATTATGCTGCCACAAACTGTCTGTGGATAGGCAGTTATGAATGGGTTCATCTCTAAGTGTGTCTTTGGAAAAAGAAATAAAAGATAAAGGAGTCAGAGCTGAAATTGAGAAACGAGACTGACGGGGAAATGACTGAATTTAGTGCTCGGGGGCACCGTTGGTTGGGGTTCTACTGTACTATGGCAGTGCCTGTGGTTAGTTGAGAAATGACCTGCTTTCCCACCTCCTCTGCTGTTGCTGATCGGAGCCTGCAGGGTTTTTAGATTTTTGGGGAGTGGGGGTGGGACGGTTTGACTCCTGACTCAGGGATAACTTTTTTTGACTCTTGTCCTTCTTGGGCTAATAGATCAGTTAGGATAGATAGATTGGTTCTCTTGAGCGTTTCAGGACGAAAGCTGTGGGATCTGTTATTAGGGTTGCATGCACGGTGTTTGGCCTTTTATCATGCCAAAAATTGCGGCTCAGGTTGTCGTACTGTGAGCTCCTTGAAGTCTGCATCCGGTGATGTCGTTTGGAGGAGTCATCAGGTTCTGTTTCTACTGCAACCAGTGCCCATTATTTTGGCTCTTTAGCTTTGAACTCCAAAATAGTGATGCGGAAACTGAATTGAGTTTAGATAATAAACCTTCACTGCCTGTAGATAATACATTCCTGAGGTTAATATATATTTATGTGGAAGATATTAATATCCTTACTGTTCCTTGAATAATCTAGGAGCATTGAGCACTACTTTAAGTGAGGCTCAGCTTTCAGCAGCCCTTCCCTTTGTTGATGGAGGGTATGGGGCAAGTCAGATTTTTCCCTTTTCCCCCGCTGTCTGCTTTTCTGTCAATTCTCTGAAAATCTTTTCTTGTGAACACTTTGGGTCTGATTACCATGGAGTTACACAGGCATAAAGCTGGAGTAGCATGGTGGCGAATCACTTGCCTTGCCTTTTCCTGTCCCATCTTTTAATTTGCATGGGCCAAAGAGTGGCCATGGTTCCATGTGAGCTCTCTTACTGCCACTTGTGGTGGCTCTGCAATGTCCTTGCTGCTCCTCAGCACATCACAATGGGTTTGGAAGGAAGAATGGAGCAGCTACCCTGGTGAGGATGCAGACTTCTCAGAATCTGAGTAGTGCCAGGGTGGCATGGAGCACTGCTGTGGTGCCCAGCACCACCTGGCCTCTGTGTCCTGGTGAGAGCAGGGCGATGGCCCGGTGTGTATGCTTGCACTTACCAATAACTGGAGAACAGCTATGATTTCTCTCAGTGAATATTATGATTTTGGTTATCGGGACATCTGGACTTTACAGTTCTTGATGATTTTAGAACTGACATCAGTTCTCTTGTTCGTCCTTTATCACATTCTTTTGACTTCTGAATCTTCTGGCTTAACTCAACGTGCTAATTTTCTGGTCAGCTAAATGTCTCCCATTCAGTATAGTTATTTTTTTTTTCTGTCTTCCCCATGGCTTCCTGTCTTTCTCGTTCTTATCAATCACCATCTTGATCTTGGTTAACCTTGTGTGAGCATCCCATCCACATCACTTCATTTTCCCTTTGATACTCGCTGCCACCTCTGTCCCAGCACTCCTTATTTTGTCCTCTCTTGGGGATCAAGGTGCTCTCTTATTACACTGTTTTAGCCGGTCTTATCAATTCAGCTACTCTTCAGTGGATAAGGGTGATTACCCTCGCTTGTCTGTGGTGCTCTGAGGAGTTTGAGAAAAGAAAGATGGCTCTTTGGGAAGAGGACTGTCTCCTGATATGTGTTCATACAGCTTCTAGCACATTTTGAGCACCACTGCATTATAACTAACAATAGATGCAGGCTGGTGTACAGGACTCTAGTGATTGTTATATGGAGCTACTTTGAAGGTTAGGCCTTTTTTTGGTCATATCTAGGGTAGCTCAATTGACGTACACTTTCTAATGCTTAGTCATTTACTCCTTTTTAGAATTGGGATGCTAAAGGCACAAAATGGACCGTTAACTTGACCAAAGTCACACAGCAAGGGCCCAATCCTGCAAGATACTGAGGAAATTCCCACTGAAGCTAATGGCTGCTGAGTTCACACAGCATTTAAGACCTGTACATGGATTTGACCTTGCAACCTCCTGGGTTCTTATATCTTTTCTGTGTGCATTGGACCAATTTTTTTAAATGCATTTTTGTACTCTTAAATTATGATTAACCAGGATCTGTAGACTTGTTGATTTATTTAGAATCCCTGGTGCCCCTTAAATGCCGAGTGGCAGTGCTGTTCTTGGGGTTGGCATATCTTCGTAGCTCTGTGACTATTGCCTTTCTCTGACATTAGTAGTGTCTGCACCTAGCTCTCCATTAGTGGTCCTTTTCTCCCCCTCATTTTGCCTTTCCCCAGTCTGCTCAGCCACTGGTTTTCCCCTCTGAACTTTCTTCAGCAACAGTCTGAGGACATGATGGGGTTTTCTGGAGGTTATGTTTGGCCACCTGATCTTTCAATTCCCTGGGTAACTTGGTTGCCCAAGGAGCATTTGTGTGATTTAAGTGCTGTTAATTTCTTCTTTTCTCCTGGGATGACACATTCTGTTACATTTGAAGCTTATGGTGATGCCGTGGCCTGGCTGTGGAAGCCCTTCTGTTATCATTGTTTTGTCTGGAGCCTCTTTTCTATTTGTGGTCACAAGTTATTGAGAAGAGAGTTTTAACATGACACAACTTACCTTATTAAAGAGGCATTGACTGGATCTAATCTCACATTTTGACCTAGTTTAACGTTGTTATAAACTGGGGAATAAAATCCTCTGGATACTAACTAGCTTGGTTTGTAATTTAATTGCCATTTCTTCACCAAGAAATTTAACCAAACCCCAAATAACTACTCTTTTTGTAGACCCTACAGGAACGATGTGTGTTTTTCCTGTGATGATTCTACAGCAACAGTAAACTAAAATTATTCTCAGAATGTACTGATATCAGTTACCATTGTGTCAGCATTTTCAGTTACATATCAGTATGACAGGGCACTTTGTTAGTGTAGAGTACAGCCATTTTCATTTCAGTTCCATTCCAAACATTAGGGAAAATCAATGTTGCTAAGTGGGAAAGGACAAAAAGACAAATTCTGGTCCCAGTGAAGTCAGTGGGGCCAAGATGCACTAGTGTAAACTTGAAACAATGCCGGTTTGCTCCAGTAATAGGAGTTTTCCCCCATTGACTTTAATAGGAGCAGGGATTAAAGTCATTATAAGAATTCTCAAAATCTTAAGAAAGTACTACAATAAAACAGTAAAAAGGTGCCAGCTATTATGTGACCATGTCCCTTTAAAAGTGTTAGACAAGCTTAGTCTGGTTTTTGTTTATTTCTTAGCACCAAGATTGATCTTCCCTGGGCCTGAATATGTTTGCTATTCAGGATTTTTTTTCCCATATGGTCTTTGCTGAATCTTACATTTAAATCTTACTAACCAGGAGATTTTGTTCTAGTAACTGAAAACTTGTGTTCTGCCTTCTGATGCAGCACTTGTATGGTTTGAATCTTACCTATTTTAATGCATAAGTTTCTCTTGGGTTTTTAGGGTGCTTTCTTTCCAGCTAGCCAGTTTCTGATGTTCAGTGATCATGCTGTGCTTAAGGAGCTTGCAAGAGATTTGCTTCGCTCTGTGTCTGATGGGTCCAAATGGCTATGCATAACAACTAGAGCATTACAGTGCCTCACTTAGACTCTCTGTCTCAGGGCCTAGTACCACAGCTGTCACCACTGCCCATATTGTTTCTGGATCCCTCAAGGAAGAAACTGGGTCTTCTATTGTTTTGTGTCTCTTTCTTTCCTTTGCTTAGTACTATTCAGGGATGTAATCAGCATTCTCTCCTCTAATTCTGGAGTATTATTTCCAGTTCTGGGCACCACATTTTCAGGAAAGATGTGGACAAATTGGAGAAAGTCCAGAGAAGAGCAACAAAAATGATTAAAGGTCTAGAAAACATGACCTATGAGGGAAGATTGAAAAAATTGGGTTTGTTTAGTCTGGAGAAGAGAAGACTGAGAGGGGACATGATAACAGCTGTCAAGTACATGAAAGGTTGTTACAAGGAGGAGGGAGAAAAAATGTTCTTCTTAACCTCTGAGGATAGGACAAGAAGCAATGGGCTTAAATTGCAGCAAGGGAGGTTTAGGTTGGACATTAGGAAAAACTTCCTGTCAGGGTGGTTAAGCACTGGAATAAATTGCCTAGGGAGGTTGTGGAATCTCCATCATTGGAGATTTTAAAGAGCAGGTTAGACAAACACCTGTCAGGGATGGTCTAGATAATATTTAGTCCTGCCATGAGTGCAGGGGACTGGACTAGATGACCTCTCGAGGTCCCTTCCAGTCTTGTGGTTCTGTGATTCTCTAACTGTCATTTAGAACTGCTGGCCCTTATGGATCCAGGGGACCTTTTCCTGCATTGTATCACTTCCAGTCACATAGACAAACATGGCTGACTGCTAATGTCCCTAAAATGAAGACCTATAAAAGTTGCATTGTTGTTGATTGGGCCCTGCTAACATCTTTTTCTTTCCGCTTGGCTGTTTTCCTCTGTAGTAATTCTGCTCTGCCAGAGTCCAGAACTTGGAGTCTTGCTGACATCTTTGACTCCAAACCTCTGTTAATCAAGTTATGAAACTGTCTCAGTGCAGCTCATGCACTGGTCCAGATTGTGACCTATGCTACCTTGTTAAAATGCTGAGGCTCTTATGTGCGCTATGATGACTTTGCGACCAGATCGTGTAATCCCTTTTGTGGGGGTAAGGAGTAGAGCCAGACACAACTTATTCAGAACCTCACATCCATGTTGCACTTCAGAATCAAGAACTATAAGTGAATTACTCCTGTGCCCAGAGAACTTCACTGCCCTTTGGGGAGGAAAAGTAGATTGGTTTTAAATGTCTTTTGCTTACATATGTACAATTCTGCCAGGGTGGCCTATCATCTTCATTTCTCCCAAAACGTCTGTGTCTATCCTCTGTCTGCTCTGCTGCTGAAGGACTGTTAATTGTTTCCTAAAATACGGTTTGGATTGAAATCATTTCCTTGCTTTTCTTCTAACCTGTGGCTCATCACAGATTAAGTACTGAGGGGGTCTGTCACTGGTGCCTTGCCGCAGCGTGTGATCGAGACGCATTGAATGTGGAAAACATAAACAGTATCAGGTTGTTAGCCCTTGGCAAGGTGATCTAATTAGATCTTCAAAGTTAAACCCAACGTGCTCGCCATAGCCTCCACACAAGATACTATCACTCCTCCTGAAAAACTGGTGCGCCATATAGGAGCTTGAACAACCAGTCAAAAGACCCCTCTCTTCTCCTGCCTCCTCTGGGCACCACCATTTCCTATTTCAGGAAAGGATCAACCAAGCTCCTTGTGTAAAATGAGTTCAGTCTTCAATCTCTTGTAGAGGGTATAATCTTATTTCATGGATATTTGGCAACATAAACCTCCCTTGTTCATGTGACGCCTGAGGAGGTCACTTGCCAGTACTTGCTTTTTCTTTAGTTTCTCCTCCCTGCCTCCCCTTTATGGGCCAGTCTGCTCCTAGAGAGAGAGAGAGAGACAGGGACAAAAATCTGAGGTACACAAGCCACTGATCGTGACACCCGTCGTACACGTGCGAATGTCAGCAGCAAACGCCGGGACAGAGAGGTAGTAGTGCGTAAGGGCTCAGCACCATTTTTGCTAAGCACATCTTCACTTAGGCAGGCAGGAAAAGGTGAGTGACTGGCAGGTGAGAAAAGCAGAAAAAGAACTGAGAATCTTTCTGTGGTTGGATAAGCATGTGACAATTGAATCATTTCCCATGACCTCTGACTTGTCCAACTGGTGTAGGAAGTAGATAACTGGTGTTAGCCTTTGGGCAGAAATGCGTGGGGGACACCTCACTCTGCCGATAGCAACTCCTCAATGATAGATTATGTGGTAGCCAGCTGGCAAACCTGCTTCCCCCTTGGATGTGAGGAGCAGAGATCTGCCTTAGTGTGTGCATAGCTCTTATTAATGTTAATGGGAATTATATACATACACCCCTCAAGAGCACAGTGGACTCTGAGCATTTAGCCCTGTTAGATGAAGTCTTAAGACTTCCTTTATTAGTATTGTGACTTCATAATCTCTTTAAGTTAATTTGGATTATACTTGTCATCACTTGCTTGATGATGTTTGCAGGAGGTGGAAGTAATTGATAGTTTTGTTTAACCTAGTAGATGGTAAATCTGAATTGTGTGTGTGTTTAAAAATATATAAAATGCCATGGATTCTAATTTACTGGCTGGGTTCATTGTTGCATAACCTTTATTTACTTCCTTTAATGAAAGCTGTACCATGTAAAATGAGTTCCTCCTTAATTTTATTGCTAATGATAATTTGCTAGTAAAAATAAATCCTCAATATTGTGAATGTTCAGCCTGTATCTCTGTCTAGCTAACTCTTATTTTGTGAGGGACAAATACTTAATACCATAAAAAAGCTTCTGTTAGTGATAGATAATATATATTATTTTAAAGGAGTGTATTTTAGTAGCTCATGAAAAATAAAGGTGAATTCTCACATCTGTGCAATGTTGCATAATTGATATAAGCTGAAGCTGAAATGGAATATGTTTTTATAAAAGCATACATTTGGCTTCCCTAAACATTTAAATATGTATATCACACCGTCATTTTAAGATGCTGGTTAATGACTTTATGATCACGTTTGTAGTCAGAGCATTGCATGTGGTTTGAGAAATGTGTCTGGATATGCTTGGTAAGCAGTATTATTCTGACAATGAACTAAAGGCCATCTTCAGTTTGACTGTGCTCTATTTTGTTATGCTGTGAAAGAAAAGGATAATTCAGCAGAGCATTGTGCTGTCAGCTAGAGACGCCACACTCCAGAATACAAATATTACTAAGGATAAATGAATCATTAAAAGAACAGTAGCATAAAATATTTGATGAATGAACTCCAGGAATCTGTGTTGGAATATGTTTAGGATTCATGGACAGTACCATAATACATGAACTAATAACATCAGTTCTATGCTCAGATGCCAGAAACATTGATGGGCCCAGAATAATTGTGAATTACAAGGCTACACATATAGAGAGGGGGATTTGCTGATGTCACAGTAAACCAAGAGAAAGAGGTTAGAGTGGTTTCTAAAAGTTACCAGGACCTTGGGATATACTTATAACCTTGTTCACAGTCCTACAGTTTTAGGGGAGCAATTCTCTCAACACACGCTCATGAATTCCATTTGTGCCAAGGGACGTTATGCATGTGTGTCTAGAGTAGAATAGATCCATGTGTGTTTTATAACACAAGGATGTTATAACAAATCCAAAATATAATTAAAATAGAAAATGTGACCTCCAGTTCTCCTTTGAGCTCCCTCATGTCCTGTTCTTCTGGTAAAGGGAAATAGGTAGAATGTGAAAGTGTGGCTGCTGCTTTCCTTAGCACTCTACCCACTTTTTCACTGTTTGTTATTGCAAAACAAAACAATCAAAACCCAAATGTTCTGGTCCAAGTTTTATCTAAAGTAGAGAGTGATGCATTTTATACGTGGGTTTTAAATACTAGGGAATGTAAGAATAGCCAGCAATTCTGGCAAAAGGGAGGCTTCACAGTTTAGGTGTCAGATTTGTACATGATAAAAACTAGTAATTGATAGATTGAAAATTAGAGATATTGGGGGCCTAAGTCAACAAGATACTTAAGTGCATGCCTAGCTTTAAGCACGTGAGTAGGCTCAGTGAGGATTCACATATATATAGTTTAGGCACATTCTGAAATACCTTGCTGAACTGGGGCTGAGCTAGGTATTTTTTGTACCATAATGATAACAAGTAATCATGTGACTGTAGTATTTTTAATGCAATTGATTGCTCCTGATGTGCGGGTAGAAATCCATCCCAAATTATTTACAGCTGTATGACGTCCCTTCCAAAGTATGTACAATTTCCACCCCAAGCTGATTTGTAGGATTCTTGTCATCTTATATGTTTGTATAGCACCCACTAGGAGGCCCCAATCCTGATTGAAATAATAACAACAGTAGGTCCAGTGAATCCTATACTGGTATCCTTAATATCTTTATTAAACAACATACTATCTAAAGAAACCTCTACACCAAAATATCCCCAAATGTACTGAGTTCAGTTTGTGCTCCACCTTCACTAGAAGGCCACCTTTGTTGAACAACCAGTTTTTGCTGGTCCCTTGTGTGTGGGCTTAAGGCAGATTTCAGATTATATGCAAACCACTGACTGCAAAAGTTTTGACAATTCAGAAGTTATATGGCAGCACAAATCAGTGCCTGTACCAGGTCCATTGGCACCGCAAGACCTCGCTCTTCTCCACATTCTTTAGTGCCACCTGATGCTGTGAAGACACGCAGTCCCAGCTCCTTGCTCAAACAGGCATTCCTTCTGCTCACCCCTACTGGCACATTGATTCATGGCATCTCTTTTGTTCCCTTGCATACCAGCTTGACCCCAGTTGGCCAACGTGAACGCTCAGGCTTTATCTCCATTCTGCCGTCAGTTGTGTGTGCAATAGTTACGATGGGAAGGGGGTTGTGCTTAGTCCTCCCACACACATGCACGCTCTTTCTTCATGTTTTTCCCTGTTGTACTCATTTAAGGCTTGATCCAGCTCCCACTGCCCTCAATGGGAGCTGGATCAGTCCCTTAATATGTGTGCTGGGCCTATTGTCTATAACAGCTGCTTTAAACAGGGCAGAGGAAGGAAAATGCTACTGAATAGCCACCCATATATAAATAATGGAAGGAGGCCCATTGCCAGTGACCTCCAGAGAGGTCAGGATACTTAATGGAGATGGCTAGTTGTCTGATTTCATCAATTAAATAAAGCTCTATTTGGATGGCTCCAAATTAGGCATTATATGCTATGGTTTCCCTGTTTAACGGAGCAAACACAATGGAAAATGTTGGTGCTATTGCGAGGTCATGAGATCACTGGCTCTTTGTTTTTCATTGATTACTGATGACTGTAACTTGATATTTCAAACAAGCTGTAGGTGAGCTCCTGTTTGAAACCCATGTAAGCATGTGTGCAGAATTACAGTAGGTATTTTCCATGACATTATCTTGTAACCATGGCCTCCTGTTTTCTTTCATATCCATTATTTTCTAGTAAAAGCTTTCCACAATTAAATTCTTGTGTTCTATAAAGATCTGTTTAAACCCCAAAGAATCTAAAATGTTTTCCCACCACCCTGCTCTCCAAGCTTCTGCACATCAGCTTTATAAGCTCCTAGTTACGGATCTGGACATTCCACATAACAGATATCCAGAAGTGCATGTTGGGGGAAAAAATGCTACCAAAATGACCCCAGATAAGCCTTTTGGAAGTACCAAACAATTACCATTGCCATCCAATTTTTATGCAAATACAGGGGCTGATCCCCTAAAGTGCTAAATGCCTCTTTTGAGGTGGTGATTTCCCACAACTCTGGTCAATGCAGAATCAGGTCTGTATTTTGAATTTCCTTACTCCATTAGTGACACTTAACTTCCTATATGCAGCAAGCTGACTTTTCATAGAATTAAAAAAAGTGGTGCAAAAGTCCCATTGAACCTGTGTTCCTGTTCCATAACGATGTAGTTGGGATAGTATCAAGCATCAACCAAATAATTTTGGTAGTTCAGAGCAAAAACTAAAAATAATCTGCCAGTGTGAATGTAGTTTCATATTTATACTGGTATCTGGCCTTTACTTGTGGAATAGCTATTCTTTAAATAGCTTCACTGTAGCTCTTGAATATTTTTTTACTAGAAAAATTACCAGACCGTCATACACCTTGTTTACGTATCCATGTTAAAAGGCAAAAGAATGTAGAGGATTTCAAAAGACCAGTACACCTCCCCCCGAATTTTTTTTTTCCAAGCATACTATAATATAATGCAAATGATATTTTGGAAATTCTTTCTTTAATTTATTCCTCTTGTGTAGCTTTTGAATACATATTTTACTGTCACATGTATCAGACTAGAAGGAAATTCTTTCAAAAAAATGTGTGCAATTCCAGATGCCCAACAATAATGGACTACAAGCTTTGGCTTTTTTCTACCAACAAATGTCTTTGGCTCTAAAATAATTTTGCCAGTGGGCAGAGGATATGTTTCATTATCCATATGGGAGAAATAATGGCTAGTGCATCTGAAGAAAAATGTTAAAATAATGTACTAAACAGGTAGACACTATAAACGGCTGGCTAATGATTAGCTGTTCTCAGTTCTAAGGGACAGTGTATCTTTTTATAGTTTTATGAGCCTTGTCCAGCCTCTCTTGAGGGGGAGTTGTATGTTCAGAATTATATATTTTGAATGTCCAACTACTTAGAATTGCTAAGCTTTACAGATTTAGAATATCCCTATTTAAAGGCTGTTGGTGAATGTAAACCCAGACTCCTATTCTTATTGCTATATTTTTTTCATTAAAACGTTGTGAGGTGAACCTAAAGTAGAGGAGAAAATATCCAGTTTTAAAACTGTAATCCAGAATCCATTTGTGTGAGTCACTAAAGTAAAATCACTCAGTGGTTTGGCTAAGAAAAGGCTTCTCTTCCAAAGGGAATGTTCTATTAAAATTTTTAAGCATTTGTCATGTTTCTTCCTGATTTATGTGTATATTGTCCTTGTGCTATTGTAAAGCATCAGGGGTCAGATCCTATAGTTCTTATTCATGCATAAGTCCCATTATTTCAGTGGATTTGCTGACTTGAGTTGGGGCTTTAGGATTGGATGCTTAGAAATGTTCAGCCAATTGGGTCACACAGTTGGCTAAATACTCTGATCCTTGTAATTTTCTACCCATAGGAAATCTCTTGACTGTTTCCTGTGACAGAGGAAGGAGACATACCAACTTTCATTTCAATAAAACTTGGAGGTGCTTTTTTAAATAGTTATTCTTAATACAGTTATATGGAGCCGCCAACCTATGTCCTTGGGCCTAGGTTTGCTCCCTTTGAATTCAATAGCAAAACTTCCAGTAACTTTATAATGGGAGCAGGATCAGACCCTGTATGTACTAAAGGATGAGTAATCCAAGAAACAAAGGAAAATTGGAGCAATTCTTTCTCCTGCCCTGCTACAACACACTTTAACACAAAAGGAAGCACAATTCTAATTTAATCGTATGAATCATCATTTAATTTCCAACCTATTCCGTCCTTCCATTTTTTCAAGAGGTCAGTGCCCTCTTCCCTATTGTTATTCTTTAACATTTAAAACTAGACTGGAGGAAGCACTTCAAGTGTATTGTAGGACACAATCCTGTGCACGTAGCAATGCGCTACATGGCCACTGTCTTTCCATAGCCATGTCAGGACCAAACACGGTGGAACAAATCTATTTTTGCTGTAACAGGGGCTCTTTGTTTTCCCCTCCATGCTATAGAAGAAGCCTCTGTGATGGCTCCATGCACTGCAGCTCAGAGGCAGCAAAATGGTCATTCAAAGGGCATGGTTGTTGGGATTATGCCCAGTGCAAAACTTCCAAGGTCAAACCCTACATTGGACCATGTCTACCATCTCTGATCCTGCAGTAATTGGACCCAGCTACGTTGGTGAGAAGGCTCTGGGGGCGTGTAATGGGGCTGAGGATTGCTTACTCCACAGTCTCTGCTTCACTGTATTTTTCTTGGAGTAACGAAAAACTTCTGTTGCTCAATTTTTACTCCATTTTTTTAGGATTTGGCTCTCTGACTCATGTAGAATGGATGTGAATGGTCCAGAATTTGGTTCTGTTTGAGATAACATGGAATTAATGTGTACTTGTTGTGACAGGCTGCCCCCCCTTAGGATGCCACCTGATGTGCTGAGATACTACTGAGCCCACCTGTTCTGCCAGCCTGGGCACCCTTTCCACCTGTCTTGCTGAGCCAGGCTATTAAGCCTCCTCCAGCACACACACAGGCAGGGCCACACCCAATTGGAGAACGACACAGTCACTGAGATCAGCTCTGGGAAGACTCAGCTTAAGGGACTTGCCCCAGGACTCAGGTGTCCACCTCCCTTGGAGTGCAGACCCAAAGGTATGTTATGAAATCTGCCTCTTCCCTCAGTGTTGAGGGAGGTTTGCACAGCCTCTTCCCTCTGCCGCCCCTCCCCCCCCAATTATGAATTGCACAAATTGGGTTATATTATAAACAAGAAATAAGTTTATAAACTACCAAAGGTGGCTTTTAAGTGAATATAAGAGATAGAACAAAGCAGATTACTAAGCAAATAAAATGAAACACGCAAGCTAAGCTCAATATACTTAAGAAACAGGTTACAAAATGTACTTTCTTACCCTAAATGTTATTTTAGGCAGGTTGCAAGGTCTCTGTGGTTTAGAGTTCCAGTTATATTTTTTTTCACACTGGACCCCAGCTCAGTCTGACTCCCCACTTCCCTTCCCTTCAGTCTTTCTTCTTGGGTAGACAGGCTATGGAAAGTGGGGAGTCAGACTGAGCTGGGGTCCAGTGTGAAAAAAAATATAACTGGAACTCTAAACCACAGAGACCTTGCAACCTGCCTAAAATAACATTTAGGGTAAGAAAGTACATTTTGTAACCTGTTTCTTAAGTATATTGAGCTTAGCTTGCGTGTTTCATTTTATTTGCTTAGTAATCTGCTTTGTTCTATCTCTTATATTCACTTAAAAGCCACCTTTGGTAGTTTATAAACTTATTTCTTGTTTATAATATAACCCAATTTGTGCAATTCATAATTGGGGGGGGAGGGGCGGCAGAGGGAAGAGGCTGTGCAAACCTCCCTCAACACTGAGGGAAGAGGCAGATTTCATAACATACCTTTGGGTCTGCACTCCAAGGGAGGTGGACACCTGAGTCCTGGGGCAAGTCCCTTAAGCTGAGTCTTCCCAGAGCTGATCTCAGTGACTGTGTTGTTCTCCAGTTGGATGTGGCCCTGCCTGTGTGTGTGTGTGCTGGAGGAGGCTTCATAGCCTGGCTCAGCAAGACAGGTAAGAAGGGTGCCCAGGCTGGCAGAACAGGTGGGCTCAGTGGTATCTCAGCACATCAGGTGGCATCCCAAAGGGGGGCAACCCATCACACTTGTAACTTATTGGGTTAGGCTTATTTAATATCTCAGGAGTATATGATAGGAGAGCAGAGGTGAGCATGATAGCTTTCAAATATAGAGCATACTGTCAATGGCTATGTATATTTAGATTTATATGAAATATGCAGGAAATGAAGCCAACTTTCTGTGTGTCACAGATATGTCAATAGAAGGGTGTGTGAGAGAGACAGAGAGAGATGGAGCACGTGTGGTCAGGAATACATATGTATGATACCAGGTGTCCAACATACTTGCACAAATGCAGTGGAGGTATTTTCTCCCGTACAGCAGGCGTTTCATTTGTAGCTCTTTTGCTTTCTTGGGAGATGATACTTATCTAATAAGTCATCCACAGATCTACATATAAATTAATATTATAAATCATTACCTCATTTCTAGCCAGTCATATCCTTCTTAAGTATCAAAATCGGGTATGTATATGAACAGCACCATTCCTTTGCTTCCCCTTTCAGGATGCAAGAGGAGCTTCTCTTTAAAGAGCAGAGACAGATTACACTGCTGTTACATATTGCATGTTCTTCCCCCTTACATTTTATAACCACACTATGTGGATCAATAATAGATGGTTTTCATTTTTTTACCCATAGCACATTTGTTTAGCATTCTCTGTAAAACAAGACACATTTGCGTGCACAATGAAACTGTAGTCTGATTGCCTGAGAGGTCTGAAATGATTTCTAATCCTGCCATCACTGTCGTCTTCTGCTGTATAAATGAAATGTTCCATTCTCACCAAGACTGTCAGACTGTTTGGTGTATGGTTGTTTTTCTTAAATAAGCACTTCACTTTCTATTTTCTAGGAAAAGAATACAATTAATTATCTTATTTGAAGAGAGATAAGTACTACAATAACAGTGCTTGGAAATTACATTGCCTGACATGGCCTGGCCATGTAAACATTTTGAGTGAGCATGTCAAAGGTGGTATCACATACCTGATCAGGCATGTAATAATTCTGAACATGTAGAGCATTGAAAAGTTCATGGGCAATAGTGATGTTTTGGTTTGGCACATACCAAGGTTTTGCAAAATTCATGACTAGGCAGGTTACATTTTGAGGAAATTTTTGATTCTGTGGTTCTATTTTCTTCCTTTTCTGAGGTGTTTCTGTCACACAGATTGCTTATGAGATAACTTGCGTACAAACTATGCATGCACACTTATAAGCAATACTTACTTTTGGGTCCAATGCTGCAAGGTGCCGAATTCCTCACGTGAGGCGCAGGATGCTACGAAGTTAATGGGAATTGAGAGCACTTCACAGGAGGGGCTCAGCCTCATGTGGGATTGGGCCTTTTGTGATTATAAAAAAATTAGGCTGCAATCACAACATTTCTTTCTTTGTTGAGTATGTGTCAGCAGGAATCCCACTGTAGGTGTGCGTGTGCCTTGTGCGTGGGAGGTGGAACTCTTTTGAATAGCAGTGTCTGTCAGGGCCATGCCTTCTGATCGCTCCTGCTCCCATGGGAGAGCATAAGGGGCAGGGCAGCCACGACCTTCCCTCAGTTTCCTCTTACTGCATGGCAGTGAAATGGAACCCAGCAAGTGTCCAACCTGCTACTCTCTTACGAGAGTCTAAAAACTGTTTTCTTCAACCAAATTTGTGAAGAAATCTTATCTTCACACTCCTAAAACATCGAAGGACATTCCAAAAAAAGAAAATAAAAGGAAACACTCACTGACCCTCACCAAGGACAGACACAGCTGATGTCCCTTCTGCCCAGGGGAGAGCCACAAATGTTCTATGTGTGAGTCCTTTTCCAACAGGTCCCACAAATGCATGGAGACTCAGCTCAAACTACATCTGGTGAAATCCTAGCGGATCTTAAACATAAAAAAGAAGCTTACAAGAAGTGGAAGGTTGGACATATGACCAGGGAAGAGTATAAAAATATTGCTCGGGCATGTAGGAAAGATATCAGGAGGGCCAAATCGCACCTGGAGCTGCAGCTAGCAAGAGATGTCAAGAGTAACAAGAAGGGTTTCTTCAGGTATGTTGGCAACAAGAAGAAAGCCAAGGAAAGTGTGGGCCCCTTACTGAATGAGGGAGGCAACCTAGTGACAGAGGATGTGGAAAAAGCTAATGTACTCAATGCTTTTTTTGCCTCTGTTTTCACAAACAAGGTCAGCTCCCAGACTGCTGTGCTGGGCATCACAAAATGGGGAAGAGATGGCCAGCCCTCTGTAGAGATAGAGGTGGTTAGGGACTATTTAGAAAAGCTGGACGTGCACAAGTCCATGGGGCCGGACGAATTGCATCCGAGAGTGCTGAAGGAATTGGCGGCTGTGATTGCAGAGCCCTTGGCCATTATCTTTGAAAACTCGTGGCGAACGGGGGAAGTCCCGGATGACTGGAAAAAGGCTAATGTAGTGCCCATCTTTAAAAAAGGGAAGAAGGAGGATCCTGGGAACTACAGGCCAGTCAGCCTCACCTCAGTCCCTGGAAAAATCATGGAGCAGGTCCTCCAAGAATCAATCCTGAAGCACTTAGAGGAGAGGAAAGTGATCAGGAACAGTCAGCATGGATTCACCAAGGGAAGGTCATGCCTGACTAATCTAATCGCCTTTTATGATGAGATTACTGGTTCTGTGGATGAAGGGAAAGCAGTGGATGTATTGTTTCTTGACTTTAGCAAAGCTTTTGACACGGTCTCCCACAGCATTCTTGTCAGCAAGTTAAGGAAGTATGGGCTGGATGAATGCACTATAAGGTGGGTAGAAAGCTGGCTAGATTGTCGGGCTCAACGGGTAGTGATCAATGGCTCCATGTCTAGTTGGCAGCCGGTGTCAAGTGGAGTGCCCCAGGGGTCGGTCCTGGGGCCCGTTTTGTTCAATATCTTCATAAATGATCTGGAGGATGGTGTGGATTGCACTCTCAGCAAATTTGCGGATGATACTAAACTGGGAGGAGTGGTAGATACGCTGGAGGGGAGGGATAGGATACAGAAGGACCTAGACAAATTGGAGGATTGGGCCAAAAGAAATCTAATGAGGTTCAATAAGGATAAGTGCAGGGTCCTGCACTTAGGATGGAAGAATCCAATGCACCGCTACAGACTAGGGACCGAATGGCTAGGCAGCAGTTCTGCGGAAAAGGACCTAGGGGTGACAGTGGACGAGAAGCTGGATATGAGTCAGCAATGTGCCCTTGTTGCCAAGAAGGCCAATGGCATTTTGGGATGTATAAGTAGGGGCATAGCGAGCAGATCGAGGGACGTGATCGTTCCCCTCTATTCGACACTGGTGAGGCCTCATCTGGAGTACTGTGTCCAGTTTTGGGCCCCACACTACAAGAAGGATGTGGATAAATTGGAAAGAGTCCAGCGAAGGGCAACAAAAATGATTAGGGGTCTAGAGCACATGACTTATGAGGAGAGGCTGAGGGAGCTGGGATTGTTTAGTCTGCAGAAGAGAAGAATGAGGGGGGATTTGATAGCTGCTTTCAACTACCTGAAAGGGGGTTCCAAAGAGGATGGCTCTAGACTGTTCTCAATGGTAGCAGATGACAGAACGAGGAGTAATGGTCTCAAGTTGCAATGGGGGAGGTTTAGATTGGATATTAGGAAAAACTTTTTCACTAAGAGGGTGGTGAAACACTGGAATGCGTTACCTAGGGAGGTGGTAGAATCTCCTTCCTTAGAGGTTTTTAAGGTCAGGCTTGACAAAGCCCTGGCTGGGATGATTTAACTGGGACTTGGTCCTGCTTTGAGCAGGGGGTTGGACTAGATGACCTTCTGGGGTCCCTTCCAACCCTGATATTCTATGATTCTATGATTCTATGATCTGCTAGAGCAGCCCAAGTGGGTAACTTTGAACCCAGAAGTGACGGTCATTACCAGAGCAAAGCTAGAAAAATCAGTGTTGGCCAGCACTGCCTCAAACACATATCATACCTTGGGTTTGGGTAGTGGAAAGAAGACAACGAGGATGTTGGCAGAACTGACACTGATGACTTCAATGCTGACCAGATCAGTCCGTTCCCCCAACGAAACACTAAATGTGTCAGAAGGTCATAGTTCCACCTTACATCATTGCAGAACTGGGATGGTGAGAGCAGCCCACAAATGTGTGTGGAAGGGTACCATTTTGTGCCCCTCCAAGAGAAGGACTCTTAATCATGGATGTGCCAGGGAAAGATTGTGAAGCTCACCTGGACCACCCACACATGCCAGGGATCTGGTCCCCAGAAGACCCAAAGCTCCACATCAACATCGCAGTGCTCAGAGCCACCAGCTAGCCTGCATGGGCTTCCTATCTGTTCTTCAGAACTCCACAGTGCAGAGCCTGATAGACAACACGGGCATGAGGCACAACTATATGAAAGAGCAAGAAGATGCATACTCATCTCCCATCTGTCTGGAAGCTAACCAGTTCTAGTATTGGTACCATTGACACAGGATAACCTCCTCGCCTCCCAGCGGTCACCAACAACTTGGCAGACTTCCTGAGCAGGCAGTCTGTGGCCCCCTCACAAGTGGTCACTGTGGATGTCCTTCATAGAGCCAATATTTCTGCATTGGGGGAGTTCTGGGATAGGTTTTTTTGCCACCAGTGTCAACACCAGGGGACAGAACATCTGTTCTGGAGAGGGCATGAGCCCATTCTCACTACCAGATATCTTCCTTCTGCAGTGGTCCCAAGGCCTCCGATGTACCTCTTTCCACTAATTCCCGTGATCCCAAGTGTGTTTTCCAAATCAGAAGAGACAAAGACACAGTCATTCTCATAGCTCCCTCCTGGCTGAGGTAGTTCTGCCTGACAGACCTGTTACAGAGGTCCATTCAGCCACCAATCCAGTTTCCAGACTTCCCAGACCTGTTCTCATAGCACCAGGGTTGATACTCCATCCAGACCCAAAGTCACTGCCACTGATGTGTTGCTATTGCCTGGTTGAGTATCACAGACAAGAATTGCTTCCTGCAGATCCTGGAAATTCTGTTACAGAGCAGGAAAACCTCAACCAGATGTATTTATCTAAACTGAAGAGATTTTCAATATAGGCAGCCTAACATGGTCTGGACCCAGTTCAGGCCTCAGTACTGAAGATCCTCATCTCTCTGTTGCTCTCGAAGCAATCTAGCTTTTCATTCAGTTCTAGTAAGGTCCACCTTGCAGCAATCTCACCTTGCCATCCTCTGGTACAGTTGTGCTGAGTCTTTTTTCACTCGGTAGTATCTAAGTTCCTCAAAGGGCTATTACCTACTTTCCCAGAGGACCCTGAATCAGAAAACTTTCTCTTGTGTGGCACTTCAACCTACTCCTGCTAAGACTCATGGAGTCTCCCTTTGAACCTCTCACAGAACTCTCCTTACACCACCTCACTCTGAAAAAGGTCTTCCTCGCAGCTATCACTTCAACCAGAAGAGTGAGTGACCTTCAGACACTTATGTCTGAGCCCTGCTATTCAACATTACATAGAGACAAGGTGGTACTAAGACCTCACCTGAAATTCATCCCCAAGGTGGTCTCAGAACTTCATTTAAAGCAGTCAACCTACCTACGTATCGTCTTCCCAAATCATGCAGCGTTAGGAAAAGGAAATTATGCACATTAGATATGTCCAGAACTTTGGCTTGACCTTGTCAATGTCAGTCAGACTGGCAGGGATGTGGAGTAACCCACTGACCTTTGTAAAACACTATGCCTTGGACTTAGTTTCTACGTCAGATGCCAAGTTCTGGAGAACAGTACTACAATCACTGTATGACTAGTGCAGCAGATACTCCTCATTCCCACCATTCTGAGGGGATGCTGCTTGCCAGTCACCTAGAGTGAGATCCACAATGACCAATATTCAAAGACAGAATGGTTACTTACCCTACAGTAGCAGTGGTTATTCCATATGTTGCAGTCAAGTGTAGATCCCATGACCTGCCCCCCATCCTTGTAGTTCAGACTCCTGAGCTTCAAGTTGTAAGGGAGCTGGGGGAAAGCCTGAGGAGGCACAGGGGGCATGCGCAGCTCCTTTGGACACTGCTGTTCAGAAGAATCCAGACTCGTATGCACAAAGTGCATGCTCACCTCCAGTGAGATGCATGCAGACATCATCTCGAAGAACCACCATTACTGTAGGGTAAGCAATCGTTCCTTTGCCTGTGCTAGCCTTTCCGGAGACTGGGGGATTGCATATTGCATTACTAGTGACCAGAGTCACTGGACTGTCACAAAATGCTATTATTTCGTAGGATCATTTAAAAACATTTTCTTGGAGAAGACAAGCAGAAATCTGATCCAAGGTCTTCCTTTAAAACTATATGAGCTAAGGGTCTGTTCCAAAGGTGCTTTAGCTTCCTGAAAGCAGTGTCTTAGGAAGGATAGGTTACCCAAGCAACAGTCAGCTTTATCTATCAGCGTATTCCATTTCTGGGCAATGAAAGTTTGAAGTAGGTCCTGAATCTGGATTCTGACATACTGGATCATTGTGCACTGCTACCCTGGTCCCACAAGCCAACAATGAATGAATAAATTATGGGCAAGAAGAAAAATCTAAATTGACTGTAAAGTGTATTCAGGTTGAATAATTCTCTGACCTTCAAGATCATTGAATTCTAAAATAGATTTCAATATAGACAAAGGAAATGTTACTTTAGTGTAGATTAAACTTGCGTCTAAGATATAGAAGGATTATTGTGTCTGTTTCAGATGTAATTTCATGCCTGAGAATTTACATTGAAGGAAAACTGGTCTGGATCACATTAGTGAGGGCCCTGTTTTGCTGTCAGTTTAATTAAATGGAAACTGCTGGCAAGGAGACCGGAGGAGGTTTATAGAAGCAATACTATTTTGATGTTGAAACAGGAAACTGTCTTCCAGTTTGAAAGGGACACAAAAATGAAACCTGATATGCATTCTTGTTTACAAACTCCCAGCTAGTTTACAATGGCCTTTGGTGATAAATTAACTTCAATTACAAGTTATAGATAGAGAGCTTTACAATAGCTGAAGACTTCATAGTTATGAAAACTTTGGCCTTTGACAGAGAGATTAGAACTTTAATGTTTTTTTTCCAGACAGTACATTGATCTTCAAAAGTAGGCACTTTCCCCTTTCTATTTTATGTGACTAGATTGACAAGATGTGTAGTGGGTGTTCTGTTTGCTTGTTGCAAGTTTGTTGTCAGGCAAAAAACAAAAAAACAAAAAAACCTTCAAGAACAGTGATTTATCTGTTAACTGCGTTTGGCATGCTGCCTTTTGGCTTTGGTTTTTGAGAGAAGCATATTTGGTTACTTTAATAGGCAAAAGCACCAAACTTCACTCCTAGAAAAAATTGTTTTCTTTTCCCCTTTTCAGTTCTGTTTATTGTATTATGACATTCTGTGTCGTAATTGTACAGTAATTCTCAATTGGAGTGAAGAATAGTGGAGCAGGGCTTTGGACTCCTTCTTCCAGCTGAATTATTTGAGAGCTAGTTGTTCCATATGACTCAGAAAAGTGACTGAAAATGAATGTTTATGCCTTTTAATAGCTACACTTTGACACAGACTGAGATTACACCAAATGTTTTTTCCACCTCTAAAATTGTTTTATATAACTGCCTTGTAGCTACATATTTTGGAAATTGTAAGTAAAACTTGTGAACAGAAAAGGTGATCTGCAATGGGGGAAAATGGGCTAGTGCCCTTTATTGCTTCTTTAAGATGTATAAAAAAGGCCTATAAGGTTTTTTGACCCCCCCCAAAAGGTGTTTTTCATCCCTTCCACTTCTCCGCCCCTTTTTTTCTTTATTTTGGAAGTTATGAGCTTGTCTACCTTCTCTATGGCAACTGGAGAAATAATGACATTATAAGATAGTAAAAACTGAGCATTTGAGAAGGGGTTTTTAGTGAGATCATTAAAGATGTTTTTTGTTAATGCCTGTTGAATTCTGATGCCTAATGAGCACTCGGGCAAAAGAATGTATTTGTGAAAGATTCAATACCCTTCGGGTAAGGTGTCAGAACTACCAATATGCATTATTTGAGACCTGCAAGGGTGAAAAAAGCAAGTAGAAAAAGATTTTTTTAAAAAACACAGCAACAATAACAAACTTTCAGCCCTTCTTCATACAATACAGAGAAGCAAAATAAAAGGGGAGCAGACTTCAGCCAATGCAAAGTATTTTTGAAAATCCCACTCTGAAAAATCTCCTGGTTAAAGGGCTAGGCTTATTTTCTGTCCTTAACTCTTTAGAGACTATGAACATGTTTGTGCAGATATGTTTCAGTCATTTCATCAAATGAATTGTTGGATCAAATGACCCTTCTATTCTGGTATTTGACTAAATGACTAGACCCTGGTCAAATGACTTACAACAATCACCAGTCACTGAGCACAAAGTTGTTGAAGAATATAGAAAATTGCCACATACTGGGTCAGTGGTTCATCAAGTGCTATATCCTGTCTCTGACTGTGGTGCTGAACTAAATAACCCAAGGAACAAGAGTATTACATTTTATTGCATACTGCCTATTGCAAGATAACATCAATCATTCAGTAACTGTGAATGTTGTATAGTTTTGAATCACCATGTGCCAATTGTCTGTTCCAGCTTCGTCTGGAAGTAGTTATATCTATTGGTTTTACACTTCTAGCATCCTGAACAGTTCCATTTTAACAAATCCGGAGCCACCAAAGGAAGATTCTTCTTGAACAGCTTCTTCTACTTTCCTGGTACACAGATCTCAGTATCAAACTGGCTACAAAATATTTCCTTTTCCATATTCCTGATGTCATATTCATTTTTATTTATGTTCTTAAGAACCCCAGGAATGTTTCTTAGATTTCCCTGGTCTCTGCCCACTCGTGAAATGGGTTCAACTAAGTTGCCTCCCTCTTTGCTGACAACCATTATAATTTGATTGATTTCACCATTTTGCTGCAAATCATGTTTTTGATATTGTCTTCCTTTTTTGAGGATAGTATCTCCCCAACTGCAACTTGAAGATCCCAATTACTTCATGTTAAACTGCTGCTGGAAACTAAGCCAAATATAAATGAATATTCTGTGGAAAAAAACTACTTGAACCCTTTAACCCAGACACGAAAAATTGGTGGCTATACAAAGAAAGGCTTTGTAGCAAACAGAGAGCCTGATTCTGTTCCCTTTGAAGTCAACTGCAAAACTTTCATTGGTTTCAAGATTGAGCGCAGCCAATGAAAATAAGTGACTGTAAAATAAGTGTTTCAGAGATGAAGTGAGCTGTAGCTCATGAAAGCTTATGCTCAAATAAATTGGTTAGTCTCTAAGGTGCCACAAGTTCTCCTCTTCTTTTTGCGAATACAGACTAACACGGCTGTTACTCTGAAAAGAGATCCTATTGTTCCTTAGGCCTGGTCTACACTTTGCAGGGGGGAATATAGATCTAAATTACGCAACTTCAGCTACATGAATTACGTAGCTGAAGTCAACGTACTTAGATCTACTTACCGCAGTGTCTTCACTGTGGTAGGTCAACTGCTGACACTCCCCCGTCGACTCCGCCTGTGCTTCTCGCTCCAGTGGAGTACCGGAGTCGACGGGAGAGCACTTGGCGCTCGATTTATCACGTCTTCACTAGACACGATAAATCGACCCCCGCTGGATCAATCGCTCTGGAGGTAAGTGTAGACATGCCCTTAGTTGCCTCACTTGGGTCATCGCCCCACCCTTTTCCATCATTCCAGTTTCACTTCATCTCCTCTTCTGCTCCTGGCACTCTACCTGTGTCCTTCTGTGCTGCTGCCGCTGCTACGTTTCACCCTCCGTTGCCGTAGTTTTCCATGTTTGAATGTCTTCCTTAATGCCTCCCTTGCTAGTCTCCACCCAACATCTTTTATCCCTGTCCCAATTTTTTTTTTTTAAATCTCAGAGGTGAGGGGGTTTATGATGAAAAGTTAAAGTGATTTTGTCAACCTGAGAATCAATCACTTTTCTGTCTGAGCTGTATTTTACCCATTATTGGTACAAGTAACACCCAAGATCATTATAAATGACGGATGTCAGCAGAAGGGGAATCTTTTTCCAGTTAGTTTATATGGTGCATTTCATGTCCCTTTGTGTGTGGCAGTCTCACTGCTTCTGCGATGGTCTGTTCCATCACTTCCATGCTCTGCTGCTGTGGGGAGCTCACATATGTGCTCTTCCCTGGGCTCTGCAGGAAGGTGTTTTATGAGAACCGCCGCAGTAGAGCTGCTGCTGCTTCTGAGGTTAGGATAGTGATTGGTGCTGTCTTTACTCGGGGCCTCTGCAAGGAGCTATGGAAGAACAGGAGGCCGGAATTGGCTGAGGAAACCCCCTTCAGTTTGCAAGGCCCAGGGAGCCCCCCTTCACTAACTGAACCCCTACAGAGAGCCATAGAATAACTGAAACCTGGGGTCAAGAAGGGCCTTGTTCTTCTCTTTCTCTGGACTAAGGAGCATTGGAGGCCTGGGAGGCAGTGGAGGCCAGGAGAGCCACCTTCATCCCTCCTTAGACCCCTGTATGGTGCTGGGGATCAGTGGGAGCAGGAGGAGGTTTTATATCACCTAACATCACCGTTTGAGATTGATACTGCACAGTATATATAGTCTGTCTGTGATAAATTAGTAATGTTTTGTGACACCTTTTGAAAAAAAGGGGATTTTGTTCTTTAAAAAAGTCGGCGCATGTTGATTAAAGGGGCCTCTCCCAGAAACTTTTCAAACACTTTTAAAAATCATTAATGGCTTTCAAAAAACAATTTCAAGTTGACTCTGTCCCTTCACATTTGAGACATTAAACACACATGATTCAAGCAAGGCTGAGCTGCAGCTAATGGTCAGCATCCGAATGCTGGGTGTTACGTGTCTCACACTGAACTTCGCATTCATGTTGTTTCAAGCACTTTCCTACAAAGGATTTTTGGGGTTGCTTTTTTAGTTTTATTGAAGGGGAGTGGGGAGTTGGGGCAAAGAGAAGAGGAAACAAAATGAACTGTTGCTCTTTTCCATCATAAGTGTAGTGTCTGATATGAGCGTTGGCCACAAATAAAAGAAACTTACCATGACGGTGGTAGTTGCTGCACATAAAGAGATTTAGTACTTGTCTACGCTGCAGCTGTGGGTGTGACTGCAGCTCATATAGACATACCTGAGCTATCTTTAATTTAACTAGTTTGGGGACCACCGAAGCCACAGGAGCATGGATTGCCGCATGAACTAGCTGCCTTCATGTGTTTGCCGGCAGGATTATACTCGAGTGGCTGGCCCATGGTGCAACCCATGCTGCTGTGGCTTTAGTACGGTTCGTACCTGAGCTAGCTGAGGTGCATATATGCTCAACCATGTCAGTTTCACCCAGCTCAGCTGGCCAGTGGCACACTGAGCTAGCCAATCCGCTGGAGTTGATAAAAATGAGGAGCCAGTAGAGTCTTCTGTAAAACCAGCGAGGACAGTGTATGAAAAGAGGGACATGCCCAATTCTCTTACCTCTTTGGTTATAAGACTGTGTTGCTCCTTCGCATTAATGCATTGTGGGGCATAAGTAGAGTGGACAAGAGTCAGAGAAAGGTCGGCCAGGAGGTGCTATATTATTTTTTTTGTGGGGTAAGTGGCAGGTTGGTTGCAAAATATTTCACAAGCCTGGCAAAAATGCTCAGATTGCCCTACTTCTGAGGCAAGGAGGGGCTTGACACATCTCCCTCCAACACCACAAACATTACTTTGAATGTCACTAGTGGTGCTAGATATTCTGAGTCTGATCCAAAGACCACTGAAGGAGTCTTCCCGTTGACTTCAGTGGGCTTGGATCAGGCACTCTCTAATTCCAAGCCCACCTTCCAAAACTGAGTTATCCTAGTCATGTTGAAAATTCCTGAGCAATTGTAATGCAAACGTATGCATTATAATATAGAGTTGTAGGATTCTTTTATATAGCACAGACCATTGTATTGAAAGTCTACAAGTTTACTCTTAATGGAGAAATTGCCTTTTAATCTTTGGCACTGAAATAGTTTATATTTGTGCTTGATATTTTTCCTAGATATTTTATATTTGTGCTTGATATTTTACCTAAGGAGAAAGGCTTTGCCAACCATAATGTTGCTGGGAATCAATGCCAGTAAAAAGCTTTAGTCCCCAGAAAGCAAAATGAGATTCTCATGTAGCTAGTTTATTTTATTTTTTCTCGTCTTTTCTAGTTCATGACGGTATGTCAAATAAGTATGTTGATTTATGATTATAGGTATCTTAAATCTATTGGATGCTATAACAAAGCAATGCCAGCTTATTGTTTCTGGCCCCATACAATTATACAATTGAGGTTAGGCATGTAATAAAGCTCTAACAGAAATATCCATCGTAGTGGATTGAATTTCATGAAGTACGATGTCAGAATATTTCTAGCTTCACTCTTAAAGCCACTGTTTGGTTAGAATATGCCTGCTTGGTTTGGCTTTTGAAGAAAGGACCTTTGCTAAATCCAGCTCTAAGCCTAATATGGAGCCACAGCCCAGTGACAACAAAGGAGGACATTTTGACGGCAAGCAGAATATGATAGAATAGAGTAATTATTTCCACTAGAAAATGAGGATCCTGCATTATTTGTACAATAACACAAAGTCATTATTTGGCTACACCGCTGTAATGAAACAATAAAGATCATATTTAATTTAGGTATCATTGCCTGAGGGACTTCTTGTTTTCTTTCAAGTGTTTTGGCTACTAAAACACATTTAAATTCCTAGTAGAGTTTCCCACTATTTTTAGAGAGAGGAATAAATGGATCCTTCCCTCCTCCCCTGCCCACTTACATGTAGACCTCTGGCATTCCAGAAATCTGACCTTGTTTGTAGGGAATGGTTCATTTTTGTAAAATGTAATATGAAGCACTCTTCTGTTTTGATTCCATGAACTAGAGAATTTAATGTTCCAGCTTGCCATGATAAGGATATGATCTGTTTAAGATAGACCCACGAAAGGAAATTAGCTATTGTACTATTCTTTAACATATTGTTTGTATAACAGTTTACTTAGAATAATTTTGAGTAATCTTGAAGTTCCTTTTAAAAGATTTTTTTTGGGGGGGGCCAAGATAAAAAGTGAAGCTTTAAGATATTTCTCCTAAAATAAATTTCAGACTGCCTCATTTATAGTCAGCATGCCTTGATTACTTGCAGACATACTGGAAATTTACATGCGCTTTTCTCCATTATAAAACACTGATCTGTTCATATCATTAGTTCCCTCATGACTAGAGTTTGGCAGCAAGCCAAGGCAGTCTAAATCTGTAGCTGTAAATCGTGAGTTGAAATAGCAGAAAGTGGATTTGTAACTTTAAAAGTGTAAACAGTTTGGAAAATGAAGTAATTTTAGAGTATGATTGATTGCCTTGAAATTGTACTTTAAATTAGCCCAGGGTCTCCAACGCAAATATATGCACTAACTGCTTATTATACATTTTCACTATTCTGTGGAATAATAGCATTGTTGGTATGCTTCTAAACAATGTATGCTTCTCCTAGAGTGACCTTTTAGGAAATGAATAGTTTTATTGTATGTCCATTACTTTCCCTGAAACAACATTTCTGAGTTATTAATTTGACTTGTTCTATAAATAAAGGATTCAAAATGCAAAGCAGCTGCATTACACAGTGTACAGTTTATCAAACCTATACTTAAACATCACCATTTGAAATTGATAATGCACAGCATAAATAGTTTTTCTGTGATAAATTAGTAATGTTTTATGTAGGCTACAGTTACAGAAAATTAGTCCTTGAATATTATAGTAGCAAAAATTATGATTACTTTAGCACAAGTGATTAGTTAACATTATGGGGACTGGCACATCACACCCGCTTCTTTCAAGGGCCCTGGTTCACTTAATTGCATAGTAAGAGTCAGAAATACGCTGACTGGAGAGTTTCTGGATAAAGAAACACAGGACCATTGCTGTTACCGCTCTTGTATATACATCCTTTTTAGTTCTACAGGGATCTTTTGGGTGTCAATATTCATGTAGCTCCTTTCATAAGAAAAGGAACGTAACAGAGATTGTGTGTTTGTACAGCACCCAGCACAATGGGGTCCTAATCCTGATTTGTCACTATCATAAAATAAATATTTGCTACTACTACTTACAATAATAATAATGGACCCAGTTTTGCTGAAGCCAGATTGCCAGTTTTCCATGATGTAAATGAAAGTCACATAAATCAGCTCTCTTGTCTGAATTACATTAAAGCCTGAAATGTGTAGGATGTTTCAGAAAAATAGGGCTTCTAGGAGGCAAGCATTGTGGTGGGAGGTGGGGTGAGTATTGGAACCACCTTGCATTCATGATCTAGCCCAAGAGAAGAATTAGCATTGCAGCATTCTGAGGTGTTGTAACCTGTGGTAATGTTCATGAACAAATTGATGACTGTAGGCTGAGCTGAACCTGCACCAGAGGGCAAACTGGAATGAATAGGAAAAGCATGATGTTAAAAAGGCAGATTAAAAAAAAATTCAAAGAAAATGTTTAACTCAGGTTCCAAAGATTATTGGGAAAATTCTCTGTGCCCATGCATTGGTGCACTGAGTAGGAAGGGAAGAGGATGATGGAAGAGTCTCCTCATTTCCCTCACTGCTGAGCAGGAGCCAGACACCATGTAGACTCACTGATGCCTTGTCCACTAAGCTAGGTGACCAGCTGGTGCATCTGCACTCCATGGTTTCAAAGACAAGTTCAGGGTGTAGTCAGGGCCCTGGCCCCCAAGTCAATCTGCTAATGTCTGTTAGATGCTGGCTGAAGCACTTGATATTGCTTTCCAAAGAGCACTGTACAGCATGCTTCCACCTACCTCTCAGGCCACCACCACTCACCTATCTCAGCTCAGCATCCTGCACCTCAAGATCTTCTGGAGTGGAGAAAGGCCTCCATTTAACCTTTAGAGAGAGAGTGTGTGTGTGTGTGTGTGTGTAATTTAAATGCACTTGCAATGTTTGGGCCTGATGGTGGAACCTTCATTCACAATGGTGAGGCAGTGTGTTTCTTATTCACACGAGCGCTCCCCAAAGCAGTAAACTAATATGGCAACATAGATGAGTCCCAGAATAGCAACAATATCAGAAAGTTTGGAGGCAGTTCCCTGGAGCCTAGACTAAGAGGCATGAGGTCCTGCAGAGCTGAGGCTTTTTCAGGCTGGTCCTGGTTGTTCCCAGTAGGGTGGTGAGGTTCAGTGGACATTGGGAACCTGACTTCTGTGCAGCCCTCTGAGATCTCAGCTACAGTGCGCATCTCTAGTGTGAGTTATGTCCACACACACTGCATGTTTCTGGGTACATAGTTGTTCCAGGATTAAGTACCATTGTTTGCAGTTGTGGGACCCTTTGATAGCAATGTGTGCTGTAGTGCCTGAGGGACAGTGACGCAGTGTTGTCAGCCCCCACCATTCAAATACCATGAGTCAGGCCTCCCAAAATCATAAGAGTGGCTTAAAAACCAGGAGATTTAGAAATAATAAGAAACGTTGGGGTGTTTTGGAGGGGGGGGCGGAGGACGAGGTTCTTCAGGTGTCGGTGCCATGAGGTCACATTTTCAATCAGTTCTCCACAACCACCAGGGCTAGAAACTTACTTTAAAAAAAAGAAAAGTGTGAGAGAGGGAGTGGTGAGATTGTCATGTAATCATATGATGCCAGTAGGCTGGGGCTTTAAACCCCCTCCCACTGACTACCTAGAGACTCGCAGTAAAATCTCAGGAGCTGGCAACATTGAATGTTGAAATAAGGATAGCAGGGCAGCTTTGTCTCAAAATTTCCTTGCTATTTGTCTTACCCGGAGTATAATTTTGGTGCAACGTTTCCAATAGTCTATGTGGCAGCTGGGAAGCAGGCACAGTCGATGTGGATTATTGTCCATTTGTTTCTTCTGAAACAATGTTTCATGTTATATCTGCTGCAAATGAAATAGAATGCAGTAAAACTGTGGAAAATAGCTGCTTATCTTATAAATTCATAAACATTTATGGTTACATAAAAAAGACCAAGAATTCTATAATGCCCCATTTAAAGCAATAACGAATACCTATCACAATAAGTGCCTACTACTACTTAAAGCAAACATGTAAAGGAGAAGTTATAGTCGCAGAGTCTGAATATGCTTATCTTGTATCACTTTAGTTGTGTGAGGCTTGATTTTTGGGATCCAGTAGAGTGCAAGGTTCAGTTCTTCGGCTCTGTCACCCAAATGATAGCCAATCCCTTGAGAGCTGCCTATTTGTTCTCCTCAGTTGTTTCCCAGCCTCTAATTGGTCCTAGCACATTAGTGGCAGCTTCCCTCACAAAAAGTATTTTTCCGTGGGGTTTTTCCCCCTTTTATCTCAAGAGTTTGCAGTTACATTTGTAAAAGAGCTATAGTTTAGAGGTCCGAGTCCAAGAGTGGGAGCCAGGAACTGTTGAGAGCTAATCACATCTCTGTCACTGACTCCTTTTGTGGCCTAGGACATATTACCCTGACTCAGTTATCTCGTGTAAAATTAAGAAAATATTTTTCTTTGTACCTACTTCACAGAGATGCTCTGAGGATTAGTTAGTGTCCATTAAGTGGTTTGAAAACAGACAGCACTATGTATTAACACACTTCAGGTTAATAGATGGTATTTTGGAAGGATTGTCTATTCCTTGGCCTTCCTCTCTGCCAGAGACCAGACTGCACTGTTGCATGAGTTCAACACACATATGGTATGACTTCATGCTCACTTTACCAATAGACTTGCCCACCAGGCCCTCCTGGGCATATTTCACTAGAGGCTTCCTCCCTGGCGGAAGACTTGGAGGGACTATTTGCCTAGAGAAAGAAGTGGGAGGAACCTCACCCTAATGTGGGTTCTGACTAACAATTGCTGCCTTTATCCTCCAGGCATAACCAGTCCTAAAATCCTTTTCTCTCTGTGCCTGAGAATGTAAAATGCATGGAAACCTGTTTGTGGTGCCATTCCAGACTGTTTATACACCACAACCTCTCCTCCAGCCTGGGAAATTGTTTCCTGGCACTCTGCAGAGGAGCGGTAAAACCATAGGCGCAGGAAGTAGGGTGCGGGGGGAGGGGGTGCTGTAGCACCCCAAGGTTTTGCGCCCAGGCTGTGCCCCATGTGGGGTCCCAGCCATCAGCTCTGCTACTGCCTAGGGGCTCCGCTGCTGGCCCTGGGTCCTGCTTGGCCGCCAGTCCCACTCGGCCACCAGCCCCATGCCAGTGGCTCGCTGCTGACCCAAGGTCCATGCTGAGCCGCGGCGTCCCGACCGCTGGCCCCGCATGTGGAATCCTGGCTGCCTTACCCCTGTGCACATCCCCCCCTCCCAGAGCCATGGGCCTGCTCCCAGCCCCAGCTCTAGGGGGCAGTGAGGGGCGTGGACGGGGGGTACAGCTCAGCACCCCCACTTCAAAAAGTGTTCCAGCGCCACTGGGTAACACTGTAACAGTCCTCAGTTAGGCTATGAGGCCTGAAAGATCTCTGAAAGGCTTTCCATCTCTTCTGAAGTGAATGGCCAATACCTGTCATCTTGAATCCTTTCTCATTTGAAAGGGCACATCTCTCCTTTCTTAAAGAGCAGGGGAAGAAGTCTATCCCAGCTCTCCCTGTTCATCATCCAGTCTAGAAAAAGGACGCTTTCTGATAAGACCCCCACCCCAAAAAAACTGATTTTGTATAGAACAGCAAATTGTATAGTAATGTGCCTGATTCAGAGTCTACTGAAGTCAATGGGAGTCTTTGCATTGATTTCAATGGGCTTTCGGTAAGGACATATATCCCTTAACCAGCAGACTTTACCTCTCAGGCTGACCTAACAATTTCTTTCTTCACTTGCACATCTTCTCTCACCATGAATTCTTGCATCTCTCTTAAAGATGCCATTAACAAACAAATCAGAAGGGGCCAAGTCCTGGTCTCATTGAAGTCTGATAGATAAGCTAGTTTTTCAGTGAGACCAGGATTTGATCCAAGCGGACTTGTCAGGTGCTTATTTCTCTCCATTTGTGCATCACACTTCTCTCAGGGCATAACTAATGTTCAGTAACATGGGGAAACCTGCACAAAATTTTCCAAGGGAATTTAGAAGGAAGCTTTCTGACTTTTAATAAAATTAATAAATTTTCGGAACACTTTATCAGATTTCCAGCCAAGTTGTTGGTATTTCATTGCCTGCTCATCAGACACTCTAGATGTGCTTATTCAGCAGAAACATTCCTTTAAAAATGAAGTTGAGGGCTCTTCTTTTACCAAAGATAAGCTTTAATAGTCAAGAATTGGCCAAATAGCACAAATCTGCTCTACCTCATACCCACCCACTCCCAGCACGCCCCCTGCTCCTCCCAATACACCCCCTTTCTTGGCAGAGGAAGGGATCCAAATGTAGGAGCTGCCCCTTCCTAACCCCATGGGTGGATGCCTGGAGAGTTCCTTTCCCCAAAGAAATGAGAATGTGTCCCAGAGTGACTTACCACAGATCACACAGGGCGTCTTCAGCCCAGCTGAGAATCAAACCCAGGTATCCTGAATCCCAATCCAGTACCTTTTCCCCCTCCCTCATCTTTTTCCTGGATATCCCTTAGTTTCCTGTCAAAATGCTATTCAGTGTTATCTAAGAGAGGGCAAATGTTAGCTATCTTTTTCCTCTGTTTCTCCTTTTTATTGTTTTCCTTCAAGATAAGGTATTCCTTGGGACATGAGGTCAGACTAGATGATCACAATGGTTCCTTCTGGCCCTATGATCTATGAATTTATGTTCCGCTTCCATCTCATCTTTATTTTCACTCAGTCATGGAGAAGGAGGAGAGACGCTCCCAGGTGGTAGTGGATAACAGACACTTGTTGCATAGAGATTGGTTGATGGACAGAAAAGACTAAAGAAAATAATTAACAAGTGGAAATGTGTGATTATTCTTATTTTAAAAACAATCACATTTTCCCAGCATTAAATGCATTTTTCACTATGGGCTCTAAGAGCAGAAATGTGTAATTACGCTGAAAAAGATACCATGAGTTTATCTGTAAAATATTTTTAACAGAGTTTTTGCTTCCTAGCTTGATTTTTTTTTCTTTTCTTTGATTGCCTTCCACAAAAAGTTATTAAAATGTTGCAAAACAAATATAAAAGAATACTGGAGCTTCTTAAAATTGGTTCTTTTGTTCCTATCTGGCAGTTGACAAATTGTCTTGTGCTCTATCTTACCTGTTCTAGTGTGAAAGGTTAACAGAGAAAATGGCTGCAAATAAATTGCTACTGAATGTTGTTGAAGATTAAGCATACTGCGTCTCTAGTAAGGATCTCTTTTAAAGCTCTCTATTCCTCCTCCTCCCTGCATGTCTCTCTAACACTTGTCTGTTACATTATGTTTGGCACACACGGAAACATTAAATAGAAAAGAAACGCCTGACTGTGGTGTTACTAGACCCTATTATCCCTCTGTCACATGTCCACATGAGAAGGGTACAATATTGGTCCATATTGATGAAGATTGCTGAAGGTTTTACTAACCACCTTCACAGAGAATTGCTAGAAACAAATGAAATTGAAAATAATATTTTTGCAGCTTTGAAAATCTTACGTAAATCAATGTAATGAGACACACTCAGTAAAATGTAATTATTCTCACTTCTCCATGTGTCAGAGAAATCGCTCTAGTGAGCTCGTTATTTTTATACAGAGCCAGATATTGCCTGTGTGTTGTAAACTGTAAATCGTGTAAAAGGCAGTTTTTATGTATACTAAATAAATTATACCCTGCAAGAATTAACAGGGTTGTAATTTCATTAAGGGTTTCAAAGAGGGCATAAATGTCAAGAGCAAAGCTTAACTGTTTAAATCACTGGACAGTTTCCACCCTCCACCCCTCATTACATGGCTTGTGAGAGTGGTGGCTACTGTACTTGCTATTTCAAGGGGGCCAAAGTTCCTCTGAATTTTCAGAATGATGGTGAAAGGGCTCTTGCATGAAAAACAAAGATAAGGCTTTTGACTCATACTTTTGGGGGTAGTGGAAAGTGAAGGCACTTCATTATGCCTTATAGGAAAAGGTCGTGATAACAGTCCCTTTTAACTAATGGTGCATAAATGTCTCTCTCTTTGTGTGTGGGAGACACAGACTGTTTCAAGCTGGCAGAATAAGGGCAACATAACCTATTTAATCAAGGGTTAGGACCTTTAAATGGAATTTGGTGAGACTGGTGGTGGGTCTTCATCTTCTCAGTTTCCTCAGGTCAGCCATCAAAGGCAGGGTATCTGGGGACACCCAGATGTGGCAGAAATTTGTTGTTACTGATCAAATAACTGGCTCTGGAGGTTCTGTAGAAACATTTTGATTTTGGCATCAGAGAAAGGTATACGTGTGCTCTCTCCTCAGCTTGAGGTAGGTAGCTAAAAATGTAGCAACTAACGAAATAGTGTGAAGGGCATACCACAGCACTGGGCATGCTCAGAATGCCTAGACACTGAAAGACAAAAAGGTGGTTTGAAAACATTAGGTTTTCCATTTATCTCCCAAAGCCCTACTACTAAGCCACATGACACTGAGTTACAGCCTCAAAATTAAAGTTGCTTTATCAGGGCAGGGCAATGAAGATGCTATGTTGCATCCTGGATGGAAGGAGACCAAAACATAGATTTTTTTCTTTTTTAAGTACAATGTATGGCCCAAGTCTTGAAAACACTTAAGCATAAGCACAACTTTAAGCACATGAGTAGTCCCATTGAAGTCAATGGAACTATTAACATGAGTAAAGTTACTCACCTGCTTAAGTGTTTGCAGAATCAGGGCCTGATTTAACTACGCTTCATTGGTGCTTTGGATGGTGTTCAGTGACTGTTGAAAATGGTGCAGTTAAATTGCACTTTGTGAATTGCATTTAACTACAAAGTGCTGGTTCAGTTATGTCTGTGTGAATGATAACACTTATTATCTGGCTGTTCACTGTGCCAATCCCACGGCAGAAAAAAAATGAAATGGTGTTTGAATTCAGTTAAAGCAAAATATATTATTTTTCCTTCATTATTAAAAGGGATTTTTACTGTTTGTTTGCTAAAACTGAAGCAGCTGCCATATTAGGGCATTAGATTGTTTAAAAGCAAATACAGAAAAATAAAGACATTTAAATTATAATCAGCTTGTTTGATGTCACTTGATTCCTCTTCTTGGCCTCGTCATATTCCCAAATTATATTTTATTCCTTTTTTATTCATTCTTTTCATTATCAGCGGAATTGAAGTGTCTTATCAGTAACCAAGACAACCAGGATAAACATTTCTTTCAAAGCTGATGTACATATAACTCGAATGTTCCATATTACACAGAACATTCAGTGTGCTAAAGAGAACAGCGAGCCTTTGCGTGGGTCTATTTTCATTCTCCCTTTCCCCCATCTACATTCTCTTTAGACGTCTAATAAGGCAGATGACAAAACCTTTTGTATCACCGTGTGTGATTTCCTGAAATGATCCATCACCTTGAGGATTTGGGTTGACTCATTCCCAAAACTAGTCCTATAGCTTTAAAAATAGAGAGAGAACAAATCTTTAGTTTCACTTTTGTTTGGGTTGGGTCATACAACTCCAATCTCTTGGGGGGTGATAGGAGAGCACATCAGAGCCCATTTCTGAACTTGGCTGTACCCTTTGCAAGAGCTAAATTTTCTGCACCCTTGGCTTCTGCTGTGTGGCAATTACCAACCACTAACTGGGAGATGAAAAATACCAGACGAGAGAAGGAAGATAGTGTCTCCCAGGCCAGAGAGGAGAACACCAAGAAGGCACACAATGTAATCTGTAAAGTAAAGGTGAGATAGGACACAGAAAATAATTTTCAAACAGACTTTTTTTCCCTTAAGAAAGAAAACTGTGGTCCTCAGTGTGTGATTTGTGAGCTTCGAGGGAGCTGCTGGCAATTGTCTAACATGGAAAGTGTGGAGTGTCTTGAGCCAGCTCTCATTTTCTCAGCCTATTTCACCTGTGGAATAGGCAAGAACAACCTCATAGAGTTGTTTGGTTATGTCCAATGTGAATTTTGCCAGTTTCTTTGGTCTTTCTTGGAAGCATGTTAGCTGAATGGTGGATAGTGCATTGGACTGGGAATTGGGAAAAACTGGGGTGAAAATCTTGGCCGCATTGAAGTCAATCGCAAAACGTCCATTGACTTGGTTTTCGTCCCTGAATTCTCTTACTAGCTCTGTCATTTACTAGAATTTGTGATCTTGGATAGGTTTTCTTTAAGCCCTCTCTCAGTTTCTCTATCTGTATAATGGGGATAATGGTATTTACTCATCTTTGTAAAGCACTTTGAGGGCTATGAATGAAAAGTGTATATAAGAGCTGAATATTATTATGCTTGTCAGCCAGTCCTCTTCAAATGCTAGAAGCACCTCAGAACCTGCTTCCCAAGATATACAAAAGATTCGGTGGGGGAGGGAGCTCAGGAGCTGAGGTTTTGATTAGCTTAATATTTGTTCATGGTATAAAAAAGGATGAGAATGTCTGGCTGGATACTTGTATACATAATTCTCTTTTTCAGTATTAAATCTCTTTCATCTTCTACAAAAATTGAATTTATTATTTGAATTTAAAATGATTTAACAAGATAAATATTATGGAAGATTTGATTATGTGGATCCACTGCCAGTCATTGATCAACATACTCAATTTTGACTTTGTTAAGTAGGACTGGAACAGATCAGATCCAAATCACTAGCTGTAAAATAATGTTCTTCAGCCCCAGGCTTTAAGTACATATTAGATAGTTCTGGGGGTTTTATATGACTGCATTGCCGTGGGATTGAACAGTAGTTTCAGTCTCCAGTAGATTTGTAAGTGTTTTCTTTCTTTCAGATGTTAAACTAATTTTAGGAACTCTCTGAACTGGTGATGTTCTTACAGAAAACAGAGGGGTTGTGGAAATGACATAAGACTCTGTGAATTAGTCCCCTGTTCTCCTTATGGGGGGAAAAACATCTGACACATCCAGAAAGATTTTGTCTGCATTTCATTCTGTATATTGGCCATATATCTTTTCTATTTGAAGTTATCAATTTAAAAATAAAATAGGACAACTAAATATCCATGGAAAATGATTGTGATGGACAACTTGCTAATGTCGCCATTATCCAGTAAACACATTAAAAATCACGTTATTCCCTTTACTATAATACATTGCCTTTGTTCTTGATTGCATTAGCATTCAAACAGAGGGGAGTTGCATAAAACAGGGACATGTAAACATGGATGGCTTTACTTCCTAAAAGTCCTGTCAACAAAGCAGTATCCCTGTTGTGTGGATAATTTACCCAAATTTATTTAATTCTGAAAACAAAGATTTGCAGGTTCATCTAGCAGGGTTAACTAATTATTTTATTTGCATTTCTTCATGAACTAAATGCAATAATTCAAACATTAATATTTTAAAAGTGTTGTAATTAATTACCTAGCCAAGGCATACTGCGTAGTTTTACAAGAACAAATGAAGACAGCAGAAATGAAATGTTAGGCTGGAAATTAAGAGTTCTCTTCAGTGTGCTCCCTCTTTATTGGGGCTGGGGGGAGATCACCGGTATGCCGTAGAACGCAGAAGATGCTTCGCCCTTGTAGAATAGCTGATTGAAGCCCATGGTGTTGAAGTTGAAGTCACAGCTATTTCTTCGGACAAAGGGAAATGGTCCATATTGCATCCATTCACTTCATGACTACCAGAAAGGACAGCAGTGTGTGCTGATTAATTCTCCCCACCCAGCCAACAATAACTTGCCTGCAAGGGCTCTTTGGCTAGGAGAAATGTCCCATGCCCCACAGGACTACTCAGAGATTTAGCATGTTATTGACATTGAAACTGCATCAATTGCACACACCTGACAGTGGACAAGGCAGTTGTGACTGGGTGGTGGTAGAAGGAGCTGGTGAGGAATGGTGGTCCTTATTCACTTGGTGAGTCAATTTAAAACTTTGCACACCAGGTACCAGCTCTTTCTTCTCCCTCCCTTCTCATAGTTCTACTGTTTTTCATAATTATGTGTATAGTTTGTTTATCCCAGTTGGACAGCTGTGTTACAGCTCTTGGACTTTATTGTAATGGACACGTTCATGGTGTAGATTTGTTTTTACTTCCTTTATGGTCCAGTCATTGGTTTTTGTTGAAACAGCCACATGTGTCTCCATTTTTCATACACATGTATACTGATTTTACAGAGAGGTAAAGATAGGAGGATAGTGACCTTCTCTCAAGGGTGGCAGCTCTGTGGTTCATTAGCACTCATGGGGTAAAGCTTTATTATCTTCTCAGATGGCAGGTGCAGGTAAGATAGCCACTTCCTGCTCAAATATGGGCCTCTGCATAGGGGGCCAGGCTGGCTACTGTGTCACCTACTGACAGTGCCAGATGGATGCATCTGCTTTGCAGGTCCAGGTGCCGCAGGTGGAGACCTGTCATTTTAACCTGCCTTGGTGATAGCTGGTGACTTTGAGCTAAGACTCCAGTCTTGCTGCAGGGCTGTGGAGATGCAGGTTGGGATTTTGAAAGGCGCCTAAGGGAGTCAGGCACTCAACTCCCATTGAAAGCTCTAGTCCCAGTCAGTTGACATGGCTAGCCCTTTCCATTCTTTATCATTAAAAGTCTCCCACTTTTTTATCCATTACTGATTCTCTGCTTCTTGTTGGCAATGTAGCCAAATAAACGTATGTAGAAAATGGTAAATAAATTAAGATAGGCATGTCATCCATGAGGCCTTCTTCGTAACAATCTGCAACGAAAGAAAGCAGCTGTGTTAATGCTCTTCATAGTTTCCTTTGCAGATTATTCAGGAAAAAAGTTTGATGGTCAAAGCCTTGCATCTTTCTTTATTTTCACTGTGCATTCAAAATAACTGCCTTGTTCAATTTGCAGCCCATACACCAATGCATCGTCCCACTTTATTTAGTTCCCCTAGTACTTTCATTGCTTATCTTATGAAGACCTGTGTTAACATTTATCAAAACAAATGGCAAGCCTGGGACCTTTTAGTAGTTTTTTAGTTAATAAAAACAATCTTCTAGTTCTGTTATGTTAAAAGTACATTATCTTTTTATTACATACTCTACAGCTCTGTCTGTTTTCCTTCTTGGCAATTTCATGACTGCTTCAGTTGATTGCTGTATAGAGAATTACAAAATCATTAAGGGTGGGGCTTTACCAGCTGACTTACAGTACAAACTATTTCTCAAAATAACCACAACAGTACAATACTGATGTGTAATTTACGTCACAGTATGTTTTTATGAAATACTTTGTGGCACATTCATTTAGATTTAGGACTGAATCTCTCTGTCTCTTTTTAATCAAGCTCTTTACTTTTTAATATTTTCCACTCCTTGCCTTGGCTTGCCTCCAATTTAACAGCTTCAGTGAGAAAAAAATAACTGATCTTTTTTTTCAGCAGTTTAGCTGCGAGTGTATTTTCCTCTTTGATGTATACATTTGTGCTAACTTAACTGCCTTGGGGGAGATATTTAGATTTGTGGTAGGACACATTGCACAAAGCTGGAACAGAGAATTGATAAAGTTGATGCACAAGTTTGGAATTTTAAATACTACCAGCCAATTCAAGCTATTGAGTCTTATGCACTAGCACATTTCCTTTTTACAAACGCCTTTCTGTATAATGTCTTGTAATTAGAACAGGAAATCATTGAGCAACTGTAAGATGACTAAGAGCACTTAGACTGAAAGGAAAATTACCTTCCGAGAAATTATATTCACAATTTTTTTTGCTTCACATTACAGTGTTGGTAATGGTAGTAACAGATGTATGTACTCTTATCTGTATCATTGTTCTACTTCTGTTTTCTGGAATAAAAATTCATTTTCAGTAATATCAGAAATGAATGGACAGCAAATGAGAAATGTCTTATTATGAAAAATATTCTGTGTCACAACAGAGTAGCAATTAAATTGAAACTTCAATATAATTATCAATAACAGTGAAATCTGGAGTTGTGCCACGTACATAAAGTTGGTGCTCAGCCTTTGCTTGGTTGCTAGGAGCACAGTGAAAGTATAAAGCTTAGAGAAAGGAATGTCTAATATAATAAAGTAACAGAAGGTAGCATAAATCATTGTGAGAGCAGTGAATATTGACATTATTTTGCTTAAATTGGGTTGAAACTAGACATTTAGTCCTATGAGAAGAGCAAATTCATATTTCTTTTGAAAAATAACTACATCTACTCGGGGAGGAAGTGGAGAATTTGTGTTTCTAACATAGGCCTATTTGGACTCTTTTAAGCAAAAATCTTTAAATGTTTGTTTCTGTTGGCATCAAAATGCATTCACACTAATACGATTAAAAGAACTAAAGGGCAAAATACTTGGCAGATTTTGCAGTAGAGGCAATTAGGTGCAGGAAGGAACATGCATACTTTTTCCATCAAGCTCTATAAAATCCTGGTGTGAAGGTCTTTCTAAAGAAAGAAAAAAGCTTACTGATGTTAGAAGTAGATTATGGTGGTTAGCAATAACCATTATAGTCTGATGTTTCAGAAACAAGCAAACAAAAAGCAAGTTTCTGTATATCTCTTTTCTTTCTGTAAGTCATTTTTGATCTGAAAGATCAAAAATGGCTGTACTCATTTGGAAAGTCAATGCTGCATAGATTCATTGTGTTTGGTGTTCCCTGAAGCTCATACAAAGACAACTTGAACAACATGCAATTCACCATGAATGCCAGACCATGCCAAAGCTGCCCCACCGCTTCAAAGAAACTATATGGATTAAATCTATACATATATAGTTAGTATTAGTATTTGCAAAGCACGGGTGGAACCACACATTGTAATTACCATTTCTCTACAGAAATCTGTTTTGAACTTGAAATATATAAATAAATGAAAAATTGACATTGAAAGAGGTTATTAAATATGTAATTATGATATAAGTATAGGATTAGAGTAATTTCAGCTAAGCCTTACAAGCAATGTACTGTAGGTATAATCTTTTACTATGTACAGTTCTCATTATTGAAACTAATATTAGCTTCAGTAATTTAACGTCTTCTGTTCAATAAGAGCTTAATGAAATATTTTTAAAATAAAATTATTTTTCCTTATTTTAAGGATAAGTGATTATCACCGTTTAAATATCAGTTTATAGCGGCCGCAGACTCGTTCTGATTCTTTTATACAGACAAGTACGGCCCAATACACTAATGGAATCGGATGACATCTACACTAGATTCTGTTAGAAGAAAACTCCTTTTGGGGGGGCGGGGTCTATTTTCTTGGGGTTAGATCTACTTTGATTTTCTTTGCTCCTGTGGGTGTGGGTGAAAGAAAATCTTTGTTCTAGGAACACTCTTTGTCTTTCGCTAAAAAAAAAGTGCAGTTTATCCATTCTTAGATTTCTCTGTTGAACCTGTTGTGAATAGGGAAGGGAAAATGCATTACAAAGCATGTATTGGCGACAGTTATTGCCTGCTTAGCTTTCCATCCAAGTTTGTTTATGCACTTACGAATTGCATAAGAAGCAAAAAAATAGCTAAAGCAACAAATATGTAGAATAACAGCTCTGTAAATGGTGATTTGGCTTTAATTGATGGAATCAGCTTGAGTTAAAATGTCATTCATCAAGCCCAGAACAGCATACAGAATTCTGTGTAGTGACTTATTATACATTTTAGTGGAAACAAATGGTTTGCTACAAAGACTTATGGGAGGCATATTTATATACACCTTGTTACAAAGGCTGACCACATCCTGGCATAAGAAAAGTGCTGTCTGATCAACAGATTTAATTCACCAATACTTCTGTGAAGAGATAGAGCAGAAGTAGCAGGCCTACATTAAACTTTCATTGTATCTCAAGGATGGATCACGTGCTTGCTGTCTCTTGAAGACTCTGTCCCCTGATCCTGATTTAGGGGTTCTTATGAATGAGGAGAGACGACACATACAGCAAGGTGCTATTTTCACAATCATGTTGTTGCATTCGCTCATGGGATAAATAAAAAGATCATGCCACACCCTAACTGACCAAAAGGTATAAGTCTACCTTTCTTAGAACAGTCATTCAGATGGTGTGTGCCAAAAGGTATTACCCATGCATGTAGACAAAAGGAATGGTTTTGGTTTCCTCTGTTGACGCCAGAGGAGGTGAAAAGGCTCAGTACTTAGGAAAGTGATTGTTTTCAAGAACTGTTGTAAAACTAATACTTTCAGCTTAACATTTAATGTTGATTTTTCAAATAATGCTTTCATCTATAACAGTAGAGTTTTGGAGAAAGTCTAAAGTACGTTAGTATTTATTTTTTCCATATTACCACTCAAAACACACATTTCATACTTTTAAAAAAGTTCTGTATTTCGGCTTTAGAATCTTAATCAAAACGAGCATTACCTGTAGACATGAAGAATAAAATCGTCTCAATGGGAGTTTTGCCTTTGATTTCAGTGGGACCAGGATTTCTCCTACTGTTCTTTCCAACATTTGAAGTATACTATTCACTTAAGAAGAAGAAAGGTTATGTGGGTATTGGTAGTGTGATTAAATATTTAATTATCTGGTTGGGTGTCAGAAATAGTGGCTAGGTTACTCAGTAATGAAGCAGTAGACTAGAAAGTGTAAACTACAGACTATAGCTCATCTCAATAGATATGCATAGAAAGATAGATCCCGCTAATCAGTGTGAGGACTTAAGTGAACATGAATAGAAATACAGCAGGATAGTGGCCTGCAAAGGTCATACCAATGCCTTCTGTGGCTTCACATGTTCTATCATTTGCTATTACATTTCCCACTGGTTACCAGATCAGACGTTATTGTGATCTTTCTAAATCAGCTACCTTGATGCTTAATGTTGTTTAAAACATAACAGAATGGAAAACTCTCAATTTTGGATGTTTTCCATTTTGGATCTGCAATTAAGAAGCTATGGAGAAGTTCATTTGACTGCATTGTACTATACATGTGTTTTGTTGAGGTACTACCTTTACAGTTCATGTGAGGAAAGTTATTTCCATCTGGTGGGATTGCTTAGGATAACAGGCATTGCCAGACTGGATCAGACTAATGGCCTGTCTAGTCCAGTATCTTGTCAATGACAGTGGCCAATACTAGATATTTCAAAGGAGGGTGCAAGAAGATCCATAGTGATCAATTAATTGTCTTTAAAAAGACTTTAAACGGTATAAAGACTAGTTTTATAAGACTATATTAGAAATTTAGTACAAATGGTCATAAAATATCTCTATTAAAGCATTTACAACAAACTTCATGAAGTGTGAGATCACTTTCAGAATAGCTAAGGGCAGATTTTGCCACCCTCACTTAAGTCAAGTAGTATCTTACTCCAGTGGTGTAAGGTCAGACTCATTGTGAGTAACAGTGTTAGAGTCTGGGCCTAAATCTGTAAGAAAAAAGGGTGTGAATGTATCATTGTCTGTATTATTGGTTGGCCCTCTCTGTGTTTGAAAAATACTTTCCTATAGAAGATAGAACTTTGAAGAGCAGAGGCCTAATCCTGCTCCTATTTAAATCAATGAGACTTTTGCAATTGACTTCAATGGGAGCTGGATTGTGCCCCAGAAGTGACGGATACATTCCCTTATTTGCTTTTTGGGATTTTTTTTTTTTTTTTTTTGTTTTTTTGCATTACTCCTCGTGTAATATTAAATGTAATTTATATATTTTTCTTCCAGGTGAGGATGACGAAGATTCAAATTTGCTAATCCTCAGTTATCCACAGTACTGTCGATATCGTTCCATGCTAAAGCGTGTTCAAGACAAGCCATCTTCAATACTAACAGACCAGTTCGTTTTAGCCCTTGGTGGCATTGCAGTAATCAGCAAGAACCCCCAAATCCTTTACTGTCGGGATACGTTTGATCACCCAACTCTTATAGAAAATGAAAGTGTATGTGATGAGTTTGGTAAGTCATTTTGCAACTACCTTCTTTGTATGACAAGAAAAAGCATTTTTCCCCATTTAAGAGTTTACATGTTTCCAAGTGAAAAATGATAATAGAGTGAATCCTTTAAAGAAGAGCAATGCTATTTACATTTGAAGTGCTAAGTACCAAATGTGCTGCCCCCTTTACTATTTCTGAGCTGGAGGGCTATGGTAATGGGCTTTCCTCTACTTGCAGTCTCCATGTTACAACTTCTATTTATCACACCCAAGGTTGATGTTATTAGGGTGGAGTATGTAGCACAATTATTCAGTGTAAATTAAAGGGACACTTTGTTAGGATTTGAAATGACCTACCTTGACAGTTAACCTATACTGTAGCTTTCCCTTCAGGACTCTAGTTTTATGAATTTTTTTTTTAAAGGAATCATTGCTGCAACATGCTAAGTAGTGCAAAATAGAGAAGACTCTCTGGGTGTCCCATTGTAAACAAGCTATCGAATATCTCTTATCACAGTGCTCACAATAATAATAATGCCTACCCTTGCTACAGCTCTTTAAGTTTACAGAGTGCTTTATAGACATTAATTAATCCTCACACCAGCTCTGGAGGTAGTCAACTGTATTATTATCATCTCTGTTTTACAGGGGGAGACCAGTAACTTGGCCAAGGTTTGTAGTCACACAGTTGCTTTCACTGTTCCACTATTGCCATATGAAAGAAACAGAGTTAGTATTAGAACTCAGGAGCACCTGGTTTCTAACTAGGTGCTCAAACCCCTGGCGCACACTGTTTGTGTCTAACAGGGCATAGAAGAAAGAGCAACCATACACTTGGTGTTGGTGCAAACCTAGACTGGCAGTCATGGTAACTTCAATGGGAGTGTTGCCAAAGCGAAGAGTTTGAGTCTAAAAGTGCTAAATCCTTCCTGTGAGTTGTGCCCTGGATTCAGCAGGAGCAGAAGATGCTCAGCAGTTCCGAGGCAGCACTCAGAACTTTGCAAGTTTAAGCCATAAGGAAGGTCTGTAAGATCTGGCCCATTAAGACTGCCAGATGACTAACACTTTTGTCAGATTAACCAAAGTGCCAGAGGATACACAGCTGAATTTGTGGCAGAGTACATGCTCTGTGTACACACTGGGTAACTTCAGTAACTGGTCCAGGGTTATTTCCAGAACAGTTTACCTGTGATGTGAGAATCAAATTTTATTAGCCATATCACCAGATGGATGAATACTGCAGCTGATGGCAAAAAGTATTGTTTATAGCATTAAGCATCTATACCTTTGACCACATGAAATTCATAAATCTCTGCAAGATAGCTTCTGTTTCTTTTAGAAAGACAATTTATGTTTATCCATTTAGGTAATAATCATGTTTTTCAGGAAATCTCAGTAGGGAGAAAATTTCCCTCTGTTTTGTTTCCCAGCAACTACCTGCTAGCTGCTACTGGTCAAGCCTTCTTCCTTTAAAGTTGACATTGTTACTCTGAAGCTGTAAACCCACCTCTGTGACTGGAATTGGGTGTTTCATATATGCAGTGCAGACCTGCTTTATTATAAGACTAAGGATGCCCACTTGTAGGATCTGATCCTGCAGTCATTAACTCATGGGAGAAATTCTTTCTTCCATGAATGGCAGCACTGAAGTTCGTGATTACATGAGTAAGGGATTGGCCCCTACATGTCATTTACTTTCAGTAAAATGTCATAGAGTTTTATTAAACTATTGACCTGAGATATTAGTTGGTATTGGGGAAAAAATGAATTAAATATCTTGAAAATCTGGTCCAATGGCACGATAGTGTCATCTTCATTTTTATTTACATTGAGATATCCAGAACAGCATATAAAGTTCGGGTTTAATTGATGATCCTTCTTACATTAGGAAGGTTATTTTAGGAGTTTGATGAGCATGCCATCTTTTTTCTGCACTATATTTTATTCCGGGTCATTCCTTGATTGCAGCTTGGTTGAAATAGTTGGACCTATACTGTAAGTAGAGCACGGGATATTAGTAATAGGTGAGTCAAAGAGAACTGGAGCAATACAGGAACCACATTTGGCAAACTACAGCTAGTGCCTTTGTTCAGGCTCTGAAAGCTGTGCCATTCTCTTGACCTTTGCAAGACAATTATCTGATGATCAAACCAGAGCCAAAGAAATCTTTTCCCCCAAGTTAATTAGGTGTATTTGAAATTCAGTTTAATTTAACCAGCAGGTTTTTTTAAATAACTAAAAGAAAAACTGGCAGTCTTTGTAAATATATTTACAAAACTAATGATGTGGTAAAATTTGCAAGGCCTGCTGTGTTAGGATGTTGCAGACTGGGATACATATAATTCTGTGGCTGTGTTGTAAAATGTATAGTGTCAGTTCGATTACCTTGGTTAAATGCAGTACACAAAGTGCCTTTTTTTTTGCAGGCAGGACAATAAAATGTGCAACACGTTGTTATACAAACTGTTTACACTGATAACATGTAGATTGATGTCACATGTGTAAAGTAATGACTGCTAAATCTAAACAGGCAGGGTGGTACTGTAGATAAATGGATTACTCTAAGGTAAGGCACTGGTATTTATCAGTCAAATCTGAGGAGGAGACTAGATTATATAAATGTGAATAACATTCTTAAAAGGTGTTTGTTAAAAAAATCCAGACACATTTAATTTGATGGTCTTGGATGTTTCTTACACTGGGAAAGATAATGTGAGGAAAAGGGTGCAGAAGGCCAAGGGAAAGGTACAGATGTATATTTCTCCCGTTCCTAAAATATCTACATTAATTACAAAGGAAGTGAAAATCTTTAAGAGGGTATCTTACACTCACAGCTCCTTTTGAGAACACTCTTACCCATTCTGATTTCTGATGTGGGTGTGAGATCTACTTTACTTATTGTGCTACTCAGTAAAATCTTACACTTATTCTAGGAACTGCAGCACCTTGTGATAAATACAGTGTGTAACAAATGAGATACCAAAAACACCTAGACAAAGAACTCCATTCACCATAGCATAGGAGCTGCTGTACATGTTAGACCATTTTAATAGAGAGAAATGTTCTTCCATCAAGCTTTCTCCCAGTTTTTATTATGCATTTTTAGCAAGAACATTTTGTTCTGCTAGGTATGACCTTTTTTCTGTTCAGTGAAGGGGGGAAAAAACAGCAACACAGGAGAAAAAAATCTTGCCTCAGTGTTCTTCAAGAAAAAAAGAAAGGTGGGAAATTGTTCTGTAAGTGGCAAGGGCAGCTAGACTGTGTCTGTCAATCATCACAGACATGGGTGGAAGAAGATTACCTACACACCATTTTAGACCCGGATCCTGTGAGGAATTCTACATGGGTGGACCCCTACATTCACATAGAGCTTCCTGCAGGATTGCCACCAGGGTATGGCCTCAGGTTAATTTAGATAAATTACTGCAATGAATGCCCGCAGGCATTGCAAGCTGAATCTGGGCATAAGCACATCCCGTTCTTCTTCTCCATATCTTTTCCCAAAGACACTATGGGTAAATCTACACTGTTATTAAACACCTGTGGCTGCAAACTGGGATCAGGCTGCGGGGCTGTAAAATTGTGGGGTACATGTTAGGGTTGGGCTGGAACTTGGGCTATGGGACCTTTCCCCATTGCCAGGTCCCAAAGTCTGGTCTACAGCCTGAGCCCTGGGAGCCCTCTCCCATCATGGGGTCCCAGAGCCAAAGCTCCAGCCTGAGCCCAAACATCTACATGGCAGCTTTGCAGCCCGAGCCCCATGAGCCTGGGTCAGCTGACTCTGGTGTTTAATTGCAATGTAGATATACCCTACCAAGGCCCTGCTTAGCAAACTGGCTTCACAGTCTGATTGCTGATGCAAGTATAAGGGGCGCAGCTCTGCAGTGGAGAGAATGGACCCACTCATATCTAGCCCTTAATTTCTCTTAAATTTACCAGGAAAAGATTGCTGTGATAAGGAAGCCTGGAAGTTTCACCCTTACTGGTGGTAAATACTTACTAACTTATCTAACTGGCTTGAAGGATCCCCCTCTCAAAGGCAAACATACTTAAAAATTGTGAGCTTGCATGTGCACAGGAAATAGGAGGTATCAAACTGAGTTCACATCTCTTGATACCCAAAGTGAATGGAAACAGCCGTGGTTAAACAGCATGTCTCCTCCACCCCGAGGAAGATCAGTTAGATACCCTTGCAGACAAGCATCACCCATACAGAAAACGAGCTGCAATAGTGGTTACAAGCAAAAGAATTGAGAAAATTTGAACTTGGGCAAAAAGGCAGGAGCACCATTGTCCACTGTGGGGCAGAAACAAGGGGCATGATCCCTATCTGTGACTACTTTTAGGTCCACTAGGATTCTAGATGGCCAATAGAAAGGTTGTTCTGAAAACAGGCATTCACGCAGCCAATCAGAAGGCAGGCCAGTGTCAGAATCCCTGCTACATCCTCCCTCTTCCCCATCCTTCCATAAGGGGCAAATAGGCCAGAGAAAAAGGATCAAGGGGGGTTGGTTCTCCATCTTGATCCCACTGTATTTTCATGTATGCATGATTAGATTCCATACACATATTCACTTCCCTCTAAATGCCCACATCAATTGGTATGTAAAAAAACTCCCTGAAAAGATTACTTATGGGCCATTGACTAATTTCTCTTAAACAGAAAACTATCAGTAAAGTACACACTGCATATGATTCATTTTTTTGGTTGCTATTATTGAGTAACTTTTGTAAAGGCCTGTCATTTACTTTTATTGCTAGGCAGACATATATGCTGCCAAAGAAGAGAAATGAACAAAAAAGTAAGGGCCCCTATTAATTTTCATTATAAATTCCAGTGGACTAGCCATAGGTAAAACTGTCTGTACAGACATCAACAGCCGCTTTTTTGAAAATGGGAGTTGCGGGTCAGTGTGCCGAAATGTGTAGTGCAAATGTGCACCTGGAGTTGCACATGCACTTATTACAATTGTCTGTGCACACTAGGTAAGGATAGGCTTCATTCTGCTAATATGCCAGGTTCACACCTGGAGCTACTGCCGATGCACAGTGATGACAGTGAGAGGAGGATCAGGCCTTGTCTGTGCAGATGGGTAGATGTCTAATTACCCATTTATGCGTGCTACTGTCATATTTGTATGGGTGGTTGCAGTAGATGTGCCCATAATGTGCACATTTGCATGTAAAAGGAGGTCTCTAGCTTCTGGAAACTTTGTCTTCAAATGTCTCTTCTGTTGCTTGTAATGAACGAGATGTCAAGTTGGCTTCAGGAACAAGCAGCAAACAGCAAGCAAGAAAATAAGAATGTTTGGGCACAGGCCTTAAAAGTCAGAGGATCAGATGCTTAGATGATGTAGATCAGTACAGCTCCATGGACCTCACCAGCTGAGAAGCTGGTGCAGAATGTTTCATCACAACAGTATGGTGGATAATAACATATCATGGCTATTAGATGTTAACAGGGAGACTTTTTTCTTGGTTTTGTGCGTGTGCTTGCTCTAAATATAAGCAGAGTGTGAGGGAAAGCTGGATAACATTTCTTCCTTATTTTTCAAATATGCTTGGTAAATTTTAAATCATTCTGGATTACTTTTATAGCACGTTGGGCCCAATATACCATTAAAAAAACTGTTTCATCCCTGGGTTACAATAAACACCTGTTCACTCCCCAAAGAAAGTTAAAAGTTTTATTAATGTCTGTAAAGGACATTCTTTTAGTAAACAGTTCATACCAAAAAGTGAAAGAGCTGTATCTAGTTATACTATTAATATCAATTTTCCCCCTGAAAAATGAAACTGATTCCTTTTACATAAAAAGATCAATGCACAGAAAAAAACAGCTAATTGGAAAATGACGTGTAAAGTCATTACAGTACCCATTTCCCTCCCTCCTCCTTAAAAACCAACAGTATATCACTTACATTAGGAAAAATCATCTCCTTAAAAAAATCCCCATCTTTCCCTAAAACAATGTAGAAAGCGGAGTCTCTCACTTCCTAAAAGAAAAGGAGGACTTGTGGCACCTTAGAGACTAACCAATTTATTTGAGCATAAGCTTTCGTGAGCTACAGTGGAAAATTCCACTGAATGCATCCGATGAAGTGAGCTGTAGCTCACGAAAGCTTATGCTCAAATAAATTGCTTAGTCTCTAAGGTGCCACAAGTCCTCCTTTTCTTTTTGCGAATACAGACTAACATGGCTGCTACTCTGAAACCTCTCACTTCCTAGTTTAGCAAAGTTAGGATCACTATATAAGGCATTATGGTCACCCTCCTGGGTTTATGTGGTAATAAAAGGATGCCCTCTGGTCTAAAAAATAATGTTATCTAGCTGGTCTTCTTTGGCCAGGTAATTTGTGGCTGAGATGAGAGGGCTCCATGATTGGGCTGTAAAGCAGAGAGGACTGTGGGGGCTAGCTAATGTTCCATAAAGAATAAGCAGGATGAAAGCAGACTACTGTAGAAATTGCAGTGGTGCCATTAGTACTAGTATAACTGAAATTTTGTCATTGCTTTCTATATATGTCTCCACGTCCAGAGTTTTGTGACTCATAGATAAAATCAACTGTTTAGAAAAAACTGGCATATAAATTTACTTTAAAAATATGCACAGTTCCAGTGCAATAAAATACAGAGAACTTTCCTGTTGGTGACACTTCTTTATTCCTGTAACTCAAAAGCAGCTTCCTTTTTAACCCAACCTTAGTATGTAGGTCTCAGTTTGGACTAAAACATTTTTTTTATAAAGCAAAATACTGAAGTTATTGGCATTTGGCTACTTTACATGCACTATAACTTATTTCAATGGAAGGACTAGAGCTAAGATCTCCTGATGCCCAGGACGGTATTTTAATCTCAGGACTATCCTTCCTCCGATCATAAAAAATGCTATTCCCTCCTCAGAAAAGGTATCTGGGGGTCTTCTCCCTTCTTTTAGTGGTCCCCATCACTCTGTATTTATCTCTTACATCTAAATTAATTTTGTTGTTCTCAATATTAATCAGTCATTGCTTTCTATGGATCATGAATAGATCTTGATGCATGTTATTCTTGGCTCAGTCTGATATAGTCTGTATCAGTGAGTAGCAGCTCTCCTGCATGGTCAGCATTCATTATCCAGAATATTTGTCTAGGGAAGGATGTTTTACCACACCAACATTTGGACTCCATCAGAAGAGTTCTACGGAAGCTTAATTAGCTGGCATTAAATGTGATCGAAAGCAAGAGTTTTCTCAACATGCCCCAAATTCTGTGCCTTCTGGGGATTGTATCCAGCACCAGAATGTGTTGGTAGATTTGACAAGTTCAACAGATGGCATCTTCTTTCGTGCTTAAGTGCTCCCTGGACTCTTCTATGTTGCATTATTTTACTCTTTTAAAAAAAGCGTTTCAGTGTTCTATTCCTCTCTTTTAAAAAATGTACTTGCCCACCCCCATGGATACCCCTCTGGTAACATAGCAGGGCGAGTGCCTGGTGTAGGAAGACAAGGTGGGTGAGGTAAAACCTTGCATGGAGAAACCTGAATCCAGGGAAGGGGAAAATATAATGGTCTTGATTCTGATCTTACACTGCTTTTAGGCTAGTGTAACTTTTACTTACTTGAGTGGAGCTATTCCTGATTTACCACAGTGCCAAGGCTTGATATACACCCCCCTGAAGGTAGAAGTAGTCTTTCCATTGACTTTAGACATTCAGTGAGATCAGAATCAGGCCCAATATCTTTGCTGTGTAGTCACAGGGGATCTAGGCTGTGGAAAGCCCACACCCAGGAGTCTACCCATCCTATGCACCACACAGCTCCCGGTCAGAAAAGGGCAGCTGATTATATGGCTAGTGGGCTTGAACCCACTGGTCTAAAAAGTGTATATTGTGGGGAGCAGTAAGCCATTTCTGCCTGTCTCCTGCTCATGCCCTGTAATAGTGGGTGTAACCTGGCCTGCTGGGATTGAGGCTTCTGGTCTGTCCTGTGACTTGTATAACAGGAATTAGGGTTCTAGTGTAAACCCAACAGCTCATGTGCTTAAAGATATGCATATGTGCAAATGCTTTGTTGGAGTAGGACCAGAGTGCTCAGCAACATGCCAGATTAAGGCTGCAACCCCCTAAGAACAAAATTCATTTTGTTTTCAAGGCATGTAGCGAGAAAAACTTACTCCATGGATTTTGAAAAATATATTCTTTAATGTTATTTAGAATCTATTTAGCTTTTTCCACCACCATTTTTAATGTGCCCAGGGCATGCTGTCCAGTACTGTATTTTAATACAAGTATGGTACTACGGCGGGAAAGTTGCTAGTATCCCAGTTGTAAGGCTAGAACATGTTAGCATTTATATGTGTTCTTAAAAATATTATACGGGTATATGAAAGCCTTTGTATTAGCATGGATGCTGGGACCTCCTCAGATGCAGCTTTACAGTGGCATCTTCAGCAGTCTGAAAAATATGCAAATATTTTCCATGGCTCTGGGTAGAGTGGTTTAGCTAAATATTATAATTTTTAACTTTCCCAAAACAAAAAGCAGGACGTAGCTAGAGGGGTAGTAATGATTAATGCATAACAGAGTTATATCTAATGTGTATGTGTATATATATATATTTTCCCCTCATCTCTACAAACATAAGCCTTTAGTTTTAAAGAGAAAATCTGGAAATGTTTTGAATTCTTGGTCAGATCTTTTTTTTTTTTAATTTTGTTAATCCAACTGTAGAGTAAGTTATTAATGATCCCCAGACGTTGTTTATAATGATTGATTTTGCAGTTGTGAAATAATACTTCCAGTTTTTTTAAACAAGTGATATTTCCTAGTTTGCTCTGCAGCATTTGAATAAAATATCGGAAGGCAGAGCTGTTTATATGCCCAGCCTAATTGCTTCTGTTAAGTGATTTCTTCATTCTTAACAGTTTTAGCTCTAATTGCTTTTTCCCCCACATCTAAAAATAAATATTTGCAAGTTTTGCATCATGTCACTCATTGTAAAGGATAAAATATTTGTATACTTGCAGCAATAAACACTGATAATGGGTCCTTTTCTGTCTCACAGTGGTGTAAATCTGGAATAACGCCATCCACTTCAGTGGATGTTACACAAGATTTACACCAGATTAACTGAAAGCAGAATCTAGCAGAATCGTTAGCAGTGAGTTGTTAAGTGAAAGAATTTAACATGTTGTAAAGTGAGATAAACTTGGACTAGATGACTTCTCAAGGTCCTTTCCAGCTCTACATTTCTATTATTTTGTGATCCATATAAACTTAAAAGAAGCAAAATATGTTTCTTTCTTTCCTTTTTTTGCTAAGTGCATTTTTCAATAGCAACCATATTTTTGAGCTCTACACATACTCCATAAATTCACTTTTACTAAACAAAACCAGAATCTAAAATTTCCTTGTTAGAGAATATCTACTGTAGTCACTTTTTACAGGAAAATTAATTTTTTTAGGTTTATATGCTCACCCCCTCCCCCCAGTAAAGCCTACTGGAGGGGTGAATCCTATGTGAAATCTCATTGGCTTTTTTTTAAGATCTTCAACCAGTATTCAGAGTACAGTAGGCAGCACTATACATCCTCAACCTCTGCCTCATTCCCTGGGCATCCAGTATCTTGTAAATGTGCATTGAGGTATGCACACTTTATAATATGTGTGCATATATATTTCATACCTGGCATGAAAGCTAGCATAGTCCAGAGCACACTTGTAAACTGTACATTGAATGAGACAGCGCTCTGTAAGAGCCTTGGCCTGTTCAGCGCTCACCGGGCCTCACTGATAGCACACAGTGCGTTGTCAAGCAGGCAGAGCTCCTCATTCAGTGCTTTACAGGAACCATTCCCTCAATCTCTTGTCAGTTTGAAAGGTAAAACTGTGCGGCTTCTGAGATGTGGAGAAGAAGGGCTCCCTCCTATGGATCTTTTAAGGAGGTAGCATCTGAGCTTCCTACTCCCACCCCCATCTTTCTTTCTTGTGAATAACAAAAAAACAAACAAAAAACCCACCCATGTACGCGCTTAGAAATTCCATTTAAAAATACTATAGTGAAGAAGCATTAAGGTTGCTGTGTTAAGCACTTAAAAATCAAGAAACTCCCAAGTTAAAGTTTCACATGCAACCTTAACTCTGCCCTCCGTGTGTGTGCATTACAATACAGACCTATAACACAATCACGTGCTGTAACATAACATGATATGTTTTATTTTGCAAAGGTTTTACTGAGAGAGTCTGTGGCTCAGCAGCATAGAAATTTGGGTCTCTGGAGTTCCAGTCCAATGCCTCAACCAGAAAACCATCATTCTTCTCTCTTTTTTTAGGGAATACATGGTAGTGTGATATGGTTTAAAAGTGTTATCTGCTTAGGTTTAGGATAACGATGATGTCAGAAATAGTTCCAGCAAAAAAGATTAGTGGGCAGAGTACTGGTGAGGTGGACAAATGTGTGTGATATATGTAATTTATCACGTAAGTATAATGTGTGTACCCATGTATTGATTTTTGTTAATTAAGTGGGTTTAGATACAATTTTTAAAATTACTGATTCCCATATTTGATTTTCAGTGTGTTGCTGCTTTTGTGATTCAGCTAACAAAACCATATTAAGAGCCACGTTTTCAGGGCAGTAAAACAGAGTCTGTGTAAGCTCACGGTGAATGTGAAAACAAAGTCATTTGGATATGTTGACAGTTTTGGAGTCATCTTTTTGATATGTATTCTTTAGAGCATCCTTGTGTAATGTTTCTCCAATTTCAGTCTCTCTCTTGGACCACCATGCATGCCAGAGCTCTTGAGCTTTGTCTTGGAAGAGTTTTCAATCAATCAGAATTCCAAATGTACATTGTTACATTCCCTCAGGTGTTCAAGCCTTAGAATCAGTAATTATTGTGAATAGAAGAGAACTTTGCAGCCAGTCTCAGTGCCAACATTCCAAAAGCCAGTACAATGGAAACGAGAAATGGTTTATGTCAGAATATGGTCACATTCTTCTGATTAAACCCACTCAAAAAAAGACAACATTGTAATATTTTCCAATGACTGTTTATCATGAATTACGTCAGCCTTAGTTTAAATTGCTATTATTTCTTCTTAATGCTTCATGGTGCCTGCATAATTTACAGCATTGGCAGCTGTGGGGCTATGAAATAACCTTTCACAATCACCATACAATAGTAAAGAACATGAAGTTTTTGTTGTTAATTATTATGGGACTCCTTTAACTTTTTACAAAGTGACATAAAATATTGTTGAGGTACTTACGGTTAAAGCTACTTTTACATGGATCTATTTTGCTTCTGGCTAGTTTCTTAACTAAAGCAGTCATTTGTGGTTATTATGCCTTGGGAGATATTATGCCAGAACTGGTTTAAAAGAATTATTATGTATCACATGTCATACATTACATGTCAGCACTTGAGGCTCTTTTTCAATAAAAACAAATGTAATTTTAGTTAATGCTGTTTTACGTATAGGCCATTTGTAAACTTACCTAAGTTAATTTGAAGGTACTAAAAAAGCTTTGTTCCTTCTGGAGTGCACTTGAATAATTTTGTTTTGGCTTCAGATGGAAATTCCAAAATATTTGTCCTTATTTTAATCAGACTACAGTAATGCATCTAAGAGCAAATAGTTTCCCTAATACCCAGGTGAGTGTACACATTTCAAGGAGTTGGAATTGATACCCATTACCTTGTTTAAGTCTTTTTTAGCAGAGGGCTTTCTCGGCTCCCGAATGGTACTGCTAATAGGACCAGCCAAGGCTACCGAGTTGCTTAATGATGATACCTCCGTTTTTTAAGCCTTGTCATTGTATAACTTGGAAAAAGTAGTTTATACAGTCTAGCTAATCCTTGGGTGAAGGGTGGTATAAATTAAACGCTGTAGGCAGGTCCTGAGTTTCCTTAAAGCTACATTTCAAATATGGAAAATGCAAACTTATACAAAGCCACCTTTGAATTAATATGTCCTTCCCTGTAGTTCCAAATACTATACATATTTTCCAGGGCTTACTTATTTAAAGCAAGAAATGAAGCAGCGAGGGTGTGCCAGCCAAAGAATGAAAACACATGAATGACTCGTGAACATTTTCTGATTTTTCTTACCTGTAATTAGTTAGTTACTGTTAGCCAAAATAATTTGCATGATTTTCCCCACTATCTTTGTTTGAGAACCATAAAAATGATCAAAGCCTCTATTTGTCTCTCATGGGGTAACATTTAACTCCTTGGTGCTTGTGGTTTTAGTGACTCTATTGTTGGCAGTGGATGCCCTGCTGGGGAAAAGATCAGTCTCTGTCCCAACCCAAATGGTCAAGCTGAAGCCACGCGAGCATCTTTTGAAAAAGAGAGAGAGAGAGAGCATTTCATGTATTGTTACTTAAAATTCAACAGGGAAAATTGACTCTTCTGAAACTTGGATAAATTTACATGTATCCTGATAGATTTTCAAAATTGGACAACATGCTTGAGTGCTCTGGAAATGAGCCTGCAAGGCAGATTTAGAATTCTTTAGTTTTTTTAATCAAAGGCATTTCACAAGCCAGTTGTGAGTGGAAAGGGGAATCTAGCATTACATAAGAAAGTAGCAAATTGTTCTGTTTAATGAGTGAATATTTGGTATTTATAAAGCAGATAAAAGATGGTAAAGCAGGAGACAGACCTGAAGTTTCAGAGATTTTAATAAAGACTGAAGTTAGTAGTGAAAAGGTCAAAGTGCCATTTGCTGAGCCCCTCATTTTGGCATGGTATCAAAGCTTGTGGAACTGACTGTGTGACTGTGATGCGTGTTAATGAACAGTTGTGGCACTTAACTGAGATCATGGGTTTGTCACATGAATATATATAAAAAAGAGATGAGAAAATATTTTTTTTTCATTTTGCTGTATTGTGGCTGTTGGAAGGACGAAACAATTAAAAGAAACATTTGAATACCACATTGTTAAGTCACATAGCTGGACTGTAAAGAAAACTAGTTTTGAATAATTGAATACTGATGATAGTTAAATATAGTTATTCAAAATTGTTTTTAGCTACAGATGTTACGCCATTTTAGAAACTTAGACTAAATAATGTCAGATCTTGTTTGCTTTTTTAGTATGTTATTCATTTATTGGGAAATTCAAAATGTAAAACAGCTGGGAAAAGAGCTTGGTGTTCACAAAGTAATCTTTAAAATGTGTACATTTCAGACCCACTCTTATATAGCTGTTTAGAAATGCCTGAGTTGTATATTATAGTTCATAAAGTTCTGTAAACATAGTCCAACAAGTATATGACAGAGAAATATGAAATAGGAACATGGGGATAATTTTGAAATCAAAATCAATTTATTATAGTCTTTATAAAACAGCAAACTGCTCTCCATTCAAATAATATGTAATCTTCAGTCACACGCATTTAAAATTATCTATACTACATATAAAATATCTGAAGAAAAATGTTCATTCATGTTTAATTCTCTCTGTGACGCTTATGTCAAAATGAAGGAGTTAATTTATCTAAGAGTTTCAATGCATGAGTTAGAGCTGTACAAAACCAATCATGTAGAAATAATAGACTACCACTGGAAGTGCTGTACTATTGCAGTTTTAATAGCTCTTCAGTTCTGCTCAACAATTAGTCCATACATTTTATAGCTGGGCCTTTAAGAAACTGGCATACTCAGCAAAATCACAGTAATTGGGAGATGATGCAATGTAGAGACAAGTCAAAGGAAAAAAATGAATAGCAAATGTCAGTAGTTTATATTTTAAATATGCCAGCAATATTAATAGAGGAAAAAATTAATAGCAAATTTGAGTAGTTTTTATATTTTAAAATATCCTAGTAATATGATCTGGAGAGAGACTGTGATTCCTGCAGACTTTTAAATGTCATGTTGACATGATTGTAGTTTTTAAAGCATTAGCAAAATACCCATGTACCACTTGAAAAAACTGTGATATGATCTACTCCCTGATATTAGGCACTAGGATATAAGGACATGAGCCTTCGCCTACTGAGTTCAACGGGAGTCTTTACACTGTCATCAGTGGGCTTTGGATCAGGCCCTTAGTCTCCAAACTCACTCATCATAAACCTGATCAGAGAGGAGCGTGGTGAATGTCAGCATTCTGACTGGTTCATAACTCAAGCTAAAAAGCAAAAGAACCCCTCAATAATCTATTTTTTTTTTATTCCCCTGCCATTACCTGAACTACACCTGAGCGTTTCTAAACACCACCTCTTCCCAGTAATAGTAAATGGATACACCGTGCCTTCCCATATTTTGATTCTATGGGTGAGTAGTGAATATATTTTCCTAACTAGACAAAAATCAAAAAGTAATTACCTTTGGCAGAAAAAATAAGAGGTTTGGCTTCTCTGAGCTTTATAATAGCCATTAGAACTTGTACAATGAAACTTTGACTGTCTGTACACTGAGGAGGACCAAACGCCAATGAAACCATGGAAGTTTTGACATTGACTTCAATGGAAGTATGATTTTTTGGCCTTCAATACGTGTAGCTTTACCTTAGTCCTTTACCTAATTCAAATGAGTCAAACATCCTCCATGTGAGTCAGGACAGCTATATTGGTCCTTATTACTGTGAATGGGACTTAGGGATAATGATGGATAACCAATCGTGTGATGCAGTAGCTAAGACAGCAAACGTGATCCTTAGATGTATGAAGCAGAGCGGTGGTATTAGCACTGTATATAGTGTTAGAGAAATCACTACTGGAACACTGTGTGCAGTTCTGGTTCCACACTAAAAGTGATGTTGAAAAATTTGGAAGGGTTAAGACAAGACCTACATGAGTGATTTGAGGTCTGGAAAACTTGCCTTAAAGTGAGACACTAAAGAAGCTCAGTGTATTAGTTTATCCAAGAGAATGTTAAGAGATGACTTGCACTCACTGTCTATAAGTAACTACATAAGGAGAAGATTTCTGATAGTAGGAGGCTTTTTAGTTTAACAGGCAAAGGCATAACAAGATCTAGTGGCTGAAGCTAGACAAATTCAGCCGTGGTCCAATGTTTGGTGGAGTTTGGAGAACTTACTGAGCTCTGTCCTTCTTCAGACATATACGCATACCTTTCAATTTGTACTAGCGAGCTGTACATTTGAAGCATAGTTGTTGGCTTTTAATTTCACAGATCGCGCCTAATACATTAGCCCTACATAGGAAGTGTTGTAACTGCCCTATTGTGTTTTAGTTGTGGCAGGATTTGAAAATCTAACTTGATAGCATCTCATTAAATATGTTAACTAATAACATGCTCCAAAATCACATACAGACTTAATGTAACTCTTTATAGATTCTTCAGGAGTATCTCTAGTTACCTGAACTTTTTGCATAATAGTTTGAAAGACTGTGTTAATTGAAAAGTCTGTTAGCACCACCTGAGTGCAAGAAGAGGAGGAATTTGATTTTAAACAGGTGGCTTCAACCCACAGAAAGGGTAAGAAGGAAACTGAAAGGGGCAATTGTAATAACCTTGTCAATGAGGACAACATACACAAACAACAGCTGGTGTCACAATGACAGGGGTGCTGCTATAAGGAAGCTTTCAGCATTGTTGGAGCCCAAAGTGGGTTTCATTTCAGACTTGCTATTACAATAGGCTACAGTGAAAGAAGCAGGGAAGGTGGGAATAAAATAAAAGTTCATATAACAGTGAAAACTATTCCTTACAATAGTATGGAATGTGTACTTTAAATAGGCATTGATGGTTTTGCTTCTCATTTCAATGGTGAAATTAAGCATGACATGGAATGTACACCCTGATCTTGCAGCCCTAACTACTGGTTCTCTTGAAATGTACCAAGACAGTCCCATGGCCTATTCTATAATGGCTATGGGTGAAAAATCAATGTTTGAAAAGCAGGAAAAATATCTTTAATAAAATACTTAAGCTATTCCCTCAACCTTTTTTGTAGCAGAATAATACATTCAAGTATCAGCAATGTAGTTATCCTTATTAGATCGTATCAGAATGCACTACAATCATATGACTGATTTACCAAAAATTATAGCTCTTTAAGGTTTTTTGGTGGTGGTAATTATGAAACACTTTCTGTCATTATGTTGGATGTGTGTTGTATATGTTTAGTTATGACAGAGAGGGGTTTGTTATTAAAAAAACACACACACACACACACAAAAAAACCCCAACCCTACCTAGCTGTAAATCCTTTCAGCTGCTTAGTTTAGAAGTTAGAGTCAATTTATGGAAGTCTGTGTTTACTGTCTTTCGAGCTTGATCATGACATTGGAATGTTTTTTTGAAGAAGAAAAAAAAACCTCTATAAAATGAAATCTGCATTTACTGGTATGAAGCACAGAGCACTTGGCATCAGCAATGAGGCTACAGTATCTCTTTGAAGTGAAGCAAGTAAGAATAAACTTGCTGGTTCCATTTTGGGTTTAGAAGATAATTGGCTGATATGTTCAGCAAGTTCTAAAATTAACTGTAATAACAGAGGAGCCCAAAGTCATCAGTGGCTTAAAAAATGAAAATATGAAATGTACATGTCAGAGGAAAAGTATGGAAAATTGTAAACAAAGTAACAAGCAAAAAGATTAACAAGACATGAAGTAATTTATCTGTTGAATAAGGCTCTGTTATAGAATGAGGTTATTAATTTTTTTGGTTTGTTTGTTTCTGCGATGTGTACTGTGTGTGAATAATTCTCAAGACTCATCCAGCCCCTGACACATTGCAGCCATCAACATTCCCAAAATTGTATCTGGAGTTGCCTGATGTAAGGGAAACATCCTATTTTAGGTATGGTGATGTTCTCAATTTTAAAGAATTTTTAATTGCTCAGACAATTAATACCTCATGCATATTTTCAACAATAGCTGCCTAGCAACCAGCAAAAAAATATTCTGGAGAGCAAGAGGGGCTGAGATGAATGACTAGAAATGTGAGCTCTCATTTCAGGTGAGTTAAGGAAAGGCATTAGGGCTGTGCTGCATATTTGGGTCCAAAAGTTAATATTCATGGAAATGGGGAGGTCTTGAGATAACAAATATCCAACTTGTCTTTACATCCAAATAAAAAGACAGTCTAAACGAGATGTAGGATTTCATCTACACCCCGTGAAATGAGGTCTGAGTCTGATAGGCTTTGTTGGTCTCACAGGCCAAAACCCAGACTAAACAAAACAAAAGACTTCGTCAGTTGTCGGGGGGGAGGCTTTGTAGCACACCATGAGCCACATCCCACCTGCAGCTGGACAGCCTTCAACACTTCAAAATTCTGGTGGTTTCGGGGGGCTCTTTAGACCCAACTCTAAACACAAATAAACCCACTCTATGGGACTTTGACCTTCCCTACCGTTCTCCTTCCATTTTCTGATTCTCCACTTAGGTATTTTCCCCCCATTTTAATTCTGACATGATTTTAGCTACTCGTATTTCATGAGCCTTAAAAGCTGAGCTGCTTGGGAATTTCCCACCAAAATGCTTTTATGGAAAATGCTATTTCCCCAAAAACAAATTTTTCCACGGGGCTTTTCAGTTTTGCTGAAATGCTTCTATTTTCCATCAGTAAAACTGAAAAGAAACATTTCATTTGGGATTGGGTTGGCCCAAATAAAAATATTTTAGTTTGTCCAACTGAATTAAAACTTTTCATGTTCAGTCATTTCAACAATAATCTGGCTGCTGTGGGGCATCATGGGAGCTGTAGTTCAGGTGGCCTCATGCCGCTGTGGGCTGGTTTGCCCGGCTAGACTACATCTTCCATGATATTCCACAGTCTCACGTCTCAGTGAACTGACATGGTACATCACGGGAGAGTTAATTTGGCAAAGGAGCCTCACCCATAGAGGAGAACTCAGAGAGGGCATGAGGCACTCAAATTACAACTCCCACAAGGCACAGTGGCAGCTCAGGGGAACACAGACTATGGCTGAATCAAATCGAAATGAATGAAACATTTTGATTTGGGAATGCGGAAACATTTCGTTTTGTTTGGAAATGTCAAAAGAAAACATTTTGAGTATTCCAAACCAACATTTATCGGAACTGTCTGTTCCATAAAAACAAATTGATATTTTGACTTTTTGTCCTGATGTGGGACGAAAACAAATTTCAAAATGCTGGAATTTTCTATTGGACAGAAATTCTGAGTTTTGACAAGCTCTTCTTCAAAAGTGAAGGTTAATGATGAGCTTCTGATATCACATTCTCTCATGTAAATCAAAAGGAACTCCACAGGAATCTATGAAGTAATTCTGGATTTACACCAACGTAACTGAGATCAAAATGTGGCGTTAAAGCTACCTGGATCTGATCCTTCTCCCACTGATGTCAATGCAAAAGTGCCATTGATTTCAGTGGGGCAGAATCAGACCCTATGTCATCTGAAAGCTGAGTCTCGGCTTTTGGTAAGATTTGTTTGCATTGTGGTAGTGCCCCTGGGGCCCATATAAAACATTGGTTTACTAGATTTAGTGGTATGAGAGATTAGCTGCTAAAATGTTGTAATCGAAGTTTGTGGGAAAAGCAAGATGGTAATCAAAATACTATGATTTTTAAATTTTGGTGTTTTGTGACTTGGCAGGGCCAGAAATAAATCGTTTATATCTTGGAGATCTGAGAATCGCACACTTTCCAATGGTAAAAGACATTTATTTCTGCCCTTAATGGTTGATGAGATATTAGATGTAAATATGTCAGTGATACTATAGACCAATAGTGTCTTTTGGCACTGCTCCATGACTAAATATAACCAATCCTGAACCAGTGTGATTAAAGTTCATTTCCAGGTTTAGTAGAAGATTCCAAGATAATTCCATAGGCAAATACAGTACCTGAAGTCGCTGTTTTGGACCTTATCTTTCATACGCTGTAACTTCCTTTGTTACATTTTTTCTATTTGCAGTAACCATCTAGCAACTGTCCAAAGTACAGACAACTGTTAACCTAGGCATCTCATCAATTCATGTTGAAGCATAAATAAATACATCATTTTTTTAAACCTAAACTATTTCACACATTCCTTTTGTCTTTGTAAAATGCCTTGCTTCATTTTTACCTAAAGGTGGTGTATAACAAATATTTGCATTTCCAACATCACTAATTGTCATCAACTCAATATGGTGTAGTACCATGCTGACCCTCATGTAATATTGTCAGTTTAGTGGTATTTATCTGTAGTATACTCATGGAGGGTTTGGAGTGTGAATTTTGGAGGGGGGAGATCTCTGTTTTTAAAGGCTGCACTTCTGAGATTGAACATTATTTCCATTTTTTAGTAAAGATCTATTTTTTCCCTCTTTTAACTCATATATATTTCTACCAGGCTATTGTTTAATTTCAAGATGGTGTCTTTGGTAGAAAGATAATCAAATGTAATGTCTTCCACAACCGTTTCATATGCATGACTGCATAAAGCTTGTGTAATAGTTTATTATTGTAAAATTAGTATACCATAGAATAGAACAAACCGGGACCATAGCCAGATGAAATAGACAATGAATAGTTATATAAGGTTTTGAAGCACATGTAGTAGAACACAAGCACACTGTGTTTTCTTCTCAATTGTCTGCTGTTTGTTAATGTTTCCCTTTCAACATGATTACATCTCAGTTTAATACCACTTGCCATTTCAGGGTATACAGTGCCAGCATTGACGTAGTTCTATCCCCTCCGTGCTACAAGTACTGCATGTATATATTTAAACTGAACTAGGCATGGTTAGCTAATGGGTTCTTCAAGAGAGATGCACTTATAAAATTAAGTGATGTATATAATTGTTAATTTTGGGTTAACAAGTTTGAAAGGGGTATTTCACCAATAATTATAACACTTAGTTCTATGAAAAGTGTGACATTTTAATTTTTGTCAAACAATTTCCTACCTCTAATCTCTGGGTTTTCATGGAAGGTTATTATTTCATAACCAAGGTAAAAGCATTATTTATTAAAGTTCTAAAATATTATATTACTTTAAGTTTTAAGTTGCAGATCTATCTCCTGGTTTAGAAAAGCATTTTATTGATTTTTTAAAAATGTATATTTGAACTTAAACTTCAGTTTCACATTATGGCTTCCATATTATTTCAGAAGCAGATACATTTTAGTTCTTTGCGAAGACTTAGTTGCTTTATAAGAAACAGTGAATCTTATACATCTGAGCTTACACCATCACTGAAGTTTAGAACTGTGCACATTTGGAGTTTCACCTTTCCTGAATTTTTTTTGTCTCACCAAGCCTGAAGGAGAAGTTTTAGAATGACAGAACACTGTTGTTACTCACTGTGGCTATGTCTACACTAGAAACACTGCAGCGGTGCAGCCCGTAACATTGTAGTGTAGACACTTACCACAGCGATGGAAGTGGTTCGTCTGTCGCTGTAGTAAATCTACCTCTTTGAGAGGCAGTGCCTAGGTCACATTTTTCACAGCTCTGAGTGATCTAGTTAAGCCAGCCTAACTTTGTAGTGTAGATCAGCCCTGAAGAAAGGTGTGGGGTATGGCTGATTTCATTTTGACTTCACAGCAAAGTAAAATCATCCCATTCACCAGTAGAGAGGGAAGGTACTAGAGAGAGAAGAGCGGGATGAATACAGAACAAAATAAGAATATGAATGGAATAAAATAATTAGTGTTTGATCCAAAGCCCATTGACACCAATGGTCATAGGATCTACCGTATACTACATTTGAATAGGCACAGAGTTGAAAATGGGTGTTCATTACCATGTTTTGGTACTTGAATCTGGATTAATAAAAGAGAAGGAGGAACTACGCATTTATTGTTCACTTTGGCTGGCATTTTCAAAAGTGTCTAAGGGAGATAGGATCCCAAATCCGATTGAAATTCTATGGGATTTGGGTGAAGAGTTTCCTCAAGTGCCTCTGAAAATCTAATCTAATCATTATAAATTATTTGGAATTTCTATTTTAAACATTCCTACTCTGTGGTAGGCTATTTGAGTACACTGTGGCCTCAAACAAAAATGCCCAGGTGGAAGACCTATTCAGAAATGAGAGAGTAAGTCTGGAACCTGAGATAAATATTAGGACTAATATACTTGCCACAGTAAATAATAAGGCTGTAACTAACTTCCCCCAAAGATTTGATTGACAGCATCCTCAAAGTAGTTTGCTCATGGGAAGCAGAACCCTGAGATAAAGTTTCAGCCTGAATTTATGTATATTTGGGAGGGGAACAGGGTACATTCCTACCCAAGAAGAAAATCCTGGTTGTCTGAAACAATGTTGTGTGATGAATCAGTACATTTTTATTGTTCATATCCTCAGAGGTCAGAAATACTGACGTTTGGAATGCAAACCAGACAGATAGCATATGTAAATACTGTATGTGCCTCTGCTCTGGCTACAGCTGTGGTCAGTGAAAGCTATAATTCACTTTGCACTAGATGAATAATAGGTTCTCTCTAACTTCTTCTCCATTTAGAATGTTGATTTAAAAGGAAACAGGGTTACACTTTTGAAATCCTTTGCCATAATGAAGACTTCCAGAGATTTTTGATAGGCTTTCAGAATGTATGTAACATTATGTCTAGATTTAAGGTGTCTTGAGTAAATATTGACCAGTATTGATTTTTGCTTTGCCTCAGTCAATATTTACCTCTTGAGTTGATGAATCTTGATATTTATCTCAGCAGAAGTCCGTATCTTCTTAATACGAAACATGGAAATCTGTTAGAGGTGCTCATTTCTTATGGATTGGCTCGAGGTGTTTGAAGCTAGTGAAAAGTAGCTATATAGACACTTCTGGTGTTTATTCTCTCTAAGCTGTGATTTTTGTCAGGTTTCCTAAGCTAAGCAGCATCAGGTTGTATAAGCACTTGGATGGGAGACTTTTTGGGAAAACCCAGATACAGTGTTGGTGAATCTGTGGCTTTATGGTGTTTCCTTCTGCCAGAACAGAATCATTGCCCCAGGGTGGTGTTAAAACACTGTGCTGAGGTCCTTCCAGATGATATGTAAACGTGAAGTCCTTACCCACTGTGGTCATTCAAAATCCCATGGCATCTTCCACAAGGCGTGGGGTATTAATCCTTGTATCTGGCCAAACTGCAATTAAGAATAAGGTAATATATTCTACTTATTATTGCAGTAATACTTTGGGGCCTTGATGGAAATTGAGGCCCCTAGGAACTACCCACCATTGTGTAAATACATGGTAAGAGACAGGCTTTACCCTGAGGAGTCTGGATCCTTTACTGAACTCCACTGAGGCGCTGCAAAGTGTGCAGAGCTCCACCCACACAGAATTCATTATATGATCAGGGCCTGGATACATACCTGAATTCCCACTCTAGTTTCAGGCACGTAATTTTGCCTGTCCTAATGTGGTTGTGTAGTGTTACTGTGTGCTGTTAAACAAATGCCCCAATTTACCCCAGAGGAGGCTGCACTTCGGTGATGGAAAAAGTGATTCTTATAGCTATAATCTGTATGCTGAGAGAGATTAAAAATTGAAAAACGCTGTGATCCATTTGGAAAGAATGTGCTATATAAATATCAGATTATGCAAATCTAAACTATTCATCTTTTAAATGTTCATTTTCCCTTTTCCCTGATTATGTTTTTTGAATTGCCATATGTACTTCTTGTGGCATTTCTGTCTTGTCAAACTAAAAAGAGAAATCCTTATAATTAACTTTTTATGGATTTCCATTTCCAGATAGAGCTATATTTATCTTTTTTGAATGTGTAACCATTGAGTAATACTGTAGGTGGTTTTTAAGTCCTTTTTAAAAAAAATTCCTCAAACTTGTTTTTTATAAACATTATAAGTCACTATCAAGGGCATATGCTTGGGAGTAAGGAATTGGGAAAGAAGAGGATTTTAAAGTTGCACAATTGCATTGGAAAAAACCAGAACAAGCAAATCATGTATTTCTAAAGATCACACTGTTGTTTAATGTTATAGCAACATTCTTTCAGGAATGCTGATGATACACAGGAAATAAGTGAATAATTCTAATTGCAAAACTCTGTTGGTTTGTTATATTTCAAATGTTAAGATTTAATCTGCCCTGGAGTTGTGTTAAGAATAACAGAACATTTAAAAAAAAAACCCTGACTGAAGCAATAGTGATTTATCAAAGCAGCACTCAAATTAAATAAAGATTTGGCAGGATAGGCTGGAAAGTGCATTTATGTTTTCATGTACTCTTTTTTTCCTGATGTACCCTTATTGGCTTGTTTTAATACCGGTGTTATTTACATTTCAGGGATGGACCTATTATGCAGGAAATTGTCCAAACCCCTACAGCTGTATTTTACATTGAAATGTGTTTTTTTTAATGAAGTGATTGTGCAGACTTAATTTGGTAATCTATTATTAAATTTATAGTTTCAGGCTGTATTTGATATTTTTGCTTTGTATCGAATGAAAATGGATATACATGAAGATATACAGTGTATATATATACCTGGTTTTGTATAGTAAATCTTTATATATGTTGTCCATTTTCAGAAACATACTGATCCTTTTGCAAACTCTCTTCTATGTTAGGGAATTCTACAGACCCTGTGTTCCCTAGCTGAACCAACTTATACACCAGTCTATTTTTAGTTATGAATGAACGATATAGAATGCAGTAGGTACTGTGATTTCTTTTCAGAGGTTCTAACTCATAAAATCATTGTGCCATACACTGCAATTATAGTGGTAAACATAATCCCAGCATCATGTTTCAAACCAAGAATTGTAATTCCACAAGGTTAGAACTTCCCCCTCATTGTTTATAAGAAATATTATCTGTACAGTAGATCACGTAATATTAAATTAGGATAAGTTCTGTGATCTTTATTCTTGAAAATGTTCATCCCTGAATATTTTAAACATGATTGTACAATTTGTGTGTATTTCCCTCTCTCTTGCTGCTATTCTGCATGACATTCATGTAACACTAGAGGGCAACTGAGAGTTTTCTTTAAACAAAGCTGGAGATGGTTTTAATATCAACTAAGTGTTTAAACTCATTGAGGATTTATTTCCCTGTCTGCAAATTTCTACATATGTAACCTCTGAGTTTCCATTGACAGCAAATAATAATCCAAATAAAGTTCTTCTGAGGGAAAATATAGACAGAGTGGTTGAGAAGGCTGCTTTTGCCCAAATAAGGATTTTTTGGAGACCCCATGTGTTAGATAATGATCAACTGACAGTTGGTCATGAGTTAATAATGCTGGATGCTGAAATATGCATACCATGTGGTATAAAACAGTTCTGTAGATGGGGACAAACACGGCTATAGTTAGACATGAGAAACACAAGGAAATGTGTAAACTGTTTAATCGTGTTTCTGTTTAATCCACCCAGATAATTTCCTAAGAACCAACACTGACTGCAAAAGAATTTTACACAACCATCTTCACAGTTAATGTTAAACCTTGCTCTATGTTACTAAAATGTAAAGAATAATAATATACTTTCACTGTATATAGATTTTTGTTTAAGTGCTTACTAATCACACAAAGATGGGCCTGATTCTGATCTTATTTACACCTGTGTAAATTGGGAGTAATTAAACTGAACTCAGTGGGTTTACATCAGGGCTATTCTATTTAAAACCACAAACCTCTCAGGTGTTATGATGAGGACTATGGTTACTATTTCCATTCTTGCACTCCCTGAAAAAGCTCCGGCTGGTGAAAAATACAGTTTCCTATTTGCTGAGTAACTCAGGTCACTGTGGACACATCACCCCAGTGCTCTGCCCTGCTCCAAGTCTGAATCCCAAGGAATGCAGACCCAGTTCAAGGTCTCTGTGTTGCTATTCAAAGCTCTAGCTACCTGAAAGATAGTTTCTCATTCTGTGACCATCGCCTCTCATGACAGCTATGCTACAGGGGCTCGATGAAACTGCCAAGGGAGGCTTATAAGTGTGGGACACAAACTGTAACAGGAGCTGGACCTGGACTATTGAAATCATTCCTGCAAAAGATAAGAATGACTGTGGTCCTCTCCGCTTTCTGAACCAAAAATACAAAACTTCTCTGATGTGGCTTCTCTTAATTTCTCTGATGTGGCTCTCCCTCAATAAATATATCATCTATGCGCATACACAATGCGCAGACACATTCATTCACTTACCCACATACAGACAAACAAAACTCCTATAAACTAATTAAGATCCATCTCCTACTGGATGGGACAATACAAAGAGAGGGTGAGGGATTGTTATTTCTAACTCAGAATGCTTGTTAGGTGTAGGGATACTATAGGGCAGTGGTTCTCAACCTTTCCAGATACCTGTACCCCTTTCAGGAGTCTGATTTGTCTTGTATATGCCAAGTTTCACCTCCCTTAAAAACTACTTGTTTACAAAATCAGACATAAAAATACAAAAGGGTCACAGCACACTATTACTGAAAAATTGCTTACTTTCTCATTTGTACCATATAATTATAAAATAAATCAGTTGGAATATAAATATTGTACTTACATTTCAGTGTATAGTATCTAGAGCAGTGTAAACAAGTCATTGTCTGTATGAAATTTTAGTTTGTACTAACTTAGCTAGTGCTTTTTATGCAGCCTGTTGTAAAACTAGGCAAATAGCTAGATGAGTTGATGTACCCCCAGGCTTACACATACCCGTGGTTGAGAACCACGGAAGAGGATCACATACATACCTAGATATAGAAAGATTACTGGAAAGAAATGTGGGTCTGGAAAATTGCTGGAGAGAAGGCAGAATGTTGGTACCACCCACATGTACTCATATAAATGGACACATTTTTTAGAACTTGGCTCATAAAGCAATTAGAGAAAAATTGTGATCATTGTGGCCCCAGTAATAATTTTTCAGTTGATCCCAATGCTGCACAGTGGAGATACTGTGCACCTAGAGTGGAATGTTCACCAGTAACCCAATAACTTCAATAGGGGCAGGGTTAGGCCAAGGCTGAGTGCTTTGGAAAATCCCACCCTTGCTGTCTGGGTGCATTTTCCACCTGATTCCCTTTCACGCTATTCATTCTAATGGAAGTTACAGGTAGATCTCAAGAACGGAGTACACGCCATAGTTCCTGCTAATCTCACTTCTTGCATCCTCATCCAGTGTGAGTGTCTCTAGCAAATTATAATGACATCCCAGTGCAGTGGTAGAGTTCTGAGAAAAGGAAAGGGAGAAAGTGAACCCATAGCATTCTTATGTTTAAAGCAAAGCAGTTTTACTTGCCACAATGATGTGATACAAATGAGTAATGCAATAAGGGGCTTAAATAACTTATTTGTCATTTCCACATGCGAGCAGTAAGGTGTTCATGGCTTCATAGCTCCCACTATCAATCTCAAAAGCAAGGTTACTGGAAATATGCCTTTTTACTCCTCTTGGGTGAATCTCTATGTATCTATTTAGGTTCTTATTACAATGCCCATTTCTTACCTGTCTGTCAGCTCATCTGATCTGTCTAATCTTTCTATCTGTGTGGGAATGATTGGGTATGTAGCTATCTTATTATCAAGGTATGTAGGTCATGTCTTCATTGAGTAGTGCTGACTCTGCTAGAGAGCAGTTTAATGAATGCTAGTTTTTGTCAGAAATAGAAGGAAATGTTGCCAGGAAAACCTCCTTAACATGTGCTGTATGTTCTTGTTTGTCTTTTACTTTGTAAAGGTTCCTAATGAGAAGTTAGTTGCTATTGGCGCATTGTGTGTTTTGCCCGGTTTGGATGCGATTACTTGATTTACATGGGTTAGCAGTGCACTGTCATTTGTCGCTGCTGTGTTTGCAGTCCTTTTGTCTTGGCTATTACATAATCAGTTGTTCCTGTTCACCCTTTTGCCCTGTTTAAAAAAAAAACACAGAATATTCTAAAGAGTCAGATTTTCTTTTGCAAGTGCTGTGATCGGCATACAGTTTTGTCTGATACCAAGTTCAAAGTCCACTGTAATTGGAGGCAACATACACAAGTGTCCATTGAAGTTTGTGGGTGTGGAGGCTAAAAGTCAGTTTCACACTGGGGGAAAGAAAAACTTTAATGAACAAGGGTCAGATACTCTACCACAGTCCAGACATGTCCTACTTTATAATTAAGTCTGATAGCTTCTTCTTTGTGGGCTAAATCCTGCTCCCCTATTGGACTGGATGTAGGGTTAAATTCAGCAAGGCTCTTAAACATGTGCTTAACTTTAATCATGGAGACTAGTTTCACTGAAGTCCAACAGAACTACCTACATGCTAGTTAGGTGCGTGCTTCAGTGCTTTGTTGAATCAGGGCCTTAACCTTTAATGTCCATCTTCCTGTTGTGAATATTCCAAAAACTCACTCTTTTCATCGAAAAACTCACTCTTTTCATCAATGCTAACAGAGCGAAAAGGAAGCAACAAGCCTTTATAGCAAAAGTTTTGAACTCAACCATTTAGCAGTGAAGAAAATTAGTCCAAGTGCCTGATCCTGCACGGTTCAGTGCCTTCAATTTGTATTGTGTTCAGTGGAATTTGAAAACATTCAGTCTTCTGCAAAATCAGGCCCTTAATTATCTAGTGTGATATGTGCAATACATCCAGTGTTTCTATTTTTAACAAAATAATTAAAATAGTCATCCCCACAGTGGTGGTCTTTGCTTTTTTTTTAAGCAGTAGTCTGGGGAGCGGGAAAGGCAAACCCAAAATCAATCTGCAACAAGTCAAATGTCTCCATATTAATCCCCACAAAAAAGTGTCTGTTCCACTTATTTCCAAATGAGGAATGTTTTCTTTAGAGAGGAAGCAAATTGATTTTCCCCACATTGAGAATAGAATATCTCATTTCCAAAACAAAACCTTTAGAAATGGTTACACAAGTACACTCTGTATACTTATGAGTTAGAAAATTGTTCAGATGTTTAGTGCCTCTCTCAAGGATATCGAGTCCACAATAGTTTTCAGATTTATTCTGACATGTTCCATTATAAGTCCACAGTGTATATAAATTACAGAAAAGAACGAGCAAGTCCTTGGATTAGAAAAACATGAAAAAAATACTTTAGTATTAAAACTTTTTGGACACTCAGAATATCTATCTATCTTGAGTCTGTGTGTGTGTGTGTGTGTGTGTGTGTGTGTACAGATACATACACAAATATTAATTAGTATTTATAGCAATAGTAGTAAAATCCTGCTATAAAGGAAAATATTGTTCTGAAGGTTGTGTTAGAAGGATTAATATTAATCTCTATATTGAAAAAGGTAGGAGCCTAGTCTGGCTGCCACTGAAATCAGTAGGAGTTTGCCACTGATTTCCATTGGGGGGTGGGGTGGGAAGGGTACGGCAGGATGGGGCCCTGTATCTTGGTTTATAGAAAAGTTTCCCCAAATTAAAATGACTGAGATTTTTCTAAACTAGGGTCTGACTTTCCACCCTTGCCTGACATTTGAGCTTTTGCCTTGCATTGTGGGCCACTTTCATTTCACCCCAATCTGCACAATCCCATGCTGTGTGCTGACTGCCCGCCCTCTCCTCATGGCATGAGCTCAGAAGCTGTGCTTCTCTTAGTCTGTGTGCAGTGGGTGCTGCTTCCAGGAGGCAGGAGCCAATACATGGACTTTTCAAAAATTAAATGCAAAACCTGTAACTTGGGATGTGGAACAGGGACTGGGGATAAGGTTAGAGATATTAAAAAAAGAAGGCCAAGAACAGGAGGAAGTCAAGGTGGCAGCTATGAGTCCAAAATCACATTGGAGATAATCTAATCCTAGGCTATCTTTTGAGACTTCACCTAAATACAGTGTTACGTTCATTCTTATCTTCCAGATACTGTGGGATGCTAGAAGCTCCCTTGTATGGGGGGTGAATGGTAAGGGACCCTTCTTTAGTAAGGTGGTTGGCTTTCTAGTAATTATGTTTTTAAAGGTGCAACATGTAATAATAATCTTTGTGTGTGCCATTCTCTGTGAGTGACTGTCTGCCGCCTTCCGTCACACTTGATCAACTCTGGGGGTTTCTGGGATCCAGGGCGTGGCATCCATCTCTTTACCTTAATTCAAGGCCCGAGTGCATCTGCACCACCCATCGCAAGGTTCAGTTTTAAATCATCCTTTCAGTCCCATGCCAGATGTCCAAATCTTCCTCCTCTCCTTATTTGACTGTGGCCCTCAATATTATTACAAAGTCACTTGGTTTCTGTATTGGTATGGCTAATCATCTTTGCTGTAGGCAAAAGTACCGTTGCTTCTCCTCCACCCCAATCCTTCCACAAAACAATAACAAAGAAATAAATTCTACAAGCTGCAAGAAGCAGTATGGCACTACAAGTTAGAAGCAGAAATGCCGAACAGCTACCCCAGGACATTCCTCTTTTAAGGAAGTGGTGATAGGCTTTTTTGTTCTTTTTAAGTGTTTCTGAGAAACGTTAAAACCTAGAGGCCAGGATGAGAAGTCATATCAGGAAATAGTTATGCACTTCAGAGAGCCTTGAAAAAGTCTGGGACTTTGATCAGGGGCATTACAATTGCTTAGACATTCGCTAGAATAAGTAATGTAGAGTGATCAAGAAAGGGTACATGTTTTAGGCATTACTACAGGACTGTTTACTTACATGGTTTGTTGAGCAGCCAGCAAAGTCCAAGGTTATTTTGGACTTAGCATGCGTAAGTGATCCAGGTATGACAAATGAGGTAATACATTCCACTCTCATTAAAGACTCTTGGCTGCAGCACCAATTTTGACACAATGCCACTGTTGCTGGATCTCAACTGGGCAAAAGCCGCTTTTTCTCACCCTCCCTATAACAACATGTCTTTTATGTCAGTCAAAATACACGAATCCAGAGAACAGTATTATCATGAGGATTCAACTAGTTGGACTTGTGATTATAAGAATGTCCAAAAATATTTTAAACTGTAACGCCATCCTACAAAACCCAGTCAGGCCAACACCAAGGCTGGCATGCTGCCATCCCTTTGTCTGTACCGACACTCCAGTGTGGCTGTACCCACATGGTGCTATGAGATCTCTCCAGTATCCTGGGCATGTGCTCTCAGGAAAGGAAAGATTGAGAGCTTAGGTGTGTACTAGTCTGGTTTGTGTACGGCTCAGAATTTTAACAGTACATAAACGTACTACATAATTGTATCGTAGCTCTGTTGCCTCAATATATAGCGAGAAACAGTCCTTCAGTGCATAGAATTTTCTGAATATACTATAATAGTTCCAAAGTTCAAATATGCTATTTAATAATTCTTGAAATCCATGTTCGGTACTTTCCCTTACGTGCAAACACGCATGGGGAGGAACAAACTAAGACAGTGAAGCCCATGGCTCTGTGTGGTATGAACTCGATGCTTTTTTCCCTTGGTCTGATGAACTTGCAGTGTTACAGAGGGTTGGCCAATGGAGGCAGGGGATCTGTGGCTCCTCCTCTGACCCTGCAGATTCCTGGTCAGACATGCAAAGGGACTTTCCCTCTGCAGTCCCCATCAGCTATTAAAGTACAGCAGGGCCAGCAAGTGTGTTGTCATCAGTCATCGGCCCACTCTGTGGCCTTCTGGGCAGGGGGAGTAAAGATCTCAGGGCACGCAGGAATGATCATGCTGCTTTGATCAGCCTTAGCTTGATGCCCCCTTTTTCTATGGTTCTCCCGAGAACATGCTGCTAAATGTGGCTTCTCTTACACCCTTACCAGGTCTCCTTTTTCTGAATAGCGGGAAGGAGAGAGGTGACCGTGTGGAGGGAGCAGCCTGTAGAACTGTCTTCCATTTTGCTCCCGTATGTGCTGCACCCTCATAGGATGTGGAAGGAGGCAGAGCATAGGGCCACATATATTTCACTCACGGTAACAGGAACTTTGGAGCTTTGATGTTTATCTTTGATGTCTGTGGCAGTTCTATTAAAAGTCAGCTTTGGGCCTAACAGACCCTGGACCAAATTTTTACAGGGGTTCACGGAAGTCAATGAAGCTATACCAGTTTACACCTACAGATAATTTGGCCCTCTTTTGTTGTGCTACATATAATATGGGGCAATTGTAGTCTGTCTATGTAAAAAAAACTCTTGTAGCATTTGTTGTGATTTATTTTCTAAAGCTATATTATGTTCAGCCAAAGTCTGGAAGGAGGTGGGCTAGCTTGAAGCACAGAATGGTTAAATCTTATTTTCAAGATACCAAGAGCTACTTAGTCATGATAAGGACCAACTCCTAATTTTCTTTTTAAAACATGTTTTTTGTGTGCATTTTGGACAGAGGAAAAAAGTGTCAGAAATTTATGACCATAATGTTTCCTTTCACACTCATAAACTTACCAAGAGCTGAATTGTGCAATGTTTCTTTTGTTTGATTGTCATTATGGAAGGAGCTTGTGGATAACCACAAAGGGAACATTCAGAAAAAGTTGAACACAGCTAATGATAGTTAAACTTGATTTCTTTCACCAGTTGGCTAGAATATTCTAAGGACACACACGCACACGCACACACACACACACACACACACACCCCCCAGCTAGTAGGGAAATAAATTACACCCTTTGCTTTGCTGTGTATCACAGTGGCTACCACTGCCACCCTTGCATGTAGTGGGCCAGTGCAGCATAAAAAATGGATGGGTATGGCTCAGGAAGGTGGGGGATGTGACTATAGAGAGCTTCTCCTCAGGAGCCTCTGCTGGCAGGACCCCAGTAGAGACTTTGGTGGGAATGAAAGCCATCTCCCTTCCTAACATTAACTCCAAGGGAAGGAGACAGCGATAACTCCACCTAGCCTCCATGGAGGTGAATGTCCCTGGAGTGTATTCCCTCTCCCCTCAATGGCAAGGAGATAAGTAGTCTACATTTCTCTGCTCCCCCACCCCAGAGTCAGTGAATGACTTGCTGTCTTTTTGTTTTCTGCCGTGTGGCAAAATTTTTGATCACGCTGGTTAAGTGTCCATGATCTTCCCATAGACACTGACCTCTGAAATCAAACTGTGTGAAATACCCTCTCACAGTCTGTGTGTATGATTTTTACTGGGCTGCCAAATCTCATCCCATCTCACACACAGGAAAAAAAGTGTTCCCATCTCTGAGCAGATCCCTATAAATAATTTCTCCTGAGAATTTACAGCTAAGGTGGCAATAAGCTGTTTTCCTGTATGGGAAGAGTTGTCAAGGGATGGTTGTCATCATGGCTTTTGTAACTGTTGACATTCATGCTATTTCCATTTCATGCTCTTTCATCTAATCAGGAATACAGGACTTTACTACCAGGAAGTAGTAAACTGAAAAACAAGATCATTCATACTATACATATATCATTTACTTTGTCAGTAATTTGTTATACTTCTCTTTTATTGTTTTACTATTACAAATGTTTGTGTTTGAAATAAACCTTTCTTCATCTGCACCTTTTGCTTGATGCTGCAGTGTAGTCATAATCTTGTGTCCATGGCATCAGACTTCTGGCCAGTGTTATGACTTCATTGCATGACCAAGTAGGAAGAGCAGATGGGTTGTGAGGGAGAAAATCAGATTTTAAGAAACAAGGGTCTGATTCTCCACTCAATTAATGAAATCACACTGCTGCAAAATGGCAGAACAGAGAGATGAATAAGGCCCCCTTTCTGTCTGTTAATTTAGCAAAAGTGGCCAGCAAAATTATTAAATGCACGTGAAAGTAATAGACTAGCACACCAGAGAAATCTATGGAATGTTAGCTCATGCCTGCTACATTTTGCAGCACAGTTGGGTGTGTTTTACCTGGACATACCTGAAATGTCTGGCAGACCTCAGCAGTTGAAGTAGCATTCTCCAGTGCAGTCTTTCCCTGCTCCGTTTTAGATTGTTGTCTGAGTCACAATTTTAACTGTGACGATAACTTCTTTTTATATGTACAAATTTTGTGAGTGAATTTAGTCCTCTTGAAGAACTACTAAACTTGAAATAAACTTTAATCTTGAAGACCAGGGTCCACTTTTAAGCACATGAGTAATTTCATTGATTTCAGTGGGGGTACTCACATGCATAAAAGAAAGGTATATGCTTAAGTACCTTGCTGAATCATGGCCTAGACAAGTAGGTTTGAACCTTTCATATTGTGAGCAGGTGCTATGCAAGTTTTACCACACAGCACTGTCAATGCACATGCATCTTGAACTTCAGCACACCTATTATCTGAATGCCTGACCCTCTGGAGCAGAGATCTCCAGTGCTATGGAATTGTTCCAGACTATGTGGTAACTTATTGATGGGGACGAGAATGACCTGACGGAATACATTTTATTTCTAACTGAAGATTGAATTAGATTCCAAGTGTGCAGAAGCTAAGGGCTTTAAGAAAGAATCTGCCTAGATCCCAATTTGAAAATCTCACAACTTAGTACAGTGACGTTCAGAGCTGAAACTGAAGCCCTTGGATTTGGGCTGTGTTTTCAGGATTCATTGTGGTGTGCACTTGCTGGAGAGGTTCCAAGCACCTTTCAGCCCTTAAGATATACTGCACCATGCTGATGAGTGTGTGCTGCACTCCGCCAAGGGTTCCAGTGGCATTTCAGTGGCTGGGTTTGCTCTCTTCCCTTAGCCATAGGAGGAGAAAATAACACACAGCCAGGTAGATAAAGAGGAATATGTTGTCAAGTTTACAGCAAAAATGGCTTTTATTTAAACTGATAGTATTTCAAACCTCCCAGATTCATTTTTGGACATAGGGTAGGTCATATTGACTAGAATGGTGACAAATAAGTGACATCAGTTTTCTATAACTATTTGTTCAAAGTTTCACTTTCATTTGTTTTGCTCGTGTTGACTTTCTGTGACCACTGAAGTTATCAGATCTTATTGGCATAAATGTTTGCAGAAAGTGAATTTCAAAACCATATGCACGAGTATTCCCAGAAACCAAATTTTCCATTCACATATATACATGAGTATTCATGCCAAAATTTCTCATCCAGTCAGGGAACAGGAAAAAAAATTGTGTGAATTATCTGATCAGTCACAACCAGCCAACACATCTTGAATATCCAGTTCTCTCAGAAAACTGTTCATAATCAAACTGCAGAGTATTTTTAAAAACTGCAGTAGGAATAACTATGAATAAACAAATTCAAGGAAATAGCAGTTTGTTCATGAACATGCCACAAGCTGAAAAGGAGGCTAAATTAGTCAAATACATGATTTGTTTTGAATTATTCACTCAGCTTTAGTCAGTTATCACAACTCAAGAGCACAAATGGATATAGTTGAAATTTAAACAGTCTTAGAACAATATCTGTAATGGGTTTGGGAGCAAATGTTGATGTATATGTTTCAAGTGTGAATGGAAATATTTCAAATATTTTCTTTTATGGAGTGGATCTTAGAGGCAAATGCCTTCTCCTAAGCCATCAGAGTGAAAGGCTCTTGTCAGTATTAATTTATATTGATGCTTTTCCGTTACTTGTGTATATGATTTGAATTAGATTGTAAAATGCTAGTATGTCATATGTGAGGTAGTTCTATAGCATTCTAGAAAGAGCCATTTTTCTGCTGCAACTCCTTAGCAACTGAAATGATGCAAAAAACCTGATTTTATAACAGTTTTGTTTCACTCCTGCCATGTAGTGTTCCAATTCAAACTATATTTGTATGCAAGCTCAATATACCTGGAATTTTAGTAACAAATGCTTTTTTTTTTTTGCTTTTAAAGCTTTTAACAAAACATTAGGAGTGCTTTTAGTATGAAGCAAAGTACAATGCCAAAACTCAGGATAAAAAATGTCTTTGAAAGACATCAAGCCTTGAACTAGTCCTGCTTGTTTCTTTCTAAAAAGACAAATAAATACATAAATAAATAAAAATAAAGTAGTTCAAATAAAAGTATATTGGGCTAAAATTCATCCCTGTAATTCTAATTACTTTAGTTGAATTGTGCCAGGGATGAATTTGGTCCATTAATTCTATGGTGGTCATTAACATTTTAGTACTTGTGCCAAGTTGTTATAAATTGAGGAAACTTTTTTTTTAACACAGTGTTTTTTAAACAAGATATTAACACCTTGCCTCAAGGCTCCGTGTAGCTTAGGATTTGTGGAACTCAAAATGACGTCCCAACAGTGTACAAGAAGTCAGGATCAGCAAAACGGTTAAGATGAAAACACAAACTACAGTTATAAATTAAGGTGGGATAGTAAAGCACTAGCTGGCAGCCTGGCAGCAAAAGCTGAAGTCCAGCGAGTTCATCCCACACTCTGTGCTAGTCACTCATCTATGTTTATATGAGTAATGGAGCAGCTGGGGGAGGGGATTTGTAAGCACAGAGCAAATACTCTTAGTGCTCATTTTGTGTAAGACTGACATCCACACCAAGTCGAGACTTCCAGGGATGTAGTGTGCAGTCACATGCTGTAGCATTCATGAGTACAGATATAAATCAGACAGATGTTTGTCGACTGGAATGGGTAATAATTTCTTTATCTTTTTGTTTGATTTTGCATGTTAGCCTCAGAGGAAAATTTCAGCATTGCTTTCTCTGGTACTTTTCAATAAGCAGAATGTGCTTCAGAGGATGTTTTACAGTGAGTCAGTGCTGAAACAAAAACGGAATTTTTTTGGACTTTTTGTTTTAAACCTAGGACTGCTATCTTTTTTTTCCTTCTAAACAGACCAAAAATGACACTGTTGTTCAAAGTATAAAATCAAAGTAGCACCCTTTACTGTGTTTGCAAACTGATTAAAATGTAAAATGTCCTGAAATCACTGGCTTACTATGTAACAAATGTAAGATTAGAAACAATTAGAAGACACTCAAGAGGTTTGTGGTGTTTAGATTTCTGACATTGTTATAATCATCCCTTGAAGTAATGAAAACAATGGTTACCTAGAAATTAAAGGTTTAAAGCAAATTATCTTCTCCAGTATAGACATTAGTTAATGATTGTTTATCATTTTTAATGTTGCTGGAGTAGTCTAGTGACTTGGGCTGATTTAAATTTGAAAGCATATGCAGGACATTTTTAATATTGAACAAAGCATCTGCTTTGCCTTTTATTTCTGTATATGGGTTATAAGTGGTCTTGTGCTATAACAATTGAAAGAGAAGTCTGATATTTTTTTTTCTCTTATATGACCTATATACTAGTTTTCTAAATATAGCTCAGAATGGCCAGGCTTTATTCAGTATGGTATTTCACAGCTATCTTACCAAAACATCTTAAGTATTGGATAAAACTGGAAGTCATTCATTTTAATTAAGATGTATCGTATCTAACTATTATGTTTTTATGAAACCATCGATCAATTATGTTAATACTTTTGTACTTCTAGAAATACTTTGGGTTTTTTCTTAATGAAAGAACTTTGATAGGAATGACATATTGTATTAAAACTCATTAGATTTGTTGGGAAGTTTAAGATTTCAAAACTCTTCTGAAGGACCAATATTTTCAAATATTTAAAACACCACTTAGTACTTACACTTTGGATAAAATAGATGCATTATGCTGATTAATGCAAAGTTCTGTATCAGTGTTCTATTTTGGTCTTTTGATACCATGCAGAAATACTTGACTTTCTGGAAGTGTTCTTTGGAGCCAAATGCTTGACTTTATATTAATTAGATATGTTGAAATTTCATAGATACACCTTGAGAGATATGATGTAGAAATGTATAGTATATCAAGATGTAACCCATAGAGGATGAGAATGTCATAATGAGCCTTTCCTATAGATAGATGTGTACATATCTGTGACAGATTTCATTGGAATGATTTATTATGCTTTCAGCTGTTAAAAATCTTGTATAAGAGAATGTGCTCAAATTGTTCTCAATTAATTTTCAGCGCCAAATCTTAAAGGCAGACCACGCAAAAAGAAGCCATGCCCACAGAGAAGAGATTCATTAAATGGTGTTAAAGATTCCAACAATAATTCTGAAAGCAAAGCTGTTGCCAAGGTAAATCATTTAGCAGTATTCTCTTAACTACACCTTTTTTTTTAACAATGTAGTCCTCTTTGTTTCCCAATAGACCGTCTCAAATTTAGAGTATAATTTTTTCATGTAAGTAAGTGCAGATTCTTTTCAAGAAGTTGTATTTTTTACTTTAGACTGCCTCCACTTTAGAAGTTACTAACAGCAATAATCACCCAGAACCTAATCACTCAAAATCTAAGGCTATGGGCTTGCTGGGGAAAGGGCAGTGATTAAGCTTTTATGGCATCTAGTGCTAGTTTTCACATTCTGTGACACACAAAATAGTTTGTGACAGTATCTTCATATTAAAAATAAACCAGTAGAACTAGTCTCACCATTACAGTGTAATTCTAAATATACATTTGAAGATAAACAGAGTCTGAAATGAGAGCTGCCTCTAAATAATGATTTCCAAGAAGCAAAAAAAGTATGTTAGAGGAGGAATGTTAAGGTTCTGATTTAAAAGGAAGGCAAGGAAGGAAATTCAGAATGAAAGCTAAAAGTCTGGACTGGATCTTTAACACATGCTGTTGTGCCTAGACATTCCAGAGGTCTTGGGATAGTGTATGTTCTTATACAATGGGCTGGGGTACATAGCTACACATTGTTAGTGAAGGTTGCACTGTCAGTCTGTAATTTTACGTTTAACTCTTAGGCTTTTGTGGGTTTCAGTCCATCTGCTAACATTATTTTAAAACTAATTTTCTGTAGATTAATTTACTTTGTATTTTGTGTGTGTGTGTGTGTGTTTTAAATATGAGTTTGGTTTTCTCTTTTAAAAAAAAATTCCACTAAAGGCTCCTTCAAGACATTTATGGCAAGTTAAATTTGAGAGCAAATTGTCAGGGCCAAGCTGTAAGATGCAAAGAGAGAAAGTTAGAGAGGGACATACCAATAGACTCCTAACTATTTCAGCACGAATTCTGTCACCATGATACTCTAAATATTGACCAAGTAGGTGTGCATAGATTTAATTTCCATGCCAACTCCTTGAATTTTACATTTGAGCAAATTCTATGGATGTGCATCTGAAAGGAATTCCCATTGTTGTGAATATTTCTTTGGGAAATACAGTGAACCTCTACAGAGCCATCCAAGTTCTTTTTTGTTTTACATGCTTCATGTCCTGGGGCGATTACGGGGTTAAAGAGGTCAAGTGAAAGTGTTATATTCTCTATTACCCATAGGAGGGTAAATTAAATACCATCTCCCACTCCCCAGCTTTCAGTTATGTTAAAATCATGGCATAAATTGAGGACAGCAAAGAAATCCAAAGTTAATGATGAAACTGTGTCCTTAAGTCAGCATTACCCTCCTTTGTGTGCCATGTTATGCCCAGACATCAATTAAAAGGAACTGGATCCTGATGTTTTGACTTTCAGGACCCTGAAAAATATGCTAGGACTTTGTCAGAACTTTAGATATATACAAATTTGCAAAGCCTGCAATGAAAATATTCCAATTTGGCTAAATTCCCCATTCTTTGTGGGTTACATCATTGTATTGCAAAGCACATGATGGACTGCATTTTCGAAGCACCATTCAAGTAATTATAGTCTATACTGTATACAATGTGTATGTAGGCAATTTTCTAAAACCCACCTTATCTGATTATCTCTGTTCTATCAATGTGGACACTTTTACTCGTCAAACATAAGAATATTTCATATAAGAAGAAATATCTACCTGTTTATCTAGCCATACTGTGCTCATTACTGTGCAGACATTAGTAACATTCATTATCCTGTCCAATTGTATTTCATTGTAAATAATAAAAGTGTTAATGATATAGCCCCTGATGCTGAAAATCTTACATGTGCCTGTAGTCCCACTGACTTCACTGGGATATGTGTTGCAGGACTGAGTGTATATTTTACACTGGATGAGTTCCCAGCAAGTCAGAATGGCTCAAACACAGGCTTATTGAACTTCAAGCTGTTTGAGTCTTTATCTAGCACTTTGTGTGTCCTTTGTGGAGAGGGTTGAAACCAACCCAGTTTCTCACCCTTACTGCTGGATGCTTGGGTAACACAGATGTCATATTTGGATCCAAGTTGGGTTCCCCTGAAGATTTTCCCTTTTCTGTCCTAGGAAATTGGCCTATATCTAACAATAGCTGTCAATGGGTTCACCTAAACCAGTGTTGAAAATGGTTTAACTCCTAGTGTGGATGGGACAAAACCACTTTCAGTGTCAGTCACAATATTGTTTTTGGTAACGGTGTTGGAAATGGTTTTGTCTCATCTACACTTACATGTAACTAGTAGTTACACTGATGCAGGGCATCCCATTGTTGACTGCTGTTATTAGCAAACAGTTTCCTAGGGAAGACGGCTTTTTCTGAGGGAAGCAGTGTGGCCTGTCAGTTCTCTCGTAGCTGGAGCCCCATAGGTGAGGTACATGGGAAAAGTGCTGGGATTTTGAACATTGAGGTTTTGATCCTGTCAGGATTATGTACAAGACCAGCTCAGACCACATAGTAATAACCACTTGCTAAACTTCATGTTCTTAGCTGTCACTGAGTGATTAAAAAGCTTTTAAAACCATTACGGCTCTAGTTTTCATTAAGCTTGTTTATCTTAACTATGAGCAAACAAGAGTGTGGACTTTTTCTATTACTTGACACACAAAGGCACTTGATTTGGTTTCAGTTCTGAATAAATTCCAGTTCAGGCAGCCTTTTAAAAACTGAATTACAGCACTATATCAACAGTCCGGGGATTGAGAGTTCTGTACTGGGAAACCCATACCTCCACCAGGCAATGTGCCTGCTCTTGCATTTGATCTTTGTGCGGCCCTTTTTGTCCACCTTACACCAACTAGGAGTATCCTTGGATTGAAAGATACAAGGGGTAAAATCCTGGCCTCTCTGAAGTTTTCCAGTATAACTTCAATGCAGCCAGGATTTCATCCCAGGTGGGAAGAAATATCTCAAACTCTCTCTTTTATGAACAGTGGCCTAAACTCTCCCAAGAATCCTGAGACTTTAATATTTCATATGTCATCCTTACTGGATAGACTTCCACAATTTTTAGTGGAACCTAACCACATCTGAAACTAAACCATCCCGTTTTCTTGGTGTTGTGCTGCCATAGAAGTTCCCATTCAACATCTGTAAAAATGGGTTATAAGATTAGTTAAAATGGTCTGATCTGCCAGTTCCAAGAGGTGGAAGGATTAATTTGTTAAACATGGAAATTGTTCCCTAAATTAATGTACTCATTACAACATCCCCTAGTGCAAATACTGAAATCAATTTCTCACTTCTTGTGGGTGGCAAGGGCTGAGAAATAAGTTTATGTTACCAGCATATGCTCTTCCAAAAGTCACAAGTGGTCTGGCACACTATCAGACCTGAAGAGTTATTCTTAGATCTCCAACGTTATCTAATTAAAATAATTTAATCTGGTTCTTTAGGGAACTGTGAGGTGCGTATGTGGCCTCTGGCAGAACAAAATGAGTGTAAGGTTTTATCCATGAGCGTTGTCCCCATTGTCAGTAATTGGAAGATCTCCTGTCACTTGCCATGAGTGACACATCCAGTGCTAGAGCATATAATAAAGACATGGATAGACGTTTCCAGAGTCGTCATAGAAAAATCTCCCCACTCCTTATACCCACTTCCTCTATCCTCAGCCTCGTCCTGTTGGCAGTGGACTGTCATTTTTGCCACAGGGGAATCAAGCTTTATTTTGGGTTGGGATTTTTCAAAGAGGCCTATGGGAATTAGGCACCCAATTCCAATTGAAAGTCTCTTTGAAAATCCCAGTCTTCACTATAAAATTGAATAATCAGGGAAGGAGTTTAGAGTTCTCTGAACACACTCAAAAACTAAATGATTTTCCCAGGGCCAACCATTATCAATCATGCAAATGAATTACTGTTAGCTGGTTCAATTGGGTTGGGATAACTTTCCCAGGGATCTGGAAAGTAACTGACAGTTTACTGGATCCAGATGGAGTCTGGTCTCAAATATAGTGAAGGGGATACATCAAAGTAAGTGTGGGGGGGATTGCACCTCAACTCACCTGGTATAAATGTGGTATGAGGAAATGTCTCAGATTTTTCAGAAAGAGATATGGGGCGACTATCCAGGGTGGCTATAATGAAAAGAAGTTAAATTCCTACAGAAGAAATTTAGAACTTTGGTTTTATAACAGAATCAGTAAGGCCCACTGAGCAGAATGCTGCAGAGAATGTGGCCAAGTAGGGCTCCCCCCATTTGTTGTCTTTGTCCATCTCTTTATGCCTCTGGGAAGTTAAAAAAAAAAAAAAAAGTAGCCAACACTTTGCAAACTCCTATTAAACTGAACCCAAGATTGTGTTTAGAGCACTGGTTTTCAACCTTTTTTCATTTGCGGACCCCGAAAAATTTTGGATGGCGCTATACGGACCACTTTGGAAATCTTAGACAGAGCCCCATGGGTCGGTGGGCCACAGGTTGAAAACCACTGGTTTAGAGGGATAAGAATTTTAGAACTTTAGAGGGATAAGAATTTTGGGTCAGTTTCTGATCTTGGTTATGACAGTGTAAACATGGAGTAACTCCACTGACGTTAGTGGAGTTATGCTGGATTTATACCAGTTTAATCAAGAACAGAATTTGGCTCTGTAGGTCCTAATTATTCAATGATCATTAATTCATATTGCCTGTCACATAGAGGTGACGTTCCAGAAACTAGGCTTATGCCTGGAACACTGAGAGTATGAAACACTGCAGCTTTTCTCAAGGGATCATCAAATCTGAGACTGCTTATGTGCCCTTCCTTGGCATTTTTGGCTCCTTTGAGTTCTGCAGACACTTTGACCTCCTGGCTCTGTGTAGTGAGGTGGAGGAAGCTGTGTATTACATAAAGATTCCCCACTTCCAATTTCTTTTTTTCATCCTATTTTCTTTATTCCCTCATGTCTACTAGAGAATAACTTCCCTTACCATTAATTTGCTTTTGTGTGAATAAGTCTTCTTCTGACTTATAATTTATGTGTAAGCCATCATTGCTTGCTTGTATCACCCTATTTTAAAATAAAACATATTGAAAAAGGGCCGATGGACTTTTGATGGAATTATGGCTCAATTTAAAAAATGTGGAAATTATTGAAATTATTATACTGGAAGGTCTAACTTAGCCCTCTGCATAGCACTGATAATGATAATGATAATATAATATAAAATTTGTATGGGGATGCCTTTAAATAATTTTCCAGGTAACCAGAGTAAAAAAAACCCAAGGGATTTGCGTTCCAAACAAAAAAAAAATAAGGGCCTGATCTAAAGCCCATTGAAGTTATTGAAAAGACTTCCATTAGTTTCACTGTGCTCTCAGTGGGGCTTTGATCTTTACAGAAGTCTCATCAAGTAAATATGACTAAAAGGCAAAACACAATATATTGCATCATAGGAAGAATATTTCTTCCTAACATCAGACCAGAGAATATTGAGGAATACTGGGAAAGCACCTAGATGGATGGATGGATGGATAAAATAAATAAATAAATCTTCTAAGGGAAACCCCATTTTCTAATCCCAGTGATTCTTTGTTGTGGAGACGTAAGGCTCCAAAAGGCTATTCCGTTGAAAACATCCCACAGAGATGTTTCTTCAAGAAGACAGGGACCATGTAAGGAACCTGCCACCAATTCCTTCCTCAGCCCATATAAGAAGAAGGAAGCATTCTGCCCTCAATCATTGTTTTAATGCTTTGGAAAAGAGACCTGCCTGTGCTTTTTAAAAAATGGTAGAAAAATGCAGAAGTGTTGGTAGGATAACTTCTTTTGACATAAGTAAAACATTTGATAATTTGACCCTTCTCTGGTTTATTTTCTATTTCTACATGGTACTTGCCTAACACTCTTCAGCTTCAAAGCACTTATTCCCAGAACATAGACATGTGTGTAAATTTCCCATTTTACAGGTGGGGAAACTGAGTCACAATAAGATTAAATAACCTAGCCCTGGCAACTCACAGCAACAGAGTGAATCAGTGCCAGTCGATCATTAAAATCCAAGGGTTCCTGACTCTCAGTCCAGTGTTTGTGCTACTAGTCCAGATATTGGCAACCTCTGGCCTGCAGCCCGCCAGGGAAAGCTGCTAGCGGGCCGGGCCAGTTTGTTTACCTGCAGCATCCACTGGTTCAGCCAATCGCAGCTCCCACTGGCTGTGGTTTGCCGTCCCAGGCCAATGGGGGCTGTGGCAAGGGACGTGGGCCGAGGGATGTGCTGGCCGCCCTTCCCGCAGCCCCCATTCACCTGGGACGGTGAACCGCGGCAAGTGGGAGCTGCAATCGGCTGAACCTGCGGCTGCTGCAGGTAAACAAACCGGCCCAGCCCGCCAGCGGCTTTCCCTGGAGGGCTGAGTGCCAAAGGTTGCCGATCCCTGTACTAGTCCATGCTGTTCCCTCCAGGCACTGAAATGAAATAATTTGTTTACAGTATCCCTTTTCCCTTTCTGAAGACACAAGGAAGATTTCCACCCGGGTTATGGAAACATCGGAAAGTCTCTTGTAATGTGTACCTACGTAGAAGGAACAGTTTGTTTCCAAAATAAATCATGTAACCATCATCATCCCCTCTAGCAGAGTATTTTTTTATTACTAGTATTCACTGTAAAAGTATTGATCACACATTATAAAATAACCAGGTTGGCTAACTTCCAAAAATAGTTTTTAATGTTCCTTGTACTCTTCATTATCGAGATACATAAACTATTAGAGGATTGAAATTTAATTTATCGGCGGCAGTATTGTATCTGCATAAGGACTGCAGGATTAGTCTACTTCTTCTCTTGTTTTCCTTGTTTCCAATACTGGAGAATTAACATGGTTCCATATTGTTTACTCCCTTATTGGCACACTAATATCGTTGGCTGGGTCAGCAGGCAAATGAGCAGTTTGGGGAATTGTGTATCTGGAGGCTACTGATGGTATACATGGGAAAAGGGAAAAAATGGCTCACATTAAATGGTCCCCTGATTCAACAAAGTATTCAATTCTGAGCACATGCTTAAGCCTTGTTGCCTTAGGTCCAAAATCATACAGAGCTGCCATTGCTGGGAATGGGACTTTTGACTGGATAAGGCCCGTCGGATTTGACCTATATTTTGATGAGCCAGAAAAAAAGTTGTGGCCTTTATGAGCATGATGCTGTCAGGTGCTAAGCATGCCTGGGCAGTCCTGAGACCCGCACCTCCCATTGAAATCCGTAAGAGTTAAGGGTGCTCGCTATCTCCCAGGAGCGCACAGCATCAAGCCCTAAAGGAGGGTGGTTATTCATCTTGCTGCTGTTTGAGTGTATGTGAGGGCTGGGAGCTCTCCGTGGAATAGTGATGGTGGGTAATAAAAATACAGATCTGGAGAGAACGTTGCTGTTGGGTTACAACAGTTTTTTAAATGTGTGGCCATTTTAAAATGTTGTGAATAAGATTCAGAGCAAGGTAATAGTTCTATAAATAGCTTCCCCCTACCACCCTCAACTCAGTTGTGTGGTTTGGCCTTCATATTAGAAAACACACTTGTTAGGCGAGGGTGTGGGGGCAGTTTTTTGTTCATCTTTTAAATGCAAATTAAAGGTCAGCCAATTACCCAGATCTGATATGACATCTTTTTGTTTTCCAGGTAAAATGTGAGGCTAAGTCAGCTTTGCCCAAATCCAAAAGTAACAACAACAACTGTAAAAAAGGCTCAAGTGAAGATAAATCGAAGGTTGCTGTAGGTGAAGAGTGCAGAGCTGATGAGCAGGCTTTCCTTGTGGCACTTTATAAATACATGAAAGAAAGGAAAACACCCATTGAACGAATACCCTATTTAGGTTTTAAGCAGAGTAAGTATAATTTTTATCAAATTTTGTTGATGTTTTAGAACTGTTTGGCTTCTTTGTAGAAAACATGCAAACACTGAGACTATTTTAAAACCTTTTTGGTTTTGTGACTGTGTTTATATTTACACATTTTCCAGTCCAGACATTTTACTGTCTCTTACTTCTAGATTTGCATCTCTTCCTTCTGGGGCAGTTGCTGCAGGATATTTATAGGTTTAAATCCACCGATTATGACTAGAAATAGGCATGCTGAAAACTCTCTAGTTTTCTGTTTTGTAAATCTGCAGTGTCTGTAATGCCTTTCTTCTGAGTTAATAATGTGACGTACATTTATTGTGCCCAGATGTTCTTTATGAAAAGACAGATATTAAAGGGAGACATTTAAAGGGGGTCAAGAAAGGCAGAAAAGGGATCATATTTTTAAGCCTAAAAATTTGTTTATAGGCAATAAATTACTGACTTCAGAGACTATAAAAATAGACTGTATCTGTTTAACACAGAATACAATGTTTAGAATTGCTTTGGCATGTACAGTTTTTAGTGGCACAATTTGTAAAGCAATTGTAGGTGGAGAAGATGCAGTTGTAACTAAATTCAGCATAAATATTGCATAGTAAGTAGGGCTGTTTCAGAGTTTACAACAAAGCTGTACCTGGGAGATATATATATGTGTGTGTGTGTAAATATAAGTGTGTGTGTGTACACACACATTATATATACAGTATGTATGTATATATTGTCTATAGATTGAATGGTACTTAAATTACTTTAAAGGGAGAAATCCATGGATTGAAATATTATTTACTCGAACTTATCTCCAAAGATTAAAACCATGTGTTATTTTGATGAAGAATGTCAAACCTGTATGTTTTACATAACAATTTACATACCTAATAGCAATTGGCACTGATTGCAACAGACCTCTAGCAGCCATTATAAACGTATATAACTCTGAGTGATTACAATGTTTTGGCTGCTTGAAATAGAAGTAAAATTAATGTACTATGAACAGCTTTGTTGCATTATGCATTGATTCAGATTAAATCAAGGCCTAAACTAAGCTCTTGTTAGCTTTGAAATTGCACAATGAGACTTTCTGAACGTTTTATGTGGAGGAGTGCTTTTTTATTTTCATTTTACCCCACACACCCCAAACCAGGAGATACTGTAGGTTCAAATGATAAGAAAGGCCATTATTTCCAAAATACTCAGGTCTGTGGTAGAATCATACAATAATATTTAGCTGAACTGTATAGGGTTGCTTGACATACATTACAGTGGATGGGCCTAGTCCTGCAAGCACTTAAGCGAGCAAATGTACTCCTGTGAGAAAATTTACTCATGTGTGTAAGTGTTTGCAGGACTGGGTTCTATATTTGTCTGACATGATATGTGTAAATATTGCTAATATAAATAGGTTAGAGGGGAGAAACCAGTATGTACACTACAACAGAGAATTCCCCTGTGGGTGAACAAATTCTGTCCTCTTTGATCTTCTGCATTATTGCTGACTCTGGCTTGATATATTTGAATGAATGCCACTGGGAGTCACCATGTTTTGCTGAAATCCTGTATAGGTCTTTAATACAGGATGACCATCAGTTACCCTTCTATCAATTAAAAATCCATAAATAAATGAAAGAACTAGCACATCATATTATGGCCCTGTTCGGCTGTGGAGTACGGGACAGGTGGGAGGCAGTCATGTGGAAAGAGGCACTATGCAGGAGGGAGTGCAAAGAAGAGTGGCTCTTGCTAGGCCATATTGAAGGTGTTTCCTCTGTCCCCTCTCACCACTACCACCACCACCATGTAGCCCTGCCAAGGCTTGATAGTGCACAAAAGGCAAGGCAGGACCACCACAACTCTGAAGTAAGAAATATAGTGGTAATTCTATCTTGTCTCCACCTTTGAGCTTGCCAGCACTCGCAACCAAATTATGGCTGTCTATTGTACATGTGTGCTGATGTGCTAGGACAAATACCATGCCTGTGTATTCTCCCTCCATTAGTGCATTCTCAAATGGCCCTACAGTGTATTGATTATGGAGGTACTTATCTGAGCTGCAGTACATATAAGATACTGTTGTTTAGTGAATGGCTGCTCTATATCACGTGGGCTGAAGCTCTTGCTGATAACTAAAACTGTTTTTAAAAAATAATAGCCTTTGTGCTAGTTTTTACCGGCAGAGTTATGGGAACATGTAAAATGCAGCTATTATACTGTGTTTCTTATTAGAAAAGTAGAATAAACTCCGTAACTCTGTCTAAATGTAATTTTCACTCCTGTAGACTTATCTAAATGTGTTCCTTCATATGTTATTTTTTAAAAGATATAATAAGGAGTAACCGTCACTCTTCAAATTATGTACATACCTTTTATAAATTGTTTCTCAAGAGCTTTTTCAGGGTTTGTGAACATTTTTTTCTATTTTGCTTTAAAATAATTGTTTAATTTACATTTCTTTGAAACAAGTTGGTTAATGGAATGCTTATCTAAATACTTATTGTCCCTCTAACAGTTAACCTTTGGACTATGTTTCAAGCTGCTCAAAAACTGGGAGGATATGAAACAGTAAGTGTTTAAGTAACTTAAATGGAATAATTGTGCAATCTAACTTTCCCCTGTTAGAAAAAAATGTAAAAGCAAACAATCATTTACTGCATTTTAGAATAGCTGTACACATTGTGGGTTTATTGGGCCATTTTTGGAAATGGTCCCAATTAGTTCCAGGTTTGGCAAAATTGTAAACTTGTCGTAAAAACTACAAGTGGAAAACATATGTAACTCTTCCCTGTCAAGGAAATTAGTTGGGTCTGTAATTTTTTCCCATGTTGAGAAAGGGCTATTATTGTACAACAAGCCAAGATTGCATAAAAGAAATTTCGCTTGGCAACATCCCTGACATCTGTTCATGTCTAATATGGGAAATGTATTAAAGGCTTTCAAAAGTAATCAGTATTGCCATTAAGGGATAGTATGTTGCAGTATCTTCTCCTTTTTGCTAGTGTAAAAGGCCTTTATTAGACAAGGGTCAGTACCACATAAACAGGAAGTTATCAAAGTAATTCAGAAAAGTCTCTGACACTTTTTATCAACTAACCATATCTGACAAGAGCAGTTTATTTTTAGCTCACAGGAAAATTTGATGGCCATGGATTTTAGAGCATGTATTTTGAACTAATAAAATATTAGAGCAAAAAACTTAGATTAAAATCTTGAAATGAGAAGAAAGAGCTGCATTAATACGCATGTAGAGATGACATCTGTAATAAAAACCAATTGACATAGGAGGATGTCGTCATTGGAAATATTTTCTTTACACACAATGATCTGATTAAGTTGTGCAGTTCCTGCTGCAGTTGGTTGGGGGAAATTATTTTTGCTTTGTTTACGAAGTAATCTGGGATGTATCTGTACTGTTGAGAAATGACACAAAATCAAGAAACTCAAACTGATTTGAGCCAAAATGTAATAAACACTGTTTCTTTCCACGCAATAAAGCATATTGTTCTATTAATTAATATCATCACTATACTGGGGCGAGTGTGGTGGAGATTTTATGAAACCAAGTATCTACTGTTCATAACAGAGATATTTGATTTGGTTTTTACAATTTAGCTTCCTTTCATTAATCTACATGTAACATCTTTATTAAATGCACCCAGATGTGTGTATGTTCCAGTGTATATGTGTACAAATAGCTACCATAGATATACCTCTACAGTAATTATGAGCTATGAGTAATTGCACCAAGTTGTAAAATGTGCTGAAGGTAAGGACTGAAAACTTGAACCTGATCCAGAACTCAAGAGAAGGCAGTGAAGAGATTTGAATATGAGAGTGACATGTTCAGAATGGTCAGAGAGGCAGATAATTTTCACAGCAATGTTTTGAATATACTTGCAGGAAATGAGGATAGAAGCAGGGAAGGCCAGCGTGGAGGAGTTTGCAGTAGGATAAGCAAGACATAAATCTGGGTTTTAGTGCCAGAATGAGAGAGGAAAGGATGGATTTAGGCATGTTTAACAAGGTGGACTGGCAGGATTTGGGGAAATTCTGAACGTGTGGAGCGGAGGGAAGGAGTTGACTAGGACCCCAAGAGTGTGAGCCTGGGTGACAGGTAAAATAGTGAGATTGTCATCAGTAATGGAAAGGTGCAAGGGGAATGAGGGTCTGAGGGGAAATATGAGGCGTATCACTGTTCAATAGAAATTAGTGGCAGTACATCCCTCTCTCAAACCTCTTGTCCTTTTTCATTAATAGATGTCTTCAAATGATGAGGGCATTCCTCATTTCTAGGAGAACAGGCTCATTGGGATTATTCAACTGAAACGTAAATGGTAGTATGTGCTGATCACAAAAGATGTGTAAGCACATAAGTAGGGTAGTTTGCAACTGGGTGTGCAAAATGAATATAATTTTTACACCAGTTTGATATTCTGATATTTGATTTAGCTCTGGCATAATCTGGAATAACTCCAATTGAAGCTAGTGGGCCTGATCCACTCTTTTTGAAGTCAGTGAGACTTATACTTTCTTACAGCAGAACTGAAGAACTGTCTTACTCTGGGACAGATGAGGATGGTTTGGGCATAAATTAAATTTTGTATGTAGTGGGGGATACTGCTTTAGCTGCACCTCTTCCTCTTACTACACTTCTTCCTCTGTCCAAACCCTCAGCGACTACAGTACAGTCATAATCCTGAATACTAAATTGGAGACTGTTAGAGTGTTTTGTCCCTTTCACCCACTTTCACTCATTTTCTGACCCATTCACACCCTACTCACCACCATGGAATTTAACAAAGTGTAATTAACTGTTTGTGCTATTGTGTGCATTAATGAGAGATAAAAAAGGCCCCATGGGGCTAGAATGGGATGTTTGGCAATATTTATTCCAGAATCATGGATAGACCTATTCATTCCCAAGTGTATAATTTCAAGCAAATTAGTGATAGTGTAATCTATTAAGGACCAGATTCTGCCACCGATGTGCACACAGAGTATTCTAGTATGCAAATAACCCCATGGGCACTGATAGGACTATCTGCATGGCAGGGACCTATTCAATTTAAAGAGTGGCAGAATTTGTCCTTAAATAAAGTATAAATAGATCTAAATTAAATCTATCCTATATTCTGATTATTATGTAGTCCACTTGAATTTATTTATTTTTGTTTGTCACCTTTAAATGTTCCCAAACTTCTGGTGTGAGTTTGAGATTGTGGCAAAACTGGAGATGTGAATGGCTAGCCTGAAATAATCCCACTATCACACACATAGGAAGAAATCTATGACCCAAATGGTGTTGAGCATGTGTCCCCTCCACTGTAGTCAATGGGAGCTCTGAGTGTTCAAAAATCAAAAATTCTGAAAATCAGGCCAAATGGAGCCTTCAGAGTAAATGATAGTAGAGGTTGGATGAAATAATTATTCTCCATGGCTTTCTGTGCTGCGAGTAGCTTCTGTTCACCTTTCTCTTGGGGGGCAATAAGAGCTAGCTACATTCCTACTGGAAACTTTCTTTTGCCTGGAAATAGGGGTTTTCTTGTCATAAAGAAAAAGAACACTTAGACATATATAGATATGGGCGTGGTTTAGGGTAGCATGCATTTTGCAAACAGAAAGCAAATATAGGTGTGATTAAAATTACCCATTTGCAGTTACAATGGCAAGTTGCCTGACTGCTATTGACTAGTATGTGCAGATACTTTTTAATTGAAATAGCTGTAAAGTTTACATTCTCACATTCGGTGGAATAATTAAAGCTGACAGATTTTATGTTCCCCACCCCATCCTGCCTATCCTGGCATGCAAACTCTTTTAAAGAGTCCTAAAAGTGGTTACACACATTTATTGGTAAAGCAGAGATAGTACAGTTGGCTGGAGTTAACTGATGTGGTTCGGGTCTCACATTCACTTAACATCAGTGTAAGCCCACTGAGCCTGATTCTGATCTCGTGCTGGTGTAAAACCAGCATAACGCCATGTATTTTGCTAGTATCAGGTCATTATCAGTCCCAATGTGTCGTTTATGTTTGTGCTTCTGCTAAAGATTCTCAGTTTATTTGTAGTGAAGGGTCGGAACATTTCTGTAATATCAGTCACAGAATTACCAGTGACATATAACTCTCACTGGCTCATAGTACAGGCTAAATAAAAAAACAAAGGCTCGGCTAGTTCCTCACAAAATGGAGCCATCTCTTTTGAAACCCATGGGGGATCCACTTCCCTTCAAGTAAGCATTTAGGTTAGCTGCTGAAATTGACATCTACCATAGTAATACAGTAAAAGCTGTTTTATCTGGCACTTTACCAAACAGAAAGCTCTAGAAACTGGCATTTCTGATATCTCATTAAAAGTCCGGTTGGAGCGGGGCCGGCAGAATTCCTACCTGGCTCCCCGGAAGTGGCGACATGTCCCTGCTGTTGCTAGGCGGGGGAATGGCCAAGGTGGTTCCATGCACTGCCCCCGCCCCGAGCGCTGGCTCCGTCCAGCCAATGGGAGCTGTGGGGGTGGAGCCTGCGGGCAGAGGCAGTGCGCACAGCTGCCTAGCTGTGACTCCACCTAGGAGCTGAGGGACATGTCGCTGCTTGCAAGGAGCTGCCTGAGGTGAGTGCCACCTGGATCTAGCACCCCAAAACCCCTCCTGCACCCCAACCCCCTGCCCCAAGCCCCCTCCCCTACCCAAACTCCCTCCCAGAGCACGTGCCGCACACCCCCTCCTGCACCCCAGCCCTGAGCCCCTTCTCGCACCCAAACTCCCTCCCTTGATTGGTAAGTATAACTCTTAGTTAATCAGAATTTTTGACTAACTGGCACCCCACATTCCCGCAACATGCCGAATAACAAAGCTTTTACTGTAACAAAGTACTTTGCATAGTGCTTCCCACCTTAGGACCTTAAAGCACTTTACAAACATAAATGAACTAAAGCCTCACAACACCCCTGAGAGAAAGATAAAATGATTCAGTTTCTATTGAATTAAATGCCACTGTAGCTGTACTGCCTTGGACTGTGATTTTGTCACTCTTCCTAAGCTAAGCAGGGTCAGGCTGGAGCACTTCATAGATGGGAGACTTCCAGGGAAATTGAAGTGCTGAAGGAGCTATTTTTGGTGAATCAGGAAGTGACACCTTTCCCTCTGAGTCAGCATTAGAGCAATACATCAGCATATTTAAAGGAGACACCATGGGGCTGGATGTACTAACATACAGATGGGATGTAGGCACCTAAATTGCTTTTTCAAATGGGACTTAGCCTAAGTAGCCTAGGAGCTTCTGCAATGTTACCCAAGATCCTAAGGCATCAATCACCAGTATTCTGGCTAAAATCCAGTGTACATAATTTCACAGAATCATAGAAAATATCAGGGTTGGAAAGGACCTCAGGAGGTCATCTAGTCTAACCCCCTGCTCAAAGCAGGACCAATCCCCAATTTTTGCCCCAGATCCCTAAATGGCCCCCTCAAGGATTGAGCTCACAACCCTGGGTTTAGCAGGCCAATGCTCAAACAACTGAGCTATCCCTCCCATTAATTAATCTGTCCTGAATTAGTTGTGATACTCTTCTTTACTCTGTGCCCTAACTGTCGCGTAGTATTGCTACGTGCTATTAAACCATTGCCACCTTTCATCCCAAAGATGCCTATAGAGCAGTGGGATGCAAAGCCATACATATATGTACATGTTTTGTGCAAAATCAGTGTCTAAAGGGCTTTGAGATACTGCTTGGAGGAAAAGTGCCATACAAACATGGGGTCAGCATCATGGCTGTTAAATCATTGTTAGGTATGCAGCATGAAATAAACAAATGCTAAACTTGGTGAGAGAGCGAGAGCTGGTGATGGGGATTATTGTGCAAAAGACTTTTAAAATGTTTTAAAGCCAAAGCATCCGTTAAAAGCTTTTCTATAAGCAGTCCTCTCCTTTTATTTATAATGTTATTTCTTTTAATTTTGTCAGCCTATGGCTGACATAGCAATGTGTAACTGATCATTGCTTGCCTTTGTTTTTATGATATCTGAATCTGACTTCACACATCTGCATAGACCCATCTCTTGCTTAATTTTAAATTCTGTTGGCCAAGAATTATGTCATGGAGTTTTGAAAAGCTAGAGGTCCTGGAATGGAGCACAGGAACTAACATTATTATTATTAGCCCATGAAAGCTTATGCTCAAATAAATTTGTTAGTCTCTAAGGTGCCACAAGTACTCCTATTATTTTAGTATGTTTCATAGTCAGTGTATGCCAAACATACTGCCTTTGTGTTAGGTAGCTAACAGTAGGTATTGCAGGTAGGAAACTGCAGAGAGTTCATTTTCTTTACCGCCCTAGGATTTAAACCCTAAAATATTTTCTATGATTACCACAGAGATTAGGTCTGAAGTGCCTGAAAAGTAGCCCTCTGTGTGTTCAGTCCTGTAAGGTGCTCAGCATGGAAGGTATACAGCCACACACAACAGTGCTCAGCACCTTTCAGGACACGCTTACATCTTTGCACATGCACAACCTTGCATGCATATATCAGGCCATTCATGTAAGAAACTCAAGCATCCAAAAAGAGGACACAGAATGTGTTTTGAAAATTAGTTTTTTAACTTAACTACGTAAAGGCACATTATAATGAATGGAGCCACATGGTTGTAAATGAGCTTGGAATGGTAGAATGGAGCAAATGTCTGGAGAGTTCTGAAAAGCACTTTGGAACTAAATACAGCACTGGTGAGAAAAGCCACTGCAGGTGAAGGTGAGGGTGACATGTGATGCAACTTCCTTGAAATGTAGTGGGGATTTGGGTATTCCAAGCATTCTGGCTTTAGGAGCAAAGTTTATCAGGAGCACTGACAGAAGCATAGACAATGGACAAACAAGAAATTTCACCCAGCAGGGTAGTTTCAGCCTTTGAAGCATTCAATATTAAAGCAGGTCTGTACAAATGGCTTTTACTCAGGAAAGTAAAACCAAATTAACGAAAGGTGTGAATTTAATGCTCGAGTTAAAGCCCATCAAACCCCATGTGGACACTCTCATCTAGTAGCCTGAGTTAGCTTTAGCGAATCCCCTTCAAACACTGTTGCCACTTCCCTTCAGAATGAGAGCATCCACATGGGTTTAATATGCTTTAACTAATGCCCTAATGTAGATATGCCCTTCGTCAAGAATACATTTAACATTTTTTCCAAGTCAGGACACTATTTGTATTGACCTAGCTTGACTAATCATTGTGTAGTATATACTGCAGCTGGATAACGACAGTGGAAAAACCATTACCAAACAGCGCCTTTCCCATGTTACACTAGGATGTCCATCACTGAAGGCAGATGCTAGTGACTTCAATTAAAGAAGGACCAAAGGAAGCTTTGATGTTGACCTGGACAAGATTAATGTTAAATTTGAATGATCATACCCTGAATGACAGTAGCTATAGCTTTTGTTTGGTAAAGTTTTCACAATCTAGTATTTTGTTCAGGTTGGGTAAGGAAATTATAATCACATTTTTGGGCCTTTTTGAAATGTATTAATCATAACAACTGGACTTTTCAAGCACAAGAGGTACTCGGTGCCATGCTGTGTTCACTACATCAGCACGTTAAATTTAGCCCTGACATAAGAAGGCACAACCCCATTGATTTCAGTGGCGTACTGACCTTTACAGCAGGTTGAATTTGTAGTAGAAATAAATAATTTAATGACCATGTTTTGTAAATAATAATATTTGTATTAGTATAGATGAGACAGAAATCTATAAAGCATATTCTACTACTTTAAAGAAAGTGTTACATTTCAGTTTTAGGGTTAAATTTTCAAAGGTGATAAAGTGATTTAGGGGCTTAATTACCATTGCCTTCAGATGAGACTTATGCTCCTAAGTGCTCAAATCACTTTTGAAAATGGAACTTAGGCTTCTAAGTCACTTAGGCACTTTTGAAAATGGAAGCTGTAATCTTTTTGTTGCTCACTCTTACCTTCTGCTTTAACTTATAACTTATAAATAGTATAAATATTCTCAGCCAAACAAGCATTGCCCCCCCCCCCCACAGACACACCCCAATCCTTTGATTCAGCTGAGCTGTGCTTGGCTCAGGACACAAGATGGGGTCAATGGTGGTTTTATACACCTTTGCATTCCACTAATCCCTGGGGCTGCTGGAGGCCTATGGGCTGCTCTAATTTACAGCCCCCTGCAACAACCCCCATCATGCCACTGTAGTACACAGGGATCACCTTCCTCCAACTCATCCACAGCACACTCCTATGCTTCGGGAACTAGAAATGGCCAGCAACACTATCCAGAGATGCTTCTATAGCAGGAAAATCCAGAGCTAGCAGCTTGGCTGGGTTTAAGGTGGTTTTGTGCTCTTCAAGTGGTGCAAAACAGCTTTATCAGAGCCAAGCATTTGCCCCATCGAGTCAGATCCTGCTCTTATTGAAGCCAGTGGCAAAACTCCTGTTGAGTTCACCGGAAGTAAGAGCAAGCCCTTAACAAACAGTTAATTGCGGAAGAAGAATCCATTCATGCTCACATGCTTGCATCACTACGGGGTTAAACTCGTGACTTCAGCTTTTTTGAGCTGTGAGGTTAGCCCCATGGTGATGATAGACAGTAGTGATAAATAGATACTACGGTGGTGAGGTGATGTAAGAAACTGAACGAAATACACTTGGGACCAAACTGTGACCTCAGTGGAGGGTATGACTCCTATTTATATCATCCATTTAACCAAAATTTGTCCCTTAATTGCGATATATCACATCTTATTCCCCTCTTGCTTGCAGGCTTTGTGGGGGTTAAGGAAGAAGGAAATGAAAAGAGTGAATGCAGTCATTTCTTTATGTAAAACAAAAAGGTTGGATGAAGAGTGCAGCTAAATATTGAATTTTCCCCAATATATGCATTAAATACTTTCACAGAAGTTTCTGTGACAAGCTCAAGCTACTGATGAATAAAGTATCGTAGCATTTTAATTTTACCTGCAGCTAGAAGTAGGTGACGGTTATTTCTAATGAGAACGAGACAAATGATAAACGTCAGAAACCTTCACAGAAATTATTACATTACCAAATAACATATCTCCGGCTATCCTTTTGTTTTCAGAGCATATTTTCTGCAAAGGAAGGATCTCCTTTTATGCAAAGCAGAAGAAGGCACCATTTCGCCTGTAATATTTAACCACCATACTAATCTCTTCTTCTTTAGATTAAAATTATAGGCCCCAGATTGCAAGTTATGATATTTGTTTTCTTCTGATTGCCGTCTTTAGCTCCTAAGTGAACTCTATTGACAGCTCTGTGGGTAACTTTGAAGAAGCCTCTGGGTCTGAATATATTAAGCTCCACAGCATTCCAAAGCAAATGACAAAATTCCCCCACAATTGTCTCAATCTTTTCCCCACAATTTCCCACTGGCCCTCTTTATGAGCTGCATGGAGAAGAGAGTGATCTGTTATGTTTGTCCTATTCCTGTTTTTCTTCCTGGTTTAAATATAGCAGAATATATAAAATAACGAGGTGGTATTCAGAAACAATTCTTTTGCCAGGTCTTCCATCTGTTATTCTGCAGAATCCTAATTTTTGTACAAAAAACAAAACCATGGAATGCAACTCAATATGTTACAAGATGTTTATTTTCTTCGACTTAGTCCAATAAAATACATAGCTCAAATATTAATACTGGAGTAAGTTAAGATTTCATTACCATTTGATCTATATATTTTACTGACATAAATGGATAAAAATAAACAGCTTGTAACATATAGAGTTACAGCCTATGCTTTTGTGGATTTAGGGAGTCTGTGGTGGATTTGGATTTTGCAACAGATTTATTTTCTCTAATTCAGTTAAAATAACTACATAATCATTATTTGTGGTTAGTTCTAGGTTCATTTTCATAATGTACCACGGGATTTGTCTGCATAACTTCTGATGGTAATGACCCTATATTGATTGAGATTCTTTATTGCAAGACGGAATTGCTAGTGATTTGACAATGAACTAGTGGTAAAACTCCATTTTAGAAAAAAGAAAACAGATTAATATAATGTAATCTTACCAAAAAAGCATAGGAACACTATACATTCTGCGAGGGCTTTTATGGTATTTGTATTTCATGCTGTTCTGAAAGTACCACACATGCATTTGTTGCTGTGAACTCAAATGCTGTAGAATCTGTAAAGATGCAAGATTAAATTTTCCATTGCCATTTTTACAGATAACAGCCCGTCGACAATGGAAACATATTTATGATGAATTAGGTGGTAACCCTGGAAGCACAAGTGCTGCTACATGTACTCGCAGACATTATGAAAGGTAAGATAACTAATACGAAATGCTTGTTTAATAAAGAAAAAATTAATCTGGAGAGCCTTCAAAGCATTCTGTAAAGAATTAGAGAGAGAGAGAGAGAGAGAGAGAGAGAGAGAGAGAGCTCTCTTAAAGGCATAGTAAATATTCTTCCAACAATGTAGTCCTATAATCCACTGTAATTTAAACCAGAGCGTGTGTGCCTCCAATGGCAAAACAAACAACACACACATCTGATTGCTTTTTGCTTCATACCTACATTTTACCATAGCATTTCTAGTAGAGAAGCTGCAAAATTGAACAAAACACATTAGAGAGAAAATACTAAATGACAACTAATTGAGTCTACCATTTGTATTCAGAAATTTTCAGGAATACAAATTAGGCGAGTTGTCAAGATCCAGAATAATGGGGTGGCCCGCTGTTGGATGCTGTTAATATTGCAGGTCATGCAAAGCATTGCATTTCTATTCCTCGGTACTTTCTTCTCTCTTCCTTGCATAGAAGCTGCTGCCAACACTCTGTTTTTCTTTGCAGCCAGTGTTGCTGGTTAGAATTGCAGATTTCTTGTTCTTCCAATGTAGATGATAACTTCCAGCTCTTAGGAAGCCAACACACATTAAATAAAATACTGTTGGAATTTTTTGAAAGGCATTCTTTTTTATACAGTTACTATTAATCAAGTGTGTGTGTGTGTATTCAAGTTCAAATAAGGGAAATCTGACCTCATGTTCCAGGTTATGAAGTGGCTGCCTGTGGAGGTCAAGTGGAAAGCATTTGTTTTTGCCCATGCAAAGCATTGCACAATTAAGCTATATGCAGCATGAGTTCTGCACCTTACTGTAGAGCATTAGATATTGGACATAGTGCTGGATACAATAACATAACTGATGGGGGGAATTGCTAATCTTAAATTTGAACATCAGTACCCCCAACATAAGGCCCTTTGGTCCATTATGAAGAAGCTACTTCACAGCCATCACAAAATTTAGAAACTTTCTGGAGTCCAATCCAAACAGACAGGATCAACAGGGTAAGATGTTTTGCTTGGCTATCAGTGCACAGGGGCAAATTCCAGTTGACACACTTTGTAGTGTAACCTCATCTGAGTGCCCAAGAAGTCACATGAGTAAATCTCTATGCATCAAGAGAAGAATATACTCTGGGGTTGCATGTGTAAAATAATAAACCACTAACATGAAAGGGGAATGAACAAATGTTTTGTATGCATAGTTGACTGATCAGATTGTGTGCTAATCAGAACTGACATTAGACTCTGCCTCTCCATCACTGCACCCTCAACAGGCCCCTTGTCTTTCTGTTGTGCCTGGGCCAGCTGATCTGTTCAAATCCAGCAGGCCGGGACTCCCCTCACCAGATGTATTTTATAGCATATTGTTTATTTGACAGGGAATCCCGAGAAGCACATGAGATTTAAACATTACAGTTGGGCTGGGCCCAGAAGACATAGAGGCCTCTACTGGGCTTTAGAATGAAATTGTAAAAGTGGAAAGGAGAGGCTTGCTAAGAGAGACTTCATTGTCGTTGTGGAGAGATGAATGAGCCAGACACAAATGTGGGGCCAGGAATATCCCTTTCTTTCCTTCCCCTATCATGTTAGTGGTTTATTATTTTGCATATGAAACCATACATTCTGCTCTTGATATATCGAAATGCTTTTCATGTGCCATCTTGAGCACTTCAATGAGGCTATGCTGCAAAATATGTCAGTCTGAATCTGTCCTTATGTACCTCCAACCCAGTGCACTAATAGCAACGTGAACTAGATTCGTGACACTCCTTGGATTCGCAAGCATTCACTAGGCTACCAAAGGACAAATACACTTCCCCCGCAGACATCTCAATGAGTTATTTGAAGAAAAGACTTTTTTTTGGTTTATCATTGAGATAGGCCTTAGGTGGAACTCCTGCGTTCCAAACTCCTTCATATTTCAGGTGGCTTGGATCTGAATGCCCGAATTCAAATTCTTTCTTATAGTTGTGGTTCTGGGTTAGATCTGAAACCAGAAAAGGCCTATTCTCTAATTCATGTGCATGCCATCAAAAGATGGCATTTGGTGTTGAAATCTTGTCAGATTTGGCACCATTAAATCTGAAGCCTAATCTTCATTTAGCCTCAGGCATGAAACTCATATTCTATCCTTTACCAAATCTTGATCCGAAAAGAGAAGGCCCGGACTAATCTCTGGATTTAGAGTATTAGCTACTTTTTCCACCACAGGAAAAGAGTATTCATGCTGCAAAAGACAAATAAAGTTGCCTTGGTTTGTTTCAATTGGTAATTCTGACTACAGCAGCTGAAAATGTAATGCTCATTTATAGCCAAAATGCTCTGATGACATTTAATCTAAAACTAGTGCTGCACTACAGAAATAGATCAGAATTTCTGATTCAGGACACATGTACGCTTTTTAAATTAAAGGTGAGCTGCAAAGATAACTGGAAATTGAGTTAAGCCTGGAAGTAGGCACTGAATGACCCCACTATTCAGGCTGTGTGGGACATTCAGCAGAAAAATGAACTGCTTTACAATTTACTTTTCCTTTCTGAAGTCCGCTGGCCTTTCCCTGTTTACTGGAGACAGACTGCATGATTCCCTGACTTCTCTGATACTACTGTTGTTTGGCTTAGCCTTGCAGTTCTTCTTTAAAACTGGAAATCACTGACAGTCATGTTGCCTTAGCTAGTTTTTCCTAAGATGAAAAAGTTAGTAGTAGTTTACACACTGGCTTTAAAATACTAAAAATGCTTGGGTTTGAATGACCTTTGAGTGACAGCATTAGTAAGCCTCGGAGTGAAATAGTACTTGCCCCCCATTGGTCTGGTATTACGCTGCTTTCTTGATGCTGAGGAGGGTTATTTCTGCACTGCAGCTGGGAGCATGTCTCCCAGCCTGGGGGGACAGACTTGCCCTAGCTCTTGTCAAGCTATTGCACTAAATACAGCAGTGTGGATGCTGTGACTTGGGCGGCAGAGCTGGCTAACAACCTAAGCTTGGGAACGGGGTGGGATGGGCTTGGACTCAGGTGGCTAATCCAAGCTGTGTATGACATCACCCTGTTATTTTGAGCACTCTAGCAACAGCAGAGCTAACATGAGTTTGTCTATCCAGGCCGGAGGCCTGCTCCTAGGTGTTCTCAGGAAGTCTTCCCTCCTGCTGGGTGGAGTTTCAGAAAGTTCTGAACTGGTTCTAGAGCAGTGGTGAGCAACCAGCAGCCCGTGGGCTGCATGCGGCCCATCAGGGCAATCTGATTGCGGGCTGCGAGACATTTTGCTGACGTTGAGCATCCGCAGGCACGGCCCCCCACAGCTCCCAGTAGCCATGGTTCGCTGTTCCTGACCAATGGGAGTTGCGGGCTGCCGGAACACGCTGGGCGCCGCTTCCCACAGATCCCATTGGCCAGGAACGGTGAACCGCGGCCACTGGGCGGCGCGGGGGGCCGTGCCTGCGGACGCTCAATGTCAGCAAAATGTCTCAAGGCCCGCAATCACATTACCCTGATGGGCCGCATGCAGCCCGCGAGCCACAGGTTGCCCACCACTGTTCCAGAGAGATGAGCTGAATCTTCTGATCACTGTAACGAAGAGAGCGGTCTTTCAGTAGGTGCTTAAAACTAACAATGCATAGGCAGGGGGCCAAGACATCACCTGAAACCCAATGGCATTCGGGACGATATCACCTCATCTAAAGTCAGCATTATGAGGGGTGACAGCTGCAGAATTTAGTCTGGATTAGGGTGCCTGGGTGCCAGCTCACAGAACTTTGAGAGTGTGTGTGTAGCCAACAGCTTGGAATGAACAGACCTCTAATGCTGTTACCTCAGCATTGCACATAGTAATCACTGTGACTAAGATAGCTTGCTTTTAACACTGAGTCTGTCTGCTTTGTTTTTCTGGAAGAGGAAGAACGATTTAGTATGCATTATCAAGTGATTCATTTTTCATGTAACATGCTTCATGTTTCCAGTAAATGTTTTCATTTTAAAACAAGGCAAGATTGCCAGTGTTTCCGTACGTGTTATTTGTGTATTAGTTAGGCTACCTTTGGTTTATTAATGAGTGTCAGAATGAAAGTGCAGGTTGCTGAATAGAATCAATGGATGTTTTTATTTAAAGCCTTGCAGGAATCATATAATGCCAATGAATGCATTATTGTCACTGTAGGCCTGACTGGTCTGAACCTGCCTCTGATTGGTTTAAATCAAATAGGCCCAAGCACTTCATAAAAATGCCTTTGTCAGCCTAGTTTTGCTTCCAAACCTATTCATCTCTGTCAGTTTTTAATATTAGTACCAGGCTCTTGGCCATAGTCCATTAGGACTGTTCTTAATTGCTCATGTTACAGATGATGATTACCAATATAAAAAGCATTAATGTTTTCCCATTGTGAGGCTGTTACTATGTAGATGACTCGAACTGTACAAAGCTTACGAATGGTTGTTATTTTGGTCATTACTTTTTTTCTTTAACGCAGTTACTTTGGGTGATAACAGAAAGAAGCTCAGTCTGAGTGTGTTATGAACAGTATCTGGTTCAGACTGAGCCTTTCCTCCCCAACCTACACAACTTGACACTTCTCACACCTCACTTCAGGATCTGGATCTTTTATCATTGGTACACGAAACAATCGGAAATGGCTACTTTTCTGCAAAGCAATATTCTTTTTCACAGTGTGTTCTAGGATATTAGTAATAACGCAGATGCGGTTTTCACACAAAGGGTTTGGGGTTTCTTTTGCTTTCGCACAAAATGCATGATTGACAGCGTCCATTGTCCTGGGTAAACAAGAGGCTCCGTTTCTGTAATGTTCATGACGTTGCATGAGGGATTTTTCATAAGGGTTACAAGAAAAACAATTTGTGACATATTTGAAAGCTCAAAACAAAAGGTAATAAAAAAGTAAAATATGAGCAATAAAATGTAAGGGCCTTGTTCTGACCGCCAGCCCTTACGTTTTCCCCATAGCAGTCTCTACTCCAAAGGTGGGCAAACTACGGCCCACGGGACCCTCCTGCCCGGCCCCGGAGCTCCAGGCCCGGGAGGCTAGCCTTCAGCCCCTCCTCTGCTGTCCCCACTCCTACGCAGCCTCAGCTCACTGCACCACCGGTGCAATGCTTTGGGTGGTGGGGCGGCGAGCTCTTGCCGGGCAGCACAGCTGCGGAGCCCAGCCTGACCGGGTGCTCTGTGCTGCGCGGTAGCGTGGCTGGCTCCAGCCGGCGGCACAGCTGCCTGTCCTGGTGCTCTGGGTGGCGCGGCTGTAGCGCTGCCAGCCACTGGTGCTCCAGGCAGCGCAGTAAGGGGGCAGGGAGCAGTGGGGGCTGGATAGAGGGCAGGGGAGTTCGGGGTGGTGGTCAGGGGGTGGGGGTGTGAATAGGGGTCGGGGCGGTCAGGGGTCCTGGGGGGTGGCAGTCAGGAAGCAGAGAGGGGGTTGGATGGGGCAGCGGAGAGCAGTCAGAGGCAGGAGTTCCGGGGGAGGTCAGGGAGAAGGGGTGGTTGGATGGGGCAGAGGTCGGAGGGCCATCAGGGGACAGGGGACGGCAGGGTTGGATGGGGCAGGAGTCCCGGGGGGGGGCTGTCGGGGGCGAGATGCAGGGGGGGTCGGATAGGGGGTGGGGACTGGGCCATGCCTAGCTGTCTGGGGAGGCACAGCCTTTCCTAACCGGCCCTCCATAAAATTTTGGAAACCCAATGTGGCCCTCAGGCCAAAAAGTTTGCCTGCCCCTGCTCAACACAGAGAGTTCACACATACAACTTGGGAAATGCTGCAGTTGATATTTGTAATATGATACTTCTGTCTTACATGCTTTGATGAGCAGTGAAATAGTTAACAATGTTGACACTGCAAGTATTTCATTAGCATCTGAATTAGCACCCATTGAAATGAATGGGGCAATTCATACCTCAGAGTCATTGTTTCAGACTTTCTGCAGACTCAGGTATCAGCTACAGTTGCTTCATATTTGGAAAGTTTTCTGCCCAACCATAACAGTTAGTAAGTTAACTTTTTTGAAGAAATGAAAGCTGAAACACTGGAGAACAACTGAGAGGTCTGTTTGTACCCCTTTGGGTAGTTCTTCTTGACCCGCCAGGGAAGGTGTGTCCCATACTTTGAGAAACAGTCTGTTAGTTTATCTGTTTTTTTAAACTGTACTTGCACTGTAATATCTGAGATCTGCAGCACATACAAATATATATCCTTGCGCACAAGAAAAAATCTAGGTGACAACAGAAGATTGCAAAAGCTAAATAGGAGAGCTCCATTCTACTGATTGCTCTCCCACCACTGCCCCAGTATGCATATATAATGGTGGGTTCTAAATTAACTATTACCAACCGAAGAAAGAGATCTTGGAGTCCCCATGGAAAGTTTTCCAAAAACTCCCTCTCAGTGTGCACCAGTGGTCAAAAAGTCTATGGGCCACTGCCAGAGAGAGGATACTGGGCAAGATGGACTATGGTCTGACCCAGTATGGCAGCTCTTATGTAAAATAAAAATTAAAAAACAACAACTCATCATTGTGTTATGGAAACAAGCCAGGTCAAAATAAGGCCCTTAAAAGTTTTCTCTTTAACAGCTATAAAGACTTTCTACCCTAAGGATATGTAAAGTAATTCAATATGCAAGAGAGTCTAGCATTCCACACAAATACTGTTTGGTTTTCTTAAAGTATTTAGATAACTTCATAAAGTGTGGGCATTTCAACAGTGTTCTGTAAGAAACAGCCACCAGTCTCCTAGATAGAAAAATAGGAGCCTATTATAACATCTATATAAAAATGCTTATGGTTGTCTTTAATACAAGTTGTAATTAATAGAAGGTTTTGGTTTACACTGAGTGTGAAAACATCCTCAGGGAAAAATTAATTAAGTGTTATGTCATTCTGTAAACTACAGCTAGTTCTTTGTTTGACCCAAAAAACTTGCCAAACAGCAGTTTTTCTTTGTCATACTAGCTTTGTTGTTTTATTTTGCTTTTCACCCTGCTTTTTATCCCGAACTCTTCATAGCTTCTAAGAAAACTTTGGAAGTTGCGAATTGTATCAGTAGTTTTCTATCAAGCATGAATTTAAATTTGAGGATAGATTAGGTGTGTTAGCCCTTTTTCTTTTTTGATAAATAACAAGAAGTTTCTACTTATGATTTTCTGTCCTCGGGGCTTTATCATTAAGATTAAATAACTGTACTCTCAAGCATGCCACTGAACAAACATCTTTTCAATTATGTGAGTAACAGATGCTTTAACAAAGGAACTATTGAAAATTCAGAAAGCATGGTTCCCCTCCCTCACAAAATTTTTTAAAAAATAAAGTATCAGATGACAGAAGAATGGAATTGTTTACAATTAAAACAGATTCTTAGCTTCCCGTTCAAAATATCTCAGAACATTGTGTTTTTGCAGGACTTACTCAAGACTTGTTTTGCAGTTTTAGAGACTTACTGGCCAGCACTGAAGTCAATAGAAATAAATTTACATGTAAATGTATTTTGATAGTAGGACATTCTCTTCCAATGCTTAAGGACAGATTGTCTTTGTCACTTGCATGTGGAGGAGGGATCACAAGGAGCTGTGCTCCCAGTCCCTTGAGCACCCCAAACAAGGGTGAGGGCCAACTTCAGTCCCTATACAGAAACAACTCCCTCTGAGTGCCACCCCTCTTCTGCACCGAACTTTGCTGTGGACTCAGCACGTCACGGGGGAAAGGCTGAACGTTGCAAAGCTGTCCTCTGCAAAGCTCCCTGCACCTTAGTGGGTAGGCGTTGCTCAGGAAGGGCTGGTGGGTGAGCAATTGTGTGGATCCGCTACTACTACTACTGCATTGGGTGGAAAAGATGGTGTTTGCAACAGAGACATAGGCTAAAGAAGCTTCTCTGGAGTGGCCTGGAGGATTCTCTCCCCACAGCACTCCCGGCCCAGTGCCCATCCCCTGCATCCAGCCCATCTAGTTGGGCTGGTCACTGGGGATAGGATTTGGTCCTTTATCTTTTCCTATTGCTTTATAGGATGGAGAGTTCCTAAGCTTTCATCCTCAGACTGCTCAGGTAAATCAACGGCGGTGTTTGTAACATCACTAATTTCCAGTTTATTTAAATCAAAGTGTGTTTGAACTCTCTTACACACAGGCAGTTCCCACCTCTCAATGGTGTGAGCGCTCTCCATACCCAGCAGCACTCCCAGCCTGCTGTAAGGCAAGTTGTTGATGAAAAGATGAAAGATCCATTTCTGTAAGGCAGGAAAGTTCTCTGGGAACAAAACTGAACTCAAACAAATTTTGTCTGTACTGATAAAATACATGCCCCTTTCGTACTTCAGACAAATGCAAATGATGCGATTGTTATTGTATTCTACACAAAAGAGTGCAACGCTTGCTTTCGGAACCCCTGCACAGTACAAATGAAATCAGCCTTTTGGAATACATTACTGGTTCCCCCAGCACACTTCATTTTCTTCTTCTGGATTCAGGGATCAGGCCTCTGGTTTTGAACTTCTCTTCTGCCCCTTCCTCTACTGCATATTTGCCTTGGTCATTAGGAGCTGTGTTCTTGGTCCAGTTTTCCTATGCTTTCAAACAGCTGAGCACTGTATCCCATGACAAAGCCTCTAGCTAAAGTGATGGCATGATCTTATGCCTTTCGTGATAGTGCTGCTTCTAATATCAGGCCATATGGCTTTGAGAAATTATGGGTTTTCATTTCAACAGTAGCATGTTAAAAAAGCAAGAAACACGTCCCATTGAGATCACAGTGGCTCATTCCTGCTCCCCTTCAAGTAAATGGAAGTTTTGCCATGAACTTAGGAAACAAAATCAGGCCAGGGTGATTCAGAGCCTGTAATATGAATTTTGGCATTTCTATTATGCCTATCACCATAGCATAAATGTACTGAATTTATTGTAGAGAACCACGAGTGGGTAAGACTAACTCCTCCCATTTTTAATCTAACTTCTGAACTCCAATCTCAGGTTCTTGTCTGAGACATATCAGGCAGCCCTACCCAGCTGCTATTGTTTATGTGATGGGGCTGTTATTTTAGGAGCATAGCAATTGCTACATTGAATCAGACAGGTGGTCCAGTTTATCTGGTCTCTAAGCATGGCTAGGATCAGGTGCTTCAGAAGGAGGTGCAAGAAACTGCATAGTGGACAATGATGGAAATAGAAGTTTCTTCCAAACCCCTGTCAGTGTGAGTTTTTTTATTCCTTGAATGAAATACAAAGGTTTATATCCCTTCTCTGTATTTTTAAATCTTATCTGCTGTAACTGTGGACATTGCCACTATCCATATAAATGGCTAATCCTTTTTGAATCATACTAAGCTCTTGTCCTCCGTGATATCCAGTGGCAATGAGTTCCACAGGTTAATTATGCATTGTGTAAAACAAACTTATTTCATTTATCAGATTGAAATATTCTGCCTTTCAATTTCAGTCAGGCTTCTGAACCCTTAGCTGAGAATGGAAAAAACCTGGTCACCAGACCTTTAAACCATCCCTAAAAAAATCCAAAGTTTCCATTTTGCATTGTGTTAAGTCTGGAGTACTAGAGAAGAGAATAGGATATGAAAGGGAGACACATTGGGGAATTTCTGTTCTGCCATTCACAAAGAAAGAAATGAAAGAATTAAACCCAGGCATGAGCTATGTTAAAGTAGTGAAAGGGTTTAGACTTCAGCATCCAAGCTGCCTTTGCGCCCATAACTCACCTTATGGAGCCTGTGGATAGAGCATCGTGTACTGTACATATGGTCACTTCCTGATCAGAGAGCCCTGTAGTACCCCAGCACAGTGGGGAGAGTTAAAGAAAGAATTGGCAGCCTTAACTTTTAATTTTCCTCCTCTCCTGAGTTTGTCAGACCCTTTACATTATTCTAACCATTTTATTAATTATTATTACTATTCCTATAAATAGACACTCTCTCATGTCCTATGAAGCAGAGTTTAGCTAAAAAGCTCATTCATTCTGTGTGTGCATTAATCAATATATGAAACGTTAGTGGTTACTGGTTCAGATTAAATTTTGCGTTGTTTTTTCCTGTAGCTGGAAAAAATGTTGATTTATAAAGATTAAGGGCTTTTTCTTTCTTTTTCTTTTTATGAAATGCCAGTGACGAAGATATGTTTGTTATACGGTGAAATACATTTCTCTGATGTGAATTCTGCTTTTTGTTGGGAAAAAGATGCAGTCCCTGGAGGATTTTAGAATTTATAAATATAAAATTATCTGCCTCTGTGTTTCTTTCTTTCTTTTTTTCTTTTTAAATTGGCAGAAAGCCAGATTACTTACATTACTGTAATAGATTTGCTGACCTCTGACATCTGCTGCAGAGCAGTACATTGAATTTTTCATAATATCAGATGATGCAGATCTAAAAACTTGGTACACTCTGCACCATTATTTAATTCAAGACTCAGTAAAGCAGAATATTTTTAGACTAGCCATTTATATGTGATTAAACTTAATATTGCTGATTGTAATAAATCAGGATTAGTATAACACTGATTTGTTAATCTAACTTGTATTGATTTTAAGTTGTCTTTATTTATTTATTTTTTAAAGTCTCAGTTTTCACAGTGACTGAATTTAATAAGAAGCTCTGTGATAGCAAAGACTCCCCTACTGTTTCTGCTCTTGGCTGGAAAATGTTATTCTTGTTTCATTCCAAGGGAAAAAAACCTCATGCTGCTAAAAATCTGCTGCCTTTGGAAAGATTTTTTTAATACACTACTGCTTACATATTCTATTTATGTTAATTGCCTTATAAATAATACATTTTGTTAATCTTAATATTGGAATCTTGATCATGATAAAGGCCCTTTTATTTGGGCTGCTTGCAGTCTTTAGGAGTAAATATTCTTTAGACCACAAAATATTCTTTTAATTTTTCTTATGAATACATTGGTACTTACCCCAGCCCTGCCATGAGAAACACAGCTACAGTTCAAACCAGCTGAAAATTTAGCTGTTATTTTAAAGTTTAATGTATTCCAGGTAGCCATATTTTTAATATGTCTTTACCTTTACATGCTTGAAGACTGATTAAATCTTAGTTGTGCTGCAAATATTTGACAAAAATCTTGAGCTAGTTCCAGGCATGTTGCATTCTGCTAACCTATTTGTATTATAGATAACCACATTTTTCCTGTGTTGGGCAACGTTGACCTTAAATTGGATAAGAACAGTGTGTTTTAATGGTGTATTAGCTGGTTGTTTAAATGTTCTGAAAGCTGTATTAGCTTTATTACTCTTGTACTATAAAAACTTCTAATAATCAAATGATAAGATCATATCCTGTGGGTAATCATGTTGTACCATGACAGGATAACTGAAAAAACATTCAGTGCAAATTGTAACAAACGGAAATCTCTATATGAAGCAGCAATTGTTCATGGTGTTCGGCTTCTCTAGAGCCTCACAGTGCATATTCATGTATGCTTCCTTTTTGCTTTGTGTCTGTGTATGTATGTATGCGCGTGCTTACAAATTATCTCTGTGCTGTAGAGAAACAGCAGCACATTGGGCCTTAGTTTCAAAAGGAGGGGAAACCTCTAGAACAAGCCATCCGTGTGTTTTGATTCAGTTTTACCTTAGTCATGCCTCTTTCCCGATACAAGAAACATTTAATTCCAGATTTCCTGCTGCTGGCTCTAGGCCTTTGACCAGCTATGTGAAATGTATTTTTTACTGCTGTCTTGGTGCCAACTGCTGAACTCAGTGAAAAAGAACTGAAATGAAAATGTTGTACTCCCACATGAACTCTTAAGATTAGAAAAGGAAATTTAAGCTGTGGTTCCTAATTAGCACCAAACCTAAGGAGTCCTGGTGCTCGATATGGCAACAAAGAGGAGGAACCTTTGTCAGAAAGTGCCATAAAAGAATCCATGGAAAGAATGCTAAAAGTGATTTATCTTGTCAGGCCCATCCTTATTCCGATTTCTGCCTTAACCAGAAGGTTAATCACATAGTATCTTTCATTAAAAGGACCACTAGTGGTACAATATCATCTTCATCTCATCTAGAGCTATGAACAGCTATTGAAACATTTACTGATGGTATATGTAGATTGCAAATGGAGGACATGTTCCCATGGAAACAAAACAAAGTCAAACAATCCTATCGCAGTGCGAACAATTATAGCAATAAAATGTGTTTTTATTAAAAGTGACTTTAAATATTTAACACATGGCAGTAAGATATAAATATTGCCCAGTATGAAACCAAAACTTGTCTCTCTAGTAAAGTCCCAAATGCTGCATGCAGCAGAGGGAGATATTAAGTGTTTCATGAATATTTGTGCTTTACAAATGAAATTTACCAGCCTCAAGTATGAACAAGATTATTTTTTCTTATTCTGCTTAGTTATGCTTTTTATTATATAAACATTAACTGTAATATTACAGTGGGAAGCAGGTATTTGGCAACTATATATTATTTTGCTAAGGCTGCATAGAGGGAGCAGTTTCCAGTTTTAGCAGCTGTAACATGTTTAAACTCAGTTTGTAATGGGATCTGAAGATGAATATTCCCTGTGGGCTCTGCTTAGCTTCATTACTGGAGCACTGCCAAATTCAGGGCTAGAAAATATTATTCACGCCTCTTTGCACATACCATGTCAGAGCATGCTCAGTTACTAAATTTTGTTTCTAATATGGCATAAATTAGGTTTATATTTTAACATAAATTATGTTGTATTTTATTAAAATGTGAAACATTAAGATCACAAACAATCTAATTTCTGCTCTCTTAAGCCCAAACTGTGTTTCAGCATCTAAGTATTTAAATCAAAATTGCATGGTTGGAAACTGATTGTAGGATAACAAACATATATCTGAACCAAAGAGTTTTCTGCCTTGGAGTCTTAGATTAAAGATAATTAAGGATTCCCAGCATTTGTACAGATTTATGTTGTTTATAAGCAAAGTACATTTTCTTCATGGAGTCAGCTTGTCTTTTTTTTTAAACAAATTATGTTTGTTGTATTAAAGTTCATATTTTTAAAGTCTGAGTCTTGTATTAATCCCACAGTGAGTCATTAATCATACCAAATGCATTATAAAAACTTTAATCACTGAAGTTGAAACTGAGATTGTAATGCAATCCATCCCTTTTAATTACATCAGTTATTTTTCCTTTTAGATCAAGAGCTACATTGCAAAGGGAAAACAGATAGATTAAAACGCAAACTTTTTGAGGTTTTTCTTTTTTAAAAAGTGATTTCACACCCTTTGTTGAAGAAAGTTCTGCAATTAAAGTTCTTTATTTTTTAAATCCTTGTGATTTTCTTTGTCATGCTCCCCCTGCCACTGTCCTCCGAGCAGCAACCCCCACCCCCTTGCCCTTTGACAGAAGAGCAAAGGAACATCCTCCAGAATGAGAACCAACCTAGCTTTCACTTCATGGATTTGCCAGAAAAGGCAGCTCTGTGCTAGTCAAATTGTTCTACACCCTCCATTGGAGGTTGGGTGAAATAATCTCTCTCCCAAGTTTTCAGTCTACATGCAAATTTACAGCTTTTATGTTCACCGCCAGGCTGGAAATATATGGGTGTGCTATTAGGTTGCCTTAGCTTTGTACCATTTTACTGGCATTCACTCTACAAGTTTAGGAGTAGGCAGCCAAAAGAAAGATATGATTGACTTTTAAACGAGTTGAAAACACTGTGGGACATATCCTTAGCTCCATAACCAACATGCTCTGTGGGCATCTGTGGAATGACACTGATTGGCACCAGCTGAGAATCTTGCCAAATATGTTGCTTTATCATATGTGGGATAAATATTAAGGTCAAGGTTACAGAATTGTGTTTATGCTGTAGAAAAATTAGGTTTATTAAATAAACTGCTCAGAGGTGCTACATTTTTTTTCTTTACGAGAACTGCAAAAACTGATCAATTATTTGTTCCTTAATCCTTTAGATTAATCCTGCCATATGAAAGATTTATTAAAGGAGAGGAAGATAAGCCATTGCCTCCAGTGAAACCTCGAAAACAGGATAACAGTTCCCAGGAGAGTGAAACTAAAACAAAAGTGTCTGGAACAAAACGCATCAAAAATGAAAACCAAAAGAGCAAGAAAGAAAAAGATAATGCACAGAAACCCCAAGATGCATCTGAGGTTAGTTAATTTCCTTCTTTTTAACTTTTCAATTAACAATGTACTGCTTTAATAACATAAAACCCAATGATAAAATAAATCATTTAAACCTGACAATTCCGAAATGAGTTGGCCTTCCTTTGCTCAGTAGCTGAAATCCAATTGTGTTGGCATTCTGAGTGTTATGATTGTGCTGGGCTATAAACAGCAACCAGCAAGTTCCATGTTGCATAGAAATGATGGCAAAATACCAAGACTGGATTTAGGAAATACAGTTTCTGCTCATTGTATTATCCAGTGGTCACCATTAAAAAGTCAACACTAGCCAACAGGAAACCACGCAGTTTCCACAGTGATTTCCTACTCTAAATATAGGGTAGGGGGAACTGAAATGCCTCTGATAACATTGTGGTAAATGTTGGCAAATGCAGACTTTTTAATGGCAATCTCTGTAATGGCACTTCCACACTTATGGATGTGTTCATATTTCCATCAAAAACTCATTTTTCCTGGATTATTAACAAGACTAAATATCCCCTTTGGGTTGAAATCTAAAATTCAAGGGTCACAGCCTTGTAGTCCTTACTCTTGACAGATTTCCCAGTTAAGTCAATGGGAGTTTTGCCATAGTCCCCTGTCCTTCAAGCTCTCTCAAATGGACTGACCCCTACACCTATGCAGAGCCCCATTCACTTAAGTAGGGCTCCATGCAGACCCAGAGATCAGACCTCATAGAGTAGCTTACAGGACCAGAGCCTGCAACAGGCTAGCCCCCAGGAGTCAGCAGAACACACTTTTATCTGTTTTAAGTCATGTACATAAGAGTTTTTAGTATTGCACACGGTGGGTGGGATTTTCAAAAGTATGCAAGTGACATAGGAGCACAAGTCCCATTGAGTGTCACTGGGACTTATGCTATGACATCATTTAGACACTTTTGAAAATCCTACTCCCTCTCTTATATACAGTATTGTACACCCTTTGCCATTGACCTAATCAAGCTGTTGTTGTCTATGGCATACAAAATATACTGTGTCCCCCTTGACTGGGAAATCACAATAGCCATTACAACCCTTCTTGGAAATAAGTATTTAAAGAATTTTTAAGACATGCTTTGTGTAGCCAACAGAGCTTAGCAGTCCCTTCGATGCAATTGCTGTCTGGCATGTACAGATGTACTGGATTTAGACCAGTCTGAAAATCTAGTTTGACATGACTACCAAAAATCCTTCTTTCTATGGCTTAAAAATAGCAAAGCAGCTAAATATGTACATGGCTGAGGCCTTGTCTGCTAAGTTTCAAGTATAGTGAATTTTTATAATCATGTCAAAAAACCCCAAAAGTCAGGTTTACAATGGACCCATAAGAGACTGCCTGATTCAGAATGTGTGTTTTATACTGACGTAATCAACAGAGCCTTTAAAGTTGATACTTCACAGAGAAAGACTTTTCCTTGAATTTCAATTTTAAAGCAAGAAACACTGTAAAAATCTCCACTACTAATTACAAATATATAAAGAAAAGAGCACACAAAAAACATGCTTAAGTAACTGGAAGGTTGCAACACAAATTGCCAAAAGCAAGGAAATGCAAAGTTAAAGCTAGCATTCCTTTCCTCAGTCATCCCTTTGTGCCTGGTTATTTATTGCCGTGGTCTCAGATCAGTGAGTTATGTTACATACCATATGTACTGCAGCAGCTAAGCACAACATAACGAGCCAGGGATGGAGTGTCGTTCTTAACTTTGAATTTCCTTGCTTTTGTTGTTTTATATCTCAAACTTCCTGCTGCTTAAACTGCAGTTATTTTTGTATGCGAGTTTCAGGAAGAGTTCTTAGCAGTGTTTATCGGAAATGTGTAAGAAATAGAGCCATAGACACTGTAATGCACAATTATAGTGGTTTCCTACTGTAAAATTTTACCTCCTGTATCAGAATTATTCTTTGCTGTCTGATTGTAGCTTAGATATTTTTAATACTGAGGGCCAAATGCTGTCCCTGTTTATGAGGCAATAAGGGGAATGGCTATGTTACTGGGCCAAGTTATCCACAGGATAGCTGGACTCAGTGTGTAACTTGGAGTGGAGGGTATATGCACCTGTTCTATGGGTGGGTGTTCAGTGACGGCAATAGCTCATGGAATTGAACTTCCCTAAAGAAGCTCTATTCACATCAGGAACGCCAAGCCTGTACAGCCCACTTAGCCTCCCTAGTTGTCAATAAACCATCCATCCATCTTGAGCGATGCAGGGGTAACTCTGCCTCCCCTGAAATCACTACGCAGGGACCAGCCACTATAAATGGCCTTCTGGGTTGGTGACATAATGGACTGCATCCCTGGGGTTGGTGCAGGGTCAGGACAGCTGCACAAGCACTATGTAACCACCTAAATTGGGGGGCTTTCTAGCATAGAAATATCCACAGCTGCAGCACTCCTCTGTGCTTTGCCTCTAATGAGGGCCTCACGCCATGGGCTCCCAGATCATGCCCCTACAGTGTCCATGAGAAAGAGGGGCTCAGCTGTATGTTCAGCTCCTGAGGAGCTACATTTGAGTGCGGTGGGATTAGAGTCCAGGCTGGGGTGGGAGGATTGGGCAAGAACTGGGGTGAGAATATCCACACCATCTCTCTCTCGGTCCCCAGGAAAATTAATCAGAAAATATAGTACAGCTGACGGCTATACTGGTTCCAGTGAACTCACCTGTGGGGGGCAGTCCCAGCCAGGAAAGGCCCTGGTAGCATGTCTGCAAAGGAGCCTCACTGCTAGGCAATCAGAGGTCATTGGGGATTGATCAGGTGCAGAAGCACATGGCCTCTGGCTAGATGGCTCTGGCCATCTGAAAATCCTCAAGGATCCACCACATCTAGGGTTGGGGTCAAACCTCACCACCAAGCAAGCTGGCTTTCCATGGAAGGGGATGATCTGTGCCAGGAGTAGTTATAAAAGTAAAAAAGAGATGTAAGAGTACAGTCCTTCCTAATGCACTTTCACCACTTACCTGGATATAAACATGAACAGGGATGTCACTGGGAGACTAGAGGCTTTAGCTGATTACTCAGTTTTGTACTCCTTTATTCTATAGGAGTCATAATGACATTGCTCAATGTAACTAAATAGAAGAAAAAAATGTTATTAGCCTTACATTGTGCATGTCTTTAAAATAGCTAAAACTTCATTCAAACTGTTGCTTAACAAAAACAAAGAGCAAGAACGTACAATTATTACATTTCATTTGCCTTTCCTCCCTGCTTTGCTCATCTGTCTGGTATTTTTCTGTAATTGTATAATCTCAGGAGACCAGTGATAGTACTTTGTGAAGGACTAATGATGGTATTTGAACTGAAAAAGGCAGCTATTAGGTTTTTTTAAAAAAATAGTGCTTATGAAAACTAACAGACACTGTAACTAATAGGAAAACCCAACACAGAGGAATATTTAAAAGCAGCTGTGAAGAAATAAATCTTTAAGATGGTTGTGATTCATTACATACTTTTATATCCCTCTTTGACATGATAGACCATAATGCAGCATTTGGATAATAACTTTCTTGATGCCGCTTATCTTTACAACTAAGAAAGAAAGAAAAAAATAATAATAATAAAAGGCTCACACAATGCCGCTGTTTTCTGACTGTCTTCTACCAAGGCATGTCAGAGGAGAATGACAGCAATTTTGAAAAGGGTTGTCAGTCAGCTGTATCACAGATGGAACGTTTTAATGACCTCCAGGGTCACAGTTCATTCGTCTACATAATGGAATGAATAGTGTGAACTGTGCACACAAGCTTTATTAATGGAGAAGCATAAAGAGCTGCAGTCTCATTGACGATAACTTATAAAAGCTATATTTGTAATAGCGCGCACATACTCTCTGAATGTTGACAACTTCATTTTAATCCATTAATAAAAAAAGCATGCCCCAGTTAAGCTATACCAGTGATTTCTCAGTCTACAGCACCGACTTCTAGTATTCCATTTCTAGAATTTTTAACATTTTAAAGAAATGTGGCTCATCCGTTCTGCAGTCACTGAATTTCAAAATAGCCAAACTGAAGGGATTGTATCTACAATATAGACACGATAAGAAAAGCCAGCTTGGACTGGTCTATATTTTTCATAGGTGGGATTGAATACTGAGAATATTTTACATTCTTATCAATTGTGTTGTGAAAAGTGCAATTATTTGTTTAGGAAATTGATTCAGAAAGAAGACAACCTTAGCATTAAACTATCTGGTCAAATCATCAGATGATCCAATTATTTATAGTCCGGTTACAAGCTTTGCTATTTTAATAGGTCTTATTGTGTCATTAATGTGGGTGTGGGTATATTTTCCAGTATTTTGGGGAGTTAGATTGCTTTGTTTAAAATCTGATACATGATATTAAAGCTTTCAGATTTCAACAAGATGATTGACAAACGTATTTCCAAAAGAAGCTTCTGTGTACTGTATTTGATTTTATAGGCAATCTGTCAACACACACTGCATTCTTATTACTGTCTATTGACACATTTTATTAGGTTTCGTCAGAACAAGAGAAGGATCAAGACTCTTCAGACCAGAAAAGTTTACCTGAGCATCCTGCAGTGGAGGAGACCAAGAAACCCATTGAAGGGCCCCAGCCTCTTCTGCCAGAGGCAACAGGGCCAGTATCGCTGGAAAAGACAGACTTGGTGGAAAGCAGCTCCAACCGTGAAAAGCCCAAGGAGGAAGTTCAGCACTCAGTCTCTTTTTCAAGTGCTTCAGTGCCTCCTGAAGAGGATACCATATTGGAGCCAACAGTCAGCAAACACTTGCACACCCCAGCAGATGCCCCTGATGACAGAAAGCAAGAACAAAGAGGACACAGTTTTGCAGACAGTTTAGAAAGTGAACCCCAAGAACTTACTTTTAATAATTTCCCTGCAATCCAAGTACAGTTACCAGGTCAAAACGACATGGAAGACGATAAATTGCCAGAGATGGCTGATTATATTGCAAACTGCACAGTGAAACTGGATCAGTTAGGAAACGACGACATACACAATGCACTAAAGCAAACGCCCAAAGTTCTTGTGGTACAGAATTTTGACATGTTCAAAGAAAAGGAACTGCCGGGTTCCATTAACGATGATCCCAGTTTTAGTTACACACCACTAATCTATTCAAAGGGTAATCCAGGCATCATGTCACCACTGGCAAAGAAAAAACTTCTATCGCAGGTCAGTGGGGCAACCCTGTCATGTAGTTATCCTTATGGGTCACCTCCACCTTTGATTAGCAAAAAGAAATTAAACAGCAGAGATGAACTGTCTGCAAGCATATCTCAGGCTCCCCATGCCCCCAATTCTGATTCTGTGGCAGTTAATAGACCATCTGTAATACAACATGTGCAGAGTTTTAAAACCAAGAATTCAGAGGAAAGGAAATCTATTAATGAAGCTTTTAAGCCTGACATGTTAAGTAAACCAGATCCCAAGCGTTGTGATTTTTCAAAACATCACCTTAACTCTCTTGCTGAATCTTATGTACTGAAGCCAGATATCCAGGACTGCAAAGATAAAATGAATGAGAAAAGGGCACTGCAGCATTCCCATGTGCCCAGTTTCTTGGCAGACTTTTACTCATCTCCTCATCTGCACAGCCTTTATAGGCACACAGAACACCACCTTAATAATGAACAGACATCAAAGTACCTCCCTCGAGACATGTTCAGAGATTCAGAAAATATTTCTACTTTTGCTCAACACAAACACCAAGAAAAACTTAATTTAAATTATCACCCATCTTTGCATCAGCAAGAAAAAAAGACTGCAGTGGAAGCCTCTTCAGATGATCAGCCTACGGATTTGAGTCTTCCAAAGAGCGTACACAAACAGACTGCAAAGACTCCAGGGTCCAGTCTCGCGCATTCATCAATGGTGCCGCAAGAAAGCAAAAGTATTTCCCAGTTCCACGCATCAGGCAGCCAGGGGGTGAGCATAGACTGTAATCCCAAAGCTTGCCGTGTTTCTCCGATGACCATGTCAGCACCTAAAAAACATGGTGAATCCCTTCACAGGTCCGGAAAACAGCAGAATCAGAGACTTGAGAATTTAAGAAAGATGGAAGGAATGGTCCATCCAATAATAAGCCGCAAAAGTAGCCCCCAAAACATTGGGGCAGCTCGGCCTTTAAAACGGAACCTAGAGGATTTGGACAAAGTCATTTCTGAAAAAAAAATCCGAGCTGTCTCCCCTCTGCACTTACCAAAGGAGGCACCTGCAAAGGAAAAGGTTCCCGACCGAGAGGGCGAAGGCAGCAAATCAGTTCATGGTCTACATTCTGGCAACATGTTGGAAAGCCACAAATTTCCCCTTTCAACCCCTATCTTCACAGGCTTGTACCCAGGAACTCTGTGTGCGGGGTTGAACAGTCGCATCCCAGCTGGATATTCTCATCCTTTGCAGTACTTGAAAAATCAGACTGTGCTTTCTCCACTAATGCAGCCTTTGGCTCTTCATTCCTTCATGGTGCAAAGACAATTTCTTACATCCCCTGCAAATTCTCAGCAGCTCTATAGACACTTAGCTGCAGCAACACCTGTAGGAAGTTCATACGGTGACCTTTTGCACAACAGCATTTATCCTTTAGCTGCTATAAATCCTCAAGCTGCCTTTCCACCTTCCCAGCTGTCTTCTGTACATCCGAGCACAAAACTGTAAATCCCTTTTTCAAAAGAAAAGTATCGGAGGAAAAAATGTTGTTAGCTACATTCCTTTCCCTGTGATAATGTCTTGCAGAATTAGAAATCAATATTTTTGTTAACCAGTAAGTCTCATCCCATGTAGCTGAATGCTTCAAATCTGATTGAGACAAAACGACTTTTCAATTTGTAATTCCAGCTCCCACACCTACTCCCCAAATCATTTCATTTTGCATATTAGTTTTTTGAAAGGTCTTACGTACGTCGAGAGCAAAGATCGGAGCAAACCAATGGAAGTTTAGGGACAGATCGTGATCTCTTTGAAGCCAATGGAAAAACTTGCTTTTTTTTTCAGGGAGTGGAGGATGAGGGTCCTTAGATAGTTCCATTCAGTCAAGGACTCTAGATGAATCTGAAAAAGAGAAGGAGGCAGGGAATACACACAATCAATAGATATGCTTTTGGGGGGTAACTTTCCTGACTTTCAAAGGTTCAATCAATGCAATGTATAGTAAAACTGCAATAGATTCTTCATTTTAACACTATTAGAACAGAAAGGTAAACACTGTTTAATTTGACTGTATATATCCGCTTTGAAAACTATCAGTGTCACATTTGGTCACATAATTTATATAGTTTCATTTGTCCAGTATATCATGTGCTCTTTTTTTTTTTTTTTTTAAATTAAACAGTATCATTTTATCTGCAACTTATTTTAAAGGCTGTGGCTGTCCTAATTTGTGTGTGTGTGTGTGTTTGTGTTTGTAGTTTTTCCAGTTCTTATACTTTTGAGCAGCTTTTTTGGTGGTGACATTATTGTTTACAAACCGAAGCAATTGGTTCAGGCTATAAACATACTGTAGATTATACAACAATGCAACTGATGCAAACAAAGTTCTTTTTTTTCCTATGGTCTGTTCCTGATAGGTGCTGAGCACCTGTCGCTCCCACTGGTGTTGTCACAATGGCTCATACGCTGCTTTACTGGCCACAGAAGCTTTTGGTCTGTGAATTTGTTAACAACTGTATTTACCTTATCTAGGCTGTGAAACCCTCCTGCATACCAGAGAAATAAAGAACAAAATCTTACTGGCAACAAGCTGCTGAGTAACAATGGAGTCCAGAAGACAGATTTGTGGGTTGTAAGAATACGTTAAGAATGTCAAAAAATAGAACAGGAGCCAACCTTTATTTTTTAATCAAAAGGTTTTAAGAGTCTGGTGCCTCGAAACAGGGATGGGATGGGGGCAGGTGCCTCCCCCCACAAGGAAGAATACCACTAAATAGTCGCCCAAGGTTCAGTAGTCTGAATAGTGGGTTAAGCAGTGATGCTCACTTACCCAGCCCCTTCTTCCTAGTTCAGATCAAGTGAAACTCACCCCAGCTAGCACAAAGCCTAAGCATCAGGTAAACCCTATTCAGAGAGCTAGGTTCTCAGCTGGCAAAAATCCGCATGGCTCCGCTGAAGTCAAAGGAGCTGTGATGATTTGCATAGCTGGGACTTAAAGCCTGCGCACCTTTTGTGATAGCCCTCTGCACTCATGCTGAACAACTAACCCCAGTCATTGGGAATAATTTGTAAGTATAAAAAGCCCATGAGTGCAGGTTTTCAGTTTCCATAATGAAAGAACCTTCCTATGCATATGGTCACTTGAGAGCTAAATACAGAAATTGAGACAGAGGTTAAATTTGGAGGTATTTTACAATGTGAAAATGGGTTATGATTTAAACCATCTCAGTTATTATTCAAATGCTGCATGATCAAAACTGTTAAAAATAAAAATGGAAACACCTTGCATGCCACGCATCTTATTAGAACTTCCCAGGATATAATGCCAATTACAATATATGATGGAACATATTTAATATCCATAGGTGGAAACCAGAATTATGAAGTTATCTACTGTTAAAGATCCACTTTCTTCAATTAAATACTTCATATTTCTATGGAAAAACAAGATTTAATTGATCAGTAAACAGACTAGTAGAATCTAGAATATAAATGTGCCAATGCAAATTATTCTGCTATTCCACATACTGTACAGAAAACAAAATCACAAGCTCATTTGGTCACAGGCCATAGCATAGAAGGCATCTCTAGTGAAGTTGCATGAGACCTAAATCATGTAAAAATCGAGGGTTGGGGGGAAATGTATAAACCTATAGCAAACACAAATATGTATGTGCCTGCCATTTAATCAGAAAATGGAACATTTCTCTTATTTGTTTATAATATTCTGTATATCCTGGATTCATGCATTTGTTTACAACAAGTCTCTTATTTCACTTTTGATGACATGTTGGAATTTGATCACAGCATTTTAAAACAATGTTAACACAGTGCAGAGTTGGCGGGGGGGTGGGGGGGGCAGGATTTTTTCCTTCATTTATTCCATGAGGAGACTTGCTGTTTCAGTCTGAGGAAGCTCATAATATACTGGGCAAAACATGAGGACAAATAAAAAGAAATGGTGGCATAACTCCCCAGCAGAAGTCGTACATTATTTGTTTTAAAACTCTTACCAGAAATCTGGGAAATCTTTCAGAAAGACCATTGAATTGTCCATTGGCTGAGAACTACTTTTTTTTTTTAAACTGTCTTAAATGGGGCTTTGTTTGCATTGTTTGAGTTCAAGGGGCCTTATTATTGAATGAAATTGCACAAGCCTTTCTTTGTGCAATCAAAACCATTGTTATTGGTAGGGTTGTAAAGGAAACTGTGGAATCTAATTGGCAATAGAGTCATAAATATATTTACCAAGAACCAGTGCCAAGAAATGTTGCAATTCAAATGCACTATGTTCAAGATTCATTACAGATTCTGAAGGTTGTGAGATTCAATTAAATATAAAAGCCCAGCAAAAACAATATTCGTGTAACTTCTGGTTACAGATTGAGTTTAACTTTAGAAAACAGAACCTAACTGACTTTCGCAACAAAATATATTTCTAGTAAGGGTCAAAATTTGTAATGATTGCATTTCGCAATAGATCTGTCGTATTTATTTAGTTACTGGACAAGATAAGTTCCCATTTGTATCAGGGCATACAAAGTAGTTTGTTGCAACTAAGTATTTACTTTACAACTTATTGAATTGGTGCATGAGTCCTTAAGTACTGTATCTTACTATGTTGATGCGTCTATGAGGTCACTAAAACATTTTGTGTAGTGTGCCTTCAAAGAGAAGGGTTAATTTCTTTAATTCATTGTTCAACATAGTCACTTTTTTTTTTTTTTTTTTTTGTATGTGTGTGTGGTGGTGGTGGTGGTGGTCAGTCAGGTCACAGCTGGTCTTCTTTTACAATTGTCATGATTTTAATGAGAAATGGGAATTATTTCACTTATGTGAGGCCGACAACATTGAAACTATTATCATAAGCACTTACTAAGTGTTTGCTGTAAATGTGTTTGATATTTCACTTGTTCCCCTCTCCCCCAGTTTCAAATATGTTCTAATAATGGCAGCATAATCTACTAGCTGTTTATACTTTTTTACCTTTCATTTGTTGTAAATATTGTACACTTTTTGTGATTCAAGTTATGTAGCCTATATGCTCTGTAAGGTGATTATCTGTATATAGCAAAACGGCCCAGTAATATGATATAGTATCCCATTTAAAAGGTTATTGAGTAACCTTTGCATTAGTTTAAACACTACCAGAAATAAAGCTGAGCCAACTATAAACACTCCATTTTTGTATGTTTTCCAAATTGTACTTATTAATGCTTTTGATACTGTATTATGTGCCAATAGTTTCCCAATCACATAGCAGGCAAAAGATATTTTGTACTTTTTGATCCACTGTAATATTTAATAAAAAAGGCTACTATCTGTTCCCGTTTGTGTTTGATTAATAATTCTGTAAATAGCTCTTATCACAAGGGATTACATATTATCCCGGACGACCTTTCAACCCTTTTATATTGGCTTCTCTTGAGAAAATATCCCCTCCCACTAATGATTAGATTAAAGAACTGGAAGTTCACAGTTTCCTAAGGAGGAAGAGACAGGCATCTTCAAGGTTCCTCCATGGCTGCACTTCTCTCTTGTTAAAATGGGGCTATGGTCAGAAGGGACTGTAAAAATAGTCCTTCACTGGATAACATTCAGGCTCAGTCAATGACTTCCACAATACATTTATTCCATTTGCATTTCAGAATGGGATTTTTCTAACTGCTAGCACTGCAGATTCAGGGTGGCATCTGAAAATCAATCTCTCTTCTTTCTGGCTCAACCAACAATAAAGACTCTGGAGTCAGATGTTAGCTAGGAATTTAGTTGATGACAGTAAACAACCTCTAACTAAAACTCACATTAGTTATATTCCCAGCTGGTTCCAAAAATCATGGTGGCCCTTTAAAAAAAACTGCCTTTCAATAAAATATGCCAGTACACTGTTACATTCCCAGCCTGTCTAGCTGGAAAACATCATTTACTTCTGTGTATTTTCAGCATGTATTTACATTGCAGCCATATACCAGACCTCCTCAGCTTTAAGGGCAAATTCACCACAATGCTTAGGGCCAGTGCATGGTCCCAATTAATGGCTTAAGTGATTCCATGGGCCCTCAGAACTAGAATGCATATCATCCTATGCATAGACTACACTGAAACCTCCCCCACACCCATAAATTCCCAGCACCAAGCAAAAGTGAGCGTGACCTCATCAAAATTCCCAAGAGCTGACGCCACGTTATGTTAGGGCTTCCCTCTCATCGGCTGTACCCTACAGGACGATAGGGTAAAGCTACTGGCAATTATGATGATGACGCATTGCACTCACGTGCCATCTTCCAGCTGAGGAGCGCAAAGCACGCTGCAAACACCGAGTTAGTGGATTGACAGTCTGAACAAAATAAGCTCCCACCCAAAGGAACTAGTTCCGTGCACAGCACAGAGAGTGAGAGAATGGGACCTCATCAATCATCAGTACAACAGAACAAATACTGATTACGTTGATAGCACCAGATGAGGCTGCCAGACGTAGCTCGTGGTTTAAGGAAAACAACCAAAAACATTAGGGAAATGAGAGACAATACCAGAAAGGCTGAGGGTCTAGATGATGGGTGGGTGTAAATCAGTGCAGTTGCACTGAACTCAAAGGAGCTATCCTGGTAGCTACTAAATGAGGGACTGCGTTAACAGCTGACATCAATGCGGAGAAATGTTTTAGATAGGCAGCATTTGTATTTTACATATGGGGGGAGCTGGACTGAGCTGCAAAGGCTTTGTCAAAGTGCTCCACATGCCATAAGCCGCACAGGGGCATCTGCATTTCCTGGGCTCATGTAAATGCTGCAGTTCAGCCCTATGGCCTGCCTGCAGATTTAAGGCATTCCAGTCCTCCCCAATTCAGGCCTCCTGCACAGAAGGGGTGAATATCACTATTCTACAGCACCTGCCAAAGTGCTTAAATATTAAGGAATGACACACACACACACACACACACACAGGATTAGCTATGTAGTTGGAGAAACTGAGGCACAGTGGGAATAATGCCTGGGATCGTCAAAGCCGCCTAAACACATGAGGCATCCAAATCCCATTAACTTCCTTAAGTGCCATTGAAGAATGTCAGTCTAGGTGATTGGCCCCACAGCATATCGTAAATCTGCTGTAGAGCTGGGACCACAATGCAGGCCTCCCCATCATGCTTTAGGTCGATGCCCATCTACTTCTCTTGGGGTGGCAGAGCAGAATGAGAGCACGGGGTAATTTGACCAGCTACACGTCAAATGTTTAAATGGTATGTATGTGGCTACTGGAGTGCAGTGCCCCTCCGCCCCAACTGTGGAGCACAGAGGAATATTTGTGGGGGAGGTGGCGGGTGCAGCGGGGCCTGGGCTACCCACGCTCACGCCCCCCCCCCCCCCCCCGGGATCAGCTCCACCCCAATCCCATTCAATGCCCCCCCCCGGCCATCCTTCTCTGGCCCTCCTCAGTCCAGCTCCACCTGTCTGTCACCCCGCCACACACACACACACACACACACAAACACTCTACACACATACCCAGCCCAACTCAGCCTCTAGCCCTCAGCAATTCCCCCAGCCCCAGTGCTGTGCCCCAGCTCCACCTTCAGCCCCGGCTCGGCTGCTCAGAAATCCTTGGCACTGGAGTAATGGGGCGGGGGTGGGGGAGGTGGGAAGAGAGTCTGTGGGTTTGGGAGGGGGACTGGAACAGTTTGCACACCACAGCTATAGTGTGGCAGGCTGCCCAATGGACCTTAGGTCCCTTTGTCATCTTTTTTAACCCTTTTTAGTCAGTTACATATGGTAAGTTATGCATCAGTGCAATTAATGTGGGGGGGTCCTTCCACCCCACCCCACCCCGGCCGCCCCAGTGAGTCTATGGACCCATTTCTGTGCAGGGCTGGGCCCTTATAGAAAGGGTTTCAAATGTACTGAAACTAGATCACTGGGGTAGCCCATCTGGCCCAAAGTCAGAACGTGTCATGTACTCTATATGGCTGGGATACGAACACCTGCTATGGCAATATAGTATAATACGTTGTTGCTACTGGCCAGGACAGGCACACACCCTGTGCAGGTGTGTCTGGCACTGCTGTTGGTGGTACCTGCGGCATAATACACTGCAGTTTGACTTTCTGCCACTATGGTGCCGCTGCAGTGCTGAGCCTATTACAACCCCTTTTTAATCAGTCAAATATGCAGGCTTGCTTCAGAAGGCTGAGGGAGCCAACGGGACCCAGGGGTTAGTATCTGCGCATTACTAAAGGAACGTCTACATACAGCGTTGCACTTTTATATCAATGTAGTCAAACCAGTGCAGAAGGCTGTGGGGTCAGTTTACGTAATTTAAGAAACAGGTCTAAGCTGAACATTAATAAACCACCCTTCAAATGCCATCAGAGCAGCCATGCAGGGATAGACGCTGCTTAAAGTAACCGGGCACAAGCTTGTGTGCCGCCAAGGCATGCGTTTATACAGGGCTTACAAATTAAATGTTGTCGTTTAGTTCGAAAAACAAAAATCTTTTCTTCGTAAATTACGCAAAACTTATTGGTATTTCTGTTCAGACTGAAGGCAGTATGTCTAGTCCTTTCAGCAGACTGGGTCACAGGAGCTTTCAGCACGAAGCTGGACGCCGCCACTCACTTGTTGCATTATCGCAGGCCAGCCCCTTCACCATGCTGTGGCTCAGTTTCCCCAGCTGTAACTAATGGGTAATTGCTTTGTGAATCTAAAAATGGAAGGTGCTATAGAACGCCAAAGGATTATTATTAGGGTGCTTTACTTCTTCTTTTCAGGGTCAGTACTTTTTGTAGAATGTGCTTAATGTTGATCTGGATTGCTGTACTGACAGGGTTAAAATTTAGTGGGAGAGTAGAAAAAAAAGAGCAAGAGGAACTATTCACGATTCCTGCACAATGTTTCAATACGGCCGTTACCAGTGAACGATGACAAAAGCAGGCACACGTTCTGGTTTGCTCCCTTTTCCACTTGGATTAAGTTGCTGCATTCTGCTGACAGAATAACCCAACTCACCTGAAGTTAAAACTGAGCGTGTCTACACTGTAACTGTCACTTTGGGACTGTTGGCAGCCTGAATGGGCCCTTGTGGTGCCACCCCTTCGCCTTCAGTGGCCGACAGGAGGCGCTACTGCTAAGGCCGGTTATTCAGCATGAAAAAGTTTTTAAAAGCTGTTTCAAACTGCAAGGGCACAGCACCTTTTTCGCACCTTTACTCAGAGCCAAGTTTTCAGGTGGTTGCTCAGCATTAGCTCCCCCTGTGCCTACAGAGGATTGTCTAACTCAAGCACATTTCCCTCAGGACATATGGTCACGGGGTAGCATTTTCAAAAATATCAACATGATCTAGGCTCATAAGTCCCATTTTTAAATCTAAATGAGGCACTTAGGCCCAGCTCCTTAAAGGTACTGGGGCACGTACCTCTCAGTAAGCCTTAAGCACATAAACCTTTCAGCATCTGAGCCATTGGAGCTCAATTCCCATTGAATTTCAATGGCGTTAGTTACCTAGCTGCTTTTGAAAATGCCCTTACGCACCTATCTGCATCCTTAGGCACCTAAATGCCTTTAAAAACTAAGGGATTTTTCACACTGAAATCAATCGGACATAGGTTCTTAAGACCCATTTTCGAAAGCGACGTAGGCCCAAAGCCGCAAAGGTGTGTAGCACTTAAATTACTTTTAGGTGCTTTTGAAAATGTTACCACAGCTTTTCAGAAGTGTGGGCCCAAAGTCAGGCTCCTGAATACATCTTTAGACTGCTAAGTACGTTGGGTTGCTTTTCAAATGTGCTGCTTGCACAGCATTAGTGGGAGTTACGGATACTCAGCACGTTAGCAAATGAGGTCGCCCATATTTAGAACTGGAGCTTACTGCTGGAGCTTGGAGCCTAAGGTTAGACTCTCATTTTTGAAAATCTTGGCCTACAAGTCTAACTGCCCTGGCCCGTGGTTGCCTGACCCAGTTAGGGACATCCATGTTGCAACAGGATTTTCCAGTTAATGCAGACATGACAGCACAGTGTGACTAGCTAGGAACTTTGTCTATATACTCTAAATAACTCCATTTCATCTACTAAACACTCTGTATGTGGCTTTATCAGACTGCAAACGCCATTATGAATGTGGGTGTGTTTTCCTTTTCTCTTGTACTTTTGCCTCCATAGATTGGCACAATTGCTAGCAAGTGGTGTTAAATATTGGTGGTGGGCATCTATTCAAACACAAACACCCAAGCCAGAAAGCGGGCACCTACTCCGAAGAACTGGTTTATCAGGGGAGAGGTCACCTGGCACTGAAGTCATCTGATCGGAATCTGTGCTCAGCTGTTGAGGCTGATCAGGAGGTCACATGGCAGAGGAGACTGGAAGGTTATAACAAGGCTCTGCATGTTTAGCCATGTTCATCAGAGAGAAGCTAGGGGCGGGGGGCAGGGAAGGATGCTGTCTACCTAATCACAGATAACACACACAGAGAAGGGTTGAGCTAGAGTGAGGAGCATTTCATTCAGGGAGGTGGTTGTTTTCTAAATGATCTGGGCTCTCTGCTTAATAGCTTACATAAAGAATAATTGTGTTAGAAACCTTTATTATTGTCTATTCAGTGCATCAATGACCAGCACACACTGATATCCCCCACAGCCTGGCACTGGGGAAGTTTCCAGCAGCATGCATGCTCTGCCACGCACTGGTCCTGCAGCGTTCTACGCCAGGAACCAGCATCACCCCCATGCCAGGTATGGGATGAGATCCTGGCATAGGAGGGTCTTATACCACTAGTTGCAGTTTCCAGCATAGGCCTAAGTACTGCCTGGAATAGTATCAGAGTCTATTTCTGAGAGCTCTCAAAGCTTCCTTTTTAACACAGCGTCTGGTAGTTTGTGCCTATCATCATTGCAATAGTATCCAAAAAATGTTTGAGAATGCTACTGGCAAGAGCATGCTATGCCCAATCATTTAATCACATGCAATCTTTGTTGTCCCTTTAGTTAGTTTAAGAAACTACTGGCTAATTCCCAGTGTTTCTTAGAGTGTGAGGAGCCACAAGCCTCTTTCAGGGAAGCCTCAGGCAAGCAAAATGCAAAGAAAGGAAAAGAGTAAATGAAAAGGTGAGTTCTTAAAAATTTCCTTTGTTGAAGGCAGGACTGGCAATTTCCCAGGAAAAACTAGTTTAGGACACAGGGCATTGGTAAATACCAGCTTAAACCTGGTTTAAACTGGGAAAAGTAATCATCAGTGCCCAGCAATTACAGCAAGCATAGAATAAATCTTTTCAAACTTTGGATATATCCATTCAAAACTGAGGAACAGCCTTGATCTATCCACTACATCAGAGTTGGTCTTCTGCTACAGAATGCTGCATGGCCAGATGGACCTGGACTGGTCGTCCAATGCCGCATGCTTCTATTGCTTAATGCTTCAAGCCTACAGCTTTGCATTATTGTCATTTTCCTATAATCAAATGTTTTCAACTTTTGTTTATATAATATTGAACACTGAAATATGAGTCATGACTTGTATAACTTCCTTGAGAAAATAATGCACCAAAATGTATGTAGACATTCTGATCTTCAGTATTATAACTACATATACCCATATTATGCCCACTGCAAATTCCAGGCCATCCCTGGCTGAAGGCCCTTTTCTGCCCCTTTCCATGCTCCACTTTTAACTTTGCATAGTGGGGAGGGACTGAGAACCTTTACAGTGTTCGGGGAGAGTTCTTAGACAGCTTTTGGGAAACTCAATCAGATGTGTCAAAGAAGGGGATGTTGGGGGGTAAGAGACACTAACAGCACTTGTAGTATGAGCCAGCCAGTGTCACTATGTGTAGCCTTGATATTGTCCCTCTGCTCTGAAGAGCACCTTAGGTGTTGAATTTTTAAGAATAATGAGGATGCTACCCAATAGATGAGAACAAACTCTCCCTACTATTTTCTAATATATTCTTGAGTCTGTGATTATGTAGATCCACTGAGGCTGAAGAATCTGCTGCGGATAGGGTGACCAGACAGCAAGTGTGAAAAATCGGGACAGGGGGTGAGGGGTAATAGGAGTCTATATAAGAAAAAGTCCCCAAAATCGGGACTGTCCCTATAAAATTGGGACATCTGGTCACCCTAGCTGGAGAGTAGCTTTGCTCCCATTCTGTAGCTGAGAGGCAAAGATACCTTCCCACACACCTTAGAGCTGGCTCAAAATGAATCCCAGTGAAAATTAGGTCTATTATATCATAATACCTAACTTTCATATGCATCCCCTAGTGCTTGTTTTCTCCTAGCTCTGTTTATCCTGCATTCATGGACGTGTTTTTCATTTAAAAAATGTTACATACTCCATCTAGTGTTTTACCTGCAGAATGAGACTTTGAAATGTGATGGGCAAGCCCCTGTATGGGGACTTTAATGCCATTTTAAGCAGTGTCCCTTGGATATTTTTTTTTTTTTGGCTGAATAATTTGACCCTTCTTTCTTGCATATAAAAGTACAGGGCCTGTAACTGCTTTGGCTGATTATCTTTTTATAGACATCTTGGAAAAGAATTAGCCACTTCAGAAGTTAATTGGAAATTAACTAAAACACTCCTCCCTGCAGTAAAGTTTTTTAAAACTGGTTCAAAAGAACAAGAACAATCCCAGACTGCGCTCAGGATCAGGCCTATTGTGCTAAGTGCTGTACGGACACATCAAAAGATGGTCCCTGTCGCAAATAGCTTACAATGTAGTCAAACTACACTAAAACAGAGCTGCAGTAACAGGCTGTGCATTTGCCACTTAGCTATCAAAAGCATTCCATCCGGCTGAGCTGAAGTGCCTTTTAAACAAGCTGCCTGGCCACTGTGAAGGCTGAAGTCCTCTGTCTGCCGTCTCCACCTGATGCATCTCCTGGAGATTATCAAAGGGGAGTCCCACTGTAGCAAACCATGGGCTGTTTGTTAGCTGCAGAAGCCAGAGAAGGGCTAGTACTCCAGCCCTGTGACATCTCAGCAGTAGTGCACTTCCCATCAGCTCTCCCAGCTAGCCCATGCTGCAGGTTCTCTTCAGGCACTTGGCTGCAGCAACACCCATGAGATGTGTTCTTCCACATAATGCCCAATCACCTACGGTCTCACAAACATAGGGCCTATGGGAGGGATGCCCCTGACAAGCCTCATGAGACTCCTTGGTAGATAGATGCACCTTCCCTTACCATGTGCACCTGGTGGTGATGGGATCCCCTCCAAAGGGTCTTGAGAAGGCCAGGAAGTTCAGCTTGAAGACTTCACATTGGGCTGGCAGTGTGGTCCAGATAATAGGGCACTAGACTGGGAGTCAAGAGACCTGTCTCTGCTGATGACGTTGCTATATGACTTTGGCCAAGTCACCTCACCTCTGTGCTTCTGTTTCCCCATCTATGGAATGGTGATGATACTTAATCTCCAGTGTAGACTCTCAGATCTATGGGTGAAAAGTACATAAGCGATAGGTGACGATACAACAAATAATAACAATACTAGAGCTAAAAAATTAATAAGCAACCGCCAAACCACCTTTGTTTTTCTCACAAGAGAAAATAAGAAAAATATAACATTTATTATCCATCCATCACTGTTTCATTTTATCAATGACTGCAAAACTAGAATACCTTCCTCTTAATCACACAGTGGCTGGGCTGCTTTCCAGCTGCCTTTATGGCCATATACACAAGAATTTTACAAATCCTTGATTAGACAATTAGCAGACTCAAGGCAATCATTCCTCTGTCTTTACAAAGGGTCCCATCCTGCAATGTACTGCCAGCTCTCCGATCCTTGCACCCGTGTGCAGTGCTCAGGGTCTGATTGCACATGCCAACCAGCTACCTGAGTGCCCTTACATGCTGCCTTAGCATGGGTCCCCAGGCATATCTCATCCACCCACAGCCTGAAGTCTGAGCACTAGCTTGAAAAAAGCAAAAGTCCATGCGGTGACAAATCACACGTGGCATCAGAGACGTTGATGTATGAAACAAATGATGATATTCTGTGGTGCACATCTGAGAATGTGTGGAAAGGGAAGATGCTAGGCTCTCTGTGCGGCTCAGCTACTTGGGTGCCTTTTCGGAAAAGTGCAGATGTTATTCTGCTTTTCTAAGGTTTACATAAAACTAATGTTCTTAAAGTAATATCCCCTCAGACCACTTATATGACCCTGCAAAATTAACAGCATTTTATGTTGGAATTTATATAGGGCCTTATAAATACTAATGAATTAATCCTCCCTATAAGGTAGAGGGAGATCACTATCTCTATTTACAGATAGGGAAACTGAGGCTAAGAGGTGCACTGACTGGCCCCCGTTCACCCAGCAAATCACTGGCAAACCTGGGATGAGAACTCAGGACCTTCTGACTTGTGAGCTGATGTTCATTTCTCCACTGCCTCCAGTCCTCTGACTCATGGAGCACCCCTCTGGGAGAATTTTTGGAAATTGTTCCCACTTTTCTTTGAAATTCCTCAAATACCACAGAAGGCAGCGAGGCTTCTGTGACTAAACTAAGTCACTTGGCAGTGATGGTCTGAAACTAATCCCACCCATCAAATGCTTTTTGTACTGATATTTATACAGTGAAACCTGATGTCTGGTATCAAGTCAATAAAAGGGATGATGTTCGGTAATTTCAGTGCCAAATTTACTCTGTCTTAAAATAGCGAGGTTGGGAATTCGAAATATTTTTTATTACTCTATCCCCGTGAGATGGAAAAGCAAACAATACCACCTATTTATTTAGGGCCTCCAGTGTTTAGTGCTCTGCTGCCACAGCAATAACGAAGAGCGATTAACAAACTATTCCCAGAGAAGCATGGACACTAATGTTGCTAGTGCATCAGTAAGAATGTAAATTGAACCGAGTGAGGATGAGTTGAGCTCCGTAAATAACACAAGAAGGGAAACCATTAAAGTTTGCAACTGGGAGAAGAGGCCACAGGTGGAAGGAAGTGAAATCTTGTTTTTATTTTCCTACATGAATATGAAAAAAGGAGAATTAAAAGAAATCAAAGTCAGCATAGCTCCAACAGAGCTGCATCGCCTTTACATCATCTGAGGATCTTGCCCTAAAACTATACCAAACCTTCTTGGCTGTGTAAGGAAAGTAAGCTTTGTTGAAGGAACAATTTAGCTTAAACATTTCTTTTGGCTGAGAACGCATATCAATTGTGTATTTCAGACTCTGATGCAAAGAGAGAAGGCCTGTTTGGAGCCCATACTGATACACCACTCAGAAAGAAAACCACAAAGCTACATTAACCCTTCACAGGACTGATATTAGGCACAGGCACTGCCACCTACTTAATCAACTTTCTTCTTACTAGGCCTCTTTATATCTTCACTCTCCTTCTGTGGACAACAGACAGATTCTTCTCCTCTTTGAGTTCCTTGTGTCTCCTTCCAGCTCTCTCTACCACGAGCACTTTCCCTTCCCACTTCTCTGTGTAAGCCTCCCGAGTCCCACCAAGTCACACCTTTCCAGTGCTGTCGCCGTCCCCATTCCTGTGCCTTTTCCTCACCTGGTCTCTCTTGCTGCTGCCTTTTACCATAGCATCTGAGCACCACTCCGTCTCGAATGTGGTCAGTCTCTCCACTCCATAAGTACCATTATCCCCATTTGGGAATGGAGAACTGAGGCACAAGGAGTAAGAATATCACAGGTATTCAGGCAGCTAACAACCAGATTTGCAGGTACCCAAATACCTTTAGAAGTCTGGGATGAAGTAACTTGGAACTCCGTGGTGGAGTTTGGAATGGAACCTATTACTTCTGAGCCCCAGCCTCGTGCCCGGACCGTCCTTCCACTCTGCTTTCCATACCCAATACTTGGTGGAAAAACACTTACAAAACCTTTCTCCTCTTTGATCGTTCCTCATCGGGGTAAGAAAACTAGTCAACTTTGTTATGGTTAGTGCATGAAAGGGCCTGGCAGCTGAAATAACTTGGCAGCTGATTAGAACTCTTGTAAACACGCAAACACAATGAATTTCAGTGACGTTTAGCACTCTAGAAACATTAATGAGACACTGTGAGGCACAGCAGCCAGCATTACAGCAGTGTTCCTGTGCTGTAGATGGGGAAACTGAGGCACGGGTGCATAAGGTGACTTTCCTAAAGTCAAACAGTGTCTCGTACATGGAAATGAGATGAGAACAATGGAGTTCCTGTCTCTTGTCATAGATCTTATTCCACTGGACGATACCGCCTCAAGCATTCTTAGAAATACAAGCATGAGGAAGGGGGGAAATCAATGTGAGTAAACTGGGAATGGACATTGTTTGTAGAGTGAAGCATTATTTATTACAAACACAGTGGTGTAAGGAAAACAATCAAGTACTTGACAGTGCCATTTTGGAGTACAACCCAACAATGAATGAGCAGTTCATTAAAGCAAGAGGCTTTGCACCATTAACAAGGATGCGCCAGAGTCGGTAACAGTGTGTTACACACCAGATTAGTGCTTAGATTGTTGTTCCTCCTAAAGGCAGGAAGGCTCTTACCACCTGCAGTAGCTGAATTGTGTGGGAAGATGTCTTTTGTCTGCAGCGCAGTGCTCCATCAGCTCAGACTTGCAGTTTTGTTACCTTGTGTTAACCCCCACCAAATCCCACTCCTTCCCGTCTGGCCAACTAGTTTGTCTCACCAGTTCTAAATGCTCCAGGGCAGGGACTTCCACTTGCTATTTATCTGTACAGAGCCTAGCAAAATGGGGACCTGACCCGATTACGGCCTCTAGGTGCTCTCGCAATATTTAACTATAAGAAGTTATCCCTGGGCATGGAGAATTTTGGCCATCATAAACCTCCCCAGCTGCTGCTCCCTGCACGTAGAGGAGAGCACAGTGTTCTTCACCTCTGTACACCAGCCCAACTGTGCTCTACACAGCCTTTCATGCCTGAACATGGATTCTTCCTCCTCCCCCTGTCCTAGGGCTGGAGCGAGCACCCTTCCACATCTATCTCTTCTCAGAGGGTAGGAGGGAACACCCTCCACCAGTAGAGATCTCTGGCAAGGGGTTAGAAGAACACTTTTTGCCCCCAGCTATTTCTGGTCACAGGGACAGAAAATAAATAAGTGAATTAATTTGTTGCTTGCAACTCTAATAGCAGGACTAGCGCAGCTCTGAGGGCTGACCCTACACCACTGGCGTAAGCAGGAGTCCTGCCGTTGACTTCGCTAGGGGCAAGATTCAGCTGCTCCTTGCTCTGTGCCTGCAGCAGCTCTAGCATGGGGAAGGGGGTGCTCAGCACTAGCGCCACTGTAATAACATGAAATCAGCAGCCTGGCCCCTATAACCGTATGGGGTGACAGACAGTACACACTGATTACAGTTTTGGGGGCTTCTTTGGCTTGCAAAAAAGCTGCTTTTTCAAATGTCCACAGAGCTGTAAAATGAGAAATAAAGCCATTTGTTTCTAATTATAGTTGGCAGGCACTCACACGCACACAGCTGAGGACTACAGCAGGCGATATTTTGCTTGTGATAAAACACTTGACCTCGTAAGCAAGAGGCAAGGGTTTCAATACACCCCTTCCTCCCATTCCAAGTGGACAAGGAACAAACAGCACAAAAAGATTTTGTAAATCTTCTGCTTAGATTTACAAAATGGTTGGTTACAAAACAAGAGACAGAATATTTAGTGGATGACTTAGGCTTGCCTAGGGCTGGTCAAACAAGGCCAACGCCTTGTTTTAAAATGTATAGTACTGTATGTATTCCGGTCTAATACAAACAAAACAAAAGACCCATACGGTCTACTGAATTCACAATGGCACATGTGACTGAGACCCAGTCATTACCTAGAAAACCAAAGTACCTTCCAGTAGTGACTGGAAGTCCTTACCACCTCCTAGCCTATGTGAAATGAGTTGGATGTTCAATTCAGTTCACAGGGGACAGGTATCATCAAAATCAATACTTTTCTTGCTTAATGCATTTAACAAAAAATTCTACAAACACCAGGGCCCAGATACTCAGATGGTCTAAATTGGCATGGCCTCTTTGAGGTCAATGATACTGGATACACAGAGGTCTTTGTGATCAATGATCCTTTGTCAATTTGTACCTGCTGAGGGTCTGGTCCCAAATTAAAGCTAGGTTTCAGAGTAGCAGCCGTGTTAGTCTGTATTCGCAAAAAGAAAAGGAGTACTTGTGGCACCTTAGAGACTAACAAATTTATTTGAGCATAAGCTTTCGTGAGCTACAGCACACTTCTCTAAGGTGCCACAAGTACTCCTTAAATTAAAGCTAGTTAAGCCAATTGACAATATGCCAAATTTCAGATCAGTTTTAAATTAAACAAATAAACAAGTCTCCTACCACCAAAGAAAGTAGCCTAAAGAAACACTGTTGGTGCAAATCATCCATTTCCACTGGTAGTTCTGAATTTAGAGGAAAATGTTTTTCATTATGAAGAACACTTTGTTCTAGTTAAATGTAGATAGATAGATAGATAGATAGATAGCAGGGCTGTCAAGCGATTAAAAAACTAAATCGTGATTAATCACAGAATTAAAAAAATTAATCGTGATTAATCGCCCTGTTAGACAATAATAGAATACCATTTCTTTAAATATTTTTGGATGTTTTCTACATTTTCAAATATATTATTTCAACTACAATACGGAATACAAAGTGTACAGCTCTCACTTTATGTTTATTTTTATTACAAATATTTGCACTGTAAAACACAAAAGAAATAGTATTTTTCAATTCACCTAATACAAGTATTATAGTGCAATCTCTTTATCATGAAAGTTGAACCTACAAATGTAGAATTATGTATAAAAAAACGCATTCAAAAATAAAACAATAAAAAACTTTAGACACTACAAGTCCACTCAGTCCTATTTCTTGTTCAGCCAATCGCTCAGACAAACAAGGTTGTTTACATTTGCAGGAGATAATGCTGCCCGCTTCTTGTTCACAATGTCACCTGCAAGTGAGAACAGGTGTTCTCATGGCACTGTTGTAGCTGGCGTCACAAGATATTTACATGCCAGATGCGCTAAAGATTAATATGGCCATTCATGCTTCAACCACCATTCCAGAAAACATGCATCCATGCTGATGACCTGTTCTGCTCGATAACAGTCCAAAGCAGTGCAGACCGATGCATGTTCATTTTCATCATCTGAGTCAGATGCCATCAGCAGAAGGTTGATTTTCTTTGTTGGTGGTTCGGGTTCTGTAGTTTCCGCATCAGAGGGTTGCTTCTTTTAAGACTTCTCCACACCTCATCCATCTCAGATTTTGGAAGGCACTTCAGATTCTTAAATCTTGGATTGAGTGCTGTAGCTATCTTTAGAAATTTCACATTAGTACCTTCTTTGTGTTTTGTCAAATCTGCAGCGAAAGTGTTCTTAAAATGAACAACATGTGCTGAGTCATCATCCAAGACTGCTACAACATGAAATATATGGCATAATGCAGGTAAAATAGAGCCAGAGACATACAATTCTCCTCCAAGGTGTTCAGTCAGAAATTTAATTAACGCATTCTTTTTTTAATGCGCATCATCAGCATGGAAGCACGTCCTCTGGAATGGTGGCCAAAGCACAAAGGGGCATATGAATGTTTAGCATATCTGGCATGTGAATACCTTGCAATGCCGGCTACAAAAGTCCGATGCGAACATCTGTTCTCACTTTCTGGTGGCATTGTAAATAAGAAGTGGGCAGCATTATCTCCCGTAAATGCAAACAAACTAGTTTGTCTGAGCGATTGTCTGAAAAAGAAGTAGGACTGAGTGGACTTACAGGCTCTAAAGTTTTACATTGTTTTGTTTTTGAGTGCAGTTATGTAACAAAAAAAAATCTACATTTGCACTTTCACAATACAGAGATTGCACTACAGTACTTGTATGAGGTGAATTGAAAAATACTATTTCTTTTGTTTGTCATTTTTACAGTGCAAATATTTGTAATCAAAAATAATAATATAAAGTGGGCAGAGTAGACTTTGTATTCTGTGTTGTAATTGAAACCAATACATTTGAAAATGTAGAAAACATCCAAAAATATTTAATACATTTCAAATGGCATTGCATTGATTAACAGTGCGATTCATTTTTTTGAATTAATCGCAAGTTAACTGTGATTAATCAACTGCCCTAGCGGATAGATACTCCATCTGCGTTAGGCCTGAGTAATTGGACTATGTACAGCAGTAGAGGGAATGCAGAGCTGTTGGACAAGTAAAATGCAGCTCCCCCAAATGAATGCCATTGAATGGGCTGCTGTGCAGCATGCCCTGCAGCTATGATGGAAGAACAGCCTCTGTTCTCTCCACCCTAGCGGCAGCATTGGCTAGACCTTGTTTACCCTCATAATGGCCTTCTGAGCAGGCCTATCCGGGGCTTGTATGGGGGCCCTCCCCGCTGCACAGAATGAGTCCACAGACACCTCTTTTTGGCTGCTCTGCCTGCAGTCCCCGCAATGCAGCTTTTGGTCTTCAGCAGCACAGGGGATCTTGGCCTGCCCCCTGCACAGGTGAATGTGGCAGACTTGCTTTGGATCTTGTGACGGGTGGCTAAAGATATTTTCCTTTCACTCAGGCATATGGAAAATCAGGATTTCAGGCAGAGTCCGATCTTTAGTTGGCGTACACTGGGGTAGCTGCACTGCAGTCAATGCGGTTAGGCTGATATATACAGGATGTAGATCAGGCCCTTAATTCAGTGGAATTGTGCAAGTCTAACACTGACTTTGCCCAGCCACAAGGTCAGCCCAAAGATGAGGCTAATCATATCAAAGCTATTTTTTGCAAAGTCAAGAGGTTAACCTGGCAGCCCCAACAGGGTTTGGTACCCATAAGCCCTTTTCCTCTACGAGCCTGTGACGGCAGCTGATTAGTGACCCAAAACCAGCTCCTTTAAAACAAAGTATTATTAATTTCCTCACCTGATGGCACATAGTACTCAGAACAAAACAACAGGCCGATATGCATATTTCCCCTGACCTAAATCTTAATCTTTCCTTGCAAGCTCTGGTGAGTTCTAGTCAGCCGAGTTACCTCCACCTCTGCATTGCGAGAGAGCACCTGCTTTACTGCAGCATGCTCTCTGGGTCTCCTTCCATCCCTGCCAGTGCACATTTACACTCCCTGGGTAGCCCCCAGCAACTCACTCAACCATCACCCACTTCTTCCCGAGACCAACATCACTTTAGGTTTTAATATCTCCTTTGATCCTGGGCTCAGGGACAGGAAGAGTAAACCTTGCTCTACTAGTTGAAGCCAAGTAGGAATTATTCCCCAATCAATAGCTTCCCCGTTGTTTCTTCAAGGACCCCTATGGACTACACTTTATCCTTGCCAGTTTCACTTCCTGTTTGTCCCCCCTCCCCACAGCCTCCTTTTGATTTAATTCTATGCAGGCAGGCAGGATAATTTCACAGGTAAACTGAAGTGCATTGGGTATCAGTGTTCTGAAGCTTTCCCATGACAGTTCAGCTGCCCTTGCTATTTAGAGGCATTTCTCTCAGGCTAGACCTATTGCTCTTGATCTCTCCTGTAACCACATGTCCCACAAATTATACGGTCTCTAATTAGAAATCTTTGATGTCTCCAAAGTTACCAGAATTCTCAGCTCTAATTTATCTATTCCCTCTTCTTTTTCTTCATTTTGGGGAAAACTAACAGCAGCTCTCTGCAGTCTCTTTCTGTCTGGGGGTCACCATACTCCAACACCTTTGTCAGCTGTTCCAGTGCTTCAGGCATTATTCCTGACAACAGTGTCTCTCTCACTCATCCTTTTCCCCCAGCGTGATAGTAAAAAAGCTTTACCTTCATTTTTTTCATCTTGATCCCCATGATCAGCTCTGTATACAGAATCAATGCTTGCTTCCACCTCCACCATGCTTGTGCAAGGTTTGTTTGTGTCTGGAAATCCACTATTGGCATTACTAGTGGTGTGATTCCTTCCATGCTGCCTGTTTGCTCTCTTTCTAGGTGATGCTTTGTTTTCCTGATGACCATCCTCTCCTTGCTGTGGCTTTCACTAGATTGACCAGTGCCACCATGTTTCTTGTACCACTTGCTGGGTAACACCAAGAGGACACCATGCTTCTAAAACTAAACTGGTTCTTTAGTAAGAGACGTATTTACAGAGGTGCTGGAACTGCAGCTAGCTTTCAAGCCACGTGCAAACAGACTTCCTCCTGGCACCTGTGCCTCCTCCAAACTCTTCCCTCTTGCCACCTGTGTTCCTGCTTCCCAGTTCAATGCAGGTTGCTACAGAGCAGAAGTGAAAGAAATTTGTGCTGATTTGCACACTGCTTACTTCTCCTGAATGCAGGGAAATATTTTTCTGCACAGATCATTTAAAATAAACAGTGCCATGATAAAAAGATGACATTCAGAGCAGGAACAACTTGAGGCTGAGATTCACCCCTGTGCTGTGGACCAGCACAAGATCTATGTACCATTTGTGGCCCAGATATGCTTCATTTTGAGAATTTAAGTGACGCTTAGGCCTTCTGCCAGCTTTCTGCACTAGGTGGATTTCCCCAGGGCATCTCGCCAGCGAGTACTCTATTCACTTCTGTGCCACCCTTTGGGGCTGATATAAGTGCAGCAAGATTGGTTATTACAGTCACTGTATAAAGATTCCTTTTCTAGCAAGGAAGCCAGTCAGTGCTTTTCAAGGCATCAAGAGGCATTTATGAGCACTCACCTCGCCTGAACCATGCACTGTCTATGATGTAATACAGTGGTTCTCAGCCTTTTGCTTTCCGAGGCCCCACAACGTGCTATAAAAATTCCACGGCCCAGCTGGGCCAAAACTGTTTTTCTGCATATAAAAGCAAGGGCTGGCGTTAAGGCGTAGCAAGCAGGGCAATTGCCTGGGGCCCCACACCACAGGGGACCCTACAAAGCTAAGTTGCTCAGGCTTCAACTTCAGCCCCGGGTGGTAGGGTTCAGGGCCCCAGGCTGCAGTCCTGTATGGGGGCGCTTCGGCTTTCTTTCCTGGGCTGTAGCGAGTCTAATGCCAGCCATGTCTGGAGGATCACCTGAAACCTGCTTGCTGCCCCCCACCCCGGCCCCACTGGGTGCCTTGGACCTCTGGTTGAAAACCACTGATGTAATACATGTAATGGTAAGGTCCCTAGCGCTGAAGAAGTCACAATTTAATTGATAGAGATATTACAATGAATAAGGGCAATGTGTGTGTCTGGGGGAAGGGGGAATTAATGAGGTGACAAAATAATGTGTGTAGGGAAGAATTATTGGAAAGCTGTTTGTCAGAGAGAGAGAGAGAGAGAGAAAGCGTATGCGCGCACATGCTGATTTTAGGCTGCCATCACTTCACTGCAGCAAATACCAAGCCCAGCCCCCTCCAGGCCCTCTGCACCGCCCGCCTCCCCCAGATCACAGAGGAGAAGGCACCGCCAGGGCTAGGGCTGCAGCCTTTCCCCCTCACTCACCATAGCTGTGCTTGGTTTCTACACCAAACCCAATCTGGATCTTGCCAAAATTATCCATGGTCATCATCACATGGGGCAGCCAGGGGTACGGGGCGAGGTTCTGCCAGCCAGACATGCAGTGGGGGTAGGGAGGGCACAGATTGGTGGCGGTGGCAGCAGTAGCTCCAGGGGGAGGGGAGAAAAGGTACAGGCGGGATACAGCAGGCACTGGGAGCTGCTGTTCCTGTACACCCCAGGGAGGCATCATGGTGGCAGCAGCTGCTCACTCACACGTGGGTCACTTCTGGGTTTATATCCAACACCAAGATGTCCGCTGTCTTTCTCCCTGACCTACTGGATACGTATCATAGCCAAGGGAAGCCCCGCTTTGCCCTGGCCGGAGGGCTCTGGTTCCAAGGGTGTGTATGCTGTGTGACTTCGACTGGCCAGCAAAGGAGGATTTGGTCCAGGTGGGCATGTGCCTGTGTCTGCTCATTTGAAAGGCCACGAGGTGGCAACAAAGGGACATGGATTGTCTGAATTGCCCAGATTTGGCCACAAGAAACAATTTGTAGCCCCAATAGTCGCATGTCGCCAAGGGCCTTTCAAAAGCAGCCCAGTGAGGGGGAAATTGCCAAGGTTTTAATTTAATTCTTGGATCTTTGCTTGGTTTTGGTCAGCCACTGGGAATGCCACAATGGAACTGGGTGGTGGAAAACTAAGCCAAATGCAGTGAATTTTCAGAGGGAACATGAAGGAGGTAAATGAGTGGCTAAGTGCCCTATGAGAGGTTGGGCTGTTCTAGGCCTCGGAGGCGGAGTGAAAAAGGGACAATCATGAATGGGAGGCAACAAAGGGAGAATGAAGGCCTGTGAAACTAGCAGAGCAAAGGAGGAACCTTAGGAGACAAAAGATGGGATATAGGCAGATGTATCAACAAGCTTGCCAAAGCTGGTTAATGTGATAGAATGTGTTCATGAGAGCTGTCGGTATTTCTTTTACCCTGCCGTGAGTTGCTCAGTAGTATAGGGATGTAAAATCAGCCCAATGCATTTTTTAAAATATAGATCAAATTTTCCTTACACTGATTGCTGAATCACTCATTCAAATCATTATACTAACTTAATGCATAAGAAGATAGGGTTATTACGTGACCTCATTTACATGTATTGTAGAGTTAGTTCAACTTTTAGCTCCAATGTTTGCTATTTTGGTTGCGTTAATGAAAGCACAAGAATGTGTTTCAATCACATACTATTCAGCTGGCAGCTAACCAAAGGAAATAGTAATGCTCTTGATGGCACTTTTTAAAATAGCAGAGAAACCATCTCAGACAGAAATTAACTACCCTGCAAGATTCTGTGGTCCATAACATTCTTCCCCAGGCTCCAAGACTTTAAAGTAAGATGAAAGTAATACTTTCCATAAAAAGTAGTTAAACTAGCATACAAATTTTTCTAGTTGTAATTTTGAGTGTTGTACCAAAACAGAATAGTTATATAAGCATTAAATTATACATTAAAGAAGGCTGATAGACACCAAATTATAGAGCTACAGTAGAAGAGTTCAGATACATAGATAAAAACAGCTATTAACATTTTTTGTTAAAGATTACCTGCAAAGTGGGAAAAATTCTGTGTGCCATTTTTTCATTCCATCTGATGTATATAGTTAAATCTTCTCTTCCTTTCATCCCTTCTCCCCACCCCCCAAAAATATATATATGGAGAACAACTGGAGATGCTGCTTGATTTTTACTTTAATTGCAAGTATCAAGTCATGTCTTCTCTGTTTTTGCTGCAGACTTTAGAAGGTCTTTCCTTAGAAGAGCGGAGCGGAAGTTGTCAGTCCTCAGCTAAGAGGGTGGTGAGTTGAATCTTTCACTAGAAATGTTTTTCTCTCAACAGTTTGTTAGGTGTTTGAGGTAAACCAGTAAACAAAAACAAAACAAGATTTGCAATTATCCTGCATAAATATTGTTTCTCTTCTCAATTGCTCAGGTTTTATTCCCTTGTTGATGTCATCATCTTACTTATTTTCCAGACATCTACAGTCTTGGAGGAAAAGCAGCCTAGACAAGATTTGAATTTCTAATGTAAAAAACAATCACTACTGAGTGGCAAATGTTGATATTTTTAAATGGTGCCTATGGTACGTTTCCAAGACTATATATAGCCAGTAGTTGCACAACTACCTTTAGGGATACATTACAAGCAAGGAAGTGAGAACAATACTATACAACATGGCAGATTGTGAGTCATTTTAATCCTTAGAGCAGTGAGAACAACTATATATGTCCCCATGTTCTAGTCCTTCTTCTGCCCAGCAAGAGGGCGACCTCTATGCCCATTCCTGCTCCCTCCCTCAGATCAGTGGAGATCGCCATATAGAGAGCTTCAACCATTTCAGCTTCCAGCAGCAAATGCATTGGAAAAGCTTTGGCGAGTCAGCCATGAATCCTTAGCTGGCTGCACTCTACTATCTCCTGCTTAGTTTTCATCCCCAGCAATAGCCAGGAAGGTAACAGACTCCGATCCAGAGCCCGTTGAAAACAATGGGAGTCTCTCCACTGACTGTGATAGACTTTGGATCAGGCCTGCGATGAGGTAGTTAGTGCTCTCCACCCATAGTTGCAGAGTAATTTGAAGAAGACGACATAGCACACACCCATCTTAGCATGGGATGGAACAAGTGAAAGTAATCCAAAAAGATCTGCCAGAGTTGAAAGTTGAAGACTGGGGATCACACCTTTGTCAGTCAGTGACACTCATGCTGTAGATCTGCAGCAGGCCTGTATGACTTAACACACACATTTAAAAAACACAACATTTTAAAAGCCGTACTGTAATATGCAAGAATCTCCTGTTCTTCTGTGAAGCTTCTGTGAATCCAATGCCACTGACTTCAATGGGTGCTAGAGGAGGTCAGCACCTTGTGCTGGTGCTCATCACCCTGCACAGAAGGTCCTGAGTGTGAAAGACATCAACAGGTTTTTTAAATGTGCTGCACAGATTTCTTGGGAAGCAAAGTGTATTTTGGTTTTAAATGCAGAATAGTATTTCCCCAAGATTCCAGATCTAAAACTGTATTTTTTTTCTCTTCTATAAGCATCTGTTCCACAGCAGTGTTACTTTTCACAGACTGAGATGTCATTAGTGCATGTTCATCTGTACCGAAGTGTTTAGCCACTAGAGATGGAAGTAGAAATGGAGTGATGTGTTTTCTAACCCTTCTCAAATGTTTATATGACTTGCCAAGCATCTGGTTGTTCTCCAATGTAAAGCATGTCACTCTTTCAGCAATTATTTTTTAAAAAAGGCATATTAACATCCCCAAAATTCAAGTGAAGAGCTATGACCATATGTCTCAGCTCAGCTGATGGTGGACACGAACAGTTCTGTTCATTATCTGCACAGTAAAATGAACATAGCCAAAAGTTTCAGGTGTGCATCTCAACTTCTCCAAAATCCAGGAATAGCCAGATGCAGGATTTTTGTTTAGAGCACTACAAAGATGATTGCTTAGAATTAAGTTGGTATCAAGACCTGAACTGGATTTAGGGGTTTTGTTCTAGCTGATCTCCATGGGCCTTTTGAGGTCTCATTTGTAGATTGGAGGTATACATTTTCAAAAGTGGTTCATGATTTTGGATGCCTCTGTTTTTGGGAGGCCAATCTCAGACAGCTGAGAGGGTTCTGTTTTTGCAAGGGTGGGTACTCAGCAACTTCTGAAAATCAGGCTGCTTTAAGATACCTTAACATTGGACATCACAAAAATGAGGCAAGTGATCATCGTTTGCTTTTGTATTTCCCCCTTAACCTAGCACTAAACTCACATGAGTTTAAACTCTGGGAAGTTAATCTGGAGGATAGATAAAGCTACAGAAATGGCAGGGCTTTTGATTTTCAGAGAGGGGGGAAGGACTCATTCTGGTTTTGGGTTTAAAGTCAATAGCTGGGGAGGTTTGTGCCTGGGATCTACAGTTCCAAATAGCCAAAGATGAGGCATGCTGATGGTGAGGCCTTTGATAAAAGGTTCTGGATAGGTCTAATTTTTGCATAATGATGAACATGAAATATGTCATCTCGTGTACAGCGCTTCAAATATAAGGACTATAAACATTTGTTTCTAATCTTATCTGGCATGCACTCACACTGTGCAGTGTTAAAGTATTTATACATAGTCCACTTCCATGGGAACAGCCTGAAATGTTTTTGTTCCCTTTCTGAACAGCAGACACATTGAACCATTTGACCACAAGATGGCATTGTGTACATCGTCCTTCCTTGAACAAACAAAAAGCCTTTGGAAAAATATTTCATGAAGTGTTTTCTAAAACACTTCATATTTTAATTCTTTCAAGAAAGCATCACACAATAGCCAAACTTAAAGAGCAGGCACTGTTGAGTTCTACTATAGCTAAGGGTCTGTCTGGTTTTCCATTATAAATCCTTCATTGAAGGATTTTATAACTTGACTACAAAAATATGCTCTCAGTTGAATAATAAGTGGGGAGGAAAGAATTAGTGAAAGCAGATCAGCCAATTTGCTTCAATTTACTTTTTATGAAAGCAAGAAATCAACAATATTAGATAGAGCAATGGATAGAAAGGATTACGTTTTCCCGTACAGTCTGGCATAGCGATTCAGTCAACTGCTATCTCACAGCTGGGTTTCCCCAAAATAAGTTTTACCAATTATAAATTGTGAGAAGTTTTTTCTTTAGCAAACACACTGAGATCAGCCAAATCCATTTAACTTGTGGACAAAATCAGATCAGATCTGATCTGCAAAGCTAGTCTAAAACTGCCACCACCACCCCCCCTCCACGTGTGGCTGTCTAAAAGTCCAAAGTCCCATCCATTTCAGTGGTAAAGGAATGGGCCTCTAAGGTAGGCATGTGGGATGAGGGTGCTGTACAGACCTACTCAGTAAAAGGACATTAAATGTTTCTCAGCAGTGGGCTTTGTTTTTGGAACTAAAAATGATGGAGTGAGATGGAGTGATGATCACTTTCATTTTGCTGCACCCACACATGCAAAAGCAGTTCAAGTTCTATATAGCGTTCCTAGCATTTACCTGCACCCTATGGCCCCCATGTGCACCACCATAAAACGAGTCTCGAAGTCACTGGACTGGCAATTCTTGCATTTTCCTCTGAAATTTCAGCTTCTGTTCACTGTAGGAGACAGAAGTTATTCAGATAAAACTGAACTATTGGTCCTACTTTCTAGTGGCTTCAGCTTGAGGTTTTGTTTTGTTTTCTATTTATTGACAGTTCTACTCCAAAACGGCATCTGTTTTTCGTTTAGAGCCGGCTTTTAGTTTCTTTTACAACTGGGTTAGTCGAGATGTAAGGAGGTCAAATAATTTTGAGTCCATATTCTATCACATGCTCTGAAGCACTGCATGCATGCACCTTGGGGAAAGTGAAGAGGACTCCTCCATAGGGTCTTGGGGAGATGATCTTCAAAGATATCTATAAGAGTTTTGCCTAGAGACTGCAAGGTTTGATTCTATGAGTGGAAGTGGCTGAATAGATTCTGAACCTAAATCTCTATGCTTTATGTGTGTAAGGCGTTCCATGATGCCAGTCACCATAGTATCTTGGGCTGACATTTTTCAGGTATTTAGGTGTTGCTCTGCTCAGTGTTGCAAAGCCTAAGTTTTATTTTCAAAAGTGACTTAAGCGCCTGCATCACCTAGGCCTTGCAACACCCAGCAGAATGATACCTAAATATCTTTAAAAATTTAGGCCCTATTTCCTGTTAAACTTTACTTTTTAATCTCATCTTACTTTGGAGCCTAATGCTAACTAAACGAGGCTATGCAGAAAGAAGAATGAAGCAGCTTAGACTACTTCCAGATGCAGCACAGTAATGTCCTGGATTTACATAAACGAAAATGTGTTTAAGGCATGGTAATTCTTTATGACTGTGTAGCAGCCAATAACCCTTTTTAAAGTTTTTCTTCCCCTGTAACTCCCCATTGGAGAATTAAACTTCTATAGCTGGGGCAGCTAAAAAGTGTGGGATTTCTTGAGAAATTATTCCTTGCCAGAAACGATACATTCTGATGTAAGTTTCCCTGCAACATCTTATAAGACTTCTCTCTGCAGGGATTTCAACTTTCAGCAGATGCCACTGCAGGATTGCTTGAGGTTTCTCAGAAACCCCAAGGCCTGATTGTACTATGAGGAAGATATGTTTATTATTTGATGAAAGAAACAAGCTAATTAACTCTTTGAACTACAATAAACATTCACACTAATTACATTTAAGCCTTGTTAGTATTTACTGGCCAAAAAAATTAGGCTTTTGGCAAATAAATATTTAACTGAAGAGCCCTATTTCTGTCTATCAGCCCTGTCCTGTTTCTTAATATGAAATTGACTAAGAATGATAGGGAGAATTACAAAGCTGATGGCTAGAAATATGGAGATAAAATTTCAGGCTTTTGGAGCTTAATACTTGCCAGTAAATCTTGACCTTAATTTTGACAGGCTTTTACCACTAAATATCAGTTTACATGGGAAGCCCTACTTATGGTTAAGGAACCGTGTGTTAACCTGATCCCTAGACGGATCTAAGTGTACCATATTAATAATCAATGCATCTTTAATTTAAAAAGCATGATTATTAATCTTGTTTTCTTTAAATTTATGACCTACAGCTAATCATATGAATTGTAAATAGCCCATTTCAGCATCAATAGCGAGCTCTCTCCTGCCATGGGAATTTTTAAAGTGACATTTCAATTCCTCCCTTCCCTATGGCCTTAATTTAAATATGTATTTTCACTTAGTATTTACCAATACCTTACCTTTATACGATTACATGATTACAGGTCCATTAACTAATCACATTTGACAACTTGTTTATTGAGTAGAACTACTATTTTACATCTCTTGCATGGACAAAAAATATTGTAACAAACTGATGACATTCTAAGTTGATATTTCAATTACTCCACTGCAGCAATCACGGAACATTGAATTAACTGCTTTGAAGATCTCAGTCAAGAAAGTCTTGATGAAATATAAAAAAAAATTGATTTGACAGAATGCATGAATGAAAATGCCAAAAGGGGAATCCAGTTCTGTAAGACAGCTTGTTCCAAAAAGACATAAATGAGTATCAGTAATTGGAGAGTACTATTGAATCATAGAATCATAGAATATCAGGGTTGGAAGGGACCTCAGGAGGTCATCTAGTCCAACCCCCTGCTCAAAGGGGGACCAATCCACAAGTTTTGCCCCAGATCCCTAAATGGTCCCCTCAAGGATTGAACTCACAACCCTGGCTTTAGCAGGCCAATGCGCAAACCACTGAGCTATCTCTCCCCAAAATGACCAAAATGGTGGATTGTCAGAAGTGTACAAGCGTTTTTGAAAGTTTTAATTTATTAAAACAGAAAACACAATTTCATTATAGGACTATTCCATTGCTATGAAGACAAAAACTTTTATAACCACAAGGGGAGTGGCATACACCTATTAAAACCCTGCAAGGCTATGGGATGAAATAAGGAAGTTGCATCTGTATAACCTCTCTAACTTAGCCTTTCCATCTGTACTAATAATTAACCCACAAAAGTATTGTGGAGGCACTTTTAAGATCCTCTGTTGAAAGGAGCTACAGCAGTAATACTGTAATGTAGGCACTACACTTGTGTTTGTGCAGGATAAACTTCAAGACAATTTATCTGCATCACCAAGAGGTGGTGCATCTCATGAACTGGACAGCAACATGATTAATGAATTAATGCCATAATTTATTTAAATCATGTGTTGGTCAAAAAGTCAAACTGAAGTAGAGAAAGTAGAACCATATCATATAAAGGCTACATCAGCAGACCAGCCATAGGCCCATAATTTCTTCACTCCCGGCCAGCTCCAATAATACAGTGAGTGTGCATGTGTGGCCGCATGCTTGTAATATGAGCCTTTGTGCTGTGGTCCAGTCTCATATCACAATCTCACCAGCACCTGCTCAAGCCACTATGTGGACCGGAGCCACACAAGAAAAACCTAGTTGCAAGGTTGGTGATTCAACAGGAATGCTGTCTTTGAAGTCAACATTGAGCCAGTAGTCTAGCATGGTGCCAGAAACCACTGTCCTGATCAAGTTGTCAACATTGTGACGCATGTAAAATAGGGGGCCCTGACCACAAGTGGCAAAACCCCAAAGCTGTGGTCACTTTTCATAGGTATTTTATATGAGTTGTTTTATCTCCTGGATCTGTCACATTCCTCTGTGGATGATTTTGCCTAATTAAATTCCACTTGCAGCTTTAACTGGATGATATTTGAACATTTTGTCCAGAATTTTTGGAGGAGTTTTGTGTCCTAGGTGGTGTGCTATGTTTCCCCTACAGAAGAGTACATTTTAGTGGTGGGTGAATGACCACATAGCACTTTGAATTTCTTCAGGATGAAAGGCTCTATCAAAATCTAACTTCATTCTTTTGTAAGAGGAACAAGCTACAACCAAAACATATTTTCACAACTGGATGCATCTTTTAAACATATTGACCTATTTAGAAAACCTTAAATGCAATACATTTGGGATACTTCAGCTGAAAATAAGTATTCAGATAGATAGCATTGTCTAATCACTCCCAGTTTGAGCAAACCCAAACAATAGGACTTAACTGGGCCCTGATTTTTAAAAGCAGTCTCTACTTCCAAAGATACAATTTTGCACCCACCGTTAATAGTACATGCAACTGCCAGTGCTTAAAAATCGAAATGCTAGGGGTCTGTGGTATCACTTGTGACCACAATTAATTGTGAGAGCAAAATTAGACCTGTAAAAAGGGGACAATGAGGCCGTTCTGAGAATCAGGGTCCATACCACTATTATCCATTAGCCTCCAGCACAGGGGTGGGCAAACTTTTTTTGGCCGGAGGGCCACATCTGGGTATAGAAATTGTATGGCGGGCCATGAATGCTCACAAAATTGGGGTTGGGGTTTGGGAGAGGGTGAGAGCTCTGGCTGGGGTGCAGTCTCGAGGGCAGGGCCAGAACTGAGGAGTTCAGGGTGCAGGAGGGGGCGAGGGCTCCGGCTGGGGGTGCGGGCTCTGGCATGGGGCTGGAGATGAGGGGTTCGGAGGGCAGGAGGGGGATCAGGGCTGGGGCAGGGGCGCAGGGAGAGGCTCAGGGTTGCAGGCTCCAGGTGGCGTTTAGCTCAAACGGCTCCTGGAAGCAGTGGCATGTGCCTGCTCCGGCTCCTACATGGAGGTGAGGCTAGGCGACTCTGCATGCTACCCTGTCCACAGGCACTGCCCCTGCAGCTCCCATTGGCTGCAGTTACCAGCCAATGGGAACTCCGGGGGCGGCACTTGGGGTGAGGGCAGCATGCAGAGCAGAGCCCCCTGGCTGCCCCTATGTGTAGGAGCTGGAGGGGGGCCATGCTGCTGCTTCTGGGAGCAGCGTGGAGCATCCCCTGACCCTGCTCCCTAGTTGGAGCACCGGAGTGGGGCAAGCCCCAGGCCCCGCTCCCCAGCGGGAGCTCGAGGGCTGGATTAAAACAGCTGGCAGGCCGGATGTGGCCCATGGGCCTTTGTTTGCTCACTCCTGCTCCAGCATGACGTGCACTTAGTCATGTTTCTCTTAAAGGTAAATGTTTGTGTCAGACAAATTGCATGGCCTTTCAGAGACAGATGACTAGCACTGTCAGCCACAGTGGGCCAAGTTAGACTTAATAATAATGGTCAAAGCGTAAAGGGAATGGATCAAGGATCTATGTGCTTATCACAGAAGAGGGTGGTGAGGTTGATTGACAGATGTCTCCAGACTTTTACCTCCACTTACTGTGTCCTACAGGAAAAGCAGCTTGAAATAAGTTATTTCAAGGCCTCCCACCTACTAGAATGGAGTCTAGCAAAGAGGGATAATATAAAAAAGAAAATAGAACAATGACACCAGCTGCATTAAACTTTTCACATGATCTGTACAAAATGTACTTGATAATTTTCTAAATATCTGTCTACTTTAGACTACCACCTTAGAGTTAATTTGGCAACTTTTTCAGCTGTCCATAACCAGATCAGACATGCTGTCACTCAGTTCTTGGTGCTTAGATTTTGGAAGACCTTTATGCAAGGGTTCTCAGACTGGAAGTCGGGAGGTTATTACATGAGAGGTTGAGAACTGTCAGCCTCCACCCCAAACCCCGCTTTGCCTCCAGCATTTATAATGGTGTTAAATATATTAAAAAGTGTTTTTAATTTATGGGATTGTGGGGGGGTCGCACTCAGAGGCTTGCTATGTGAAAGTTTGAGAACCACTGACCTTATGTTTGTTAGGTGTTCTTTAATAATCATAATTTGCACCACTTTTACTGCAGAGCTTTTCTTAGGCTTCCTCCCCTCTCAATTGTGATTCTGTGGACCATCTTCTTTCCTGCTCACCATCACCTAACATCCCTGTGGCAACTAAACCAGTTAGCATGGAAAAGTAATACCAATATATTTACAGCATTTTTAGTTGTCTTTTAAAGCACTTTAGCAGCTGGAAGTAAGGAGCAAATACCCTATGACTAACTAGCTCTCTGCAGACATCACAACACCAAGGATCAGAGTTTGGAAACCTCTTGTTATGGGACATTGATATTGCCTTCATTATGCTGATGAAGGAGCAATACCTGATCTAATGGCTAAGCCACTTTACGTTTTATGAGAGATAAGGGAATAGTGTGCATATACAGTAACTATAGACAATTAATACTGTGTTTTAAAATACAGACAGTGTTATCTATTGTTGTTAACTCTATGCTTTCTGTACATCTTCTGTTATGGAGTTAGAATCTTACAGCTTAACATTGTAGTTATGTTCCTGAAAAATGTGACTTTAAGTGAAACGATGTTAAGCGAATCCAATTTCCCCATAAGAATTATTGTAAAGGGGGGGAAGGGGGGGGGAGGGTTAGGTTCCAGGGAAATTTTCTTCACCAGACAAAAGACTATATTATATACACACAGTGTGAGTTTTAGACAAACAATTTAATACCGTACACAGCAGTGATGATTGTGAAGCTTGCTTGAGGAACTTAGGGGAGCGGGGAGCTGCTGGTCCATCCTGGTTCCAAGCCCCCACCAGCTCGCTGCAACGGGCTGCTCTTCCTGCAAGCAGTGGACAAAGTAGGTGGCTGCCAAACAACGTTATAAGGGAGCATCGCACAATTTTAAACGAGCATGTTCCCTAATTGATCAGCAACATAACAACGTTAACCAGGACAACTTTAAGTGAGGAGTTGCTGTATTTTAAATCCCTTCCTAATGTAGTTCATTATAGCAGATTGATCAAAGTACGCAGCTGCTAGTATTTTCACACCTCTTTATTCCCATTCTAATTAATCCTTATGCCACAAACTAGATTTGAATAGTGTTTAGGACCTACTTGTGGTGGATGCACAGAACTGTTGTTACTGGTGCACAGGCAAATTTTGCAGCCAGCAGGAACTCCTGTTTTAAGCCTGTACTCCAGTCCTACCTTAAATTAATTTGAGGCCTGACTCCTGTTGTCAGGGTCCAGAACCGGGGGTCTTCAATTGCATGAAGCAATGCAAAGGTAAAGTGCCACAACAATGAGTCCAATATAGCAAGATGGGCAATGAGCTAGTTTCAAGACTGAAAGCAGATTCAATATGGTAAGTTCTTCAAGACAGGGACTGTCTTTTGCTATGCATTTGTACAGTATGTACCATAATGATGGTCCCCCCTATAAAAATAATCCTTGATGAGCTACAGGTTAATACTTTATTTTTCCCCCTAAACAAAGAGTCTGGTCCTGTTACAAGAGTCCAGAAGTCCTTTATGAATATTGTGTACAGTAGAACCTCAGAGTTACAAACACCTCGGGAATGGAGGTTATTCGGAACTCTGAACAAAAAGTTATAGGTGTTCTTTCAGAAGTTTACAACTGAACATTGACTTAATACAGCTTTGAAACTTTTATTATGCAGAAGAAAAATGCTGCTTTTAAACATCTTCAGCTAAATAAAACAAGTACAGAAACAGTTTCCTTACCTTGTCAATTTTTTTTTTTTTTAAAACTTTCCCTGTATATTTTTTAGTAGTTTACATTTAATGCAGTACTGTACTGCACTGCATTTGTTTGTTTGTTTTTGGTCTCTGCTGCCAGATTGCATACTTCCAGTTCCAAATCAGGTGTGTAGTTGACCGGTCAGTTCGTAACTCTGGTGTTTGTAACTCTGAGGTTCTACTGTATTGCTTTTGCTTGATCATGAGAAGCTGGCTCCTCACTCATGCCCCAGATGAACTGCACAGAGGAACAGATGACCTATAACTCCAGCTGGCTACTGTGTTTTGATAGTCATAAAGCAACCAGTTGTATACAGAGCCTACTAAGGCTAGTTCAAAGCTAAGAGTACTGATTTCCTCATCTTACTGGTTCTTCTCCACAGCTCCAAGACATTCCATGCCAATGAATCATACTTAATGGAAACCTCAAGTAAGGCCAGGAAAACAATTTCCCATGCTCACCAGGGACATAATTCCTTGTAGCAATATCTTCAAGCTAGCAGTCAGCAACAATTTAACCCTCTGAAGCAGCACACACACAAAAAAGTTTGCATAGAACCAATTCCTTTTTAAATTGCAAGGTAATTCCTACAAAGGCAGTGTTTAGCATCTCCAAATAAACAGAATGAACAAGCAAAGGAAAAGAAGATACCAGACCTCCACAAATAAGGGGAAAAAACAAATGGTTACTAATCTTTCCATAACTATTGTTTTTCAGGATGTATTGCTCATGTCCATTCTGCATTAGGTGTGCACGTGCTGCATGATCCATTGCCCAAGACTTTTCCCTCACTGGTATCTGTACGGCTGCTCTAGCGCCCTCTGGTGCTGTGTGCTTATGTGCCAGTATAAGGGGCACTGCTAGCTCCACACCCTGTCAGTTCCTTCTTGCCAGCTAACTCCTACAGAGGGGAAGGAGGGTGAGTCATGGAATGGATATGAGCAACGCATGTCAAAGAACAAGTTACAAAAGGTTAGTAACTGTTTTTTCTTCTTCCAGTGCTTGCTCATGGCCATTCTTACAACTTATGATGTCATCTTCACTGTGCTGCGTCGATGGGAAGCTGGAGTACCGGAGTCAATCGGAGAGCGCTCTTCCATCGATTTAGCAGGTCTTCACTAGACCCGCTAAATCGGCACCTGCTGCATCAATTGCAGCAGTGAACAGGAGAAGTGATCACTCAGAACACAGGAAGAGCAGCAACTACTAAAATTTGTTTTCCAAATGGTAATGTAGACACAAGTCTCTTATGCTCAGCATACCTCAGCATGTTTGCCTCTGGTGGAATATTCATAAGTCAGATGTTGAACTATCCATAATTACACCCAGACTTTATTTTCTAAAGTGAGTTTATCTTGAGAGAGAGCACACCATCTTTACAAATAGCTCAATGAAGACCTCTCCTTTTTTGACTAAATTGCTCATTGAGCAAAGAAAATGTTATGCTACATAAGAAATGAGGGAGACTACTACTGAAAATATGTTCTTAATCAATAGCACCCTCCCAGCTGAAATTGCGTGTTCAGTTCTGATCACCTCAACTCAAGAGAGAGATTTCAGAAATGGACAAAAAGTGATATGGCGGCAAGAATAAACATTTGAAGAGTGTGAAAAGATTGTTTGTCTTTGATGAGACAAGAGAGGACACAATAAAGAGGCACAAAATAATGAATGGTACACAAAAAAATGTAGACAGGGAAGTTATTCACCCCCTCAATACAAAACCAAGAAAACATTCAGTGAGATAGTGGCAAATTCAAAAATGATAAAGGAATTTAAAACTCAGTGCACACTAGATTGTGAAATCCATTGTCCCAAGATACCATTGCAGCCAAGAACTTGTTTCAGAGGACTGGAAACTTATACAAATATTTAAAGTTACAATAGTAAGAACTGAAAAATAACCAAGCATTTTGGAAGAATATTAAGACTCATGCTTTTGTGTATAAACCAACCTCTAACTAATGGGGATGAGGAATAAGCTATCTGTTGATAAAGGTATTCTATAACTTCCTTCTGCAGGAATTTCTTTGCACTTTCCTCTAAGGCAGCTGGCACTGGCCACTGTCAGAAAGAGAATTCTATTCTGACGCATAATGGCAATTCTTGTGTTGATTTGTTACTTTGGAAGTTTATGGAGACCTGTAAGAAAACAGCCTTTACAGTATAAAAGAGAAACAAGGTGGGTGAGATAGTATATTTTATTGGACCAACTTCTGTTGGTGAGAGAAAGAAGCTTTTGAGTCGCACAGAGCTCTTCTTGGCTCGAAAGCTTCTCTCTCTCACCAACAGAAGTTGGTCCAATAAAAGATATTTTCTCACCCACCTGGTCTCTCTAATATCAACATAGCTACAACTACATTGCATTTACAGTATAAAAGACGTTTCACAAGTCACTATGGTTTTGTCTTGGGGATGTACATAAAGAACATGTAGAAAACTATCTATATATAAAAATGTTGAAAGAGGTTTTCCCCTTGAGAAGCAATTTATTTTGATGTCTTGCAGACAGATTATGTGAATATATTATACACAGATGGAAAAACTCAATATAACCATTTTGGTAATGGTTATATTAAGAGATCATCTTATTTTGATATGTTCCCTTAAAGCAAACTGCAGCAACTTTAGTTACAACATGATTCATTAAATCACTCAACTGTATTGGCTTACTTTGCAATTATTAATGATATTCTAGAGCAGAAGTTTGCATGTGTGGATGATTTGGCACTCGCAACTCAGGCCCATAGCTTTAAAGAACTTGAAGTGACCCTTGCATCTGATCTTAAGATCATGGAATACTTCCAAAAGTGGTAGCTGAGACCAAATCTGAGCAAATCGGTAGTCTTTACTTTCTGCCTGTGCATAATGACTCAAAGACAACATATCTCGGTGTCATTCTTGAAGGCACAGTAATCTTTCATGACCACCTCTAAAGCAGTGGTGGGCAACCTGTGGCCCATGGGCAGCATGTGGCCCATCAGAGTAATCTGATTGCGGGCCGCAAGATATTTTGCTGACATTGACCGTCCGCAGGCACACCCCTCCCCCCCGCAGCTCCCAGTGGCCGCGGTTCACTGTTCCCAGCCAATGGGAGCTGCAGGAAGCGATGGGCCGCAGGGATGTGCTGGCTGCTTCTTCCCGCATCTCCCATTGGCCTGGTACTGCAAACTGCGGCCACTGGGAGCTGTGGGGGGCAGTGCCTGTGGACAGTCAATGTCAGCAAAATGTCTCGTGGCCGCAATCAGGTTACCCTGATAGGCCGCATGCAGCCCGCAAGTTGCCCAACACTGCTCTAAAGCGAAGACTCAAGTCAGTATTACTCCTGGGGGAATTCTAGGCCACTGCGTGCACACATAATTAATGAACCATGCATATTTTAAATTTTTTGCACAGAAAAAGCTTCTGCCAGAAAAGTTGCTGCAGTTCCACCTTTTGCCCACCAGAAGGCATTGTGGCAATAGAACAGAGCACCAGCTCCTGGCCAGCTAGGGAAGAGAAAGAGCCTGCAGTGCCTTCTTCAGAGTACCTGTTGGGCCAGGTCAGGAGACAGGGGTTATGTGGAGACAGACAGCATGGGACTGCTGGGGGGGGGGGGGGGTCACAGACAGGGGCTCATAAGGGCTAGTGCAGGAGGACAGACTGGACCATGGTCTGAATGGGAGTGGAAGCACAGGGTCACAGGGGGGAGGGAGGAGCAGGGCCACCTGGGGATGGGGTAGGGGATGCAGGGCTACACAGGAACAGGATGGGCAAGAGTGGGGGCACAGAGACCCATGGGGACAGTGGGAGGGGATGCAGGGCCATATGGGGATGGGGGAGTGGTTATCTGAGTGGGGGTAGAGGGACACAGGTGGACAGGGGGTGCAAGGACGCATGGTGTGGGGGCAGATGTGCCTGACTGAATGAGAGAGGCTAGGGGTCTGCATGGGGGAAGCTCCCTAACAATCCCTCCCTGTGCCCCCAAAAACATGTTCCATACTGTTCACACCCAGGCTTCTTCCCAGCAATTACTTCCCTCTCCCTCAGCTCCTCATTACCCCTGACTCTTCCAAGCCTTTGCACTACTTCTGAGGGGTGTGGGAAATACAGCTCTTTAGTGTAGTTTAAATGAATTATTACTCAGAGTTCTGTACTAATATGCCTAGTAAGGGATCTATTTGTCAAAAAAAAATTCCTGAATCTTTTGTTGTCTGTATTGTTACAGACATATTTGCTGACAGGTATTGTGAAATAAATGACCAATAATAATTGAAACTGGTGTGATTATATTGTGTTATTTTGACAAATAAAATATGCAGAATTTTGCAGAATTTGAAAATATTGTATGCAGAATTTTTAATTTTTTGGTGCAGAATTCCCCCAGGAGAACAACATTATTCAAAAGTGAGCAGGAACAAGCTAGGGATCAACTGCTTTAGTGCTATGAACATCAGCCTTGGCCCTGATGTATTCGGTACTGTGCACCAGTGTGGACAAGAAGCTGCCGTACCCAACTGTGGATAGGCAGCTGCATCGGACCATATAAAGCATCATGGGAACTTTAAAATCAATACCTTTGCCGTGGCTTTCTGGATTGGCAAATATCAAACCTCCAGCTACCCTTCGAGATATAGCCACAGCATGAACTTAAACGTGCTGAAGACTACCCAGAGCTTCTCAGCAGGTTATGGATAACATACCCCAATACCATGTGAAATCACAAAAACCACCATGGACCATGTGTGACCTCGTCATGTGTCTAGATCAGGCCAGGGAACGGAAAAGTGCCTGGACCTCGTCTACCATTCCAAATAAGCACATTGTTACTGACCCAACAAGCCATTCATCCAATTTTAACCTGCCACTCAGACTTTGGACCACATTGAACTAAATCTGAACAAGCCATGGAAGATGCGGCTACTTGCTGCATTAATGGAAAATCAAAGACTCCCCTTTGTGCAACTGTGATAAGAACATCCAAACCATCAAAATGCAGTGCCCCAACTGACCTGGATGATATCCACGTCACAGAGGAGGCCTTGAAATGGCTTATGGCCCTACAGCCGCATCCATAGACTATTGCTCTGCAGATGCCATATGAATAAGGGCCAGTATTTTCCAGCAACAGAAAGAGTAATTTTGGATTTTCAAAGCTGTATATTTTCGAAATTTCAGATATGTATTACATTAATACAAAAAATAATGTATTGACAAACATGAGCAATACGAATCCTTTACAGCACGAAAATGCAGTAGCCTACATTACAATGTTTACAGACACTTAAAATTTTCTTTTTACAATGGAATTGTCAGTTTTAGAGCCAGCTGTGTGCAGGGGATAGAAGACAGATGCTAGGCCCTGAGGGCTAGAGCTGGGACAGCTGTGTGCTGAGGGGAGCGGGAAGGAGCCAGCTGTGCAGGGCAGGTGGGGGACAGATGCTGGGCACTGAGAGCCTAGAGCCAGCTGTGTGCTGGAGGGAGGGGGCAGGAGGCAGCTGTGTGTAGGGGAGGTGAGCGGTGGAGAGGTGCTATGGATGCTGCCGAGAACAGGCGTGAGTGTTGTCTGCTCTGCAGCATGGCGAGGGAGCCTGGTGCCCCGCTGCCAAGTGCCCTATCTGCCCTCAGGAAGCTTGGTGGTGGTTTTTCTGAGCCCAGATCTGTGTGAGGAGGGGAGAATTTGGTGGCGAGTCTCAACAGCAGCCAGCCTGCAGCCTCTGCCCTGCACCCTAGGGAGGAGTCAGGTGTCTCCAGGCAGAAATCTGGGGGTTGGTCCCACCCACGCACCACCTCTGCCCTTTGCCCTGGGGAGGAGTCAGGTGTCTCCAGAAGGAAATCTTGGGGGTATGACCCTGTATGCCCCACCCACCCTCTGATCGGCGATTCTGGAAATGAAGTCATTTTGGAAAAAAATATGGCAATTTCTGGAAAACACCGGTTCTTCATATATGAGAGAGAGAGAGAGAGAGAGAATGAGAATGATGGGCTTTTTTCTCCATTAATTCAAATCACTCAGACATTTTAATTTTAAAATATTTACCTCCTTGTAACAGTTTTACATTTCTTTTATAATTGGACAAAAAGTACACCCTATTTGCATAGTGCCCTTTGCTTTAAATTAGCAGAGCTCCAAGCAGGGTTTCATTTAGTGAACAGAACTCTAATTTTTTACTTTCCATCCAAGAAAACAATTTAACAGTTTTAATAAAGACAGTGATTCACTAATAAAGCCACCAAACAAGTCTCGGAGGCCAGGTTCAGAAGCATACTTATTCTAAATCTTTGTTTGCTCAGTGTTATTTACAGGATACCCTCAGAATAAAGAAAGCAGTACGACATAATGGGAAATATAGCACTAGCACATGCCTGTACAAACAAGATGAATGTCAGGTTATAATGTCCAAATACAGTTTATAAATATCTACATAATGTATATACCAGGGTATTAGCAATTAATATTAGCTAGTCAAGTGGATATTTTTATCATCTCTTCTGATTACTAGATTGAGGTCAAGATGCTTACTATTGTTAGTGCTAGCCTAGACAGATGCACTCAGACTACACATTCTGTTCTGTCTGCTAAGAGGTAGTTAAACATAAGTTAGTTCTTCGATTTTACAAAAGCCATGAGCCACATTCTTTATAATCCTAAAACTAAATAATATAGTCCAGTTTAAAGAAAATTAGAACACAGAATCCTTTTATTGCAGACATGTTTTTATCTTGGATGTACCGTTCTAGTTGCAAACAATCCACATTTTAGCAGCAAACAATTCAGATCCTTCTCCAACATTTCACAATACATTAATTTTCAAATCTGTATTTTTCTATAAAAGCATCTTACATTAGATTATAAATCAAATGAATACTAAAGCAGTAATTCCAAATATGTTCAATCAAAATAAAATACCTATTCAGTATTAAAACAATTAGCGTAGATGAAATTAAATCACAATACAAGTAAACATGTTAAGCTAACATCTAAGATACAATTGCAAAAATTAGCTCCACCTACATACAAAAACCACATAGAATAGTTAGGACATTCTGTACAGTACAAGAGATTACTACCATATTAATCTTCTCATAGCCAGTGGTTCAAGCATCACAGTAAAGAAACACTTTTACTAAATTTCTACAAAATGAAAGGTTGTGCCATCATTGACATCTAAATTGTAGTTCACAGTATATAGGACTTGTGTACTATTTCTAGCACCCGTGTCCTCAAGGTCTCAATCACACAATTTTTAAAAATTGCATTAACATAAAATTGTATCAGGTTGTTCTTTAACCCTAGATTGGGATGAATTGATTAATTTTTAAGGCCTGGTCTACACCTTGCTATGTCACTCAGGGCTATGAAAAATCTTAAGTCCTGAGCACCATAATTAGGTTGACCTAACCCCCTGGTGTAGACATGGCTAGATGGATGGATGAATTCTTCTGTTGACCTAGGGTACTGCCTCCAGGAGAAGTGGATTACCTACAATGATGGAAAAACCCCTTCTGTTGATATAGGAAGTGTCTGTGCTATCGTACTGCAGCTGTGCCACTGTAGCACTCATCGCGTAGACATAGCCTAAGCATGAAGTTAAAGTTCCTGAAAAAAAAAAATACTTAGAGCTGAGACAATACAAATATGATTAAGTGACAAATGAGATGCATAAACTCACCCATTGCTCTTTTCATTGTGCTACGTTCAAAATGTTTTAGCAATATATTAAAACACAAAGGTTCAAGTATTTTCAAATGAGTTGTATTGTTTTCTAGGTAGTAGAATCCACTTAATAGGTAACCTGATAGATGGCACCCCGCTCAACAGCCCCAAAATAAATAAAGGTAATGAATTTCAACGACTGTGGATAAGCTGCATGCCTGGTGCTGTCTAGTAAACCTAGTCACCCCTTTTGTGGGGCTTTATTTATTTCATGTTGCTTTACTGTTCAGTTATGGATGCTAATCAAATAAGACTTGCATTTTTTTAATGCTTCCTACACTGCTTACCTTTAGTTCAAGGAATGAAATAAAAGCAAATATCAGGAGTCTCATAACTGACAAGATAAATTAACTGGCATAGTCCTCAGAGTACCAGGAAATGCCAATTAAGAGAATTCCACTATATTCATTCAGATATCAGACAACTTAAGTAACACTATCCCTCTGCTACATGCTTTACTCCTCAACAAACAACTTGGAAGATAGAGGTAAACAAGAAAGCAGATTACAATTGTTCCAGCCCAGAATACTACTGTTATAAAAACTTCAGCATGTATTTTGTATCATATATTCACAGCTTGGGAAATAAACTGATGAGAAATCTGAAACAGTACCTTACCAAACTTCAGTAAAATGCTGAAATTAAACATACAATATAATTGCATTTTTAAAGGACCATTGGAGCATTTGAGGTGGACAACATATTAAAAACAAAAAGCAATAAAAGTAAACAAACATTCATGTTACAATTCTAACCAATCAAGACATTTAAAGTGAAACTCAGAAAAAGCAAGGGGGAAGAAAGAGGAAGGTCAGATTTCTAGCAAGTGTATGATAAAGAGAAATTTGCAGCTTTTTCGGTATTGGTAACCAAGTATGTAACCATCCATAATGTAGAAGAATAAACAAACATTTCCTCTACATATCTAGATTTTTAACTATAGGAAAGTTGCAAAAACTTTGTTTCAGGTGTATTACTGAAATGTTTGTTCTCTTTTATGGACAAAACTTAATAACTAAGCTCCCCAAAACATTGTTTAAAGTTATTTTCCCTCCCCTCATCGCTGTTCTCTGCACCAAAAGTTTTGTTTACACTTTATTCCCTAGCAATGGCTTTATTTCTAAGGTCAAAGTGTACCATCAAAATGAAGAAAAAAGCACCTGCAAAGAAGAGACTGGATTTGGGACATTGGGCACACATGGCAGGACTTGACTCCTTAAAGAGACTATGGATTCCTCATATGGGGGAGAGGGAGAAACAACTTTGGGCATGCGTGGTGTACAGTCAGAGCACTGAAAACTTATGAGGAAAATGTGACTAAAGTTAGCTGCTGGTGAAATAAATACCTATGCATTTTTTTAAGAACTTCTCCATCTTTCTTCCTTTTTCCACACCACTTTTGTGATAAGCAGGTCATTCTGACCCACCAGTGAGTCATTGATAACAAGAAGAGTCTGCCTCCGTAAGAATGAAGAAAAATCGGTTTGGTAAAAATAGTCTGAATAGGAGTAATGAGATTGCATAGTTGTTATTACTGCAACCTGATGGGAGGATTCACAGATTGGAATGCTAGCTCAACTTAACCCTGTAATGTCGACCTGCCCTAAGTTTCACGACTCCAGCTACGTGAATAATGTAGCTACAGTCGATGTAGCTTAGGTCGACTTATTGCACTGTCTACACTAGACCCGCTAAAATCGACCCCTGGTGGATCGATCACCGCAGCGTCGATCCACTGTAAGCGTAGACATACCCTTAGTTATTGGCTAAATCTATATTGGAAAGATGGTGAGGGTTGGTGCTCTACACCAAAGATAACATTTCCTGTTTTGGAATTGCCAACATGGAAGCAAAGGCTCTTGAATGCTTATACATCAATGTTTTCATTCATAAAGCACAAGATTACTCATGAGGGAAGCTATAGGCCATCAAATCAGACTAGAAAACAGGATGTAAGCATTTACAACCTGAAGAAAAAAAAATGACCTTACCATGGGGGATTACAACCTGGGGGAATAAATGCTGGAGGACTCATGCTGCCAGTACTAAAGTGACCTTGGAGTTTACCAATTATATGCTAATTTCTTTAAAAAATATTGGACCTTATTCTGACAGATAAAGATGAATTGATCACTGAAATAAAAAGCAGTGTTTGCGTAAGTGCAAGTGAACAAAATTGATTGAGAAGAAGGTCAAAAGTAGTCTGAAAAAATACTGAACACTTTACTACAGTGGTTTCCAAACTTGTTCAGCCGCTTGTGCGGGGAAAGCCCCTGGCGGGCCATGCCGGTTTGTTTACCTGCCGCGTCTGCAGGTTCGGCCGATCAAGGCTCCCAGTGGCCGCGGTTCGCTGCTCCAGGCCAATAGGGGGTGCTGGAAGCAGCGCAGGCCAAGGGACGTACTGGTCACCGCTTCCATTGGCCTGGAGCATCGAACTGCGGCCACTGAGAACCGTGATTGGCCGAACCTGCGGATGCGGCAGGTAAACAAACCAGTGTGGCCCACCAGGGGCTTTCCCTGCACAAGTGGCGGAACAAGTTTGGGAACCACTGCTTTATTAGATGCCCAAATTGCTACAATTCCTGTCTGTCTGTCTCTCACACATACACAGTTTACTTAATTAAAAAACCGTGATTTAAAGGGGATGTGAAAGCAGCAATAAAAAAGTCAATATATAATAGGAAGGAAATAGAAGTTGATGGCTATAAATACAAGTTAAACTGTCGGCAATTGACAAGACAAGCTAAAAGTATGAATAAAAAAAATCTATGGCAACAGACTTAAGGGCAATGAAAATAATTTTTTTTTAAAGAAATCAGAAAAAGATTCTAACAATGACAAAAATCCATTAATAGAGATGATAAAATTACCAATGATGCAAAAACATTATTTTTGTACTGTGTTTGGAAAGGATATTATGTGATATCAATTCATAATCAATGTTGAAACCCTTTCTATTCCAACAGTAGCTAAAGACGACGTTAATCATCTGCAAAAGTTGAATACTTTTGAAACGGGTAATCCAGATAACTTGTACCCATGAATTTTACAAGAAGTGTCTGAGGAGCTCTCTGGACCAATTAATTTAATATTTAATACATCTTGGAACAGTAGGGAAGTTCCAGAGGTCTGGAAAAAAAACAATGCTGTACCAATCCCAGGCAAAATAAAGGAACAGCTGATACGAGATTCATTTAAAGATGGAAATGTAATTAATGCCAGTCAACATGGTTACATGGAAAACAGTTATTGTCAAATGAGCTTTATACCTACTTTGATATGTAAAGTTTAGCTGATAAAGATTAATGCACTGATATAACATACTTAAGAATTTTGTAAGGTAGATGAATTAGTTGTGCACAATTCTGATTAAAATACTAGTGCTATATAAAATCAATATGGCCTCTAAAATAGATTAAAAACAAGCGGAAAGATCTCAAAATGTAATACTAATAGGGAATCAATGCGAGTGGATGTTTTTAGTAAGATCTCAAGAGGATCAGTTCTTGGCACAACACTATTCAATATTTTTAATTTATGATGTGGCAGAAAATGTAAAATCACTAATGATAAAGTTTGCAGAGGACACAAAGATTGGTGAAGTAGTAAAGAATGAGGCCAGGTCACTTTTACAGAGTAAACTAGACTGTTTTTTCAATTGGACTTAAGAGTGTTTTGGTATAGCCAAATGCAAGGTCTACGAACAAATAATGTAGGTCATAATTGGAGGATGATGGATTGTATTCTTGAAAGAGTGACTCTGAAGACAACTTTGGTCATTGTCAGCTCTCAGTGAAATGCTGTGGCCAAAAGGTAACGTGATCCTTTGGGAATATCAAGTAGAAGTAGGGAGGTAATATTACTCTGCGTAAAGGTTCAGACTCACCCCTGCGGCGCCTCCTGCCGGTAATCATCAGGAATTAGCTTGTCCAGCCCCCGGAGCGCCCTCTGCAGGCCGGTGATCCACCTTACCGCCAGCTCCCATGTCCCCCCCAGGAGCCGGTGCCCCTTTCTCTGGGGGTGCTGCCCCCCTGGCAGTACCCCCACACACTCAGGTTCTGGGTCTCCCCACCCAGGGGAGGCCCCACCTTCTAACCCCACCTCTCCTCAGTCTGGGCTACTGACAGTCCCCACTTAGCCCCTTGTATTGGGGGCAGACTGCAGTGTACGCCACTCATCACAGGCAAGAGGGTTTTGGACCTGCTGCCTCCACCTACCCATGGGCTGTCCCTCTGCAACCCTGCACCTATTTGGCCTATAGTCAGGCCTGCAGACTGAGGCTTTCCAGGCCGGAGCTCCCAGCTCCTCTGGCCCTTCCCCAGCCCTGCTCCAATCTAGGTGTCCTGCTCAGCACCTTGCAGCCAGGCTCTTCTCCCTCTACAGGCAGAGGGAGACTGACAGGGCTCCTGGCTCACCGCCTCTTATAGATAGAGCTGGCCACAACTGCAGCTGCTCCCTTAATCAGCCTGGGCTTTTCCCCACAGTCGCAGCCCTCTCCCAGGGCTGGTCTTAGCCCTGTCAGGGCTGGAGCGGGTAACCACCCTGCTACATTCTGTACATAGTATTTGTAGAATCGCTACCGAAATATTGAGTCCACACTTCAAAAGGAATGTTGAAATATTTGAGAAGCTCAGAGAAGAATGATCAGAAATCAGGAAACATTCCTTGAAATAAGATTAAGATATTCACTTGATAGTGGTCTATAACTAGCTACACAGAAGGAGAAGATTTGATAGTAGAGGGCTCTAAACTAGTAGACTAAAGCACAATAAGATCCAATGGCTGAAAGTTGAAACTAGAAAAATTCAAACAGGAAATAAAGCGCACATTTTAACAGTAATAATTAACCACTGGAATAGCTTGCCAATTGGTGAATTATCCATCACTTGAAGTCTTTAAATAAACACTAGATGTTTTCCTAAAAGATATGCTGTAGTTCAAAATACAGGTACTGAACTCAATGGAAGAACTTCTGGATGAAATTCAATGGCTTGTTATGCAGGAGATCAGAACAAATCATTATGGCCCTTCTGTCCTTAAAAATCTCTGAACTATAACTATTTATTTAGTTTTGGTAGTTTGGTCAAAAAAGGGAAAAACAACATATCCTTCCTTCCAACAGCATTGTTAGATTGAAGCTGAAAGAGCAGCAAATACATCACGGAAAACATTCCATTTAAAAATAGTTCTGTTTGTTTTATTCTCTGTATTTCTGTTCTGCAGTCCAATTAGTTGAGGGTGTCCAATTTCACATAATCGTGTATTTTTTCTTTAGTTTGTCTGCTTCTGCTACTTATTTTCCCACCTTTGTAACATGATGATTTGTTGCTGCAAGAATGATTACAGATGTCAATGTCAGAAAAGAGGATCATGATGAAATGAAGATTGAGCAGGGGCACTCTTAAAAACTTAACGCCCCAATCCTGCAAAAGGATTTGCAAGTGGGAACCTTACTCTCATGCAGAATACATGGACTCTCACAAACTAATAGGTTAGTAAGAATTCCATTTGTAAATCCTTTTACAAGATTACAACCAGAGAGCTTCCACTTCATGCACAAGGACAAAAACAGAACTCATGCCTGAGAAATTTAAAAACTTCTGATCCACAAACTACCCTTTAGAACTAAACCAAGATTTTAAAAAACCTGATTAAAAAAACCTGACTAAGGCATCCAACATAGAGATTTAGCAACTGTTATAAACCAGGCTAATTTATAACTCCATGAGGCATCTAGCACTAAACATTTGTTAGTTAAAAATACTTTCATCTTTGTATGAACTAAGAAGGCAACATCTGAAACAGTAAAGAACGTGTCTGGAAATTAAAAAATCTCTAAATAATTGAGTTTAATATTATTCCAAAATTCTTCCTAGGATTAAAACTATTTCTTTTTAAACACACACTAGCAATTCAGAATGCATCAGGCTCAGTGGAATATTAGATTTGTGTTACTATAATAATACTATCCCTTGCCTTTGAGCTTCAAAGCCAATGGTTTATTTTGAAGGCTTTGCTGCTATACAAATAATTGTATGTAAAATTACTGATAAGATTTTCAGAACACGGATCTGAATTCCAGTGTTTTTGATGGCTGACGAGCAAGCAGTCCTTTGCTTGTGGATAAGGCTCTAGTGTAAAGGAGTCTGCATCTTGTGTGATGCAGTTGTTTCCATGGAGGAAATGTAGTGGCCTGTACTCTGACACCCAGAAAGATGGTAACACGAGGCCTCTCCATACATTGAGGATCACGTGCAGTAGCCCAAGCAAGTCTCCTGCTCACTGTAGTCTCCCATGAAAGTGGTGAACAAACCCAACGGGTTGTTTGACCTAAAATGATTTCACCAACACGTGAGGTCTCAAAGTCAAAGAAAAAAGTGAGGGGGAAAAGAAAAACAAATTATACTAGTAATAAGACTCTGCATTTAAGTTTGTCTACCACCAACTGGCGGAATGGCAGTATTACAGTCTTCTGATATGGAGTGCCTCGTTCCTTATAATGGTCAGAAAAGTAACTGTAAAAATGACATCTTGTGTGCTTTCTGTGTGTAATCAGTCATATATATCAATTTTTAGGTAATAAGATTTAAAAAAAGTTCCATTAGCCTTTCAAAACCAACAGTTAGAAGGAGATGATTCTATTCTGTCTTGAGTGCTATCAGAATTAATGGATAACCTGCATTGGTCAATTCTGACAGTACATGAGCCAGAAAAAATCTCGTAGATCTCAGACTGAGCTGGCAGAGTTGTTCAAAAACTCCTTAATTAATAAATTGAGCACATCTGATATGGAGTCACTGAAACAAACCTTGGAATTACTTTTTAGAGCATGACCGTGCTTTAAGGGTAGCGCAGAAATTTCAAGGTTTAAATATCTTGGAGATGTTCCCTTCTACAAAACACACACACACAGTACCCTTTATACTTTGCTAGAGAAATTCTTTAGATCTTGACAGTGACAAGCAGGGCTGAGATTGCAATACGAAGTATGGGCTTAGATTAAAAATATTTCTAATGGCCAAGTTCTTGTCAAAGACTCAGGTCACTGATAAATGTCAAATGCTGGTAAACTTTATATGTTGGTCACTTTTATAAACTTAATGTTACACCTGTGACTGCAACCATGATCTAGGGTCTAGTATTTCTTTGATGGATTTCTGTCTAGGAGCTGGCAGTGGTTTGGTTTCAGACTCTGTCTCAGTAACTGAAGTGAGAGGATTTTCACTGTCAATTGAGCTGCTTTTCCTGCAAGGAACCAGTTTGCGAGGAGCAGCAATGGGCCTCTGCAACTGATGCATCATGGAAGATAACTTGGCATCAAAAGAAGAAGAGGTCCTATGTGCAATGGCAGGCTTCTTCCACAAGTTTTCCTTGTCCAGCTGATCTGTGCTCATCTGTGTTTTTGAGCTGTTTGGTAGCTTATCAGATGGTGGAAGCGGAGCTCTTCTTTTCTTTCCTTTGCCATCATTAGGACTTACTATCTCACTATTTGCATCTGGAAACACAATATTTTTCTGGACAAGCATTTGGTGAGAACCATCAAATAATGGGGCCCATACAGAAGGTGCAGACTCCTTCTGCTGGCCAATCAGGAACTCTCCATCAGTCTCCTCAATTTTCCTTTGTATGATATCTATTAAACCTTCATGTTTCACTGGAGAATCAATACCTATAATTTTAGAAGAAATTAGATGAACTGATTAAAATGGTTCCTAAATATTTTACTCACCCTGAGTGTGGTTATTAATTGTCTGAATACAAAACTGTGCAAAGTATGTCCCCCAATTCTTAGACTAGCATTAAGACCTACAACAGTCTAGAAATGGAAAAGATTATCATGATTACAGACAGAGGTCTAGAAGCTTTCCACGGTTTCTAGGCCTCATGCACTTAATAGGCTGTGGTCATGGTTTAATTTTTATTTATTTTTGTGAAAAAATAAAAAATGCAATGCGCTACTAGAAACAGACCTAGCTATAATAATGTTCTTGTACACTACTTGAAACATTTCATTTCAGCAAAGGTGTACGGAATCTATGCCCAAAGATCAGTGCGAAAATCCTAAATCTCACATAGTTAAGTGTGAAAAAGTCAAAACTATTAAACATTCTTGTGCTACATCCCCACTCGCCCCCAAAGTACACTTTTACACTCAAGGTTTTTTCTTCAGTAAGTTCTTGAAGATAGCCCAGTCCAATTCCTCTTCCCCCCCCGTAACATAATTTACAGTGCATCAGCCAGAATATATGCATAGTTTGTTGATTTCCCTGTTTGTATGTCAGCATCCCTTGTGCTACCTGTCTCTAAAACATCAATAAGAGCATAAAGATATCACAGTGTGACACTGCACCCCATATTCTTCATAGTGATATTATTATAACATGATTATGGCATAATTATGATGCATTTTGTACAAGATGGGGCATGTAAGGCATCATTGGAAAAGTTATGATTTGCTGAATATGATTATCCTATTTGTATACATGTATCATTTTTGTATCTGAAATAATGAATATTGATTATGTATCTGTATTTTCACATGTCACGCCTGGGTGACACTCACTAGGCAAAATGTTTCCAGTCGAAATAGCTGGTTGTGAAGAGCCTATTGAGGGTAATGGGCCATTAGGAAGAACAATAGGCCTTAGGAGAAGCTTATCCCTCTCCCGGTGAGCCTTCCTGTGAACGTTTCGGCCAATATGAAAGTAATGGCTGCTATGACTCTGCAAGGGCATGTGACCAGCTCACATGACTCTGGACTCCATTTTGGGGGCCTGTATTTTTCCCACAAACTGGGCTAGGAATTGTTTTTGAACCAAAGGGTTCCAGCCATAGCTAAAGCTATATAAGTCAGGGAGCAACATCATCTGTTGTTCTTCACTCCCACACAACTCAACATCTGAGAGAAGCCCAGAAAGAAAAGGACTTGGAATGGGGTCAGGGATCCCAAGCTGCAAAGCAAATGCAGCTTGTTCCTTAAGAATCTGCAAGCCTGCTTGTATCATCAGCCAGGGTGAGAATTTGCTAATTCATATCCTTTCTTTCTAGTATCTTAGGCTTAGTTTGCAGTTTTGTTTATTTACTAGGTAATCTGCTTTGATCTGTTTGCTATTATAATCACATAAAATCTTTTTGAAGTTAATAAACTCGTTTCTATTTTAATCTAAACTAGTGTGCCTTTAAGTGAAGTGTCTGGGGAAAAATCTCAGCTTGGTTAACACAAGTGTGCATATTCCTCTCCACATTGAGGCAGGGGCAGACATATTAATGAGTTTACACTGTACAGATCCCCGTGCAGTGCAAGACTATATAATTTTGGGTTTATACTCCCGGGGTGGGGGGAGGCGCGCTGGCTGGGGTCTGGCTGTTTGTAGTTGGGTGGCTTAGGTAAAGCACTCTCAGGTAGCTCAGTTTGGGAGTGTAGCACCACCTGCTGTTGTGTTGGGTGATAACAGGGCCTGGGTGAGGCTGGCTGTGTCCCCAACCCAGGAAGCAGTGTGGGCAGGGCCAGTACAACTGAGTGGTCAGAGGGGCGCAACAGTTTCTCACGGCTCCCAGACTGCACTCCAGGGTGACAACCCGTCACACACAGATCCTACATAAACAACTTTAATAAATTCTTAAAATTTAGATTGTGGATTTGTATTTATTTATGAATGTCATAATTGGTCAGGAAACACTTAAAATTCCTCAGTGATATCTCTAAATATCTGCAGCAACATGCTACAAAACTTAATGTATACCTTCATGTCTTATGTGATTTAGTGTTTTTCTGCTTTGTATTCATAGCTCAAATATAACTTTTTAGACTGTTAAATTAATGCACTGATGCATTATAACTCAATGACCCACATGTCAATTTGAGCATTTTTGCAATTCAGACAGGAGATCAAGCACCAGGCAGGCAGACATTTAAACTTATCCGTATAAAATGTTTTTCAGCCAATACCACATCAGATCCATTAAAATAGAATGACCTACTTCTAGTCTATAAAAACTATTTCTGTAACATATTTTATTAAAATAATCCCTCTGCATTGTATTTCGCTATGCAAAAATTGATGTCAAAACATTGGTACAGCTCAAATCCATTTTAGAGAGATTTTTTTACAAGTCTATTTTTGAAGCTTGTTGCCAGCAACCAAACAACTTCTAAGCAGATCTTATATAGCTTGGAAAAAACAGGTAATTGAATGCAACTAGTTAAAGGCATTATTGGTCTGTAGTCTGGACTATTTAAAACCATTACATTTTAATCCTCTGGATTTTGAACTATTTCTATGGTGAACGTTTATTTCTAGCAACAGCTCTTTTGTCTAAATGTTTTTAGGGATCCTTAATTACAGCTCATATTGAATTTTTTTTTGTTCAAGGTATGAAAATGTGTTCATTATTTTTGTCCTATTATTAAGAAAAATATTTAATATGAACTCCTTGGTGTGTTTATTATGGTGCTCCATTATATTATCTGACCTTGCCTTTGAAAAATTCAGCATTTTAACACCAAGAGCAGAAGCTATTTGAATAGAGACAACATTGTTTCTGTTACCCTGCAGCTTGAAAAGACAAATCCCACTTACTCATATCATGGTAGACTGAGGTTGCCTCTTTTGTCAAGAACAAAGGTGGTTTCCGTGGTGACATAATCTCAATTTTCATAAATTTTTCACAACAATGTTTCCACTGGCCTGAGAGGGAATAGAGAACAATGATTAGAATGTAAACACTCCACCTTTTAAAGAGTTTTAAGTCATTAAGTTGCATTTGTGAACTACCTATAACAAGCAAATCTGGATAGTATCTATAATGTTGCAACAGTCCTCACTAGATACTGTATGTTCAACTGAAATTTCATCCTAACCCTTAACACAAAGATTATAAGCAGATATTAAACTAAGAGCTCCAATTTAATCAACCCAGCAGTACTATCAGACAGCAAGGCTAAAACCCCATAATTCACACAAAAATCCTCAAATACTAGCCTGTAAGTGTTTACGTCTTCAAATATCAGATAAAACATAACAGTTTAAAGCAAGGAAGCTTCATGCAAGTTATTCATCTGGAAGTATAAGAATCCAGTATACAGCAAACCTAATATTATACCATAGTTATACTTGGAAGTTTTGACTTTAATAATTTTCTTGGCTATCAGAGCACGAAAAGCCTCTTAGCAGTTAACCAAAGCCAAGGAAACCTGTTTCTATTAATAGATTTTGACTTTAAGGAAAATAGGCCCTGCCAGTAAAATTGCTTTTTACAAACTAATCTCTCACTCCCATTTCTTTTCTGACCACATTAGTTTTAAGAGAATTTTAGAACCACCAAGGAACAACAGGCATTTGAATGCCAAGTGACCTAGTTTTTCCCGTACCACAAGAAACAGTCTCACAAAATCCACTGGTATTCTAATGTTATCTATAATGGGGGCGGAAAAAGTAGTCTGTTCACCCTTCCCCATCTAATAGAAGGAGGATATACTAGTTTTTACATTGTGGTTTTTCTAATTAATTGTAATAAAGACAGAGTTATAAAAGAAGAAAAACAAAACTACAGAATACCCAATTTCCAAAACCCCAGTTTTTCGATTTTATTGGTGTGGTTCCCAATTCAATACTGATACTCTCTATCTACCTGGCTCTGTTTCCCCATGATCTGATGAAGAATATGATTTTTCAGACTCCAGCTAATTTTTTTTTTAAACTTAGTCCATCAAATGGTATCTCTATTCTTTATCTACTTATGCATTTAATATACTACATTTAAAGGTGCAGTAGTGGGACGACTATGGGCAGTTCTACACTAGAAGCACTACGGCACTGGTGCAGCTGCGCCACTGTAGCACATCTGGTGAAGATGCTCAGTGCTGATGGGCGAATGCTCTCCCATCAGCATAAGTATTCCACCTCCACGAGAGGTGGAAGCTATGTCGGCAGGAGATTGTCTCCCACCGACATAGCACCTGTGTGAAGCGCTTAGGTTGCTGTAACTTGCATCACTCGGGGAGGAGCAAGTTAAGCGTAGACCTGCCCTAAGACTAACCAATCCCTCTGCACACTTCATCCTGTAATATTTGGAGTTAAGTTTAAACAAGCAACGCAATATACTACTTAAAGAGACTAAAAAGGCAAGTGAGATTTAACTGTCCTACACCTAGAGAGCATATCTTTTATCTAGAGTAAGAGCAGTGAAGTCACACAGTTTAGCCAATGTCAGTAAGTGAGCTTCCTCTAGAAATCTAAAAGTGAACACACTGAAACATTTCACCACTGGGAAAACAAGACTAGGGAACAAGGCACCAATTATCTCATGTATCTCTTGAGCAGTAAAGCCCCACCTACTATTTTTATTAGCCCTAACCAACAGTCATGTGTGAGATGGGGGGCGGGAAATGCCAGGTATAAAACCTTATGGTCAGAAGGGATACCAAAATAGAGGAGGTACCACTGGAGTCAAATCATCCCTGACTGCTTAGTTCTATAAAACTGACAACTCATTCACCCAGAGTGCTATCTAAGCAAAAACTGAATCATGGGTGCCATAATCCTACATAGTCGGGCCTCAGTCATTGTGACCTTTTCTATCTGCAATAGTTAATCCAATTTTGATCCAAACCAAATTTTCAATAAACTTCAAAGGCCAACCATCAGCTCAGCATCCTCAGGTTCCTTCTAATGCTGCATACCCAAAAGGTTTCCATTTTTCTCAAATGATATCAGGATTCTACAAAATAAGTAACTATATTTTACTACTACAGATGAGGGAAGAATGGTGAGACTCCAGCAGGCCTTTGAAAGATAACCTCATTAAACTGCTTAACAGACCAATCTCTTCTGAAACCATACACAAAGAAAACACAAGAAGTCTATGTCTATTTTGATTTCCTGAGAAAATTCAGACTGGATGTTTCTGGACTTATTGGAATTTATAGGATGCGTTAAAAATCAGAGCCCTGAGGAGGTGACTATGGTTCAGTAAAATACCTCTATTTTTCAGTGGCAGAGAACACACTACCTACTGTGTACATGGAGAACATTTTTGTTCTCTTCATTACAGGTGACAGATTATTATATAATTTCAGTTCAGATTGTTCAACATTTCTTTTGATGTTACATAGTTACGCCTCTAAAAGGACATGCTGCCAAAACTGCATACTTACTAAGATCGTAGAAATGCTGCCAGAAAGCTTCCATCCACCTATGAAGTTCTTCCCTGCTGTCAGCTGCAAAAAGTTGGGTGACAGCCTCTCCATCCACAGGGTTGATAACAGAAAAATTATTAATTCTTTTCTTGGTGCCCTTATCCACAGCACGGATTCTGGTTTCCTACGAATGACAATAAAATAGATTGAGACTCTGGTAATCAGTTATTGCTCCACCCAATCATAAATCTTCATTTCAACATTAATATCACAGGCAGATACAAATTAGGGTATTTATCCCGTGTAGGTTTAGGGGTTTTTTTGGGGGGAGGGGGGGCGGAGGAGAGGGGAGGGACAGGACTTATGAAAAGGTAAACAGAATAACTGACAATACAAATTAATTTATTACATAATTATTAAAAGAAAAGGTAACAGATATAAAAGATAAGACAATAAAGCTGAGTTGATGCAGTGTATGTTAAGAGATACACCAAGGATACATATTATAAGTTATTTTTTCCTTAAACAGTTCATCCTGCTGCGGTTCACCTTTCCTCAGTACAGTTCAGAGACAGTAAGTTATTAGAGACAGTAAGTTATTCTGTTTCTCAATTCTTATTCTGGTCAACCATATTTCTATAGATGGTATTTAGTTTTCGTAGGATAACAATGGAAGATGTTTCTTTTGGCTGCAGTTGTGCATTCTCAACTGGAACTACTTTAGTTTAGTTTCAGCAAATCAAGGCATTGTCAAATACTATAGTAACAGGAATTTGGAAAAGGAAATGATCCAGTCCAAGCTGAAAGGGATATTCATAGAAAGCTACCCACACAGATCTAATGGAACAAATTTCCAATATTCCAAAATTCAAACTTCAGAGTATTATAAGTCTTACACTTTGCCCTCATGCCAAAAATCCATTTGTTCCTTCAAAAGAAATATTTGGGTATGTAACAGCTTTATTTGGTTAGTTCTGGCTAGGTCCAATTAAAATACTATTGTCCCATAGCATCAACTAAAACAAAGTTCTAACCAACAGCATGGAAAGGACTTTGCTGTTTTAATAGTGTTCTTGAACTATGCTGCAGCACTACTCAGCCCAAGGTTTTGCACTGTTCAAGGACATGGTTAAAACAGTTTCAAAATCTAGACTGGACCTAATGGTATTTTAAACATATGTGGGTTCCCTGATATAATGTTACTACAGTGCAAAATAGCACTTGTTGCAATCCGATTAAAAATAGAGGTTGGTCATCATAAGTATTTTTTCTAATGTAAGATACCAAAGTATTTTAAGAGACTAAAAATCTTGTAAGGTGCAGAGTAAAATATTCTAACACACACTTTGACAATAATGCTGCTTTCCATGAAACAAAATATAGCCATTAACCATACTTCATTTACAAGCAAAAATCTAGATTACACTAAAATGAGACATTGCTTTATCCTTTAAACTTCTTTCACTTCAAACTGATTGAACTCCCCTCCCTGCAACCCATTTCAAATGAATGTTAAACACCCGTTACAGATTTCAAATGTAGAACTATAGAAATTAAGTTATATATTTTGTCCTATGGGAATAATCCCAGTACTGATAGTCTGAAAAACAAAGATTGTTCTGTAGAACATTCCCCAGATTTTTAAATGCATTACTGAGGTAACCATTTGAAATACTAACACAGCTGTTTGTAGCATATCTGATGGATTTGCTCATTTAAATTCTTCTGTCTAAAAATAGGAGGTGAAGTAATTCATCCATAAGTGCTGAACATCCCATTAACTCAGGTAACCATAGATACTGGCAAAAAATTAAACAAAACAAATTAACATTTGACAGGTAAGAACTTCAAGCATACCATATACAAGTTTATTTAATGATGTTTGCTGCAAGGTTTATTCCACAAATATGTTGTTATTTTAAGGAGATAAATTCTCAGGCAACAATCTGTACCTCCCACTTGAGCATTTAAGTAGTGATACAAGATGCCATTAGAGTAATGAGCTGATCAGTTTACCTACCAGTGATGCATTACACTACATGCACATCGTCACCAAAAACAAATACAAAAATGTACCATAAGGCACCATGTTATAATACAATAGTGTTCCTACCTTTCATAGTGTTAAAATTATTGAACAAATTATGCTACACCCTTGTAAAGGCCAGGACCATCATACTGGTTGAGTTCAGTGTTTCTAGTGTAGGCAATCCTGAGGAGCTGGTATTGCTCCTGTTGGGGACAGTGTTGTGCTCTAAGTATACAGGATACATTTCTCCACCCCTTCAAGAATGTAAGGAAGAGAAATTGAAATTCCATGGCATTGTATGATAAAGCTTAGAACTTCCCTTTCTCACTTCCTCAAAACCAACGTTCCTTCGCCCAGCAGCACCCCTCTCCCAGGAAACTTCTATATGTGAAGGGTTGTTATACAAGGGAGGACCTTCCATTAAAGGAGCAGTGCCACTCCTCTCCAAAGTCAATCATGAAAAAACTGAAGGACAATAAAGGTTAGCTAAAAAGGTTCATTTCAAAACCCAGAAACTAATTAACTTTCTGAAGTCAAGACAAATGTTAAATAGTCTAGAAACTTTGTATACTCTAAGATTAAACACAATTTATCATTTCTGACACACAGTTCATTTTTATTCAAGTTTTAATCCAGAAACAGATAAAGATAGCTTTAAAATCAAAAGAGTATTTGTGCGCTGTTTTTGTCTGTCATGTCAAAAATAATCTACAATTTCCCCTAGTTTTGTTTCAGGTTGGCAGATAATTATGATTAGACTTAGAACAATGCTCTCAAACTTGTTAGTAGTGAAGATCACATTTTACAGACTAGCTCATGGATATCTCCCCTCCCTTTCATCATCCTGAACCACCTCCCTCCCATTTGTAATTACATAATATCCATGTGACAACTACAGTAAATGCCTATGCAGAATAGGAACTTTAGGAAGCACACGATGTATTTCCCCCTCTTGCTTTCTCTGTGAGGACTAGTTCAGAGTAAATGAAGGGGAAACAGACAGGAGGAATAACAGGTAGACAAAAAAGAAGGGTCCCCACCAGGACTAGCCATGATGCAGGAGACAGACTTAGGTGGTACAAAGCGATGGCCTTGGCCTAAAAGCATCACTGAGATACGTGACAACCCCAGGTCATAGGAAATACCCTTAGATAAGAGAAGAATAGGAATGTGTTCAAGGCTGTGCCGATAGGCTGGAGGCATGTCACTAAAAATGTGAAGACAGGTAGGGGGAACCAGCAGGAGAGCAGTCATAGGATGCACTGCGGAACAGGGTCCAGCAGGAAGAACAGGGTTAGTTGATGCCATCGGTCCAGCTTTTACATTTTAGAAGTCTTGGTTGAGCTGGGCCTGCCTGGCCATCCAGCAGGCAGAGCCTGAACCATCATTAGTGCGAAAGGAAGGAGCAGAGCTGGTGAGGGAGTGAACTGGGCAAATCTGCTTTCACCAGGCCAGTGGTAGGGTCCCCTCATGTGCATGTTGAATTGAAAGTGGGGGGAAAGCCACAGAGAAGAGAATGGATCAGATTACTAGTAAGACCTAATCGAGAAAAGGCCTGCCAACTGGCTGGAGGGACAGAGATGCTCCTGTGAAGCTGCAGAGCTATTTTACTGGAAGGTGCTCCTATGCCTATAGTTCCTGGGAATTAGGCTCCAACAAAATTAATTTTCCAGAGATTTTCCTTTGTGACTACAGTCCTGGGTAGAACTCCCCAGCAGACCTGGTACCGGACACAGTATGAAAATGTGGGCACCTCTGAGCATGAGCAACTCATGACGAGTTTTTCAAATTAGCACAATTGAAAAGCCAGGCCCCAAGGATATATGTTAATTATCATGTCAAGTCAAAAGGGGACACTATCATATTTTCAAGTAATATTTTTAAAGGGTAAATGCAAAAGTCCTTGCTCAGATTTGACTAAGGCAAACTTCCTTGGTTACAAGGAAAGATTGCTTCTCACTCTAGTTGCTTATGCAACATAAAGTGCTTCAGTGGCATTTATTTGGCAACATAATAGGTTCTATGACGCCTGTTTTGAAAGTGTTGAGACATTCCTGCTCAACAATGTTTGCACTGAAGTCATTTGAAGTTGATGTGATGACTTTCAAGTTAAGGGCTACTTCAAGTTTGGATTCAGAGGGGGAAGGGAATAGTTCTGTTGATGTGAATATTTCTATGGCTAGTTTCTTGCAAGGCTATGTCAAGTTCATTCATTTTAAAGATACCCTTATCCTTTCAAAGATGGTTTAAGAGATCACATCCAGCACTAAGAATAAAAAATGCTATGTATCTTAGCAACTAGAGGAGATTTTAGCTTGAATGTCAACTTCAGAAGTTTTCTCTAAATCTTATTTTTTAAATTGCTATTTCCATACAACAGGGAGGGGAGGTAAAAATGAGTATTGTTAGCTTGATTTTTGCGCGTTTAAGAATCTGATATCCAAGACATTTCTAGACAAAACTCAGGAAACATCTATCGGCATTAAAAGAATATTTTCAGTAGACAGTTTAAGTAGAAAGACACTCATATGTGTTTTGAACTGTGAATTTATTTGGTTTTAATTTAACTGAAGATAGAATGAAGAAAAGGAATCTCTCTAGCAGCTTATATACAGCAACCATAAGTGTCTGACATTTTCATAAAAAAGGCCATGGATTTATGTATCGCATACATATTATCTTTGAAGAGAATCTGGATCAAACATGTGGACCAATTCCTGGCAAAACTTCATGAAAATGGATTTTAGGTTGTAAAATGCATTTATAACTTCATGAAGAACAATCACTTTATTAGAATGCTGTAGTTTTAGAAGACAAAAAAATCTCTGACTTCCAAGAAATACAAAACTAGGCTATAGACTAAAATGGTGATCTATAAAGAAAAGCAATAAGGGTGGCCTGAAAGATTCTAAAATTTTTTGCTGCTTTTTTAATGTTAGAAATTCTATTAGTATAATTTTCCCCTGAATGGCACTATGAACAACTAGAGGATGGTAGAACTATGACATTAGAGAAGCCATGCAATTATACCTGATTGAAAGAATAAGTGACTTTTAGTCAGATTGTTTAAATCTGTACGATATTTGTTTTTTTTAAAACACCTATTTAACTCAAATGCTTGGAACAGCTTTGTTAAAGATTCAACACTATTAGAAAGGGTGCCCTTTCTGTTAAGGCTTCACCTCAACAAGTTAAAATAAAACCTTACTGTAGCCAGGACAAGTTGTAATGTGTTGCTGCTGGTTAAAGTTAACATTTTTAAAACATGTTTTAAGCTAGACTGCACAAGGCTTCAGAGTCAAGACCAAATTGCGTTGTAACACTAACTATCTCCCAACACATTCAATTTGCTTATTTTAGACATGCTCAGAATCTGCAACAGCAAAAAATGTTAACTCGCTCTATCCATCTCCATGAGGTGTTAACTACAGTCTTTCAACACTTAGTATTCATTGGAAAGGCCTTCTGTGGAAATAACACTACAAACATACTATGTCTTTGATTATTCGGATAGAGATACTTGTTAATTTTAAATATGATATCTTTAAATGATGGTAGAAATGGTATTTAGTGGTAGAAATGGTAGTGCCATCTTTAAAGTACTGAAGTCCTTTTGTATAGTTTGTAAGTTAAGATAGGTTTTATATAAAATTTTGGATTATTAGCAACAGGAGTTTATTTTAAAAAGCTAAAATATTTCTGAAATAACCCTCATTATGATTAAGAGTAAGGCCAAATAACATAATGAACAATTAAAATAAAATTGCAGAAATTCCACAGATTTGGGGACAAAGTCTAAGAGAACATTGCCTACATACCCTGCAGATTTGCATGGCACCTCATGTGTAACTTAAAAACTGTGTCATAAAGTATCAGTTTTTCTAAAGGAAAACAGTTTCCATAACTTGCTTTTTTTTTTTCTCCTTGAGGATTTGCGATGGTTTGACCCGTCTCAAACCAGCAGAAGGAGCCTATGTCCATTGCTAAGAACTTACATGCCACTCCTGGATCAGATACAAGGGGTTGTTTAGACCTGGACTACACTACTAAGCTAGGTTGATGCAAGGCAGCGTACATCAACTTAACTCTTAAGTGTCTACACTAAAATTTTGCTCCCATCAATGTAACTCGACCACTACGCTGACTTATGTCCACCTCCGCAAGAAGCATAGCACTTAGGTCAATGGAGTGTCAGTGTAGACATTGAGTTATTAACATCTTTAGTGGCATCCAGGAGCTATCCCACAATGCCCCACCGTGATCACTCTGGTCACGATGTTGAATTCCACTGCCCAGTGGCCAGATACATGCCCTTCTCCTTTTAAAGCCCCACAAATTTTTGAAATTCCGTTTTCTGTTTGCTCGGGATGGAAAGCTCACCTAGCAACTGCCCAGCTGATCATGCCAGCTCCACGCTAGAGGCGCTTCTGCATGGAGTACACAGGAGATGTTGGATCTCCTGGGTCTGTGTGGAGAAGAGGCTGCGCAGGCACAGCTCTGATCCAGCAGGAGAAACGTCAATATGTACGAGCAGATCGCTCGAGGCGTGAGGGAGAAGGGCTATAAGAGGGACCCACAACTCTGCCACATGAAAGCCAAGGAGCTGCAGCAGATGTACCAGAAGGCAAGGGAAGCTAACAGTTGCTCTGGTGTACAGTTGAACACATGCTACTTTTACAAAGAGCTGAATGCCAACCTCGGTGGAAACCCTACCACCGCGATACTTCAGGGAGCTGGAGTCACAGGCCCCAGCCTGAACAGTGGGGAGGTGGTGTTGCATGAGGAAGAAGGATGGGAGGCAGAGTATGGGGGACAGGCAATCGGGGGATCTAGTGGTGCAAGGCAGGATGTGTTTTCGACTCCAGAGCAGTCCAGCCAGTCCCTACAGTCCAGCATGGGTGAGCCTGATGGAGGGGAAGTATGCAGTTTGCTTTGATATTTCAGGGACACATCTGTTCATTTACTCTTTTTTAATCAAGCTAGAAGAAATAACCAATAGACGTAGAGTCACTATCTGCTTCTCATTCCCCTGTGAAGTTAGGCAGAAGGGGCCCTGAAGAATAGTTTATGTGCACTGGGATGTTCCATGAATCCTTCATAGAGATCTCGAGGAAACTTTCCTGGGGATGGTTTGCAATCCTCTTCTGAAGGTTTCTGGGGAGGGCTGCCTTATTTCTTCTGCCACAGTAAGACACTTTCCCACACCACTCAGTAATTACTTCAGCAGGTACCATTGCAGCACACAGACTAGCAGCATACAAACCTGGTCTGCAGGAGCTATTCTCTTTCAGTTTCTGTTACTTTCAGGAGTGAGATATTAGCTAAAATCACTTCCACCTGTGGAAAACTGTGCCAATATTCAGTTCAATTGCCCTATCTGCGTATATTCATGCCCGTGAGCCACCCGCCCCCCACCTTATTGTCCCAACTCACCCCCTTCCTCACAGGCCATACTCACCATGGCTGAGACTACTGCTGTGCTCTATGAATCCCAAGGAAAAATGAGAATGTAGTGCTTGTAACTTGCATGGATCAAGGGGAGTGAGTTCAGTATACCAAGTTTCCATTTATCTTGTGAATACACTCACAATAGCACTTCTGTGCAGTGTCTTTTGCAGCTAGAAATGTGGCCTTGAGGGTCTCTCCATTCACACTAGTGGAGCAGCTCAGCCAGATAAGGCTAAGGAAGAACATGCATGATGACATGTTCCAAGAGATCCTCCAAACCCAGTGCTCGTGGACAGAACGGACAGGGATAGTGCAGAGAGGAGAAAACGCACAGAAAAAGGGAGAGAAGTGCAGCAGATGATGCTAGCGCTTCTTAAGTGGCAGACAGATATGCTGGAGACTCTTGTTAACCTTCAGGTTCAACAGAACCAAGCTCGCCTCCCTTTGCAGCCTATAGAGAACTGCATTCTGGGACCTACCTACACCCTCTGCCCCCACATTTCACATGGCATCCGGGGCTGTTGCACTACCCCTCCCACTCCACCCTGGGGGAGAGTACAGACAATAACAGCTGCACATGCACTGACCTGTGAGAGACACGGTTGGTGTATTTGTTTGTGAAATGAAAATGACTGTTTTCCCCCCTTCAAAAGTTCTCTTCCCTGTATTTATAAAATTTCATTCAGTTATAAATATGTCCACGAGTTTAGAATAAAAAAAAGTATTTATAGAAACTGACTTCCTCTTTATTAGTTCACAACATATGCTGGGTGGGGCTGACATCATTCAGATAATAGCAATAGGTGCATTTGCAATGTTCTAATACTACACACACAGCACTCATCACAAGGTTCATATTAGGGTGCAAAAACCCAATGCCAGGCAGAGCACACTACAGCAAGACACATTACTGTGGCTCACTATTAAAAATGTCTTTCAAAGCCTCCCTAAGTCGTATGGCTCCCCGTTGAGCTCTTCTTATAGCCCTGGGATCTGGCTGCTCAAAATCAACAGACAGCCATTTCACCTCCATCCCAGCAGAAACTTTTCCCCCTTTGCTTCACAGATATTGTGAAGCACACAGCAGGCAGCTATAACCATTAGGACGTCTTGTTCCACTGAGGTCTAATCTGGTGAGTAGACAGCGCCAGTGGCCTTTCAAATTGCCAAAGACATATTCAACTGTCATTCTGCACCTGCTGAACCTGTAGTTGAAGTGCTGCTTGCTGCTGTCGAGGTGACCGGTGTACAGCTTCATAAGCCACAGGAGTAAGGGGTAGGTTGGGTCTCCCAACATCACTATTGGCATTTCAACATCCCCAGGGGTAAACCTCTGGTCTGGAAAGAAAATCCCTGCTTGCAGCATTCTGAACAGGCTTGTGTTCTTAAAGACGTGCACGTCATGCACCTTCCCGACCATCCGGTGTTGATGTTGGTAAAAAGTCCCTGGTCATCCACCAGTGATTGCAATACTATAGAAAAGTAGCCCTTTTTGTTGATGTACTCTGTGGCAAAATAGGGATATGCATGCCATCTATCCTACCCCACCGCAGTAAGGACACCCCATTGCTGCAAAACCATCCACTGTGTCCTGCACATTGCCCAGAGTCACAGTACTTTGTAACAAGATGTGATTAACAGCCCCGCACACTTGCATCACAGCAACCCCTACAGTGGATTTCCCAACTCCAAACTGATTCCCAGCTGATCAGTAGCAATCTGGCATTGCAAACTTCCACACAGCAATTGCCATTCACTTCTCCACTATCAGTGCAGCTCTCATTTTGGTGTTGCTGGGCCGGAGAGCCAGGATGAGCTCTGCACACAATTCCAAGAATGTTGCCTTGTGTATCTGAAAGTTCTGCAGCCACTGCTCATCATCCCATACCTGCATAACGATGCGATCCCACCGTCAGTGCTTGGTTCTCGGGCCCAGAACCAGTTCTCCATGGTCTGCAGCTACTCTGTGAATGCCAACAATAACTTTGAATTGTTTCTATGTCCCACAGCAAGCTAACCTCTAAGGAATTCTCATGTTCCCTGCGGCCCCTCTGGAGGCTCTGCAAATACTGCAGGATCAGGCGAGTTGTGCTCGTTAACATTCGTCACAACAGTGCAGAGCTGTGCAGGATCCATGCTTCTCACATAGATGTCGGACACACAGGTTTGGGGGGCTTTTGAAAAGAGGTGTGAAACATTATGGGATGCAGATAGAATTATGGAATGGAGAAAACTCCATCACAGGACATTGAAACCATGTTCCCAGTCACCCCTGCACAACGCATTTGGCCCCATAAGGCATTGAAACTCTGCCCAAAACACCCTGCGCTATATGGTGGCAAGTTGCACGGTGGGATAGCTACCCACAGTGCACTGTTCTCTGCATCGATGCAAACACTGTTAGTGAGGATGCACACTGCCAACACAAGGAGCGTAGTGTGGACATGCAAAAATGATTTAATTACTGCAATGCTGTACATTGACATAACTTAGGTTGACTTAATTTTGTAGTGCCCTTAATAGTGAAACAAGGCATATCCCTCACACATAGTTCTTGCAGAGTACTTTACAGCTTGTCAGTTTGGAGCTTGGGACCCAAATTAGACTATGTGAAAAACTGTTAAATTTACCTTGTTGATGGTAACTGTCAAAGCTGGCTCCACTTTAGCTTCAATTTCTTCAGATGTATAATAACAAAAGAGTTTACCACCTCTCAGTACACAGTACAGCCTCCTCCAGTTAGTCAGGCTTCTTACCATTTGCTAAAAGGGAGAAATATTCAATAAGTTACTAGTCATACATTACCTTAACCACCTAATTTATGGATTACTCAACGTTCTATTGAATTTCCATGTGTTACATCTAATTGAGTCCATCTTGTGAACTATTCAGACATCAGACTGTAAGATCAGAGCTGTGCACAACACATTGTCATAAAGGAATGGTTCCTGCAGAATATTTTACTATTTGACTCAAGGACTTAATTATTAGTAACATTCAGCCAAGCCAGAAGTTTGTTTAGCTGAACATCCTTCAGTGTTTTACAGTTTTTGCCACCAATAGTGTCTCATGGTGCTCTTGGAACATGGAATGTGTTGGCTGGCTGATAAGGAAAAAAGAGTAATTTTATTTCTAATGGAATCTACTTTAATGGCTACACTAACTTAGCTGGTTACAGGAAGAGAGCAAAGTAACGTTCTCTCATTTAAAAAATTCTGACTTTAAAAATTAGACATGCGGCTATACATTCCAATTTTCATACCAGCTAGACACTTACAATTAATTGGTCTTTATGCAGCAATCTAGGCTGTTTTACTGATAATCCCACTGAGGAAACATTTGATTATCTTACTCTTAGCCACACAGTGGTTGCCATTAAAAGGTCAGTGTTTATCAGCAGCCACCACAAGATAACAGCTTCCCACATATTTAGAGTAAAAGATACTAGTCCTCAAGATACTACCAGACGAAACTGCTCACTTTTTAATACCACTGAAAGTCAATTGTTAATATGAGCAGCATTCCCTGTAAATTGCACGCAGGAATGGCAGCACAACTATCTTGAATATGCAATACATGTATACAAACTGAGCCACTCAGCTTCAGGTCAGGTGATAGGCACCTGGCTACGCTGCCCACTGCAAATGTGATGGCAGATGAACCAGCTACAGACCAGGTGACTGCTGGGCTGTGGCAAGGTAAGAGGCTCATGTAAGATTTTGCTCACACTTGCAGTGGCTGCAGTTTTGGAGGATGCACCCGTGAAAGGCAGCATGTCACTAGCTCCTTCCTCCTCCCTGCAGGTAGGTGATGAGTTCCTCCTACCTCCCCTCCCCACAAACCCCTAGAATTGGTCACCTCCCTCCAGGCCCCAGAGCCCCCCACTCCTCTGGGAGCATGGGAGGGTGTATCCCCTGTTATTCTCCCTGGGAACCCTGCCTCCTGTAACCTACTCCCATCATACTACTCCAAGAAGGACGAGGGCCCCAGGAATTTTACCTCTGACCCCTCCGGTCACATCTCCTCTGGGTATCCCCTCACCTTCCCCAACCCCAAGGAACACCCTCCCCGCCGACTTACCAAATTGACTCTCCCCTGATCTCCCCTCACAAATATCCCAAGGCGTTCCACTCCCTCCTTCCCCCACCAAGAAACTCCTGGAAATAAGGGAGTTATTACAGCCCTGGTGGTGGAATTGATGCTGCCTCCAGGAGCCCTCTCACTCCATGGGGCTGAACAGGAAGGACTCGCCATTTCCACCTGTGAGCTCACCCGTCCTACCCCTGCCCCAGCGGGTTTTGCATCCCCCGGTGTCCCCCACAGGCACTTAGGCCTCTCCCTGTAGTCAGCCTCATGAGATGCCAAAAATTCCTGATTTCCAAGAGGGGTGATCCTGATCCTGTTGGAGCTATTAATAGCACCAGTGAGTTTGGGCCAGTGTCAGCCAAATAAACAGGCTGGGTATGCTGTCAGTCAGGGGAGCAGGACCCAGGGGGTGGAGGGAGGTAGCTGCATTTGGAATCAGCCAAAAGAAAGGGCAACTGAAAACATGGCACATATATAGCTGTAGCAACACAGTGATTCATTAGTTCACTGTAAGCAAAAGTGTAAACTTGTCCAACGACAAATATGTACTGCTCAGTGGAGTTTGCAGAAAATTTAGAGGGAACTTTGGATATTAGAGGATATAAATCAAGTAAGCTCTTTTTACCTGCTGATTAAGAAATCCTGACATCACATCCTTGGCCATGCAGAATGGCTGAGCAACTAAACGACAACACATGTTTCCATATAAGGGAAGCCAGAATGATTCCTCTAAAAGAAAAGTTATAAAGTTATGACTATTGCCCATAAACTCACAGATTAGGGATCTGCATACATTTTAACTTAAGAATATATTAAAGAAGTAAATCTTTTCATATAAGCAAAGATTGAAAATAGGAGTTTGTCCTATTTCTTAACTTTTCATCTCTCTTTGCTATGACTGACAGTTCTACAAACAGCAGTAGATTGGAGAGGCACCATTCTTGACAGTAGTCATGCTGGTTTGTTCTTATGTTCGTAAGTACTTTATAGGTATCTTTAATTATCCTTTCAAACAATTTAGCCAATATTTAAGTTAGGCTCACTGCTCTAATTTTCAGAATCACCACTAGCACCTTCTTTGAAGATAAATACGTTTGCTAGCCTCCACTCATTCAATATAGCAGCTGATTTTAACAAGAGATTGCATATTTTTTCTAGCAATTTAGCCACTTTGTCCTTAATTACTATCAGAACTCTTGGATGAATGCTGTCTGGTCCTGGTGACTTGTTGCTGTTTAATGATTTGTTCCAGCACCTCTTCCTAACACCTTAATGGCTGACCTGTACTATTCAGGAGAACTATCTCCCCAATAGCCTCTGGGATGAAGTGTGATATAAAAATCATCTCCCTGTTCTCACTCCTTGGTAGCCACATGCAGCCAGACACAGACTCCCTCCTTCTGATATACTGAAAATTTCTTCAGGGTGTATCTTTTGGCTATTTCATCTTTAAATTCTCTTAATCTTTTTAATATTCACCTCACCTTTTATCTGACATGTGCAAGCTCCTTTCTATAGGCTTCACTTGGGTTGGATTTCCATTTTTTGAAGAAGATGCATATGACTTGATTAATCTTTTGAACATTACAATTTAATTATAATAGTTTTTCTTACCTTTCTGATTCATTTTTTAAGTAATACACATGCCATCTATGACTATTACAGTATGTTTAAAACTCTTAGATTCATCATGTAGACTACTTCATTTCCTCACATTTAACTAACCTTTTTTAAAAATGCAAATTCCTAAAATATAGTATAATAGGGCTAGCTATTGGTACAGCCCCTCTTAGAAGAATGTTGAGCTTCATTAAATTGTGGTCATTATTCTTTAGGGGCTGTCAAATATAAAGGGAAGGGTAACAACCTTCCCGTACACAGTACTATAAAATCCCTCCTGGCCAGAGGCACAAAATCCTTTTACCTTTAAAGGGTTAAGAAGCTCAGGTAATCTGGCTGGCACCTGACCAAAAGGACCAATAAGGGGACAAGATACTTTCAAATCTGGGCGGGCGGGCGGGGTGGGGGGAAGGTTTTGGTCTGTCTGTTCTGTGTGCTTGCCGGACACAGATCAAGGAAGCAAGCAATCCAACTCCATTAGAATTAGTAAGTACACATCTACCCCGATATAACGCGGTCCTCGGGAGACAAAAAATCTCACCATGTTATACGTGAGACCGCGTTATATCGAACTTGCTTTGGCCCCCCCCAGTTCCTTGTTCCCTGAACACCCCCTCCAAAGACCCCCCTGTCCCTAATCACCCCCAGGACCCCACCCCCTACCCAACCCCCCTGCTCCCTGTCCCCTGACTGCCCCGCCCCCTATCCCCACCCCCTGACAGGCACTGACCGGCAGCGGCGGGAAGTGGAGCGACGCGGCCCCAGCCCGCTCCACTCCGCCACCTCCCAGCAGCGGCGCTCCGCTTCCCGCCACCGGTGAGTGCGGGGAGGTTGGGGAAAGGACGCCGCCCGTACTCACCTGTGGCAGGAAATGGAGCACCGTGGCTGGGAGCTGGCGGAGTGTACCGGGCTGGGGCCGGGCTGCTCTGCTTCCCACCGCCGGTGAATGCAGGGAGGTTGGGGAAAGGACACTCCCCACACTCACCAGCGGCGGGAAGCGGAGCGACGCGGCCCCAGCCTGCTCCGCTTTCCTTGCCCCAGCCATGTCACTGTATATAGTCTTCTATAATCAGAAATTTCATCTGATATTCTAAGGAATTTTTTCAGGTATAGTAGTATTCCCCTCATCTCTGCAACATAATCGGTCCTTTCTGATTTAGTTTAGACCCAGGTATTCTAGTGTTCCATTGACTAACCATTCAGCAACATTTCAGAAATGCTTATTATAAATCAAAGAAATCCCTATTATGTCAAGCTAGGACCAAGCTAGGTTGTGATACTAAGTTATGGCCAACATAAAATGGAATCTAAGGAAAAAAGAGTCAAAAATATTGACCTTTGCTGGGATGCAACAGTAGGATGCAAGTGTGGAAAGACTCTCAGAGGATATGATATATATCTAGAGAAAATTATGAATTATTAAATATAATAAGCCTGGAAATACAAGATATCATCTTACCTCTTTTCAATAAAAAACGCTAAAAGAATGAAGTTTTCTTTGAGGGAAAACTGTAAACTTGTATCAGATAAAGATACTATGAGCTAAAACAAAATAATGTCTAGGGTTTGATGCACTTTGAGTAGATGATAGAATGGAACTATTTTCTTTCTGCTTATTATATTACCTGCTGCCATGTTTTCAGCAGCCCCAGGTTAGCACTCTAGATCTGAGGCTGCTGGTAGTTACTTGTGCTGTCTCAATGCTGGGATCTACCTAGGGGCAAGAACTCCTGCTGAAAAGAACTTTTAGTTAGGACCACCAATACAATAAAGCACTTACGCATGTGCTTAAATGCTGTGTTGAATTAGGGCCTAAAAGACCTAATAGAGTTTGAGCCTCTGCTGTTTACTTCCTCTCCTTCTGCCAACACAGGAGGAACAAACAGCTCTCTTTCCTATGACACCATTCCTTTCTTGTGAGGAAAGGAAAGAATTTCTATACAGCTATTCCCCTCAAGACTGGAATGAGAATGGCAGCGAAAACTCTCAGGGGCTCTGGGAGACCTTTGTGAGGAGAGAGGGAGATATAATACCTTCACAGCTCCTGGACACTCTATTCCCAGACACTGCAAGACTGCATACTGGGGGAGATGATGCAGGAGTCATTGCAGTGAGGTAGTATTGTGGATGGAACAAATGAACTTGGGGCTGAGTGACTGGACAGTCAGTTAAGTGGATTTTGGGGTGGAGAGATATAGAGATATTGACAAGGCTCTGGAGACCTGGGACGACAAGGGAAATCAAACTAAAGCTAGTGAGATTGAAGGGAAAAAGAACGAAGAAAACAAAGCATAGAGTGGGTTTAAAAAGAAAGGAATAATCAGGTTTAGAAGAGCTCAAAACAACACATGAAAATAGGCAAAAAGAAAATATAACAAGATAAAAAGTGAAATGAAGGATAGGAAATAGGAACCAGAATTATAACAAGTTAATTTTTTAAAGAATTGAATGTTAAAATATTGGAATGAAGTAGACATGAGTAGCATGTATGTATACACACTGAAGGCCAAGGTGGAGAGGTAGGGGATGCCCATCTCTAGCGTAGTTCATCTCCCTTCTCTGGATACTGTTTAACCATCCCCAATTACTTCTCTTTTGAGTTTGAATATAGTTCTGAAGCACATCACTGGTTTTGCAATAAGCATTTTATCCAATAGCCAGACATTTTCCCATATACCCAGGCTTCCTCATACCCCTAACATGGGAATTACTTATATCTATTTAGGGGAAACACTCTTGCAACAGTCTGCCTGTATATACAGACCATTTCTCTCTTGCAACCTTTCCACAACTGCTTTATTCACAGCAATACATGTTCCTACCTACCATTTATGACACTAAAAGCATTTCCACAGCTACAGAATAAAGAGTATAGTATTCAGACCACAAAATCCCGACAAGTATTATAAGTATCCCTTATAAGTGATCAGAAGATATTAATGTGGGTAAAAACATTACCCGTACATGTGATTAAATTTGGATCTGAACTTTAAAAGAGAAGTTTTACAAGTCTTTTTTCAATTTAATCAGTTATACATAGATGTTTAAATAAAATGTTTTCAACTGTTTAAAAATAAAGTTTTATAAGCCTTTTAGTTTACTAAAAACAGAGATACATGATTTTACTAGCTTTTTTTAATTTTATTTTTTTTACTTCCTTAAATCAGGACCCTATGTACTTACCATTTCCTGTAACGGTAAGGTTGTGGGTCCTGAAATTGTCCTCAGCACTCTCCAACCCCAGTGTAGTATGTGCCAGCAAACTGTATTTTGCACCACTGATTGTGAAAAACAAGGCAAGGTTTCAATATTTCTACATGACTTTTCTCAGACAGTTATTAAAAGGAGTCTAGACAGTCCTAGAGATAACATATTTAGATACTGTGGAATGGTTAACTGCCAGGCAGCACCTGTTAATGACCACAAAGTTCAGCTAATCACCAAGAGTCTGCATATGCCTGTTTTAACTCTTTGTGGTATTGTCCCCACAAAATAGTTTGTACCTTTTTGAAAATATTCCAGTTTATCATGTATTCACATTGCTTGGGAATAGCCACTCTGAATCACTGATTGAAGGATTTTAATTGTAGCACCAGTTGCCATTAAAGGATTATTTTGTGGGAGAGGCAGGGGTTTTGTGACTGCCATGTTCTGATCTCCATTTACACTACACGCACTAAAAGCAACCCCCATCCTTTCATGTATTTATACCTGCTCCTGTATTTTCACTCCATGCATCTGATGAAGTGAATACTAACCCATTAAAGCTTATGCCCAAATAAATTTGTTAGTCTCTAAGGTGCGACAAGGACTCCTCATTATATTTACACTAAAACTAACTTGGGTATTCTCTTTTATTTTTATTTCGCATTTATTCCTTGGAACAAACATCTTGTTTGAAAAACTATTTTGTTCACTTCTGTGACCCTTATGCCATTATGTTTCATAACATATTTAGTGCTTAGCCTGCTCAGTTTTCTTATGTTATTCTAAAGGCATCTCTCTTTTTTAAAAAAAGCTGTATAGAGCTCTGCGTTCTACGCTTCGGTTTGCCTTTATAGTGGGGACCAAACCACACGTTCTAGCAGGGCTGTAATATGGTTTTGTAATATTGGTATAACAGTTTGATTCTTTCTATACAGAAAGACCAGGCTATGTGGTAACGCAGAACATTGACAGTAAGTTTTATAGCGTAGATGGATCATTTGACAAATTGCGCTTACAAATCTCAGAACATTTGAGTTTTTGTTCTGGCTTTTATCTAGTGTGGAAAAAAATCATAATTAGAATTCAGCATAGTGCATGTGGAATGCTGCTCTTGAAATGACCTAGTACAAACTTTGTTCATGTTTAATCTTTTTTCAAATACACTTCAGACAGATTAACAGATTTATAGCCCAGCAATGTAATACTTATTCCCCTTGGCTAATGAGTTTAAACTAAGTGAAGTTCACAAGAAAACTGCTCAATACCACTCACTATTCACACTAATAGCTTTAGCATAATACCCTTAAAATATCTTCAGTATAAAGAAAGACTATTGGGTAATAGAGGAAAAGGACACAAAGCAAAATTAGATTAAGAGATACTTAAAGTTTTGCTCTCCCATCACCTTCTACTCTTACTGAAGTATATGAATATGCTTTTAATGTTTTTCCTAATGGCATTGTGGAAACAGGCTCCAAAGAGGAAGCATGAGCTGCCCTGCCCTATCCCTATCTGTAGGAGAGGAAGCCAAAAAATGAAACATAGGTGGCAAGGAGGTAGTGCCTCCATTTGAATACTCAACTACCTCATGGCAGTGTTGAGAGAATTAAATGTGATACTGGCATTGTGTGTGTCAAGTATTATTGTTGTATAATCTATTAAGGGGTGGGGGATGGGGGAAATCCTTACATGCCTTAACACAAAAGTGTCAGCATTTGTGTATGCACCGTGATAAACTGTCTCCAAGCAAAAGATTCTCCATAACTAGGTACCAAATATAATGTATAAATCAATCATCTGTGACTACGCTATTTAAACTGTACACAGTTTAGTTTCATCTCATAAATTTTTGTACTGATTTTCAAGTTACTTCAAGCATGACTAATTATAGCAGCAACTTTGCCAAAGAAAACAACTACTTCATTTTTAAAATATGTTTTACAGTAATATTTTCTAAAATGTAACAGGCATTCCTTTCAGCCAACTTCAATATCATTTCCAAAGTTTTAATTTAAAAAATAAGTACTGATAATGGGCTAATTAGCATTGCTGACAGTGTTTTGTCTACACATTTGAGAGAATTAGCTGACTGTCTTATACTGCAGTTTCTTTGTGGTCACATCTAACCATTCTTGGTCAAATGTCACTTATGGAATAGTATTTTGCAGTTCTATAGCAACCTTCCATCTAACAACCTCAAAGTGCTTTATCAAACATTATTCACAACATTTGTGAGGTGGAGGAACATACCTACACACTGATAAGGGAATAGAGGCACAGAGGTTAGTGCCCAGATGCTCTGACTCTTTGTCCTGTTCCTTAACCACATGACCAGCTTTCCTATCCATGAACATTTGTTCATTTCAGATGCCACCCACCTGTTTCTGAAGATTAAAACCTATATTAGAAACTCACATATAGTGCGCTGATCTGAGTCTGGGTAAAGTATTAGGAAGTCAAAACTAATTCAAGGAAGTCTAACATGCCAGATGTTTATCCTGAAGATGAACCCATAGGGGGATTCTTTCAATCCAACCCAAAATGAGAGAAGATGAAGACATACCAGACTTTAAAAAAAAAAAACAAAAAAAAAACAGTTAATGCAAAAATTCCACAAACAAGTAAGATTATCCTTTCAGGAGCAGAATGACAGGATTAAAAAACGGGAGGATCCTCCAAATCAAAAATAGAACACTGTAGCTATGCCTCCTCCCAAGCACAGGAAGACAAGTGGAAGCTGATACCAAGTGGGCAGGAACTGTATGTTAGTCCATATATAAGAACAAGAAATATGTCCACAAAGCCCTTGGTGAACATGGAACCTGAATGACTTCTCCAAAAAGAGGCCTTATTTGCTCTTGAATTCAGTAGAGGCCACACTGAGGAGAAAATTGATTTCCAATCACAGCAGGGTAAAAACCCAAAAATGGCTAGAATGAAAGAGATACTGAAGCAGCCAAAATTGAAATTAACAAATCCAAGCTTGCTATTAAAACATTTAGTCATTAGGCATCTTAAAGGAGTTACAAGTCTGAGAACATACTGACTAAATATAGAAATTAGAAGTCTATAATAAATATGCCTTGCATCCAGAAACCACCTTATGTAGGCTTTTGAGGAGGTTCAGGTGTACAGGAGTTTCTGATAAGGAAAGTTTTCCCTTTTGGGTAGGAGAGGGTTGTGGTTTAATTTTGAGTTAGCTACTGGATTTCATCTGGATTATTTTAAAATCCTTTCAAACCACCTAAACAGAAACAAACAAGCACAAAATGCTAAAATATCAAACTCTAAATAAATAAATAAATATCAAGCAAAGATTCTCTAAAAGTTATCCACAACCAGCTGCTATAACACAGTTGTTCCCCAGAATGTCACAGGTAATCACCTAGAAAAGCCGTCAATAGATATTTTCAATCAACCCTGTTAAAGATGCAAGAGTCACTACTAGATGATATAGGTTGGAAGTGGCATCTCTCAAGGAAAGATGGGAAGCAAAATTTGATAAATTACCATTATGTAAAGAAGCTTTTTACTAAGAATATTTGAGAGATAGTGTGCGCAACTGAAATTAAAATTGTTTTTTTTTTGGGATGAGTGGCTGTGATTTGTCAGTCCCCAAATGTTACTGTTAATAGCATGCAACACTTCAAATTCAGTTTTGCTAGTACTGACTGAGCTATACTAACACTTATTTGGTCACATCTCCTCATTTATAGCATAAGAAAAAAGTTAATAGTGGAAACAGTAATCAATAGTATATATGTATGATGTCAGTGTTTCTTATTAAGTAACTTTCTCATTTCATTATTTGAATATTTACATTTTTAACATTAATGTTCCATTTACTCCTCTCCTGCCCCCTCCCCCTTCCATTAACACATTGAAGGTCATCTCTCCTCTCAAAAGAAAGATAGGAGAATCTATCTCAGGAGGCTCTTAGTCACCAGGAGTCAAGACAGAGAGCTCAGGAGAGAAGAGGGCTATTTTTAGATGGTTTGCTGTTGCTTCTCTCTTTGAAAGCTGTAAACCATATGCAGGTAAATATGGCTAGCAACTAATTTATTTGCTACACCTAAAAACAAAACAAAGCCAGTGAAGGGATGTCTCTGCTTAACTTGGATACATGGCAAATGCATCTAGCTGAGCTAATCACCAGACCTTCTGCAACATACTTCTTTCTAAATTAACCTATTAATCCAACCCAGGCCTACTCAAAACCACTGACGACAATAAAGTTGAAGCAGCTAAATGAACATGCCTAAATCCGCTCACTGTCTTAGCCACTAATGTTCTTTTTAAAACAAGTGTTGGTGTTTAAAACAAATGGTTAGTGTTAGGGGTTTCAGATACTCAAGTAATAATTTAAATAAACTTGTGTCTCATTTCTGAGAACAAAAGTTCAGGACCTGGAACAGAAGAAAGGCTAGAACTAATGTTATTAAAATGGTTACCAACCAGATTTTTGTATTTGCGATCGATGATGCCTCTTCAGACTTCTAACAACACTTTAAGAGGCTAGCCAATGCATATGAAAAATGTGGGAGACTAGAGACTAGGTAAGGCCTCACTGGTGCCCAGTACCACTCTTTAAAATTCAGATACTTTTAAGACTATTGCTTATTGATACATGGACCAAATCGTATACATTGTACTGAGTTGGAGCATGCTGGAATGAGCTTTCCAAGATTTTGTTTTGTCCTGCTGGGTAAGATTTCTTGGAACAGTCCTGTTTTTAAACTAAAGCCAATAAACAGTCTTGCTAGTTTGAAACAAAGAAAACTGGAGGTTTTTTTAATGTTTCCCTTTAATGTTTAAAAAACAGTAGAACAGATTTATGAACCATGACTCTGGCTTCACTCTGACCTAGAATATATGACACTAAAGAGTACCACTATTCTGTCTTACCTTTTCATCCACAGAAACAACAGCCATTGAATAGTTTTTTAAAAATTCCTAATTACCACCATTGAGGTACTTTGTTTAAATCACAAGCAAACTAAAAGTGTTGGGAAATGTTACTGGGCAAACTACAAAAATTTAAAGATTATTTTTAAAATGACTATTTATTATGGGAACAGCACTTACAGATTATGTGAATGTGGAAAAACATGGAATCAAAAAGGGGAGGTTACTTACCCGTAACTGGAGGTTCTTTGAGATGTGTGGTCCCTATCTGTATTCCACTGAGGGTTACGTGCAAGTGCCATGCACCCAGAGCTTTTAAAGTAGTATTGTTCAGCGGTCCGCACATGTGCCCCTGTATTGCCTTGTGGTTTCACCCAAGGCAATAAAGGTTGGGACAGACTGCCTGCATCTCCAGTTCCTTCTCCACGGCAGATTTATTAGATTTGCAGCAGAGGGGAAGGAGGGTGGGATTGGAATACAGACAAGGACCACACACCTCAAATAACCTCCACATACAGGCAAGTAACCTCTCCTCGTTCTTCGCATGATGGTCTCTATGGTATTCCACTGAGGGTGATTGACAAGCAGTGTCTAGATAGGAGAAGGATGCGAGGAAGATGATGGAACTGTAAAATGGAGGCTCACTGTGCCGAATGAGGCGACTGTCGTGGAATCACGTACTAGAGCGTAGTGGAAGGAAAAGATGTGTACCAAACTCCACGTGGCTACCTTACATATATCTGCAAGGGGCATGACATGGAGGTTGATATTTGTGCTCTCGTTGAATGGGCCTTGGTGGGGAGCATCCCAACAATTGATAGCAGCGCGTAACACACCCGGAGACCCATTTAGAGATTCTCTGAGTGGAAATGACCTGCCCTTTAATTCTCTCTGCTATGGTGACAAATAGCCTTGGAGACTTCTGGAATGGCTTTGTCCTTTGGATGCAAAAGGCCAGGGCTCTACACACATCAAGAGAATGAAGTCATCATTCCTCATTAGAGGCCAGTGGTAAGGAGATGACTTCCAGTGGGATGGTGAGTATAGTGTCCATGGATTGGTGTATAGGAGAGTAGACCCTTTGCAGCCATAGCTGTAGTCCATCTGAGGAGAAGACCTTTCAACCCATAAGGTCTTACCTTCCCTGTCTGCCGGGATGGAGCGTGGGTGTTATTGTTTGGTCTGCTCCCACACAGCTTGTATCACCAAGGAGTTTGGAGGCGGATGTGAAAATAGAAATTCTGACACATTAGTGGGGATGTAGTATCTTTTCTCAGCTGCCTTGGTGGCGTGCACGGGACCAGAATATGCCACACGGTTCGCGCTGGTTGAAGAATGGCCTCATTGATTGGTTGAGCCACCCTTGCTGGTACCAATGCATGCAGAATGTCTAGTAACTGATGTTGACTGTTCTACAGCTCTCCTCGTGGGATCTCAAGAGCACTGGCTATCCTCTGTACCAGCTCTTGAAACTGTCAGCAGTCGTCTGGTGGGGAGGAAGTTGTCGATGACACGGCAGCATCTGGAGACAAAACACGTAGTCTCTCCATATCCACCGGTATTGTCAGAACTAGGCAAATCAGTGAGTCATCTAACCCCATTTCTGAATCTCTGCTGGACAAAGTTTGTGGGGACGAGATGGGGGAGTCCTCGAGGCAAACAGGACAGCTCTGAAGGCGAATACTGAGGCCATGAACTCCAATATAGCCAACCTGGTTGAGCTTGCTGCTGTTGAGCCTGTGCCCATGGAACAGGGTACCAGCGCCAGGGATAAGGCAAAGTGGGGAACCGCCACAGTGCCGTCGGAACCCTTTGGTAGTCGTGCTTCGAGAATGGGAGCGGCGGGCTGTGTCTAATGTTCACATCCTCAGAATTGGAGACCTCCACAAATGGCAATGCCAACAGAGCCATTAGAACGAGGTGTGTCAGAGTAGCATGGGTAGCACGTGGCAGAAGTAGTGGGGGATGATGGAGCCCTCTGAGCAAGTAAGCGCATCAGAGCACAGGGAGACCTCAGTCCCTCCAAGGCGAATAGCTCATGGGGGCCAGGAACACTTCCGAGTCTACCAGGCATCAGTGGTATCCGGACTATTGATGGGATCAGAACTGGTAAGGGCATCTGTCTCAGAACCGACGGTTCAAGGGAAACTGGCGGAGCTGAAGTAGACAGAGTAAAAGAGTCTGGAATCAGTACAAATGGATTCAGTGACTGGTGCAGCCTTTAGTTACTCTTGTGAACCTTGAAATGCATCATTCTTCTGTGGCTGGAAGTCATGGACGGTGCAATGTCCTTCTTGGACTTGGAGGAAGACTTACTGCTATGCTTATGCATGTGCTTCTGGGACTCATGACTAGGCCTTAGCACGGGGTCTGTAGCACTGATACCAGCAGAGCTGAACGGAGGTTCTGCGGTACAGGGAGGGTTTTTAGGGTGCTCAGGCCGATATACAGGGGGGTTCCCCGGCTAGGATCCAATTTTGGCCTCATGGCAGCCTCCATGAGGTTGAGTTGAAGAACTTGGCTTTCCCACATATGGGCAAGGAAGGAGAGGCAGATACTACATATGGATACGATGTGGGATTCCCCCAAACAGCACTGGTGCACATCACTGATGGAAAACGAGCGAGGGCACAAACCATGTTTTGAATCCTGGCATATTTGGCATAATCCAGTATCCAGGCACGGACGGGTGGGGAGGAGGGATTGTTTGGCAGGAAAACTGCTGAAGCAGCATTCCAAGTCCTTAATCCTATCAGCTACTATGAAACTAGAAATTATTTTAAAAAAACAAACAAACAATAAAACAGTAACTATGAATGAGGATAAAATCAATTTTTCTAAAATTTGTTGAAAATGCCTCACTAAGGACAAGAAAGCAACAAAAGCTCCGACTTGGACCATGCAGCCGTGAGGAGGAACCGGAGACTCTGGCGGTCCGCCCCGCCCTTTATCGCCTCGGGTGAAACCACGAGACAATAGAAGGGCACATGCCAAACAACACTACTTTCAAAAGTTCTGGCTCCAGGCACATGCGCATAACCCTCAGTGGAATGTAATAGGGACCATCGCTTGAAGAAAACACTGTTCTGTGCCAAATTCAATTAGGTAAGCTCCTGCCAAGTGGCTAGTAAGCATTTAATGCCTTAGATATTGCACACACCTGTGCTTTACAGCAAGTGGGCAGAAAAGCTACTATAAGCATATACTATGGAAACAACAATAAATGAAAGACTCTGCACACTGGTTCATGAATGCAGAGTGGAGGGAAATCACTGTGCTAGATTTAACAGCAAAACAACTGTTTAACAGGATAAAACAGCAATCTTTTAAATGGAAAAATCTAGTACATTTTACTTTGTTTCTTCCAACATACAACAGAGTAGAACAGAATGTTGGGAGAACAGAGAGGTAATATACCCTTTTTCTAAGTCACTGTAGCATGAACATATATGATAGTAAGTTATGTACAGTGCTGGCTGCCTCAGTATAAAATATTGAAGATATGAAATGTTCAGAATACAGCTATCAAGATGATAGAAAGCTTGAGGAGTTGTGTATAAGCAAACAACAGAGCTGCAAGTGTATGGCTTGAGGGAAAAGGAGCTTAGGTAATTAGAGTTTACACATCTGAAAGAACAAGAACTGTGATACAGAGAAGGATAATTAGGAGTACCAGAAAAAAAGGTGTTTTAAAAAGTATAAAGGTATTTCTATTGGTAACAGTGGTTCAAATATGGAACAGGAACCAAGGTAAGATGCAGCAGCTCCATCACTAAACACACTATTCACAATTAGGGCTGTCAAGTGATTTAAAAAATTAATTGCAATTAATCGTGCTGTTAATAATAGAAAACTATTTTCAAATATTTTGATTCAATTACAACACAGAATATGAAGTGCAGAGTGCTCACTTTATATTTATTTTTATTACAAATATTTGCATGGTAAAAAACAAAAGAAATAGTATTTTTCAATTCACCTAATACAACTGTAATGCAATCTCATTATCATGAAAGTTGAACTTGCAAATGTAGAATTATGTACAAAAAATAACTGCATTCAAAAATAAAACCAAACAATGTAAAACTTTAGAGCCTAGAAAGTCCACTCAGTCCTACTTCTTGTACAGCCAATTGCTCAGACAAACAAGTTTGTTTACATTAGCAGGAGATAATACTGCCCACTTCTTGTTTACAGTGTCATCTGAAAGTGAGAATGGGTGTTCATCTGGCACTGTTATAGCTGCTGTCGCAAGACATTTACATTCCAGATATGCTAAAGATTCACATGTCCCTTCATGCTTCAATCACCATTCCAGAAGACATGTGTCCATGCTGATGGCGGGTTCTGCTCGATAACAATCCAAGGCAGTGCGGACCAATGCATGTTCATTTTCATCATCTGAGTCAGATGCCACCAACAGAAGGTTGATTTTCCTTCTTGGTGGTTCGGGTTCTGTAGTTTCCACATCAGAGTGTTGCTCTTTTAAGACTTCTGAAAGCATGTTTCACACCTCATCCTTTTCAGATTTTGGAAGGCACTTCAGATTCTTAAACCTTGGGTCAAGTGCTGTAGCTATCTTTAGAAATCTCACATTGGTACCTTTTTGCATTTTGTCAAATCTGCAGTGAAAGTGTTCTTAAAATGAACATGTGCTAGGTCATCATCTGAGACAGCTAGAACATGAAATATATGGCAGAATGCGGGTAAAACAGAGCTGGAGACATACAATTCTCCCCCAAGGAGTTCAGTCATAAATTTAATTAATGCTTTTTTTTTTTTTTTAACAAGCATCGTCAGCATGTCCTTTGGAACGGTGGCCAAAGCATGAAGAGGCATACAAATGTTTAGCATATCTGGCACATAAATACCTTGCAACGCCAGCTACAAAAGTGCCATGCGAATGCCTGTTCTCACTTTCACGTGACATTGTAAAAACAATCTCTCGTAAATGTAAACAAACTTATTTGTCTTAGCGATTGGCTGAACAAGAAGTAGGACTGAGTGGACTCGTAGGCTCTAAAGTTTTACATTGTTTTGTTTTTTAATACAGTTATGTAACAAAAAGAACTACATTTGTAAGTTGCATTTCACAATAAAGAGATTGCACTACAGTACTTGTATGAGGTGAATTGAAAAATACTATTTCTTCTGTTTATGATTTTTACAATGCAAATATAGGTAATCAAAAATAATAATATAAAGTGAGCACTGTACTCTTTGTATTCTGTGTTGAAATCAAAATAAATACACTTGAAAATGTAGAAAAACATCCAAAAATATTTAATACATTTCAATTGGTATTCTATTGTTTAACAGTATGATTAAAATTGCAATTAATCTCAATTAATTTTTTTTTAGTTAATTGCACAAGTTATTCAAAATAACTATTCACAATATGTTAGGTAAGGCACTCGGATATTCAGTAGGGACAGTACTGAGTACTGCACAAAAGGTGGACTAGAGGTCTACTAGATTTTTCCCACCTTAAAACCTCTAATCATTACATTAATAGTTTTTTTCATTTAATATTAAAGAATTAAGATTTCCAACAGCAGTATTAAAATATATCAAGTGTGCTTAGCACCCACAAATCCCACTGAAGTCAAAGAGAACAGAAGGTACTGTGTACCTTTGAAAGTTAGGCCACATCTATTTATATAAATTATGGGGCCTAACTTTAAGCATTTGAAAACCTCAGTCAGAATATTTGTCAACTATTCCACACTACACGGTGTACAGTTGTGGTGTTCCACCTGCTGATTACCACCATGTACGTTTTCTCATGTCTGTTTAAAAAAGAAATCGATTATGTAGCTTGTAAACAATAGTTGATTTTTGCAGCAGTGTGGTGATGAAGTAATACCTGTTCATGTAGTTAAGGTCAGAATCAGGACCCAAGGCTGATGTACATGATGTGAATTCACTCCTGCATTCTGATTTTCACTTGAAATGAAAGTTATGTTCCACATGGACATATATTGAACAACTCATATCTTAGCAATTTTCTGAAGTTCTACAAGATTTTTTAGCCTACAAGAAACACAATTAAGAAAAAATAGCTTACAGTATGATTGGGTCAGTGAATGAAAGGGATTCAGGGTTGTCTTCTTCTTGCAAAGAGTTGATTTTCTTTCCAGTAGCTTTACCAATGGATGTCTTAAATTTCTTGGCTAGCTTCTTAGGAGTGTTTGTTATAGTTGAAGATTGGTCTGTACAGCAACTATACACTTCAAACTTTACTTGGAAGTCTGGCCCCGCTTCATCACTGAAAACAATTTTTTTGGATAATTTGTGAATTAACTGAGTACAGAATGAAAGTACAATAATGTATACTGTTCATCAAGGCAAAGAATTCCATTAGATTGCCAGAACAAATTGTGTGTTAAAATGGAATTAAGGACAAGAGTATGTATCAGCAATTTAAGAATAGAAATTATAGTGATGTTATAATTTTATAATGTTTGTTTATGGGATAAACACAGGAAATTCAAAGTTTAGACTAAAACGTGAGAAAGCCAAATGTATTATGGAAATGCAGATAAGGCATCCAAACGAACAAGCAACATGATACGCTGTACCAGTACATACACCTCAGTAACAAATATATCTCAATCTACTTGAAGCTGAAGTTCAAGTTTGTTTGAGAGTATGACTGTAAGGAATTAAATATGTGCATCACAGAAAGTTGTGTGTGAAATTAATAAAGATTTTGTTGCAGTGCATAAAAGAGTTTGGATATTACCATGTTTGGCTGCAATGGCATGTAAGTTGCTGTGAATATTAATACTGGCCTACCTGATTTTTAGTCATTGCATTAATAGCAAGGACACTTGGGCAATCTAAAACAGTTAAGTTTTTTGTGAAGGATTACAAAATGCTTGGGCTTTTCATACAATTTAATTTTAAACTCCCAATGCTGAAGCTTTAGATTAGATTCACAAGGCAAAAAATGGATAAATATTCTGTATGCTAAAAAGTGACATTTCTATTCATTATCAAATTTCAATTTTTTAAAAATACAGCATTTCTAAGTGATGGTTACCAAAGTCTAGATTTGTAAATGAAACTACGTGAATAGTAAAAAAGTGTATAATAAAATAAATTAATTATTCTTAACACACAGATTGTTTGGTTTAAACTATGCCTTTGGATTAGTTTCTCCAAAGGCCCTGCATTCTCTAATGTGGCTTTGCTATATGTATCAACAACAGCTGAATGAATTGGAAAGTTCTCTCGAGTTGTTAGACAGAAACCTGGGCAATTAAGGAGTTGACTTATGATGATCTACAAATATTTTTTAAGTAGTTTTTTGCCCTACTTTTTTATGCTTCATAAAGATAAAGATTTTATAAAAATTCTTTAACCTTTGAAACATCTGGAATATCAAAACAGTCTTCTGTGGTTTGCTGCAAGACTTACTACAGGTCTGTTGTTAGCTCTCCTACCCTTTAATGGGTGGAGTTAAATCTTTGCCTTACATATTCATTTGAACAGGTGTTAACAAAAAACATTCTTAAAGTCTGTTTAGAAATCCCTTTCCTTCTCAACTTCTCAGTTTTCAGTCTATCAGCTTTTGTTTTAACTTGTTCTTGAGTTACCAGAGAGCTTCCAGGGTAGATATGACTCAAATTTTTAATTAAAAACGAGGGAAAAAAAACCCTAAGTGCCTCACAACCTTTCTTTATAAGTTAAAAACACACAAAGGAATACAAGCCCAATTCCTCCTCCACCTTTAATGGGTGGTGAATAACTTCCTGTCCAGTTTTCACAACGAGAAGGATGGTGGCTGTGGCACAGGCTCATGAAGGTGCAGTGGAAGATCAAGCAGAGAGTTTGTTTGTTTTTCAATACCTAGTGGCAATAAGGAGGTGAACTATGGGATCCCTAAAAAAAAATATGATAGCAGCCTTATGTGGTGATTGCATCCAACATTTTAAGTATTAATGTTTCTCGTTTACATGAAGTTCTGTAAAATACTTTCAGTTTTAATGCATTAATTTAATTACACACACACACACACACACACACACACACAGAGCAGCCCCACTCATTTAAATCACAGTAAAACATTTCTGAATATGACACAATGGAAAAGGCATATAGTTCAAGTGATCTAGCTAAATATAGCATCACTATAGGAGCCCAAATTCCTTGGGTAAAGAGAAGGATTCACCACCCATCCAAGTCATCAGAAGAACTTCCATTTATTTCAGTAGCTATTGGATCAAGACGTATGTACATATCACATCATGTCTTGTTTCATAAGAAAAAGACAAAAGTTAACATGTTTACTTTGTTCAACAAAACTTGATACTCACAATATGGTTACATTTTCAAAACAGATATCAGTTATTGCCTTATCCACAATAACCATGTCTGTATCAAAAACCTCAGCTCCCATTTTGAATAAGCAAAAAATTGCATAGCGCTGTGATCCTGGGGAAGAACCAAAGAAATGTTTTAGCAGAGACGTTATGTAACACAATGTTAAAGTTTTCCTGTAAATGAAGACATTGAAATGAGTTTCAAATGAAATTTAACTTGAATCTATGATGCGTTATCAAAGAATTCTTGTAATCATAAATTATACATCCTAGAGTGTTATGCATTTTGTAGTTGAACCATCAAAGCTGCTGCATCTGCTGAGCAACATTTCTAGAAAGAAAAGTTAATTTCAACCTCTACTCAAGCATTCCTTTCTACAGGTATCTATAATATTTGCTAATAATTTCAAATACTTCAGTAAAAAGTATTTGTGCTCAATAGGATCGATTAAAACCAAACTAAAACAGCTGAACACCAGAGCGTATACCATATTATGAATGCACTAATGAATTAGAGTATTTTGCCATACTAAGCCCCTCTGACCCTATTGAAAACAAAGTGAAATCAATGCCAGGTGACAGCTGGAACAGATTTAGGGTTAATCTCCATTACATAGCAAAGTGCATGCATTTGTGAAGACTACCAAATAATCCACTCAACGCCAACAGAGAGAACTTTCATTTAAATCCTTCTCTGGTAAAGGCATCTCCCACCAAATACGCTTTCAAATTCAGGAAAAAAGATACAACAAGTTTATTCAGAATTTTTTCAGCTATTAGTCAACTTAGTGGTGCCACTTTTCTATTTCTTCCTCTGAAGTTTCAATCTTCCTCTCTCGAAAGCATCTCCAACATCCACCTAAACTACAGTATTAGAATTTCATTCAGCTCAGATACACCCAGGCTTCTCCACAGCACCACTTTCTCAGTAGTAGCAATTTAAATGAATAGAAACTGCATAATTCTAATGTATTTTAAATGGCTACCACCACTGCCTTCAGGGTAAGAGTTACTGTGCAGTAGTGCAGATAGTACATAGTTCTACAAAATTCTCTCAAAAAGATAGTGAAAAGGAGGGTCTCCACTCCATGTCCAATTTAAACTTTGATAAACATTACCTGTTTATATAACAGTTCAATAAAATCTAACATACTTTCTTTATTGTTGAAGTGATCAGAGCCTTTCCACATTAATGGTATGCGAATATCTAAAGAAGAAAAGGAAAAATTAAGTTATAAGCAAAAGCGTAGACCTGCGGTCCAAATAAAACACAGAATATTTCTGGTCTGTTTTTCTACCGTTCTATTTCTAGCCATAGTATGGCCTACTCTTTCGATCCAACAAATAGCATAACTAATTCAATCACGACCACTAATGCCAAAAGAAACTTCATAACTTAACTAGCTCAATATGAAGTGTCATTCTCCTTTAGAAATGGTCTTTATCCCAGCATAGTTCATAATCTTATTTAAGAATATCTGAAATAACATCTCCGGGTGGCTGCTGGAATGTGGCTCTGCATGATATTTAAGTCCATTTTACAGTGAAGACATGTTACGTGAAATACTCTTGCTATGTTTGTGCTGGTAACCACTCATTTTGCTACAAGAAAGACAACCCCTCTATATTTAAAGCTAACTGGGAGAAGTTTGTGTGGCAAGTGCTTATTCTTGCCTTGCCAGTCTTTGAGCAAATACCACTTGCAATTACATACCAAGTTTGGATCACCTTAGCTGACACAAAAATTAAAAAAAGCTTTTTAGTAGGACTGTTGATTAATCGCAGTTAACTGATTCGATAACTCAAAAAAATTAATCGCAATTTAAAACATTGATTGCAGTTTTAATTGTGCTGTTAAATAATAGAATACCAATTGAAATTTATTAAATATTTTGGATGTTTTTCTACATTTTCATATATATTGTATTCTGTGTTGTAACTGAAATCAAAGTGTATATTATTTTTGTTTACAAATATTTGCACTGTAAAAATGATACAATAGTATTTTTCAGTTCACCTCATACAAGTACTGTAGTGCAATCTCTTTGTCGTGAAAGTGCAACTTACAAATGTAGATTTTTTTTGTTTGTTACATGACTGCACTCAAAAACCAAAACAATGTAAAACTTCAGAGCCTACAGGTCCACTCAGTCCTACTTCTTGTTCAGCCAATCGCTAAGACAAATAAGTTTGTTTACATTTAAGGGAGATATTGCTGCCCCCTTCTTATTTACAGTGTCACCAGAAAGTGAGAACAGGCATTTGCATGGCACTTTTGTAGCTGGCATTGCAAGGTAATTATGTGCCAGATATGCTAAACATTCATATGCCCCTTCATGCTTCGGCCACCATTCTAGGGGACATGCTTCCATGCTAATGACGCTCATTAAAAAATAATAATGTATTAAATTTCTGACTGAACGCCTTGGGGAGAATTGCAGGTCCCCTGCTCTGTTTTACCCGCATTCTGCCATATATTTCCTGTTATAGCAGTCTTGGATGATGACTCAGCACATGTTGTTCATTTTAAGAACACTTCACTGCAGATTACACAAAACACAAAGAAGGTACCAATGTGACATTTCTAAAGATAGCTACAGCACTTGACCCAAGGTTTAAGAATCTGAAGTGCCTTCCAAAATCTGAGAAGGATGAGGTGTGAAACATGCTTTCAGAAGTCTTAAAAGAGCAACACTCTGATGTGGAAACTACAGAACCCGAACCACCAAGAAGGAAAATCAACCTTCTGTTGGTGGCATCTGACTCAGATAATGAAACAGAACATAGAATCATAGAATATCAGGGTTGGAAGGGACCTCAGGAGGTCATCTAGTCCAACCCCCTGCTCAAAGCAGGACCAATCCCCAATCAAATCATCCCAGCCAAGGCTTTGTCAAGCCTGACCTTAAAAACTTCCAAGGAAGGAGATTCTACCACCTCCCTAGGTAACGCATTCCAGTGTTTCACCACCCTCCTAGTGAAAATGTTTTTCCTAATATCCAACCTAAACCTCCCCCACTGCAACTTGAGACCATTACTCCTTGTCCTGTCCTCTTCTACCACTGAGAATAGTCTAGAACCATCCTCTCTGGAACCACCTCTCAGGTAGTTGAAAGCAGCTATCAAATCCCCCCTCATTCTTCTCTTCTGCAGACTAAACAATCCCAGTTCCCTCAGCCTCTCCTCATAAGTCATGTGTTCCAGACATGCATTGGTCCGCACTGCCTTGGATTGTTATCGAGCAGAACCCGCCATCAGCATGGACACATGTCTTCTGGAGTGGTGACTGAAGCATGAAGGGACATGTGAATCTTTAGCGCAACTGACACGTAAATATCTTGCGACGCAGTTTACAATAGTACCATGAGAACACCTGTTCTCACTTGCAGGTGACATTGTAAACAGGAAGCGGGTAGCATTATCTCCTTGTTTGTCTGAGCAATTGGCTGTACAAGAAGTAGGACTGAGTGGACTTGCAGGCTCTAAAATTTTACATTGTTTTATTTTTGAATGCAGGGGTTTTTGTACATAATTCTACATTTGTAAGTTCAACTTTCATGATAAAGAGATTGCACTACAGTACTTGTATTAGGTGAACTGAAAAATACTGTTTCTTTTTTTACAGTACAAATACTTGTAATGAAAAATAAATATTAAGTGAGCACTATACACTTTGTATTCTGTGCTGTAATTGAACTCAGTATATTTGAAAATGTAGAAAACATCCAAAAATAATAAATGGTGTTCTGTTATTGGTTAACAGTGTGATTAATCGTGATTACTTTTTTTAATCACTTGACAGCCCTTTTTAGTTAAAAGAAAAGGTTACCTTTTACTTTATAACCATATTAAAGGGCTAAAGGCAGAGCAGCTTAATTCTTCTAAGTCAGTTGCTTTTGGTAATTAACAATGGAGCTGGTATTTCTTTAAACAAACTTCTTAGTTCATCTGCCCTGATAAGTTCCATTTTATCTGACACTGGCAGACAGCAGTGCCTATTGTTATTTATAGATTTATTCCTCAAATACATGTCACGTGAAGTGAACTCTATAAAACAAAGTTGGCTCCAGAAGTACAATACGGCAACTTTATAAAGAGCATGCAATATTTAGGTGCCTTGGGATGGCATCAGTGAACGGCATTAGTGCAAATATGCTGGCTTTCATTAAAAATCTTTAACATCTTCTTTTTATATAGGAACTTTATTAGCTGTGGAATTGGTCTGTACAGAAAGTACACAGAAAAAATACACAGATACTTCTGCAGCAAGTCCCATTAGTCAGTTATTCCCAGAGGACTTTTCATCCAAGGTTTCTTGTTGTTTTAATTGGACCAGCAGTAAGGTTGTTATAAAGTGTTTGATTTGTTCAGTACGAATTTATCTAGACCAGCAGCTTTGCCATTCTTCGGGGTGTTATTCTGGAGGTTAATTTGGTCATTTTACATTGTGCCTCAAAATTGTAAGTTTCCTGCTCTTCTTGCTACTCAAGCCGGATCTTGGGTTGTCTGTTTGGTGCCCTGTTATTTTCTAGGAGTTGGTGTACAACCTGGTCTGCAAGAACATTGTAGCATTGCTCTGCCTTTCTTGGGTCATTGTTAAGCTTCCAGCTGGTAATCCATGCTTTCTTGCTGCTATGGGTCGTATCCGTACTCTCAATAAGATTCTGCCATGACTTCTGTTTTTCCTCCATTAGTGCAGAGACCAGTTCTTCTCAATTGTCATCCGTGCACATTTTGGCTACCAGGTTGTGTTTTGCACACCAGAGCCCTTTGACATTTGCTGATATTATTGTCAGTGCTGGCCTTGATGAGGACCATTTTGAATGACATTGACAACTGGTTTGATGTTCTGGTACAGTCAGTCCGTTATGTTGATGACTGAGTTGGTCTGCACTCATAGAAATACTTTGGTTAGATTGTAATCATAGGTGTTCAGCATGATTTACAGATTTAGAGAATCTAGCCACCAGACTAGCTGACATTTGCACTGACCAAATCAAACACTTCGGACCAGCAACAAAGACCTGGCTGCTTAAGTTGTTTAACATGTGCTCAGTCACACACAAAGCAATGAGCATGTGTTGTGACACTCCTGAAGCTACAGAAGGATGCAATGGAGCTGGTATTTCTGAAGAAATTCAGGCCTATATCACTATTATCACCTCTGCAAACTGTACAAGCATCACATCTTAAATCATCTACCACCAGTTGCTGAAAAGCACCTAATCCCAGAGTAAGGTGGAGTCTACCCAGGAAAATCATGCACGGGAAAAGTGCTAAACATCAGCCAATACATCAAAGATGGCCTTGAAAAGGATATGGTAACAGGCACTGTGTTTGTTGTCCTATCAGCAGGATATGACATAATGAATTACTGAAGGCTCCTCTCTAAAAATACAACATGCTGAAAGATCACCACTTTGTATAACTGATTCAATCTCTATTAGAGCACTGATGTTCTTACATTGAACTACGCAGGAAGCAGAGGTTATGGCAGCAAAAGAAAATGGCCTACCACAAGCAAGCATGCTCTTGCCAGTACTCTTCAACATCTACACAAATGATCAACTGTTCCAGCTCAACACAAGAAGTTTATCTATGCCGATGATCTATATGTTGCTGCCCCAGCCAAGGATCTCACCCTGATGTAAGCTACATTAATATCGGCACCATCTGGGCGCTCAGTCTATTACACTAGGAACTAGTTGCATGCCAACACAGCCAAAACACAAGTGAGTCTCTTCCATCCTCAGCATCTGAGGCCAATATACAGCTCAACATCATCTGGAATGGGGTATCGCTTGCTCAACACTGAAATCCTGTCTACCTTGGAGTGACGCTATATGGCACTCTCTCCTTCAAGGCACACATGAAGAAGACAAAAGGCAAAGTTAGTGCCTGGAACAACATACTCAGGAAGCTTGCAAATTCAAAATGGGGAACCAACCCAGCAACACTAACAGCCACGGCACTTGCACTTTGCTATTTGACAGCTGAATACGCAGGTCCAATGTGAGAAAGGTCAGCTCACACAAAGAACCTGGACCATGTGCTGAATTAACAGCTACAGCTACATCATATGATGCCTAAAACAAACAGTGAGCTGTCTTTTTGTGCTTGCTGGAACTGCTTCTGTGGCTATTAGGAGAGCAGACATCTGCTTCATGGTCACAGCAGTTAGTTGCCTGAAATCTCGGAAAAGCTTCCTAACTGCAACAGAATCACTTAAAAAAATCGCTGACAGCTAAACAAGTGGAAATGTGGCTCAAATGGCTCAACATACTCAATGAAGATGCCAAATGCCCATCTACATTGCCAAACACCTTCCCGCAGGTGCGGAAAAAGATTGGTTAACCTGGAGATGTTTAAAATGACTCCGATCAAGAGCTGACAGGTCAAAATATGCAGAAGGGGAGCTATTCCAACTACCTAGACACACATGACTGAGGTGAACTGCAAACCACAGAACATCTGTGGGTCTTCTGGCTCCTGGAGGAACTGTGCACCAGAAAGATCTCACCAGGACTACAGATCAGGCCATATCATGTGCCCAACACTGGAAAAATCGATGGTTGTGGTAAAGGGACACAAGATGAACCAGAATAACTGTAGAAAGAGTTTCAGGAGTTACATTAAATACAAATGTTTACATTTAGGCAAGATTAAGGTGTGATTCACAATATTAAGTGTCACAATGGCGGAGCTTTACAGGCTTATCTATTTTTAAGTGTGTACAGGAGACCTGATGAATTTTCTTTCAGTCTTTAAGGTGCCACCGGAATCCCCATGGTTGTTGTGGATACAGATTAACACGGCTACCCCTCTGATACAGTGGATGGTGAGTATACAATTTTAGATGATCCTAACTTTTAAAAATCAATGCCAAATACCTCAAACTAAGCCAAGACACTTTGAAATTCTGAAACTGAAAGGCAATTTCAGAGTCATTCTAGCTGTCTAAAAGTAAAGTTTTTAAAATAAGAAAAGTGTTTTTGTCCATTTTCCTTTTATTAATTCAAAAAGCTACAGGAATCTCTCAAATTTTAAAAAAAACCTGAGCATGGAAAATTTCAGCCTTAAAAGACAAAAGGTCTAAAAGTTATAAAATATATGACAATGGAGTTACAGTAGAAAAGTTTTTGAAACTTTAACATAGAAAGTCATGAATGACTGCTACGTTGGCTAACAATTAAGAGTACTTTTGTACGCCTCCTTCGACATCATGAAAGATGAAAAATTTACGCCTTAATCAGAAAAAGTCATCAGGATATAGACACTCAATTACTTGAACAAGTTTAAAATGATACTTGTAAACCATTTATCAAAAATTCAGATCAATTTTCACACATTTTAATTTCAGTTACAATTAGCTGTAAATCCATATGGATTTAAATGAGATACATTCATGTAGTACAATTAATCAGTTTTAAATCCAAGGATTTCTTTTGACATTTTATTTATAGATCATTATAAAAACAGACCTTTAAATTACAGTTATGCTTTTTGATCAACATTTAATTTATTGTCTGCTGACAAAGTAATTGGTAAAACAGATAAATTATATAGTTTATTCATGCAAGGGGGATTTAAATGCATGAAAACAATATAAGAGCAAGAAAAATTATGGATAACGAATGTATTCCCCACTCCATGCTGAGATAAAGCTGCTACCCTTCTGAGTCTATTCTATGTGCCCTAGCATCCAACAAAATGATTAGAAGATTCCATTAAGCCTTGGTGACAGAACAGCATATTTCACACACCCCAAAAAAGAAAAGACAAATTTAACTTACTTTTAAACTGTCTCTACTGTAATAAAAAATAGAGTCATTTTAACTTGTGTTTTTTTGGTGTTTATTGCTCATTTAAACAGTGATTTAGAAAAAGCATTGTCAATGTCTACCAGATTTTTGCGGGCACCAGAAGCAACCACACTATGAACCAACCTCAGTCATGGTTAAGGATACAAGTCAGTCATGGATTCCGTGATTTTATGAGATCTCTGTGACTTCCTGAAAATTTCAATAATTCAGCCCTGCGACACTGGGGCTCCAGCTTCGGGGCTCCAGCTTCAGCCACGTGGCGCTGGCTTCAATAAATCCATGATTTATTGTTCATTGCCCATGTCCTGTCCGTGACTTAATAACAATACCCATGCCAAAATCATAGCCTTAGTCATGGCATAAGGTCAACAGAGTAGCACATGTTTACACTAAGGCTAAAGCTGGCCCAACATGTACACGTGCTTATTTAGGTACAGAACCTACAGTATAACCTTTTTAAAAATGCGTTCAGTAACTGAACACTTGATTCATCAAGTCGGAAGAACCTCAATTCCTATCATAAAATTTTGAAAGATACATTTGGAATCTAACATTTCAGTTTCCCTGTACTTATCTTGTGTCAAATCATGTCAAAAATCAGTGGTGCATCCGAAAATTGAGGATAATACTACCTCACTACTCCGCAGGAGTGTTTTGAGAATAAATAAAGGATTGTGAAGCACTTTGAGATGTACTGATGAAGTGTTAAATAAAAGTTAAGTATTATTACAGTAGATGCTCATCAGTAGCAACATATTGGTGCCCTTTTGTTACGTTGCTCCTAAGTGGCTGTTGCTGTTATGGGGATTGTTGACAATTCACAGTAGGGAAAGTGTTCCCAGGGGAAATGTTGCTCCTAAGCAGTGGTTGCTCTTACAAGGTGTTGCTGCAAACAAGTGTCTACTGTATTGTATTATAAGATCCTACAGATTTCATGATAGGATCATGTAGAAGTTGGGCTATGAGGGATCACGGAAAACATTTTTAAAAGCTCCTAACAAATCCTATTCACTTTCAAAGGGATTCGGGCACTTTTGAAATTTTTATCCCCAGACTTGAACACATGTATTTTTAAGTAAATGAATATATTTACCTTTCAAATGTGTTTAAGTGTTTAGGCAGATACAAAAGCATTCCATAATATGAAAGTCCTTCAAAGTAGTAGGAAGATCTTGGGTGGGGTTTTCAAAAGCCCCCCAAATTACTAAAGAGCACGGGTTCCACTGAAAGGCAACGGCTTATGCTCCTAAATCAGGGGTCGGCAACCTTTCAGAATTGGTGTGCCGAGTCTTCATTTATTCACTTTAATTTAAGATTTCGCGTGCCAGTAATACATTTTAATGTTTTTTAGAAGGTCTCTCGCTATAAGTCTATATATTATATAACTAAACTATTGTTGTATGTAAAGTAAACAAGATTTTCAAAATGTCTAAGAAGCTTCATTTAAAATTAAATTAAAACGCTGATCTTATGCTGCCGGCCCCCTCAGCCCGCTACCAGCCTGGGGCTCCGTTCACCTAGGCCAGCAGCAGGCTGAGCGGAGCCTGTGGCCGGGACCCCAGCTGGCAAGGGGCCGACAGCCAGAACCCCAGACCAGTAGCGGGCTGAGCGGGGCCAGCAGCTGGGACCCCAGACCAGCAGTGGGCTGAGCGGCTCAGCCAGCTGCCACTCAGCCCGCTGCCGGTCTGGGATCCTGGCCCTGCCCACATAGAGCAGGTACCTACCTTCTCCCTGGTTAGAGCCCATTCTCTTCCTCTCTCTCTCTCTCTCTGCACTGAGCTGAGGGTGGCAGTGCACTGAGCACAGGGCTGGGGGTGAAGGAGGAGGCTGGGGGTTGGAGTGTAGGGCCTGGCCAAGAGCTAGAATGAGGGAGAGGGCTCAGGGTTGGGGCAGGAGGTTTGGGTGTGGAGTGCTTACCTGGGCAGCTCCCATTTGGTGCAAGGGGTGCAAGTGGGAATGAGGGGGGGTGTGTCCAGGAGCTCCCGTTTAGTGGTCAGGGTGGGGGTAGGAATGTGGGGCATGAGGTGTGTGTGTGGGGGGGGGAGGGGGCTGGGTATGTGTGGGGGGTGCAGGAGTCAGGAATGGGGTCGTGGGGGGGTGCAGGGGGCTGGGAGTGTGTCTGGGGTGTAGGAGTCAGGGAAGAGGGCTGGGGGTGTGGGCTAGGGTCATGGAGATGCTCCCAGCCCCCTGCCCAGAGCGGCCCATGGCAGGGGGCTGGAGGGGATATGCACCCCTTCCCCAAGGCCCAGTCCCCACCTCTTCTCTTCCCGGAGCAGCGAGTGCGCTGCGGCTCTGCTTCTCCCCCTCCCTCGCAAGGGCCATCAGCTCATCGGCAGCAGGGAGGGAGAGGAGGAGGGACAGGAACCCAGCACGCTGGGGGAAGAGGCAGAGGAGGGAGGAGCTTGCCTGCCCTGCAGCAGCAGCCGCGGACCAAGCTTCTTCACCCTGCCCCCGCAGGGGGGCGGAGAAGAGCGGGCTGGGGTGGGCAGGATTTTTAACAGCACGCTGCTGCCTTCCGGGGTCCTGGCCCCGGCCCCACTCAGCCCGCTGCCAGCCTGGGTTCAGCAGCAGGCTGAGTGGGGCCAGCGGCTGGGACCTGGCAGGCAGCAGCGTGCCATTAAAAATCAGCTCGCATGCCATCTTTGGCACGCGTGCCATAGGTTGTCGACACCTGTCCTAAACCATCTAGGCATTTTTTAAAATCCCACCTTGTTTGTATATTTGGCCAAATGAAAAACACTGTCCAATCATATATACTGTGTAATGATTGAGAACTGCTAATATATATACTTTATTCGATTTTTCTAGATTTACAACAAAATGCAACGATCACCCAGTTGCGTACCTGATATGGCAACCTTTCCTCTACATGCTGCACGCTCTTTAGTCCGAACATCTGAACACCTGCCAAAAGAAACAGAAGACTTGGAATAATGTACTTTTACCGCTAAAAGCAAGCTTTTGAACAACATTAGCAGTTTTTAAAACTTCCACAATTGAATAGGTTTAAGATGAAAGTTTCACACGTGTTCAGTCCAGATGCTTTTCTTTAAAGAAGAATTTGGCTACCTTTGGATGTAGAGGCGCCCATGCTTAAGTTGTTCGGTTTGGTGTATTCTTGAAGGAAGATATTGTAAACTTCCCTAATTTCACAGAGGATTGGATCCTTAAACCATGTAAACTGGACACTAAAGGGTAAGTGAGCAGATCTGTCTTCCCTGCATTTTCCAACTCCAAGAGAATCTAGTTATGTCTATTGCTTCTCCCTTTCCTACACACACACACGTGAAGAGACTATAATTTACTTTCTCCATTTGAGCATATTAAAAGTTGCAGAGATAAACATTTCCTCCTCAACTAACAGACGTTCTTATTTCCAAGTGCTGTGTTTTCTGGTTGATAATTAATATGCAGATTACCTGAGGTTTTGATAAGGGAAAAACTCTAATTAATACACCTTGAAATGAACCTAGAAACAAATCAGGAGCCAATACAATCTCTGAAGCATGTGAAGTGTTCCCTGAGAGAACCACCACTAAGTATGGGGCCAGCCATATTCTGTACTAACTAAAGTTTCCAAGGTGTCTTCAAAGGTAGTCCCATGTAAATCATAATGGAATGGACCAATTTGGAGGTAACAAAGGAATGAACAGTAGTGAGCACCACATCCATTTACAACCTTTCTTATCTCCTGGCCAAGTTAAGTTAACAGTTCCTAGTCACTACTGATATCTGGGCATCCAGAAGCAGCTAGGACACCTAGACTGTAAATCTAAGTAAGAAGAGGTCAGCACATCACTCATTTGAGAGGGCGGAAGTCACTTCCACAATTAAAACCAATTGCCTGCCATAGCCCTCAGGCACCACCAGTCTTACCTGGATTGAATCTCAACCAAATGCCAGACACTGGTACAGATGATCGACTGCATTATGACCATTCAACAAAGCAGAGACAAAATCCAAGGCCTGGTCTATACTACATTGGTATACTTATATCACTCGGGTGTGAAAAATCCACTCCCTTGAGTGATGTAGTTATGCCAACCTAACCCCCTGTATCGACAGCATTATGTCGATGGGAGAGCTTCTACCGACTCTTGTGAAAGGTGGATTAACTACACTGTTGGCAGATGCTCTCCTGTTGGCGCAGTAGCGTCTTCACTAAAGCACGAGAGCTGCATCGGTGCAGCTGCGCTATTGCAGCTTGTAAGCGTAGACCTGCCCCAAATGTTGTCAGAATGCTGATGGCACTGTAACACAAAGCTAATGGTTTCAGGTGCCCTCTGAAAGGGGATGAGACAGAACTCTGTAAAGTCCCTGTCAAAGAGAGCTTTTTGGGTGGACAAGCAGCCATCCAGTGCTGTTCTCTAAATCGCTGAGAAAAAAAAAACAAAAAACCAGCAGACACACAAATGTATCTCCAAGAATCTATGCTTTGATCTGCAACTGTATCACCGCTACCAAAGTGGATTGGTTTAAATCACCTAATGGAAAGTATCAAGTTAAATAATGGATTTTAATCAACTTTGGCATTTGTACGTCAGTTATTTTCTAAAGAATGGTGCATTCTCATTGGTTGATATAGCCATTATGACATGTTGATTTACAAGTACATAGAGCCTTTACACTAGATTTGGTACATCTTTTTGTTACCTAAGAGGATACACTATAGCTATATACATTTATTTAAGCAATTACATAGTTTAATGTTTTCAGATTCTCATTACTTGTACATTTCAGTATGTCAGAAAATAGTGAATGATATTGCTTATTTACTAAATTAATGTTTTGCTCAAGATTTGTGTCAAGCTGCGTTAGGATAGTAACTTGAATTTAATTAAACATACAAAACAGCATATAAAATGTATTTTTATTAAACAACACAATCTTAAATGTTTTGGATACATAAACTTCTCTTATCAAACCAGGTTTCACATTTACAACTAAATGATTTATTAAAAAGTAGGATTAACTGTAGTCAGCGAATTTAACTGATTATTTCAGGTCAGTTGGGGAACATTTTTAAATATTCCTAAATGAAAGTGATCGAAGCTTAAGTTCCTACTAGCCTAAGTCTCTTGACAATAAGACAGACAATCTCTTAAGTTAGACTGACCTACTGGGCCATATTTATAAAGCTTGACCTCAAAATCTAGAATTAGGAGGGGAAATATCTTTCTTTATATAGAAAAGCAGCCTTTAACTCAAAGTTTTTGATAGAGGCTCATGGAGTCAGCATATTTTAAGAAACTGTAATAAGTTTAGACCTTACGATATTTTGTATTAAATTCAAATTTCATTTTAAACAGGTTTCTTAAAAAAAAAAATTTAAATATCAAACATCTGATTTAAATAAAAAAAACTAGATTTTTTTATTTAATTTTTTTAAATCATAGGTATTTATCCACCCTAACCACTACTTTGTGGTCAATGGTATCAAAAGCCTACAGATCTAAGAATCAGCATAAATATTTGGTCTTTCTCCTTTTGGTGATGGAGAAAGAAAAGATAATGCCATATAAGTCTTTAACTTATTGTGAAAAAGCAATATAACTGATAAAGTTTGATGAGTCCATAAAATGTACTGTGGTTTTGTGCATTCGCAATAATTTAAAAAATTAGCTTTAATCATCAGGGTTAATCTGGCCACAAAATAAAATTCGCTAGATTTACCCCCAAAAGGCAACATTTCTAGATGCAAAATGTTAGAAGTTTGTTGCTATGGATACAGTTCATTGGGACTAAGCACATAGTTGCTTGAAGAGTTTCTGCACTGAATTGCTACATAATACTTCATTAAAATGATAATCTGAAAGAAATGGTAGCTCTATATCACTCTTCAATATTGCATACAAGTTCTAGTCCCTTCTGCAGAGCAACATTATACAAGTAAACTGGTCATACTTTAACTCACTCAGGAGTTATAATTAGGGCATATTTTCAACAAAGCATTTGTCTTCATGTTTGTGAAGAACTGTGTATTTTGATTACTATGATGTAGTTAACTAAAATGGCCAGCAGAGGGTACCAATTAACCACTGTGTACAGTCGATCATTAAAGTACATTTAGAAAGAGTAAAAGATTGAAAACTAGAAATAAAGGTATGCTAGTTTGGAGATATTCCCATAAATAAGGCCATACTTAGCTTGCAATATTGAGGATTCCACAATATTAGTCTTCCACTGCAATTTTGACAGGAGGAGCCCTTCTCTGTGTGGAGCTGACAGTGGGAGCCTCAGCTACCCCGGGGACAGAGAGCGGAAGCCCCTGTCTTTAGCCCCGTATTCCCGCTGTCAGCCCCGGGCCCCCACTCTCAGCCCCAGGTGGCCGACAGCGGGAGCCGCCGCTCTTATTCCCAGGTGGTCAACAGCGGAAAATTGCGAAAAAGTAATAATGGACTTTATTACTTTTCTGCAATTTTCCATGGCTTGTCTGCAACTCAGCTGCAATTTTTTGACAATCATCCTGCAATTCAAGTACAGCCTTACCCATAAGGTTTTCCACGCTTTGTTCCTTCACACACATAACCTGATATCTCTGCACATGTTCAATGTAAATTTTTATTGTACAAAACATGCTCATCAGGGTATCCCACACTTACATCTTGAACACGAATGGATAATGCCCATAATATGTTTTAGTAGAGAACAAATTACCTCAATTTACATTTTCTGAAATACCAAACCCAGTAGCTTGAAAGGAGGTTATGAAATGCAGATTTAATGCTCCAGTACAATGAAAAGATCAAGTCTCTGTAGGTTTTTGTTTTGGGGGGGAGGCGGGGGAGTTCGATGGGGTGGGGCGCGGCAAGCCATTACTAGATCCAATGTTCTGGGTAAGCCTCCTGATACAACACTAACGATTACCTAAACAGTTTTTATTTTATTTTTTTAAAATCACAACCTAGAGCTTGCCATTGAATTCTCAATTTGTAACAAAACACTCGAGATTATTACTGACCATCCTCCTGTTCTGTATGAGACTGGCTCCTCTTTTTGTTTCTGTAGTTCTGTCTTGTAGGCAAGTATGCGAGCATTGCAAACCATCAGGTTTTTAACTGCATGCAGCACTTGGTCTTTTTGGGTGCTCACTGCAAGCAGTTTACAGATTCCCTCTCGCATGCGGATTTCAAAGTCAATCTTTTCTTGAATGCTGCATTCCTAGATATCAAGATACATACAAGATTGTCAAGAGAGCAAACGTTGTAGAAATATAATAAAATCCAAATTAATAACAGTACAGAAATCGTATTAAGTATTTTTTTTTTTTTAGAAGAACTAAGTATTTACCTATCATCGAAAGCATGTGGTACCCTAGGTCTTTAATCACTACACAGTCAGTAAGACTACTTCAGTATTTGAAATGAGTATCCTTTTTTCCTACATAAAAGAGAATACTGGAATGAACTGGTGCATACTGGATTGTGCATTCAACCAGAAGATTAGGGTGAGCTCTAATTCAGATACTGACATTGACTCACTGTATGACCTGAAAGTCACTTAACATACATGCTTCAGTCATCCCACTTCTAAAATAATGATATTTCTCTACATCATATAGATGTTGTGAGGCCTAATTAAACAATGCTTACAGAGTATAAAGCTTTTCAACATTCCACTGAAAAACATTTATTTAAGTGGAGCATCTGTGTATTAAGGGGAACACAGTACAACTAAAAGAGAGGGAAAGATTTCAAATAAAAAAAAATATATATTTTAGATATCCTTCTTTGGTCATCTTGAAGGGGATATAATCAATAGCGATGTGCACTTTTTGGTAAATGTAGTTAAAGAATTCAGATACACCTGAATATGTAAAAAGGTAGACTGCAGGATGCTACTGTCCTTTGTTCAAATAGGATATGAATTTAATGCTTATTAAAGTGAACTAAAAATCAGACTTCAACGAGCTTGTAATAGTTTAAAGATTAACCTACAAAGAGTGCATTCTCTCTGACAGAGGAATTAATATTTATAAAGCACTTTTCTTCCAGAAGGAAGCTACATATATATTATAAAATATTATCTCACCACTGAAATACAACATGAAATATATTACCTTGCTACTTGGGGAGGTGGGGAAATATTATCTGTGCATTATACTTAAGATCTTGTGGGAAATATGAATTTTAGTTAACTTTCCATATTACATTCCAAAAAACTGAAAATCTGCAAAGGTTACTTGCACGATATCATCATCTTGGTTTGCAAATTAAAATCTGTCAACAATTCATATTAATACAGACGAGAATTTATTTTAAAGGAAGCCAGGTCTCACAGCTAGCACCATGTTGGGGAGCAAGGAAACAGGATGGTGTGTAACACACAGCAGATTGCCATTTGCAGTTCGCCCCCCATCAGCCAGTCCTCTCATTAAATGGGCTACCACTAGATAATGCCAAAGCGGCAAAGAGTCCTGTGGCACCTTATAGACTAACAGATGTATTGGAGCATAAGCTTTCGTGGGTGAATACCCACTTTGTCGGATACATGTAGTGGAAATTTCCAGAGGCAGGTATAATGCCAGTGCTCCTAAGCATTAGCACTGGTCAGAAGATGGCTGTTTGTAAAAGGCAGCACTGATCAGAATCGGGTCTCTTTCTTCCCTCCAACTGCTACAGACCATCACAGTTCCTTTTTCTTTCGGTTACTGGTTGTATTGGCTATCAATTTGCTATCGCAGTGAAGGAGGTTGTATCATGCTTCAGGTTAGAGCAGTGACACTCAGATTGAGGCTAGCAAGCTGTAAGAAGCTCTTTAATGTGTCTCCTGCAGCTATTTGTAGCACATGATATTGAAACTCTGATTTAATTATTATCCAATCAGGATGTTTTTACTATGTTATTAACCAATTGTCTTTGATAAAATAATACTTGGTCAGCCATTTTGCTGTGAGGAAAATAAATAAAATAAATAAATATATAATAGTAAATAAAACAAACAATCAATTGCACATTACTGTGGCTCTTTTGGGTAATGTTGATTGCTAATTTGGCTCCTGAACCACTGAGGTCAGAGTATCACTGGATTAGAGCAGTGTGTCTTGAGCTCAATCAATGGTGGGGGCATAATTACTTCTAGACTATGAAGCAATGGGGCAGGTTTGTATTGAATGGGTGTGTTTGTACTAGAAGCAACTGCCTGGTGCCCTGTGGAATAAACAAAGTATGTTAGCAAATAATTGAGGTTTTGTGGTACAATTAACTTGTCTTGTTTAAAAGACTGAAAACCTTCAGATGCCTGCTCCTGGCAGCAAGCAATGGATTCCCCTCAAAAAGGGTAGAATTAAAGGGTGCACCAGCTGCTTCTCGCAACCCTGCAGAGATTGGGAGTTTGGAGAAATTTCCTTTTTCAGTAAGTTAGACAACAGCCCACCTTTGATGCAGAAAAAAAAAAAGCAGGTTTCTCCCATCCCCTCCATCATTCACTATCCTCCCTCCCCGATTCATTCCATATCCCACATTCATCATCATCGCCTCCTCCCACTCGTGATCTCCCTGTTCTGCTCTCTCTCACACACATGGGAGAGAAAGAGAAGTAGGGAGCCCCAGAGCCTACTGCCCTCCAGCTAGGCGGAGTAAAAATGGCAAGGAGAGAGGAGGGTGAGCCCCAGAACCCTTACTTCTAGCCAAGAACATCAGCTGAAATGGGGAAGAAGGGCCTCCTCCCAGATATCTCCTAATTCAGGAAGCAAACATGCAGTTTAGGGTAAACTTGCTTGGCAACCACTACCATGCCCCACCTTTTTTTTGCAGAGCTCTTTTGTTGCGTCTGGCCCAGCTTTTCTTCTGCTGTACAGAAGGCTCTCAATCTTCCAGCTGGCCTCCTCTCATACCTCTACACTCCAGAAGACCCACTTTCCCTATTTTTAAAGGGATCAGCAGCTCAGAGTCTCTATCTCCCACCTCCCAGCTTTAAAAAAGGGAGCAGCTCTCATTACTCCTTTCCTCTGTCTCCAATCCTGATAACAGAGCAGTGGTACACAGACCACTATACTCTTTTCCCATCCCATTCTAAAGAGTCAGTAGCTTCCTAACCAGTCAGTCCACTTGCTCAGGCAAAATTTCTCCTTCTCTCAGAGCATGGGTTTTCCAAGCCCTGCTGTAGAATGCCCTGAACTTGTGTCTGCTTGGGCAAGTCAGTGAAGATGGGCAGAAGGAAAGACAGAAATTGATAAGATATTTTGAGGCAAATTCTGTTGAAAAAAATCTTTGTGATAGGGTACTAAGGACTCAGAACAGTTGTGGTAATTGCTTATGCTATGCAGTTCTTCAGCTTCATTCTAATGTTCACAAAAGACTCTTGGCCCCTCTCACAATATCTAGTTTTGAAAGCAAGTGTGCTGGTTGGAAGTGCTCCTCATGTTCAGTTGAACTTGGGATCTTCCCCATGAGTGGAATAGCCATACATTACTTACATCTATCCCCATGCTACTGTGTAAAAATTTTGGCCAAGAACTTCCTATCATTGCCACCTTCAGTGTAACTGTGGAACAGGCAAAGTGCAAGCACTTACCGTGCTTTCAGAGTAGCCGTAGATGACAGGATGACTAAAGAGAGGCAACTAATTGATTAGAGGAGTGATTTAATGGCTTAACTTGGGTTCCTCGTATCAGCAAAGGATTACTTGATTTTTTCTAAACCTTACAGAGCTTCCCTCTGAAAGTGATAGCATGCCATTGAGAAGACTGGCAGACCATCATTTTATCAAAGGCTGAGTTTACCAGTACATTAGTCTTTTTATACCAACAGGTTTCCCCAATTGTTAATTTCACCAATTCAGTTATATCACTGGTAGCAATAGCATGGACAGGGCTCCAGACAGTCACTGCCATTTTAAGCATGCTATTCTAAAGGATTGTCTATAGGGGGAATAGCCCACAATGGGTAGTCTGCAATAGCTTCCCTGTGGACACTTATTTCACACTAAGAGTGCTTGTGTGAGGTTTAGCTTAATCCACTTTACAAGTGAATTAAACTAAACTGTACACATGCATTTAATGCAGAAATATCCATGTGGGAAGCTATTATAGCATAACTACTGCACTTTAAATTCACACCCTTGCTTATTTCACAATAGCTTCTCCCTGTAGACAAGACCTAACTCGTCTCAAAGCAGGTTTTCCTTTGCAGGTTACACTTAAGATGCCACAAGTTCCCAGAGTCTTATCCCCATTAGTGGTTTCTTGCATTCCTACTTTTGGTGCAAAATTCTAGAAAGTTTCCCGGTGTTGATGGGGCCAGGGAGTCTCACCAAAGCAAAAGCAGCTATGGAGTATAAAATATAAATTGACTATATTTATAAAGAATGTCCAAATCACTCTTAGCTACAGAACTGCTATCACAACATTCTTGGAGCATTTCAGGGCTAAAGCGTTGGGCTTTTTTTCCTTCATTGTGAGAAAGACTTTTAAACGTTACATTTATAATCATTCCTGGAAAAAAAGCCATAGAAATCAGTTAAAATGGAGAAATTAATTTAGTAAGCTTTTAGCGGACAAAAAAAGCATCTATTCCACAATAGCTACTATATATCCTATACTGTAAATAAATGGGTTCTCGGTATTTCAACTTTTGGTCTAAGCCAGAGTACAAGTGCTGTTTACATCAGTAAATCATTTATTAAAAATTCATATGTTCCACAATTTAGAAGCAAATAATTTTCAAAAATGCATGCAGTTCATTGCAATGGCTTTTCATGCACTTCAGCATATCTCTTCTACAGAATTTTGCAATAAAATAATAAAACGTTTATTCTAGATGATAGCACTACAATAATTTCTTTCCGACAACTAGTTTCTTGCTGTGAAGCTTTTGTACTGATGTTCTAAATGTTTCTATCATGACAAAATGCAACATCATGGCTCTTAAAAAGAGACATGATTACCATGTTCTGATTACCCTTTTGCTTCCTCCATGCACAGAATCTTAGTGGTCCAATAATCGTACCTTGCACCTACATAGTGTTTTTCATCTGTATCTCACAAGGCACTTTAGAAGTGAGTAAAAGTATGGGCCCCATTTTACAGATAGGGAAAATGAGAGAGAGTAAGTGCAAATCAAATCAAGGGCACAACTGACAATAAAACCCAAGCCTCTTGATGTCAACTCCTGTAATCTAACCATTAGATCAGACTGCCACCCCATCTGAGAGAATTCTTGAAGTACATAGTATTAGAAAAATGGGATTCCTGCCTGTCTGCAACTCATAAAAGTACTCGTGTTTAGCTCCAACAGCAAATTGATCTTTACTATATTTAGATTTATATTCAAAAATAAGGGACACCTATCCAACACTTTGTACACACACCCTGCCATAATTTACAAAAATAAAATTAAAACTCCTCTCCATCTCCACATTCTCAACCCTTATCAAAACCCACCCGCAGTGGCAACCCACACAGAATGTTTAGGGCACATAGCTTTTTTTTCAGCATTTCTAAGCAGACATCTCTCTTCACGTTCACTTTTCTATCATCAGTCTCTCCCAGGACCTCTAATTAATCTCAAATAAACACCTCGGACACAGAGGTAACAACAAGCTATATGCGCGAAAGAGAAAAAGAAATCATCAGAAAAAAGACTGGTAATCTCTAGAAATGGCATTGAGAAAGTGAGAAAAACTGGCCTATATTCAAGCAAATATAATGAATATTATAGGTTTTAATAGCCTACAAATCATACATGCACATAGTTTGAAATAACTTGCTCACCAAGTACTCAGAATATTTTGATATATATATGCATATCTTCCTTCATTTCTCTCAAAACCCTCCATGTATCCTTTTGTCAGCACTCTCTGATATTTACTGTGGAGCTTCCCAAAACTGATGGAGGGAAGCCAACACAAATTTATCCTCCCCAAGAGCCATTCGACCCAAGTCCATAAGACGATCACCTGCAAACTCAATCATGTGAAGTATGGATAGAGCACGAAGCAGAAAGCGGTGTGCGCACTAAAATTCACAATAGTACGTATGTACAGATCAAAAGAAGAAAGAACACACTAACACTTAAGAAAACGAAGAAAAACCAGGCACAAAGGTCCTATACAACTGAGCGTGCTGGATCGTAAACAAAAGATGGCGGCCTTCCGGCTATTACCAGCCAAGGGAGACACTATACATAATGTCACTCCTAGGATGAGTCTCATACAAGTATGAGCTTGGCAGGATTGCTTCACGACACTGCCGTCTCCAACCTCACATTCTTCCCGGATTCTATCGGCAGTGAGATTATTTATTTAAATAAGTTATGAAGGCATGGTCAGAATTTTACCAGTAGCAGCTGTCCAAAAAAATGCTGCCTTAGGAGACTGAAGCAGACGTACTCAAAGAAATACTAATATTACAAGTGCAATTATCGTTTTTTCTCAGCTCTGGCCTCCTGCCTGTCAATAATGAACAATTAGTGAAGGGTAAGGGCAGGGTAAGAGTATTTGTGTAGCCAGATGTGTATATTTTTGTCATATTTTAATGAAAATGTCTATATTTAGAGAGAATCTTCTTTTTCCCCCCATCTCCTTTATTTATCAACCGATTTTGATAACATAGCTCAGTGGTTTGAGCATTGACCTGCTAAACTCAGGCTTGTGAGTTCAATCCTTGAGGGGGCCATTTAGAGATCTGGGACAAAAATTGGGGATTGGTCTTGATTTGAGCAGGGGGTTGGACTAGATGACCTCCTGAGGTCCCTTCCAACCCTGATATTCTATGATTCTAAGTCAGTTTTTCCTTTTTTAGAGGCCACTCATACTGCGAGGGCCTACACTGTAGCTTAGTTGGTTTATACCTTGATCCGGCCTGGGGTTATAATTTGTTACAGATGGGGGTCTATCATTTTAAGTGCTAAGAGTAAGCAAAATAGCATTTTTAAAAGTAAATAATTTAAAGGAGCAAAACTACATTTACAGTGGATTACAAGAAAAAGGCAGTCCAATTCTGGCAGTGAAAAGAGCAGCTGAGACAAATTTGTAAACGGCTATGAGGCTTTATGCAGACATATAAATGAATAAGGAATTATTTTAAAACTTTAAAATAAGTAAAACAATTATAACTTTGGAAGGCGGGGGGGGGGGGTGCATGTGAAATATTTCACTGGATCAAATCTGCTTTAGCAGCTCAATGCATCATACCAGATGGGGAAGCGCTGCTGGGTCGAGGCACTGGGAGGCACCACGCCTCTAAGAACACAGCCCTGGGAAGCGGGAGCTGAGCGGCACCGTCCTGCGGGGGGGCGAAGCCCCGCTGCCCCCACCCCTTATTTTTTGCAGCCCCTACAGAAGGCTCATCCCGGCTGGATAACTCCCCCTCGGACCCTCCCTAGCCCGGCGGGAGCTCCCCTCGGACTCTATCTGGCAGCGCCCCTACCCCCGGCCCTGACTGAGCCCCTCACGCCCCCTCCCTCGCAGCCAGTCCGCCCCCGCACAGGCTGTACCGCTGTAAACAGCAGGGAGCAGCCTGCAGTCCCCAGGGAGGGCAGCTTCAGGGCGGCAGCTTCAGCGGACGTTACTGAGCATGCTCCGTTCGTAAGCGCACGGTCAGTTACAGCTCCGGCCCTGCCTCACTCCCCCGCCGGGTCCTGGCCCGTGGCTGCCGGCCCGCTCCTCACACACTTGCCGGAGGGAAGCGGGCCGGGACCCGGCTCGACAGGCTCCAAGCACCGGGCAGCCTCGTGGAACAACGCGCGGGGGTGGCGGGGAGCTGCTCACCGGCTCCTCCTGCTCCGGGCTGGTGGCCCAGGGTCCCCGGCAGCGCTGCATCTCTAGCCGCCCGCACCAGTGTTCAAAACTCCCGCTCCCAGCCTCCCGTCCGGCCCAACGGCAGCCGCGGCCCCGCCCCCAAAGGGAGAACTCGGCCCCAGCCCCGCCCCCACGCGCAGCGCTTCAGCGGGCCCCGCCCCCACGGCGACTTCCCGTCTTAGCCCGCCCCCCGAGCCGCGTTCGGTGGTACCCGCCGCAGGCCCGAGTCTGTTGCCATCACACCCGTCAGAACGTGCGGCATGGCTGGAACTGAGCATGCGCAGTAATATCCAGAGACGCCGCTGCCCTGGCGAGGGCTAGGGACTCGGGTGACAGTTACGCGGCCAGGGCAGGGTGAGCTGTCTCCAGGGGCTGCAAAAATAGGGGATGGGGGCAACGGGGCTTTCCCCACCCTCCCGGCAGGCCGGTGCCGCTCAGCTCCCGCTTCCCAGGGCTGTGTTCTTAGAGGCGTGGTGCCTCCCAGTGCCGCGACACAGCAGCGCTTCCCCATCTGGGCTGAGGTATGGCGCTGCTAAAGGAAACTTGGAAGTGTCCCCCCCACCCATCTGTCACAATTTGCTCCCCCTCTGGACGGGAGCCTGGTGAACGGCAGAGGCAGCACAACAGCACACCCACCGATGTCCGTAACTGCAGTCTGTGACGGTGGCAGTTTGCAAAATTACACTGGCTCTTGCTCCCACTGAAGTTAATAAAATCTCTCCCCTGTGTTTTCCGCTGCATGCATCCGATGAAGTGAGCTGTAGCTCACGAAAGCTTATGCTCAAATAAATTAGTTAGTCTCTAAGGTGCCACAAGTCCTCCTTTTCTTTTTACTGAAGTTAATGGGAGTTTTAACAGTGACTGCAGTGCGAGCAGGATTGGGTCCGTGGTGCATAAACTCATCAAAGTAAGGACTTTGGCTTTTATTCCTTTGGAGGAGCTACATGCATAGTTATGGCTCATAAATAACAAGGTTTTATAAAAAGCTGTGATGGAACAGTGTGAACATGATTTGGGGCTACAAGAAAAAGTTAAAGATCTTTTTGTTTCTCAATGTTGGTCTACATGTCCTAAGGTCCTTTCTGAATGTGTGCCTGGATTCTGCTACAAGAGTGTCAGAAAAATTAAAATAATACAAATTCTTCTTGTTTTTTTGTGTTTTAAGTTATCTGTTCTAGGCATCTCTTGAAAAATGGTGAGTGCGGAATCCAGTGGTTGTTAAGGGGTCAGTCTCTTCTGAACAACAACAGTGAATCTGAAGCTTCACTTCAGAATGAATTTTTGTAGGTGAAGTACAAATCCTTGGACACCTAGTCTTAGAATGAAATGCTAATAAAGTTATGTGAAGGGGTGGAGGTAATAGAAATTGAAAGGATGCCAATATTTTGCATCATTTATCAATTACAACAATGTATAAATGACAACAAAATTTATACCTTACTACAGTTAATATTTGTGGTGTTTGCAATAAAGTTCTGCATTTTCAGATTTTTAGCGAGTATATTCATCAAGAATATAATCATGCATCATTAAAATGCATTATTTTGAATACTTGGATAATATTATTGAAACATTTATTATTTTCATAATGTCTAACCAGGAAAATCAATCAAAGTTGAATAATGACCTGTTTCAAGAGATTAATTTTCTTGACACTTATTTTCTTTACGATTCATTATCTTATTTTTTTCTAAAATAGGTCAATACCAGTTCTTTCAGATTAATATTCTTTAAACAGACAACTGTTCCTGAGCTTTTAACTATAGGAGGGCCATATGTAGTCAGAGTTCAAATTGAGGTAATACGTCAATTTTTAACCGTATTTTTGGGGTGTCAATTTTCTTTTTAATTATGCAATATTAATGTGATGATACTTCAGTAATTGTGTTAGTTCTGCTAGTTATGTGTATTGTGAAAAATTATACATGTAATTATTCATCACATTTAACATAATAAGAATGGAAACCATCTCTGTCTTCTGTGGTTTTGCAGAGGCGGGTTTCCTTTACCAACTCTAATCTTGCTCAAAAGCTTGTTTAGTTGGACTTCTAAGTACTACCTCTTTCTCTCATTTGTTAGACCTTGGTTTTTCCCTTTAAGCCTTTCCTTAGATAATAATTCCCATTTACTCTCATGAAACCACATTTCTTCAGAAAATATAAGTTAGCATTTGTGACACAACTGAATGCTGTTGGCTGGAGTGGGATAAATCCAGAACTCTAATGGATGGAACAATATGTTAATATAAAGTATTACGAGATTTAGAGAATCTAAAACTCCATTGCTTCATCAGGGTTACACATGCGTTTGAGAGTAAAAATTGTCCCATGGCATTTACAGTCTAAGCAGAAAGGTACACTGCTTGCTTTCTGCACAGCAGGTAACACAACTCTGAATCAACTGGCATGAAGAGCCCATATGGGATGGAATTCACACCTCCCCACAAGAAGTCTGTGTAACTGTTTGGGGAACTAAGTGGGAGCAGAAAGTACGGTATTCAGTCCCCAACATGCAATGGGCTGCAGGCTACAACATAGCTCCTCCATTGCTGATATCCCAGTGTCCCAGTGTATGGACTAGAATAGTGACTGCACATTCTGGGGGTGGGGAGTTGACACCCTAGATTATATAGCCATAGGTGGCATGGCTCGAGCCCCCAAAATCCCATTTGTGCTGAACCATTTGGAACTAGCCTCAGTGCTGGAATATTTGAATTCATTGGAGAAACCCACTCAGGATGCAGAAGGCCGTATGTTAGGCCACAGCACAGCCCATTTATACAGCCCAACTGCGGAGTTTATGTAGTGCAGAGGGCCTTATGCTGGACTGAATTTCATCCAATGTGAGAGGCCACCTCTTCCCAAAATTTAAAATCATCTTTACCGTAACGTGTCAGGGCTCTACTGGCCTAGGCAAAAAAGATCCATTTACTAAACTTACATCCCCTACATATTTTAATACTAAACCACAGACTTGGCAGAATATTTTGGGGGACATTTCCATAAGTATGAATGACTTCTAAGAATTGCTTTGAAAATTGATGCACAAGGCTAGCAGTTCTTAGTCCCAATCCAAACATAGACAGAATATGTTATGATACTGCATAACCCGTAACATGATTCCAGTGAATAGAACATGCTAATTATTACTTATTTGTCTTTTGGTAGCACCTAGAGGCCATGACCCCATTGTGCCAGTGTAACCCACACACCTCCTGGGTGTGGTGTTCTGTCCCATCTAGTGGCACCGAGACCAATTAGATTGAATCTGCTCTACAGCTGTAGCTAATAGCCAGTAGAGGCTCATACTTTAAGCCACAGAGGCCCCAGCTTTGATCCTGCCTGCCGACGACCAGGGTCTCTTGGCATTACAAGTGGGGGCTCGTCTGGGATTTCAACTGGGAAGTCTCTGAAGTTCGGGACGCGCTTCCTTAGCTAGGGGACGTATGTAACCCACACGCCTCCTCCTGGGTGTGGTGTTCTGTCCCATCTAGTGGCACCAAGACCAATTAGAGCAGAAGTGGGCAAACTACGGCCTGCGGGCCACATCCTGCCCGCAGGACTGTCGTGCCTGACCCTTGAGCTCCCGGCCGGGGAAGCTAGCCCCCGGCCCTTCCCCCCGCAGTGACGACGACACGCTGCTAGCGCTCTGGCCTGCTGGGCAGCACGGGCGGCATGGCTGGCTCCAGCAGGGCTGTGAGCTCCTGCCGCTCTGAGCAGCATGGTAAGGGGATGGGGAGGGGGGGTTGGGTAAGGGGCAAGGGATCCTGAGGGGCAGTCAGGGGACAGGGAGCAGGGGGCGGTTGGATGGGGTGGAGGTTCTGGGGGGGAACGGTCAGGGGATGGGAAACGGGGAGGGATTGGATAGGCATGGGAGTACTGGGGGGGGTGGTTAGGGGGTGGGGGTATGGATAGGGGACGGGGCAGTCAGGGGATGGGGAGTAGGAGGGGGTTGGATAGGCGTGGGAGTCCCAGGGGGGCTGTCAGGGGACGGGGGTGTGGACAGGGGGCGGGGCAGTCAAGGACGGGGAGCAGGGGGGTTTGGATAGGAGGTGAAATCCCGGGGGGCAGTTAGGGGCGGGGGTCCCAGGAGCCGAGGGGGAGATCAGGGGACAAGGAGCAGGGAAGGTTGGATGGGTCGGAGGTTCTGAGGGGGGGCAGTCAGGGGGCAGGAAGTGGGAGGGGGCGGATGGGGGCTGGGGCCAAGCTGTTTGGGGAGGCACAGCCTTCCCTACCCGGCCCTCCATACAGTTTCACAACCCCGATGTGGCTCTCGGGCCAAAAAGTTTGCCCACCCCTGAATTAGAGAAAGAGATTGAGTCAGCGCTACAGCCTTAGCTAACAACCAGTTGGCTCATGCTTTAAGCTTCAGAGGCCCCAGGTTCGATCCTGTCTGTTGGCATCACACTAGGTACTTGCAATGCAGATACAACACCATGCATCTGCAACCCAATAGTTGCTCCAGGTGTTTCACAACTTAGCTAATTCTTCCAATCGATCATCCCAGAACAAATCATCCTATATTCAAGTTTCCCAGGAGCACTCGCTTCCAGAAATACTACAGAGTTTAACAGGATGGAAATCTCAAGAGTGCACCACAATGGTTCTGCCAAAAACAGTGTGGGTGTGTGGCTGTGGTCAATCATTGCAAGGACAAGTGAGGCCAGTCACCATTAACTACTCTTTTAACATCTCTGAAAGAGGTTTTTTTTCCCCTTGTAGTAAAGACAACCAATGGGATTCTGTGGGAGCCTTTCTAGAATTTTACATTGCTAATTAGAATGCTTGTGAAGCACACTTTGTCAAATCCATCTTAATGGGCCTCACAATGTCATTCTATTAATAGCATAAAGGGGGTCATGCCTGCAGCCCTTACACATTTAACAGACATTGACTTGAATTGGAACCAAGAAGAAATCAATGAAAGTTGTGTGTGTATAATCACAGTGTGACTGGGTCCCAATGAATGTGAGTATTTTTTACTCTCCTTGAGTCCATTTTTTCCCCAGCTGGTTCAAACATCATTTTATTTTATACTAGAAACATTTTAATTCAAAATTTAGTCTTTCATTCAGTTTCATCTCCATTTGCTTTGGTTGTAATTTGTGTTTATTTACAACGGCCCTAGTTTTGCTATAAAATCAGGGTTTATATTCATTTGAGCTGAAAGATGTTTAAGTTTAAAAATAAAACATGTCAAAAGAGGGTTTCCAACAAAAGTGTTATTCCTTTTCTCTTAAATAAATGTCGGATTGATGTTTTTACATTGCATTTTTAGAAGGAGTGAGTTGTTTCTGTTTTTGCAGGCCAGACTTGATTAACTCTGACTAGGTTGACCTGCTGTGGAGATACAGGCAGATATTCTGAACTGGGGATGAGGTGGGCTTTATGCCACCTTTGCAGTCAAGTGTCATAAAGCTACTATGCTGGCCCTATGCCACAAGTGGAGTACCTAGATAGTTGGTAAAACCAGCCTCTGACTCCTTTATTCTGTTGAAGATGGAGCAGCACAAAACAGCAGAAGGAGGCTGGAATTAGGCCCAGGATCCATATCCTGGCTTTGGTGATCTACAGGCAGAAGATTTTTTCAGAAGAATCAGCCCCTCAAACCATCCTTTTATTCACCACCTGTTGTACATCACAGCAATTAAATAGTTAAAAGATTTAGCTTTCTTTTAGCAGAAGAGAAGTTGGGTAGTAGAAGAAACATCACTATCTATCTAAATTACTGCTTTGCTTGAGTGTTGCGTCAGCAAATTATTCTAAATGTAAGGCTTTTCTTTTTAGTTTAGTGGGTATAAAATGTCTACACTTACTCTTGACAGCATTGCAATATTTTTTTAATTTCTTGGTTCCCACAGCTTGTTACACCTACTCTTTGAATATCAAACATTTCTGGCAGAAATGTGTTCAACACATACTGTACTCTATTTAGATATTCTCCTGAGTGGAAATATGTCTCATAGAAATCTTGTATAGGCAAGTATTTGCAAGGCTTTATAGCATTTGATTTCTCAGAGTTTAATTTTAAATTGAAAAAGGAAGCATTACTAAGGATTACCATCACATACCACCATTTTAGATGCAGCTAATGGCATAGATTTGTCACCAAAGGAATTTAGTTCAACTTTGATCTTCTTCTGCTTCTTATTAAAGTAAAGTTAGTGCTAATTTAAAGAGACAGGTGTTAGCCCTAGCAACAAACATCTTTTATTTGAGCCTGATCCAACAACAGTTGAAGTCAATGAGAGTCCTTCCGTAGACCTAAATGGTCAGTAGATCAAGCTTTTTGTCAATAAAACAGACTGAACAGAGAAAGCTTCCTTCCATGTGTGTGCCTCAGTCTTGACCTGGATGGATATCCTTTATGAGGGTGAATGTCATCCTTTGGATGAGAGACAGCTGGCTAAAACCTAATTCAAACAAGATGGAAATGATGGATGAAGAAAGGACGTTGAGGGTTTGATGAGTAATAGTTTGCCCACCTTTTCTTCAAGAGTTTTACGATTTTGGAGTGCTCTGCTAGTTGCTTCTGGAATTCCAGGTGGCAATGGAAATTAAATTAATTCTTTAAATTAAGAAAGTGCTTTTCTACAGTATTTATGGCAATATCAGACATTTACCAGATCAGTAAAATATGTTAGTAATATCTGTAGTTTGTAATATTTCTAGCAGAAATATTAAAAGACCAAAACAGTATAAGGCTAATAATTATTAGCATGTGCTTTTCTCCTATCATATAGAATCCAGAAATTGGGACTACTCAGCATGCTTAATGTTAAGAATAATGCTTACATGCTTTGCAGGACTAGGACTAGATAGCTCAGCCTCTTGCAAATGTCTTTATTTTGGATAACTGCAGTCAGAATATATTTTGTAATAGAAATATACAGTTACAAAAAATCTTCCCATGTAAATTTGGAAAGCAGTTTTGAGTTGGTCAAACAATTACATTAATAATCGAGGCAACTACATCTCTAGTCCCGAACTTCAATTTGACATCACTTTAGATACTAGAATTGCTCATACAAAGTTTCTAACCCCATTGTCACTGTGGGTTTTTGTTTTTGAGAAGTGTTGTGCACACAGATTCCACTTCTGTTGCACATGCGCTCCATGCACAAGATCAAATTCTTTTGACCAGCAGTGTCTACTGGGACAGCACTTTGCAGCGCCCTAGATGCTCTCATGCCTTACCTCCCCGCCCCCTTCTGAGGGCATAAAGGGCAAAGCAGGCCAATTGTCCCTCAGTTCCTCTCCCAATACAGAATCTAGGGGTATATGACTCTGTAGTAGTCAGAAGGAAGGGGGTCATGAAATTCATGTGGATAACACATTTCAAATAACCAGTTACCATGCGGTACATAACATTTTTCTCTTTTTCAAGTGATTGTCAATATGTATTCCCCATCTGGTGATTCAGAAGCAGAGACCTCATAGACGGTGGGTGTTCAGAGTCTCTTTACAGAATGCTTCCAGGGCCTCAAAGGAAAGAGCCACTAACCCAGATCAAACTATATTAAGATCCCAGCCTGGGGAGAATACATGAATGAGGCCCTTCAAGAACCTAGCTATCTAACAGATTCCCCTGGGCTCAGATCACTATCTTCTCCCCTACCCCAGGACAGGAGTCTGGCACTTTTTGTTTTTATCTATGGTAAACAGACCTATTGTCTGGCATGCCTACTTGTAGAAGATATGCTGTAGGATAGAGCCCTTCGCAACCCATTCATGGTTGCTAGTGAATTGCCCGCTTCACTGGTTTGCTTGGATATTGTGAAAGCCTGGCAGGGGCAGAGTTACTGATGTGATTTTGTGATGAATACACCGGAAGTATTCAAACCCAGCTGAAGGTACCCTAAAGTGCTGGTCTGCCTTTTTGGAGGTCGGCACCACAGATGGTAGGGTCTGCCAAAGATGTTTTTCTGGCTCTAACAGCCCCTCATTAAATGGCAGGGCCAATCTTCCATGCATTGACATGTGCAAAGTGTCAAGCAGCTTGTGAGATTTTTTTCTGCACTACCTTTACAGGGATTTCAATAGTAACTGTCATTCAGAGCTGAAGTTCTTGAAATGTCTCATAATCACCTGGCTGATTAGAAGTAGTGGGCACAACTGCATCACCTGGGGAGGATGAGGAGATAGCTGCTGGAATCAGTTGTTCCTTAGTTTGCAGGTGTTCATCTTCACTTCCGTGTTCTTCTTGCTGAAGAGTGTGAGGAGTGAGCGCCACCTATGCCTCTTGAATAACCCTGTGGGACTTTCCAGGGGATGGAGATCTAGCTTTAGAGGAGGAAGTAGAGCTCGGTTTCCTTGCTGGCTGCATGTCACAGGCCCTCAGTAGGGCCAGGATCTAACATTATCTAACAGGGGTCAGGGTCTAGTTGCAATGCAGATGGATACCATGGTGAGTGCGCTTTCCTAGATCCCTTATGGTTATAGTAATGGTCTTAGACTCACTGTCTGACCAATAAGGGTCAAGTGAATGGGGCTGAGGTGAGTGGGTAGTGGATGCTCTAAAGTGGAGGAAGAACAGATGTACTCCTCCTCTAGAAGCAGGGCTACCCTCACAGGGGTTCCAGGGTGAGCTAAGTCTGCCTTTTGTTGGCACTGAAGAAGTGTTTAGCACCATCATGGTGTCATTAGTCAGTACTCTACAAGGCACTCGCAGAGTCACAGACAATAATGGTGACAGGCTGTGCAGTCCTTTTGGTATAGAGTGATCTGAGAAATAGTTTGGTACTCTCAGTGGTGAGAGCAACTGTTTTGTGATGGCTAGCATCTTGATTGCAGGTGCCAGGACTGTCAGCATTAGGTGTGCTGATGTAGGTTCCAAGCAATTGGTACCAGGTGAAGTACTGAAGTTCACGCAAAACGGTAGTGTTGTTTGGAGACTGGGCTCTGTCAGGGTGTCAGAGGAACCCAATTTTGGCGGTGAAACCTTTGAGCAGCCTGAAGTGATGTATGCCTTTTATTTTTACTTGGTCCTGGAGAGCGTGAAGAATCAGTTTTCCTTTCTACCCCCTTTGATATGACAGCTGGAGGAGGACTTAGCTGCTATACCAGTCTCAATAGATGATGCCTTCTTTGGTGAATGAGCCCAGGAGCTCGGAGTTAAACCACAACTCATAGGAGCGCTCAGGGTTGAAGCCTGTTCAGGTCTGTTAGAGTTGTGATTGCCAAACCTTTCACTAAAGTGACCCACCAACTTCATTTTCTCTTTTTTTTCTACCCACAATTAAATATCTACCCAGGCACCGCAACCCTAATCACGGCCTAGTGTGGAAGGAAGCCCTGGGAAGGGGGTTGGAGACAGAGACAGACCCACACTCATGACTCCCCCACAGCAGCAGCTCCTGTCCCACAGGGCTGTGCCCGGCTTCCTGCTCTAAGTGTTGCAAGCCTAGTCTCACATGAAAGGAGCTGCCAGTCCAGGGTGAGTGCAGGGCAGGCTTACTCTCCATACCCAGCCTCCTCTTTCTGGGCCTCCCCTCCTCACAATGCTAAGAGAAACATACGTTTGCTTTGGGTGCCACAACCCATCTAGAACTTTCCCGCAACCCACTAGTGGGTCAGGACATAAGAACGGCCATACTGAGTCAGACCAAAGGTCCATCTAGTCCAGTATCCTGTCTTCCAACAGTAGCCAATGCCAGGTGCCTGAGAGGGAATGAACAGACCAGGTAATCATCAAGTGATCCATCCCCTGTTGTCCATTCCCAGCTTCTGGCAAACAGAGGCTAGGGACACCACCACTGTCCATCCTTGTTAATAGCCATTGATGGACCTATCCTCCATGGACTTACCTAGTTCTTTTTTGAAGGACCCACCACTTAGGAAACATTGTGTTACAGCCTTTTTCCTCTAGATCTGAGAAGGCTCTCCTCGAGCACTCCAGGAGAAATAATTTAAGGTGCGACTCTCTCACTGTTTGAGTCCTCTTCGAAAATGAAAGACAAACTGAATACATATTGAGCATATGCCTGTCCCCAAGGCAAAAGTCATTTTGACTGCCCATTTTTCAGTGGAATAGTCGCATTCACAAGAGGGAAATGTTTTGAAGCATGAGGACTTTGCTTCAGTCATGGAGGCTAAATCCCAGTGTTTGAGTAGTTCCTAACACTAACAAAGTTGTTCTGTTTTTTTACAGCCAACAGAGAGAAAAAATATAATCAGAACAAACTAACAACTATATTATCTATGCTAATATACTAATTAACTATATATACAAAAAGGATTTGAGTTGCACAATCTGCACGAGAAGCGGACATGGATTCTCTCTTACAAACACGTCAGTAAGAAGGAACCAAGGGATGGCTGGGCCTGCTCCACCCTTTGTGCCCTTGGATAGAGGTGTGTGTGTGAGAGAGCATCCAGGGTGCAGACATGGTCCCAAGAAACATTGCTGGTCAAAAGAACCAATGTCATGTGCATGGGGCGAATGCACACCAGAAGTGGAATCCATGTGGGCAATCACTTGAAGAAGAATATATATGGTAATAGCTCTATTGGTTGAAAAAAAAAAAAGTGCCCCTGAGAAAGCACTTTCTGAGTTGACAGTTCAATTATTAACACAGATAACAGATGGAAGAAACAGCACCTGTTTGGTATGTGTAGTGAAAAAATGAACAGGAGCAAATACTATTTGTTCACCTCATCATTTAGAGTCTTCTACATTGTTGTCATACAGTTTGTGAATTAGAGGGGCACTGGCGTAGGATTATTTAATCATGTGCAAAAGCATCACTCTGACTGCAGAAATGTTTCTACTCTGTAAGCAATTAGTTTGCCTCATTAGCTATCTTAGTTATACTTAGGGGTCTAAGATATCTATATTTCTAGTGAATTTGTTTGATCTTCATATACAAATTTTATAAATATGCTGTCTAGTCACAAGGCTATAATTTTTGTTAGCTTCTTCTAAGTTACAAATTGGCTGTGAACTGCAGAGATGAGCTTCTGTCATTTTGGTGTAGGGTGACAGATGTCCCGATTTTATAGGGACAGTCCTGATATTTGAGTTTTTGGTTGTTTTTTTAATATGAGCTTCTATTACCCCACCACCCCGTCCCGATTTTTCACACTTGCTATCTGGGTCACCCTATTTTGGTGGGATGAAAGGAAAGAGAGGAGATATAGAAAGGATTAAGGTAAAATGTTACATTGGAGTATGAAAGTAAATTCCCAATGAGAAGTAATAAATCATTACTAAATAATGTTTTTTTTTTAAATCAGCACGGTAACCATTTGTGGTTGGAGATTTATTTATGGGTCTTACTCTTGCACGCCTTACTCAGGTAAAACTTCCAAAGCTATCAGTTCTGTGCTTTCCCAAGGGTGTATATATCAAGAAATTACAGAGTAGGTCAATCAGAGTTTTTATTTCTAAAGACATAACACCAGTCAGCAAAAATACTTTTTAAAATTTGGGGCTGACTGTTAGTTTTCCATTTGGAAGGTTTCCAGCTTCCACTTTTCTACCATTTGTTCCTGCTAAGTCAGAACTCGACTGTCCTTCTCTCTATCCTACATTATTAGAGGTAAAGCTGTACTCTTTGAACAGTAGTGTTCATTGCAGTGTTAAGAAGCCATATGAAATGTGAGGATGGAATGTGGATTGTTTGAGGTTTTTGCTTTGTCTTCTGTATGAGAGTTTAGAGAGATTTACTTATTTATTTAGAGTGAAAGATACACGTGAAGACTTTGCCCCTATGAAATATTCCCACAAGGAATCCACACTGAAATAAGAACAATCTGGTGAGTCATCCTTAGGCTTGGAAGGATTAGATTTTTATGGGCAAATGTCAGTAACTGTTGATTTTACTGCACACACACTAACACAAAAAAAATATTTCCTTTTGATAATAATCAAAATTTGCAGATATGCGAAGTCAGACAAGCAATGCTTGAGAACTTAGAGTTTGATTTAAGGATATTGACTTGGTATATTTTGACATGTGATGTTGTTAACTTGTGGCTAACAGCAACAAACTTAATTTTTTGAATCTCAACATCTACTGTCATTAAATAATTGTCTGCCCCACCCCCCATTTCTCTGAACTTCAAAAATTTAAATAGATAAAAATAAATGCTTAAAAATAAACAGGTATTATCTGTTGAAAATATAAAAAAAAACCAAAAATTGCATTCTGCCAAGCCTAGTCATACGGTATCAAATGCTTGCGCGTGCTATAGAGCTGAAGTAGTATTTTTGCTGAGTCACTCTGAGGTTAAATCGATTTTGTCTGCTCTGATAGAAGAGGGGTTAGAATGTGTGTCTCTCCGGCAGATGGATCTAGGGGCAGAGAGATCCAGACAAGAAAATTCTATGATGAAATCCTGGCTCTACAACAGTTAGACTGCTGCTGTGCTGAGACCTCTGCCTATCATGCTGACCAATATTGTTTCCTTGTACTCCCCCGTATGTCTGTATCCACCTTGTTTTCCACGGAGATTGTAAACTCCTTGGGGCAGGACCCATCTTTTTTTATTCTATGTTTGTGCAGCACCTAGCACAGTGGGGTCCTGATCCATGACCAGGGCTCCTAAGTACTACTGTAATACAAATAATAATCAGAATAATAAGTCAATAGAGCCAGGATTTCATGCTAGGCACTACCAAGCTATCTTTTGCTGTTGTTTAATTTAACATTAAGGTCAAACCCCAGGAAGAGGATAAGTTTCCACTCTAGCCAAGATGTGTTTATGCTCTGCTTAGTGCAAGGTGCTAATTATACTATTTTTGCCTCTGAGGAAGAACTATTTTATTCACAGTTATTATAAAGCTGAGGTTTAATAGTGAGCACATTTTACCTGTGGTTGGGTTGTCAGCTATTTCTATAGTCCTTCTAACTGTTTCATGATCTGCTATATGAGCAGAGACAACATCCTATTTCATTTTTATTGTTTTCAGTTATAAATAATAGCAATAATAAATAGTATCTTACATTTTTATAGCCCATTTCATCCTGAAGAATAAAAAAGAACCAGTGTCGCACGCGTGTGTGTGAGTGAGAGAGAGAGAGACACACACACACACACAAGTCTATCCATATTTGGTTGCATAGATTTTCTAGACTTTGAGTATAGTCATCATAATTATGTAAATAAAGTTATTTTAAAAACAAACTAGAATTCTAGAGCACTGTCTCTACTCTTCCCAGCCACTATTTCAACCTGGGAGAAAAAAAGCCATTTAACAAATTAAGAAATGTTTTAGGTTCTCCCCCGCCCACCCTTGAATAACTATATAATATTTTTTAAGTTTAAAAAATGGGGGAATATTTCACACTCCTAAATATTTTTCCAAAACAGGTAATGTGTGTTCAACAAAACAATTAGTCACTTAATTTGGGGATGGATATGGGAGCAAAGTATATTTTGATGTGGGCAATTTGTTCTTGTTCTGTAGGTCCAAATTATATTGAGCTAACAGGCATCTGCCTGCAACAAAATATGAAAGAAAGACATCAGCGTTTTCCTTTGGGTAAGCCACATTCTTTCAATTTTCAGTCTCAAATTTAGCCAGATGAGGGTAATCATACATGCCTTCAAGACTGTATCCAGCATATTGCATGGAAGAAGGAACCTGAGAATGTTTATTTTGCATGTGAAGAATCTTGCTGCACATGGGCTTGATTCTTCAAGATGATGAACACCCTTGGCTTTCGTTGCACCATCAGACCACATGTTTGTTTAGTAATGTCCGGTGATTGATGTCTTTTGTAACTGTCTGCAATAGTGCTTAGCACACAGTTTTTTGAAAACGTCTTGGATGTTATTTGAAGTCTTCAGTATTTCATTTTAGTCCACCTAAATGAGAACATCTCCAATTCCTGAAACTTCTTTGTGCACAGAATCACTTGCCCATGCCAGTGACTTAAATTGCTGACATTTTTTTGGTACGAGTCTTATAAATAGTAAGTATGTGTCAAGGTTCCTTCCCCACTCTGAACTCTAGGGTACAGATGTGGGGACCTGCATGAAAACCTCCTAAGCTCACTTCTACCAGCTTAGGTTAAAACTTCCCCAAGGTACAAACTATTTTACCCTTTGCCCTTGGACTTCCACTGCCACCACCAAACATTTATCTGGGTTTATTTTTATTAGGAAAGCGTCGTTTGGAAACATCTTTCCCCCCAAAATCCTCCCAACACTTGCACCCCACTTCCTGGGGAAGGTTTGGTAAAAATCCTCACCAATTTGCATAGGTGACCACAGACCCAAACCCTTGGATCTTAAGAACAAAGAAAAAGCATTCAGTTTTCTTACAAGAAGACTTTTAATAGAAGTAAAAAAGAATCACCTCTATAAAATCAGGATGGTAAATACCTTACAGGGTAATTAGATTCAAAACATAGAGAATCCCTCTAGGCAAAACCTTAAGTTACAAAAAAGACACACAGACAGGAATATTCATTCTATTCAGCACAGCTATTTTCTCAGCCATTTAAAGAAATCATAATCTAACACATACCTAGCTAGATTACTTACTAAGTTCTAAGACTCCATTCCTGTTCTGTCCCCGACAAAAGCATCACACAGACAGACACAGACCCTTTGTTTTTCTCCCTCCTCCCAGCTTTTGAAAGTATCTTGTCTTCTCATTGGTCATTTTGGTCAGGTGCCAGCGAGGTTACCTTTAGCTTCTTAACCCTTTACAGGTGAAAGGATTTTTCCTCTGGACAGGAGGGATTTTAAAGGTGATTACCCTTCCCTTTATATTTATGACAGTATGAAATAAGATAATACCACCAGCTTGTTTTTACCAAAACATATCTAAGAATTCTAATGGGTAAAATTAATCAAAACCAATACATTAAAATGCATTTAAATTGCAGTGTTAACTTCATCACCCTTGTGTGTAATGTTGTACTATTTGGGCATTATTTTGAGGCAAAAGGCAAAGATAACTAAAAGGCGCAGTCCTGCAATAAGTTCTGTGCGGGCATACCCTGTCACTCAGATAGGTCTTACTGCAGGATTGGGGCCAATCCAGCAGACCTTACTCATGCAAGAAGTTCCACTGAATTTAGTGGGACTGTTTCCCTAAGGATTGCTCACATGGGAAAAGGTTACAGGGACAAGTCCTAGAAATAGCAATGTTTTAAATAGATAACTGGCTGAAATTTACTCCAGTACAGAAGGTCAACGCAAGCTCTATGCAGCACTAAGATCAAAATAGGGCTTGCCTTAAATGATGTATAGTCCTCATGCTGTCCCTCTGCACTAAGGTGAATTTCACCCTAAGTGCCTATCAAATTGTTCTTATTCTTCACATCATTATGTCTCCATCATTAATGTAAGCAATCTTTTATGGAAGAGGAAAAGAACTTCTAATTGGCTATACTGCTGTGCTTTATTCTGTCTTGGCTTGACTTGTCACTTGGTTACAGCATGAATATTGAACACTAATGTCAGTCCAGGCTCTAATACCTGAGAGCACCAAGCACTTTCATCTCATGGATGTTTAGGAGCTAATAAGCATTCTATACTTTCCTTTTAAATCCACCCGTTTATTGCCTTCCTTTTCTTCATCCTATAGGAAGTCCATTGGTTTGACTGAGCCTTTTTGAAGATGTTATTGTAAAGAAATGGCCTTTCTCTAGTTAACTTGTAGTTTAAAAGGTTCATTAATGCCATTCATTTAGTGCACTTTTCAGGTGCAGCAACTTTGATCTGCAAGCCTTTCTTCTAGTGGAGCAATGTCCTTCACACCAGTCCTTCACACCAAATACAAAATAGAAACTACAAATACCAACAACACAGAAGAGAAGGAAACAAAGAAGGAAAGGTGGGGTGAGAGGGTCTGAAGGAGGGGAGGTTTGGAAACATCTTACTCCTTATTTCCCCCAGGCAGCCAGTAAAACCACTATTATTTTAGATGGGTTTGAAGACACAGGGCTTGATTGTCTCCAGTGCCAGACTGCTGGTTGGCACAGGTAGTGGGCAGGGGGAAGTGCCTTATAGCTCCCTGAGTCCAAGGGCCATTCCTACTCAGAGCTATTTCCAGGCAGTGATGTACATCACTCATGCAGGGTCCTTAATGGACCTTATGTCAGTACAGCAGTGCTCTCTTATACTCTATCCCTGACATGCCCTCTCTCTTCCTCAACATGCCCTGAAACCAGGAAGATAAGGAAGAGAAGCAGGGACTTGCTTTGGTGCAGATGTGCCAGTAGGGAATTCCCTTCCAACAGTGGCTGCTGAGTGCCATATAAACCTGGTTGAGACTCTGGCCCTTTATGTTGTCAAGAAGAGGCCTTCCCATGTTCCCTTATAGCCTGTCAAATACTTCCATCTTCTGCAATGACTTCTTCAAAAGCCACAAATTTCTGTGGGCTTGGTGCGGGGCACAAAGTGTGTTCACCACAGATCCTGCCCTTGCTTACCCCCTCTTCCTTCCTCTCTGGACCTACAGACAGCCATGTACAGCATCCACAGAAGAGAGCAATGATGCTGTGGAGGCATCTGGTTCCCACTTCCCTCTAAGAAGAGATTAACACAAAGAGGAGGGTCTCCTCTGCATACAAATCAGATCTCAGGGAGGTGGGATTGGGGGGAACAGGGGAAACAGACTCAGACGGTTTACATCATGCTTAGTGGAGGCTGCGCACCACATTCCCTGATATGGAGGTGGACAGTCACCACAGGTTTGGGGGTTTTTTTGAGCTGGGGGGGACGGCAGACTTGCTCTTTTTACATTATTCCATTGCATTTCTAATTTTAGAAACTTAGCTTCTGTGATTTAGATACTAACACAAACTAATTAGTTGCAGATGATAACTCTCAGTTCCTTTTTACACAGCCTTCTTCAAAATAAGAAAGCCAGATTTCTTTCACTAGGGAAATCAGTGTGATTTATTTAACATTTAGTTCCTGCATATGCAGAAGACATTTGGTATGAAACCTTTAAAGGGATGTGTTCCTCACCATCCAATCTCAATTAGAGAGGCGCACTATCAGAATGAAACTGCTCAAGATTCTGCTTTGATGGTGTGCTTTGTTCATTTCTTTCTCTTTTGCAGAAAATGTCTATATTTTAATAAGTCCCAATGAGAAAAATGCTTTGCTGTAGGGAGAAATCTTTCTTTAAGATATTGTGATATGCCTTATTGCTTTCTTTCATTCTCTTTTTTCCTTTTCTGTGTGGGGCAGCTTTTTTTTTTCAAAAACAAGATCCTGTTCTGTTAAGCAGATCTCCATCTCATTTTGAAAGATCTCTGGCAGCAATGGCCATTCTTTATGTGAATTATACTCCTCTGCTTTGCTCTTTCATCTTTTGGGGCACGTACTTTTAGCTAGTTGTACAATAGGTAACTGAACTGTTTGTAATTCAACTTGCTGGACTGATTTAAGCAAAAACTGTTCATTGCATACACTCTAGCCATACTATTTTAGTTTAAGAACAGTTACAGGTTTGTCCTGCATCCATACTACAGCTATTCTAAACCTTTTCAAGTTACAATGCCCTCTAGGTATGTGTCTGTTACATACCAGGGTACAATTCAGACCAGTGGGGGGCTGCGTCACCTCTGCCTGCAACCTTGGGTGCCTTACAATGCCTTGCTGAAGTAGCTCCCACCTGGGCCACTCACTGCCTTCCAGCATGCAGTGAGCGTTTGTGTGTAACTGCAGCCTGCCAGTTACACCCTGGCCCTCACCAGCCTTGGTTATACTTAAGGGTGACCCCAACACACCTCCACTCCCAGATTTAACCCCAGAAATGTATGTCCTGTACTGCCCTCTCCTGGATAGTAGATATATTTTAAATCCATTACTCGTTTAAGGGAATAATATACCATTTTATTATCTTAAATAGAGTTACCCAGACACTTCAACTTGAACACATTGGATTAGATAAAACAGTGAAAAGAGCTTATTAACTACAAAGAGAAATTTTAAGTGAGTACAAGTAATGAGGCATAAAAGTCAGAAATGGTTACAAGAAAAATAAAGACACAATGCTTACTAGTGCCTAACTTAACAAACTATATTAGATTCAAGTAAAATTCCTCACCATATGCTTCCAGCACGGTTACTGACCTAACTCTTCAGGGTCAAATTCCAATGACTGTTTCCTTTTGTTTTCTCAGGTGCAGAGAATGCAATGGGCAGGGAGAGAGGGGGGGTGTCTTGGGGTGTTTGCTCCTTTTTATAGTCTCCTCTTCCTCTTTGAAAAGGATTTCCAGCTGGGAACTAGGAGATGAAGAGTCTATGTGGAAGGAAGTTCCCTGCTGGCTTTTTTCACCTGTTTTGAGCATTCTTTGTTTTCCCTTCCTGCTTGATAACTCTGTTTACTGCTTAAATGCAAATTAAGGCAAGCACACATATCTTCCTTTATTTAGGACAGACCTGACTTCTGCCTGGGCAGAGCTTTGGGGTTTCAAACGTGTTAATATCATACAGGAAAATCATATAACTTCACAAGCAATGTTGCCACATATATTTTATCAGGACAATACTGACCAGCAAATTATGCATTTTAAAATGATACCTTACAAGGCATTCCTTGTGCAAAGTTTATTAAAATAGTGTGTAGGGTGTGAATACAGGAGTGCATTCTGTCACAATGTCCTACAGTTCCCAAAAGCAGTGTGTTCTGGGAGATTTCAATAGGCCATCAGTGCACTGGAAGACAGCAGTGGGAGGACAAGGTGAACTGTTTTGGCTTTTTCATGTCCACACTGGCACTGAAATGGTTTAGATTGAACCAGTCCCAGGCCTGTTAAATGCACTGTCTATTCTAAACAGTTCTCTAACTGGTTTAGTTCTACACACTTTTGTATGTGGATGAGAAGCACTTCAGAGAGTACCCTAAAGCAGTGGTTCTCAACGAGGGGTCTGGGGCCATCTTGGGGGCCACGAGCAGGTTTCAGGGGGTCCTCCTAGCAGGGCTAGTGTTAGACTCACTGGGACCCAGGGCAGAAAGCCAAAGCCCCACCACATGGAGCTGAAGCCTGGAGCCCTGAGCCCCACCACCCAGGGCTGAAGCCAAAGCCTGAGCAACTTAGCTTCATAGTTCCCCTTGTGGCACAGGGCCCTAGGCAATTGCCCTGCTTGTATCCCCGAATGCTGGCCCTGGCCTTTATATGCAGAAAATCAGTTGTTGTGGCACAGCTGGGCTGTGGAGTTTTTATAGCATGGGGGGCGGGGCGCTTGGCTCAGTGAGAAAAAAAGTTGAGAACCTCTGCCCTAAAGCACTTCATAAAGTAGTTTATGTAAAGCTAATATAGCTTAGTAGATAAGTCACTAGACAAGCTGTTAGACAACCTGGGTTCAAGCCCTGGTTCTTCCTCCTAAGTGAGCTTGGGCAAGTCATTTTCTTCCCCGTGCCTCAGTTTCCCCATCTGTAAAATGGGAAGAATGCTACTAATCACCTTTGTAAAGCACTTTAAGCTCTAATTATGAAAAGAGCTAGGTATTATCATCTCTATTTTACAGGGGAAACTGAGGCACAAATAATTTAAGTAACTTGCTCGAGGTCAGGCAGAGAGTCAGTCACACAGTCTGGAATGGAATCCTGCTCTCCTAGTACTGTACTAGGTCCACTAGGCTACAGGTGTTTGCACCATGCTTGCATGCTTAAGGTACTTGCACTCACTTTTTCCCTTAGATTGAGCACAGTGTAAAACAACAAAATTGCACCCTCCCTACTTTTACTTTTAATTCCTGAGCAAGATAGGGGGAAGTATCTCTTCGGCTTTTCTTGAGAAAGTTCTCTCCCAGGGATTTTCTGTGTCCTGGGATGAAAGGTGTTCAGTGGGAGGGATTTTTTCCACTTGACATATTTGACTATTTTGCCTCAGCACTAGTTCATTTGAGAAAAATCAAGAACCTCAAAATGCAAAGCCCAGTCATTATTGACACCTCTTTTCTCCTTTTTGTCCCTATTTTATCTCTTGTTAGTAATTCTACAGCCTTCTTTCAACATTCGAGCCATTAACATTGTGGCTTCTTGAAAATCATCCACTATGGGACACACTGCTCATAACATCTAGTAAGAAAATGGCTCATCCCTTTTCTTATTCAGAAAAGCATGAAACAATAATTGCTCGGAGGAGGAAAACTAGTCCCAGTCAGCTCCATAAAGGGACTACCTATGAGAGTAGTAATCATTTCTCAGAATCCACAGATGGGCTGGACACTGCTGATGTACTTGACCTGACAAAATGCTACAGCAGGGGTAGGCAACCTCTGGCACGCGTGCCAAAGACGGCACACGAGCTGATTTTCAGTGGCACTCACACTGCCCAGGTCCTGGCCACCGGTCCGGGGGGCTCTGCATTTTAATTTAATTTTAAATGAAGCTTCTTAAACATTTTAAAAACCGTATTTACTTTACATACAACAATAGTTTAGTTATATATTATAGACTTATAGAAAGAGACCTAAAAAACGTTAAAATGTATTACTGGCAAGCGAAACCTTAAATTAGAGTGAATAAAGGAAGACTCGACACACCACTTCTGAAAGGTTGCCGACCCCTGTGCTACAGGATTCGTAGTATTCTTGCTATCTGCAGCCCCTTTGTTGCCTTGACAACAAAACTCATTTGAAATAGAAAGAGATTTCTTTTATTTTTAGTAAATTGGCTTTAAATGACCAAAACTCAGGTTTTTAATAATTAACTTAAATGCACAACTTATACCTCCCCTAAAAACAGCCTGCACTTGGCTAAACAGCAACATGGAGCCAGTACGTACAATAATAGTGTCTCATCTTCAATTCTTCAGGTACAAGGCAACCTTTTCTTCAACTATTGTGGCAGAAAGATACTGGGAAAATTATTTATACTTTCAAGTCGGTATATTTCATGTAACAAAATGCACAACAGTTCATTTTATTTATCTGTAATACAGTGTCTATGCACACAAAGCTAGCATGGGGAACTGATCCTAGGTGCTACTGTAATACAAGTAATTAATAATTGCTAAAAATTCCATGGGTAAAACCCTTAAGTCTTCACTGGGATTTTAGTTCGTCAGTACTCAGGCAGATGCCCATTCCACACACTAAGGATGGACTCAGTAATGAACTCAGGATTTGGCCCAGTATCAGTAACAGATAGGGATCAGTACTACAAATTAGCATGTGTATTTGTGACAGTCATTACTTCTCATTAACACTAAAAAGAAAAATACTGCACTTTCCTGTTCATAGTACAGGTGAAAAAAATACACCATTGCTGACAAATACAAGCATACACCTATATGTAAATGATATGCAGTAAATACTTGGCCAGATTCTTAGTTCACTTACCCTGGTATTAATCAGGAATAGCTACTGAATTCAGTGTAGCTACACTAGTATAAAACTGATGTGAGATCAATGCTGGGTCCCTTGACCAGGATTTGAGCGTACAGTGAAAATCTATTGCTCAGTTTAAAAAAAAAACAATACTGTAGCATAGTATTTTAAAAATCAACAGCAAACTCAAGTCTACCTGACTGTACCTAGAAAATAACTGGGGCCCTGAGTAGCACAGTGAAGGCCTTGGTAAAAATCTGAAAATTCTGTCATTCAGCCCCATCTTCTGGCCCCTTTAAAAAAAAAAAAAAAACAGGAAGGGCAATGTCCGTGAATGCAAGCTAAAGAGATCATAATGAATCTGAATCTACCACTAGGAAAATAAAAGAAAAGCAACAACAACAACAAAATTTCACCTTGCAGCTCAAAGACTGTGGCACTGTGAACCTGACAGCGGAAGTGACTATAAACAAAAGTGAAACTGACATGTCCAGACTGAAATAAATTTAAAAAGGAAACAAAAAACATAAACAGAGATAGGTACATTATATTTGTAAAATTATTTGTTTCAGTAATCTGCAGTAAATGCTGAGCACCCTTAACTTCTACTTCTCCCCCTCACATACATCTCCCTATGTGTTGGCACTCTAAACCATTGTGTGACTTTCACCTTTTTGGAAATCTTAAAGTGCTTGGAAAGATCCTGACTAAAACCTGTGCATACAAATAACCTGAAAAATACCCTCCCATCTCTTGGCAAGATTTCAAACATGACTCATATACTGTAGCCGTGTGAATTTGGGCTTTGCGTAATTTAGGTGTTAGTGCTAAATTCTGCCAATTTCAGATTTAAATTACAGTAGATTAAACTCAGATGAAGAGAATGAAGTATATTTTCTCTGCAAAAATGCACACAATTCCTACTTGCATATGAAGGGGAGGCTACTCGCCAGTACTGTTAACTTTAGGAATAGAAAACTAAACAGATGCATACTAAGGACATGATCCATCAAAACACTTTTGCATATACTTCACTCTAAGCATGTCAGTAGCCTCTGTGAAGTCAGGGAAGAGGAAAGGAGTAGGAGGAGTTGGAGAGCTACAGGACCCTAGATCCAACCTTGCTGTTGCAGGTAAACTGACAAGTGGCTCCTTGTAAGCCACTCATTTTCCCTTCCTAATTCCATGGTGGTCCCTGTTGTAGCCAACTTTAAGAGCAGCTCCCTTGTACACAGATGGAGGCTCGTGTAGCACCCTGACAGCCCAAGTTAAAGCCTGGTACACCTGTGACACTCAGTCCAGCCTCTGAGTGGCATAATTGAATGCTCCTGTCTCCCATTGTGGAGCAGCATGTGTGGGGAAGGGAGGGAGGACAAATAACAGAACAGTAAAGGGGAACACAAGAGAGAGTAGGGACAGTATCAGGTCACTAATACTTCCAAAGTTAACCTCCCACAAAAAAACAAAAAGATTAAGGTTGTAATTCATGGCTTTGGAGCTTTTCCTGGTTCAACATTCTCTTGGCGCCTTCCTTTTGTCGGTAACACTTGGTCAGAGCAGAAGGTCAGATTGCCACTTTTTTGACAACATAATGGAGGACAAATAACTCCTACAAAAAGTTTCAGTCTGGCTAGTACACACACTTTAGGGATTAGAAGATGATGCTCTGAGTTACAACAGGAATAACTTCCTCTGTGGTACTGTTCTGGTGAATCATTTAGCCTTAATCACCTCAAAGGCATTTATCAGTGTGCCCCTATTTTCCAATGTCTAGAGCTCTGTCAATATACTTCACTTATTAAAGAAATGTACTATATCAATGCTAAACATTTATCTCTCCCACATTAAAAAACAACCCATAAACACGTGACATGGGGTATCATTAAACTATTAAAACCCATACTCATCCTGAAAGAAATCTTTCCCGAATCCCCTCTTCTGGCCTTCAAACAACCCCCCAGTCTCACCAAGCTCATCATCAGAAGCAAGCTCCCCACAGACCAGGACCCACCAACTCAAAGCAGCACCGGACCCTGCAACAACAACAGATGTAAAACCAGTAGACATAGCTCCACTACTACCAGGATCAGTACCCCCACTACACACCTTTCAAGATCCATGGATCCTACACATGCCTATCACAACATGTAGATTTATGATTTACTACAACAATCTGTAATCCACTAACCTCCATTTTGTGTCCTCTGACTGCAGAGCTGCTAACAGGCCACTTCACCTTGACCAGTCTCTTAGAATACGTGTTAACTTCTTATGCTAAACAATCTGTTCCATCTTGTATTTAGCTGTGACAACGAGCTCTGTGTAAGCTCAAATCTTGTCTCTTTCACCAACAGAAGTTGGTCCAATAAAAGATATCTCACCAACCCATAACATTTGACAATAATGGTCTCAAACACTACATTTTAGAACAGTGATACTTCACTATAATTCCAAGTATAATTCACTTATACTTCCTAGCCAGCCTTAATATAGTCTCCCAAAATTTGCAAAAGTATGTTCAATGGTCAAGATTATAAATGATTAAAAATCTCATTTTCTAGTCAAGGGATCAGTGTCTAATCTATTATTGTAGCTGAGGCCTGGCCCAACATGAGTAATTAACACATGGAGGGATGGCTCATTTTTTGGAAGATAGAATTAGGGATATAAATGAATCATCAGGTTGAAAACACAATGTTTGTGCTAAATAAGATAAGTAAATACATCAGTAGGCTAAAAAGACAGAATGTCTGAGCCAACTAAGAGAAGAGGGAGAACACCCAGAGAACTATTTATTATGAGCTAGATAACAAGGGACATAATAAGTTAGGAATATAGAGATCAGGTAAAGAGGAAGTCGAAGTATGGGCAGTGCACGGACAGCACATGCTGCACAGGGATTGGTTCCTGTGAAGTAGCCAATCCAATCAATAAATTATACAATGTATAGTGAATGCAATGAGATATGTAATGTATATAAAGGAAGAGGGTTTCTGTGTAACTTTGGAGATGTGATGTACCCTGCATTCATCTCCCCCATCTCCCCCGTGTTTGAATCTAATCAGCAGAGCGCTGCTGTGTGCCGAATAAAGATACCTGAGTGACGAAAGCTGGAACTGAGTTCTTGGGAAGCCGAGGGGAAAGAGGTCTCAGAAGTCATCCCGCCATTAGTGGTGCTGTGACTCAACCAGGATCCATGCATCTGGAACAGGTAATGTGTAATTTATTATACGTGTAGCTTTTCGGTCAAGGTTCACAACCCAGAAGCTTAGCAATGTCATTAGAAGTGTTCAAATTTGAAGACGTTTACAGGGCACCGGAGGGGTGAATTGAATCCAAAGGAGGCCCCTGTGGACTCCCCACAGATGTATTTGGGGGATACTAGGACAGACTGGAAAATGAACTCCAACAGATAATGCTGGGTAAGAAATGCAAAAAGGACAAGCAAAAGGCAATGTTGTTACAAGGCTTAATATTGGGCATATGAGTTTGACTCAGCAAATAAAGGACTTAAAGATCATGGTCCACAAATCAGAAAAAGAAAAGAAAGAACAGGATGGAGGAGCTAAAGGAGATCTATAAAGGTACAAACAATACAATCACGTCCTTCGGTGGAATCTGTTAGGCTATGTCTGCACTATATCTTATGTCGGCATAAATTATGTTGCTCGGGAGTGAAGTAGTTACTGCCACTCACGGGGGCTGGAATAAAGCTGATGGGAGAGCTTTCTCCCTTCAGCTTAGAGCAGCTACATTAGAGAGCTCACAGTGGCACACTAAACTCTCTAGTGTAGCCAGGCCCCATGCCTGCAAATGGCAGCCAAACAAACAGGTGTCTACCTGCATGGATTGGGGCCTCAGTTATCTCTGTTACTTGCAACTTAGCCCTGATCTACAGCTAAAAGTTAGACCAACCTAGCTACATTGCTCAGGACTGTGAAAACTGTCACGTCCTGTGCAATATAGTGAGGTGAGCCTACCCATTCTCCCACTGTAGACGTAGCTAGGCCAATGGAAGAATTCTTCCCTCAAGCTAGCTACCACTTCTTGAGAAGGTGGATTTACTGTAGCAGTAGAAAAACCCCTTCTGTAGCAAGTGGCTACATTACACTTACTGCAGCTGTGCTGCTGGAGCGCTTGCAGCACAGACATACCCTTACTATAATTCAAAATACAAACTTGCAAACCCTACTACACTTACATCAGCTTACGCTGCCATATAATCAACACGTCAGTGACAGTAAGATGTGTCTACAATGGCAAAAGTCCCGTCAACCGCAGCAGAACCAGGATTTTACCCAATATGTCCTACTGGCTCAGTATTGCTCTTGCCTTGCAAAATGCTTAGTTCCCTCCTCCGTATCATTACTTGTCATTAAATTGTTTGTGTCTGGTTTGCACTTGTTTGCTTCTATGTTAAATGATCAGATGACGTGTTTAGACTTAGACGCTGATTTCTCTTGCTCTCTCTCCTTTCCCTCTCTCATCTCTGTTTCCAGTTGCTTTATGCAGGCTGTTTTTCTGCTCCTTCTATGCTGGCCTGAAGTGGATTTTGCTTTGTGCTCTGCCTGAGCTCTCCGCTTTAGCCCAGCCCCCTCCTTCCTCCAGATGCTCCTCCCTGCTCACTGCTCAGCTCTATGTGTTGGTGTGAATGAATGAGAGAGGGGGGTGTGAATAAGTGTGACTGTGCTGGGCTCAGCGTGATTTACGGCTCTGCTGAAAACTGCTTTCCCTGCAGCTTCAGCACCACCAGCAGCAGCAACAAGTCAGGTAAGTGCCTGCTCTCTGCACCACAGAGCCTGGAGGCGGGGGGAGAAAGAGAAAAGATGTGCTTGCTGCAATCAGTGCATGTGTTTGTCAGTGCAGGGAGGAATGGGGTTTAGGGGTGTGCCTGAGGGAACTGGACTGAGCTCAGAGCCCTCGGAGAACTGGGTCTAGGGAATCCAGGGAGGCAGCATCAGGCACCGTACACACTGGAGGAGATGGGTCGCCTAACAAACACACACAGGCAGTAGAGAGAGGTTGGAGCTCTGCCTAATCTTCCCCAGCCCATGCAGAAATAGTGACCTTGTCTTATTTAATCCACTGTACCTTAAACATCTTTGTGCCCTCCACATGCACACTGCACAGCCCCCCTCTTTTGCACTCCTCTGCATGTAAGTAGCCTCTCTTTGCCCCCTTCTGCTTGAAGTCCTCTTCTTGCATCCCTCTGCCACCCCCCTTCAGCTTTTCTGTGTGTAAGCTACCCAGCCCCCATTTGTCCCCATTTGCTGAGTTCATGTCACCACCAGTACTTTCACCTATCTGCATGTATATATATGCACAGGTACAATTTTAGATTTGTCATATTAACGGAAACAGTTATCAGGTCTTATTGCTTATTAGTCAACATAATGAATATAAAAATCTTGTTATTGGCCTTTATCTGTGAGTGAGGAATAATAATGAATGTATGAAAAAGCATAGTAAACTATTTAGTTTCTGAGCTTGCTACACTACAGACTAACATTGTACAACAGGCTAGCTTTTCATATATATGTAGTCTGACTGTTAAGTGCTACAGGGTCAGTTGCTCTCACTATCATGATGTTTCCGTTTAAATGAGAGCCTAATCAGGGCTTTGAGGCCACTAAAAATGTTACAAATTAATTTGTTGACTTTATTCTGCTGTGTGATGTGCTACCATTCGAATGAGATGGTTGAATTGCTTTCCCAGGAATCAGTTTGAAAAATCAGTCTGAAAGTTTGTTCTTACTTCTTGGTTTGTATTAGCAAAATATGAGCATCTTTTTGAACAAACCTGAAAATTAGTTGGTCATTTCTTTCCTTCCAGGATTGAGAGAGTAATGCAACAGCACACTTTTGAAGAAAGCAGACACCCCTGGCAGGAGTCATTTGAAAATGTCAGCATCTGCATGCCATTTCGTTGCCCACGATGTGGTGACCACACTAGATTCAGAAGCCTTTCTTCTCTGAGGGCACATCTGGAGTATAATCATAGGTATGAAGAAAGAAGCCTTCTGACAAAATGCAACCTCTTTTCTTCCCTCAAAGATACAGACTTGCTCTCTTCCTCAGAGACCATGACTCAAGGAAAACTGGGGAACCCCAGCAATGCAATAAAACAAAAACCATCCTACATAAGTTTTTGTGACACCTCACATGAGAACCCAAAGAACAGAAAATCACTGGAGATGGAAGCTGAAAGGCCTGTCTCTTTTGTGGCAAATTACGGGTCAGCAGACTTCACAGATGAGCAGATTTCTAAACCGCAGGTTCCAATAACAGACTCCAAAGCCTCTTTTGAGGCACATGTACGAGAAAAGTTTAATAGGATGGTAGAAGCTGTAGATAAAACAATAGAGAAGAGAATTGACAAGCTTACCAAAGAGCTGGCCCAAAAAACGGCTGAGCTGTTGGAAGTTCGGGCCGCTTTTGCGCAGCTGTCTCAGAAGAAACAGGAAGTTCAGAGGCGAGAGAGGGACCTGAACAGACAGGTGGACGTTGCAGTTGAGATGATTGCTCTACTGAAGCAACGTCTTACAGAGTCTGAGGAAGAACTTCACAGGAAAGAAGAGTAAGTGGAAGGGCAATAGAAGCACAGTGTTGATGGCTTTGTATGTGCTTGGAGAACATGTGCAGTATTAAAGTAGATTTATACACACACACACACACACACACACACACACACGTTCTTGTAACATGAAACCCATGGTAAGATTTTGGTAGTAACTGCAATACAATAGATAATGCCAGTGTGGTGGAGGTTACTACTCTGGAAACAAACTGTAGAAGCAAAAGAATACCAGATACGCCGCCTTTATGCCCTCATGTTCAGTTAACAATAGTGCCCAAGATACCTTGGTCACCACTAAACAGTGCAATTGCAGCTTAGGCAGCACTACACCAAATGTTACCCTCTGTTATGCAAGTGTAATTCCTTTGACTTCAGTGGAGTGGCACAGATGTCACTGAGACTAAACTTTGACTTAATAAACAAATTGACATGCATGCTGCATACCATTTTTAAAAAGTGAGGTTTAATAAGGGCCAGACTGTGGTGCCCTTATCACTCTGACTAGTAGCTTACTCTGAGCAGTCCTATCCTAGAGGAAGTTGTTCTCAGCGTGAGTAAGGGTATCACGATCTGGCTGTAGCAGAGGGCCAACGCCTGTCCTGTGTTGTATGGGTGCAGCATGAGGCAGCAGTAAAAGAAGTTTCTTCTCCCCTATGGAGCAGCAAGGCATGGCTGCAAGCAAGTGCTCAAGAGAGCATTTCTAGAAAAACCTGGGATGGGGTTTGGGGGATGGGAAGTAGACCTATAAAAACAGAATTTTGTGTATCACTGGAACCACAAGCAGATTCCAGACTCATTTTGGCAAGCCGTCCATCTAAAAATATGTTCATGATGCACCCATTAAAAATGTAGCAATGTTTGTAACATTATTTATGGATGAACTACTTACAGTATTTAGCATTCTCAGAAACCCTTTCAGACAGTTTGCAACAACAACTTACTTTAGTTAAATGCATGTTCTTTAAAATATGATGCTCCTAAACTGGTTCATTAGTTACCAAAAAGAACTATGAGGAACACTAGTAGATATGACAGTGATTTAAAACAGATCTAAGTTTCCAAAATAATAGATCTTCTACTACAGCGTTTTTTCATGCGGGCCGGATCCAGCTCCCACTGAAGTCAAAGGGGGTATTGCCAGGGATTTCAGAGGGGCCAACATTTTGCATTCTTTCAATTACATGAGAAGTCTTATTAATGCCAGTCAGAGCAGTAGTCAGACAGGGGGAAAAAAAAGTGCTGGTACTCTCCAAAGCTGTGCCCAGATGTGAGGTCAAAGTGAGATGCATTAAATAGATTGTGCAAATCTTTGTAATAAGATCACACTTCTCCCTTTTGTGTGAGTGCTTCGATCAACAGACACACTTTAAATGACGACATGGTTAGGCCTCGGAGTTATCATCCCACTGTGCTCCATGGCAGCAGTTTACATCTCTTAGAAATATTCTTTTAGACTGCTGGCAGATTCAAGCCTGATCTACACATAGATGTTGTGCTGGTATAACTATTTAGGTTAGAGGTTTGGTAGTTAATGTCCCCCCCCACACCCCTCCCAAAGTTTTGCACTTGCTTGAAGTGCCATAGGCCGCAGAGCTGCAGAGGGCATGGCCTGACCAATTCTTAACAGTGGTCCTGTATTAACTCAGTATGAACTCAGTAGTGGCTGCTGCCGGAGCATCACTCAACTGTGTGGTCGCAGTGCCACTGAAATTTGACTCAGACAAGTCTCAGGGAGTGGGATTGCAACCTGGCACACAGGGTTGCAACAGCACTGAACTTTAGCCTGGCAGCCCCCTGTCCAGAGAGAGGAGCAGCCAGACAAATGGTGTTGTGACCTGTCACACTGGGAGTCTGTTCCTGTATGGCACAGCGCATGGGAGTCCACCAAGAATTTAAAAAGAAAAGGAGTACTTGTGGCACCTTAGAGACTAACCAATTTATTACAGCATAAGCTTTCGTGAGCTACAGCTCACTTCATCGGATGCATACATTCCACTGTATGCATCCGATGAAGTGAGCTGTAGCTCACGAAAGCTTATGCTCTAATAAATTGGTTAGTCTCTAAGGTGCCACAAGTACTCCTTTTCTTTTTACGGATACAGACTAACACGGCTGCTACTCTGAAACCCACCAAGAATTTGACTCCTGAAAGCACCTGCTCATGCATTGTGTGAGTAAGAGTGAGGGGAGGCTCCTCACCCTAGGAAACCTAGGGGCCCTGCAGCAGGTGAGGGGAAAGCAGGAACCAGAATATGGTCCTTGTGGGAAGAGGCAGTAGGGTTGCCAATTTTGGTTGGATGTATTCCTGGAGGTTTCATCACATGACAATCTTTAATTAAAGATTAATCTTTAATTCCTGGAAACTCCAGGAGAATCCAAATGTTACCCTCCGTCATGCAAGTGTAATTCCTTTGACTTCAATGGAGTGGCACAGATGTCACTGAGACTAAACTTTGACTTAATAAACAAATTGGCATGCATGCTGCATATCATTTTTAAAAAGTGAGGTTTAATAAGGGTTAGCAAGCCTAAGGGGCAGGGACTGGAATTTACTCTTCCCCACCCCACCCCCAGAAATATTTAAATTGGTGCCACTACCTTACTGGAATAACCATACCAGTATAAAGCATCCTTGTACTGCTATAACTGTGTCTAGACTAGGGGGGCTGGACTGCTTTAACTATACTGATATAGTTAAAGTGGCACAACTGGTGTGTGTATATGAGCCCTCAGGCAGACACCTGAAGTGGAGCACCCACTGGGACATCGCTCAAAGAAGAAGGGCCAGAGATTTCTGTTTCTAATTTGTAAAAGAGTGTTTAATATTCTAGAACACTAGATACAGTCACCAAAGATAACTCAGGTCACTGAGCCACCTCAATCTGACCCATGACTAAGACCACACAGATGAGTAAAGGTTGTGGATTGAGTGGAGCCCTTGAGCAAATTTCAGAGTTAATTGGAAAATGTGGACAGAAAGGAAAAACTCAATGTTTGATGAAGGAGAGCAAGAGTCAGCGTGAATACCGTGAGCTTCAGAATACCACGGAAACCTGCACAAAGGGAATACATTTTAAGCTTCCAATTAGATCACTGAAGCTAAGAGCAATTATGAGTTCAAGAGGGCCTCTAGAGGCTTGTTTCTGGAAAATAAGGGGATTTATTGGTATGGTGGGGAAAACAAACAAGCAAAAGGGGTTTGATTTTAATAAACCTAAACAGAGTAAGCATGCAAGGCAAGGGGACGTTTGTGCATCCCTAAATTTTAGTATGTGAGAAACATTTAAAAGATTAGAGACCTGGGCCTAAGTAGTTCTCTCTGCCTTGATCATTGTTATGACTAAGGACAATAAGTAGACAGCAGGAACTCTCCCTTTACAGAAAAACACAGTGCTGATTTTAATCCAAAATCCAGAATTTCTACTGGCATTTTCTTTTTGTTTTGTCTATTTGGTCTTTCTGTGTTCTCTGGCTTTAATATAAGAACAAGACATAAGGGCACTTATTAAGGACCAAACTTTCAGTACTTAGACAAAACTTCCATTGGTTTCCCTCTGTCACCCATCTTCCATATTGTTAGTTTCTTACTCTCAAAGTGGAGTCATTATGCTGGAATAAAAGTCACCTTAATTCTAGAAGACTGTGTCCACATAGGGAGCTGTTGTGGAACAGTTTATTCCACAATAGCTATGCTAATCAACTTCCACATGAAGAGTAGGCCTTGGAGCCAAATTGTGACTTGTTTTTCCATGGCAGTTCACAGAGCTGTTCCCTTATGCCCCTAAGTAGCAAACTGACACAGCTGTGGTCAGTGGCTCTCTGGAGCACATATCCTATTCCTTCTGTGCATCTCTTGGGATGCCCGTAGGGGAAAGGGAAGGAGCAGAGCCATGGCTACATCCACTTGCACAGAGAACAGAAAGGGGATTCAGAATACTGGAGGTCGTCAACTCAAGCCATTTGTGTCAAATTTCACAGAAACTTGAAAGAGGAGTTGGGCTCCCCTTTGAAAGTCAGTGGGAATTGGGTGCCTACCTTTCCTTGGAACCTTTGAAAAATCTCCTTCAGTTAGTTAATGCTTATCATTGGTGTACATTTAGGGTCACTTAGGATGTGGAAACTATTGAGGCATTGCCTTGCTATCTACAGCAAAGAAAATTTTTGCCCATATCCTCTTAAACCGATTACTTCCCCTTGTTGAGGAAATATTGGCCGAATCTCAGTGCAGTTTTAGACCATCCCACGGGACAGCTGACATGATCTTTGTTGCATGCAAAATCTAGGAAAAATTTTGGGAGCAAAATCAGGACCTGTACATGGCTTTCCTTGATTTGACAAAGGCCTTTGACTCTGTCAATCACAAAGCCCTGTGGAAGGTGCTGGCCAGATCTGTCTTCCCTCCAAAATTTATTAAGGTCCTAAGGCTTCTCCATGATCAGATGACTGCCACAGTTTTCTGCAATGGCCTTGAGATGGAACCTTTCATCAGAAAAATGGGGTTAAGCGAGGACGCGTTGTGGCCCCAACCCTGTTTTCCATCTACTTAACAGTCATTTTGGTCCTTGTTAAAGTTCATCACCTCCCCAGTGGAGGTGACATTCAATATAGAATGGATGGGCGGCTCTTTAATCTTTGACATCTCTTCTCAAGGTCTAAAGTCTTCAGGGTGTCCATTACTGATATTTAGTATGCTGATGATTATGTCATCCTCGGGCACACTGAGAATAACCATACTGGATTTTCTTGCACAAGCTTACCAAAGCCTAGGACTCTCACTCAATATTGAGAAGACTAAAGTGCTCTATCAACCTGCTTCAAGATTAAACTTGATAAGTTTATGGAGGAGATGGTATGATGGGATAACATGATTTTGGTAATTAATTGATCTTTAAATATTCATGGTAAATAGGCGTAATGGCCTGTGATGGGAAGTTAGATGGGGTGGAATCTGAGTTACTACAGCAAATTATTTCCTGGGTATCTGGCTGGTGAATCTTGCCATATGCTCAGGGTTTAGCTGATCACCATATTTGGGGTCGGGAAGGAATTTTCTTCCAAGGCAGATTGGAAGAGGCCCTGGAGGTTTTTCACCTTCCCCTGTAGCATGGGGCACGGGTTACTTGCTGGAGGATTCTCTGCTCCTTGAAGTCTTTAAACCACGATTTGAGGACTTCAATAGCTCAGACATAGGTGAGAGGTTTTTCGCAGGAGTGGGTGGTTGAGATTCTGTGGCCTGCGTTGTGCAGGAAGTCGGACTAGATGATCATAATGGTCCCTTCTGACCTTAGTATCTATGAATCTATGAATCTATGCTTCATGCCTTGCACATGACCCACCACAAATCACCATCGACAGTCAGACTTTGGAGACAGTTGAGCACTTTTGCTACCTTGGTAGCAAACTTTCTCAAAATGTAAAACTCGACAGTGAGATCCAACACAGGATCCAGTGCACAAGCGTTTCCTTTGAGAAATTGTTCTGACACGTTTTCATGGACCATGACCTATGGCAGGATACGAAGGTCCAGGTCTATAAGACAATCGTCGTTCCTACACTCCTCTATGGATGTGAAACCTGGGTGACCTATCAACAGCACCTCAAGAGTCTGGAGAGGTACCACAAACGATGCCTCTGGAAGATCCTTCACGTCAAGTGGCAAGATCCCTGCACTAACGCCAGCATCCTTGCTGAAGCCAATGTCACCAGCATTGAAGCAATGATCCTCGTGCACCAGCTACGCTGGGCTGGACATTATGTGCAGATGCCAGATTTTTAGCTCCCTCTACTCTCAGCTCACCCATTGTCAGAGATCCTGTGGTGGTCAGAGGAAATGCTACAAAAACACACTGAAAATGTATCTTAAGAAAACTGACGTGGACATCACAAGCTGGGAAGAGCGAGCTACCAACCAACCCCAATGGTGCCATATCCTCCAGCAGGCAGTGGCCCACTTCCAGGAGAAGCGCCTTGCCCTTGAAGCTGAAAAGAGAGAGAGGAGGAAAGCAAAAGAAATAACTTTCTCCCAGCAGGCTGCTGGCCTGCCACAAAATGTCTGTATCTCCGCGGGCAGATTTGCAGTTCCAGGGTCGGACTCCTGAGTCATCTCAGGACCCATATGGAAATCCGTGGTAGAAATCATCCTCGAATCAAGGGATCGCCAGTTGATCATTTAGGGTCACAGAAGAGGTTTTTTTGTGAAGGGGTGACACACCTTAAGGCCAAATTGAGAACCATCTGACTCATCCTAGTGAGTCAATGGAACTACTCATGGAAATAACTACTCATCAATGGGAATATGAGGTTCACAATCGGACAGAGACCAGCGCAACTCATGCTTTTTTTAAAGTACACAGTGGAATGTGCTTCTGATTATTTTCAGCAAAGACAAAGACAAAGACAGTCTTTGCATTGCCTGTAAGTACAGTAATTGGTAGAGCCAGCCAGCCTTAAGGTGATAATACTTACTGGGCTGATTAAATTCTATCAACACAGCAACCTTAATTTCTAACCAGACCTCAATATTTATGTGGTACATTACCAACCAAAGAACTAAAAAATAAAGCTTGCTGTATGATAAATTAGCAACATTCCATGTCTTAAAGCAACTTTAAGGGGGGGAGGTTTGGACAAAATTGTTCAAAACTGTAATTATTTAAGGGTTATTATTTAGGGATTTGACCCCAAATCTTAGTAACTATCTTAGTATTTTTGTCCATTGAAAAAGTTTGCTGGAGGAGAGGATACTGTTGCAATTGACTGTAATCTCAGAATTCTCAGAATCTGTTCATATAATCATATTCTCAGAATCTGTTCAATCCAGATGACTGACAGAATCTATTATCCCTTCCTGTGCATAGTTTTTAAGTAATGAGAAATATCTTCACCCTTAGAGTTACACCCAAACCCCACCTCTGTGTCTACAAAAGTATATAATTACTTACAAATTGAAAATATTTTAGACACTCAAGGTATCTACAAATGTCCATAATCTTAACACCAAGAAGGCTCAAGGAAACAAGAAACCAAAGTGTTGGTTCAAATGATCTTGCAGGACCAGTGTGAAATCCAGAGGCTAAATAAAGTCAGAAGAGTGAATCTCACCTATTCCCGTCTATGTTTTGTGACTCCTTGCTTATCAGGCCTTATGGTGGTTTGGAGGGACCAGCCTCTGTGAATAAATCCACAGAGATTCTGAGCTCCACTGAATAAAGCCATCACTCCTTGGAAAGTGTCCAAGCAGGGCTCAGGATTTTATGGCCTACATATTTTAAGGCATTATTTTAAGTGATAGCAGATAAATGAGGTATTTTTCAAGAAACAAAGGGTAGGAATCTTCAGGCTAAATGACTATGGAAAGGAGAGCCAACAGATTACATTTGGGGAAGGTGAGGAAGAAGATAATGTTGAAAATGGAGGGGTTCAGGCGGGTTTAATAACCCTAGAGAGCCTGTTTAGAAATATTAGAGGAGTACACAGGGTGCAGCATAGCTAGCATGACCTAAAGTAGTTCTTTTGAAGGTACAGTGCCCCAGCTTTGAGGCAGCCCTTATCAAATGTTTTCCACTTAGCCTCTTCAGCAGACTAAGGGTGATTTTGTGATAACACTGGTCCCAACTGTCTTGCCTTGGTATATTGTGTGTATTCTCCATTCCGTCCCTCTAAACAGAGGGCCCCAAAATGGGGAGGATGACACTGACTTCATTAGGAGCAGCATCTGACCATACCATAGTGAGTGTCAGTTTTTCTGTGAAGCAAAGGAGTGAAAAATAGCAAAATGGGGAAATTCAGCATAGGTAATATTAACAAAATCCAAATTAGCTAGCGTAGGCAAGGTGTGAAAGGGAAATAAAGAGAAAAAATAAAGAGCACATAGCTATTAGTAATATATATATTAAAAATAGATCTGAAGCAAGAAAGTCATATATAAGCCTGTGAGTAAGACCATGCAAACTGCCTGGAGCGAAAGAGGCAATTAAAAAGACAATGTAGCTGTGGTGAAGTTAAATGAGTTTGTTGAATTATTCTTCTCTAGTATGGATGATGAGGGAAAAAATTCCCCAGTGAACAACTTCTAGGTAATCAAGGCATAGCAATGGCAGAGAAAAAGATGTCTCCAGGGAAGAGGGTTGGAACAACTGAAGAAACTTAATAGCAGTAAATCCTCAGGGCTTGATGTTGTTCTTAAAGGAAGTAAAAAATATAATAATTATAAGATAGGAGAGCTACTAACAAGTATGTCATGCACCTTAACAGAACAGGAGCTGTGCCTGAGGATCAGAGGGTTGCTACTGTGGTGCCTATCTTTAAAAAGAGAGTAAAACTCGCCCTGGAAGTTACAGAGTGGGGAGGCTCACTTCTGTAGGGAGAAAATTAGTTGATAGTAAAATCATTAAAGGCACATTAATAAACTGCATGGATGAATCTACACTAAAAAGCACAGGATTTACCATCCTCAATCAGACCATTTGCCCATCTAGCTTGGTGTCCTGCCTTTGACAGTGATCTCAATCTTCCAAAGAAAATCAATCCCTTACATAATATATCTGGCCAACTGTGGATGTGGAGGAAGGGGAAATTACTTCCTGCCCTCTGCAGGCGATCCAGTCACACCCTAGAAAAGGAGATTAGGTCTCCTTTTAATGATCTTTCCTGATATCATTAGTATTCATGAAATTATCCAGCCCATTTTACAGCAACTGCCAATTATTCAACACTTGATGAGCTGTCACAGTGAATCTCATCAGGATGACTATGTACTTCAGCAGGTAGTAGCTTCTCATTGCTCTACATTGGCTGGTTCAGTAGCTGATCCTCCCGCTGCTTCTGGGGGGAAGGGAAACCAACTATCTGACCCTCTCCCCTGCCCAGAGTAATGGATTGTTACCCACAAAAAAATCCAGGGCAGTCCACCTATACCCTACTGAGGGCTCAAGGCATTACCCAATCAGTTTAGGCCCCCTCAGCCTTTCCCTTCTGAGGACTCAGGGTGTAAGGCACCTATCCTTACTTATGGGGCTCTGGAAGAAACCGGGTCAATTTAAGAACCTGCCCTTTCCCTCGGGGCTCAGGGCTTTACGGGTCTGCGGGGACCTTTTCCTAGTGAGAGAGCCTTACACAGCTGTGCTCTAAACATCTATTTATTAACAACACACAGAATACATATACCAACCAAATCTCTGATGCTCACCACTCCCAATATACAGACAAAATTCACCTGATGGCCAGTCAGGATCCTCTCCTCTGGGGTTCCGACAATGCCTCTGCACATTACAGTTGTGCAGAGGGGTCAGAGAGTTCTAGCAGCTTGATGTTAAATTCCAATCCGCAGATGGTTCCCAAAGAGCATTTTTTTTTTATTACATCATACAGGTAAAACTAGCTACCTCCTTTAACTTTACTAAACCTATCACATTATTCAGTACCCCTAGGTAACAAAATTTAACCAATCACACACTGGCACCTACATTTTCTCCTCCCTCCTCAACTCTTTTTATATTTTATCTCTCATGCCCAAATTGTAACTTATGACCTTCTTTGTTTGTGCAGATGGGCAGCATAAATTCACTGGTCAGAGCTTATCTTATCTATTTTACCAACTCTTGGGGTCTTTCTGTTTCCTCCCTAAACTTCCCAGCACCTGGGTGTCTCTACTTTACAACCGTTGGTGTTATAACTCTTGTTAGGGGCATGCCTGAGTTGGGGGCACCTTAGCAGCAGTGGAGCATTTTTCCCCCTTACTTTTAGTGGTGAAATCCCAGAGTTTCACCCAAGGCTGGTTTAGTACGGGGTGAGTTAAATCGCAGGCCTACGGTATAACAAACTGCATGTTTCCATGTCTTTGAGTTTCCTGTCTCCTACTAAACAGTAGGGCATGTAGGAAAGGAAACGGCAATTTGTTTGTTAATGCAAATTCATTATTATTTTCTGTAAAGTTTGTTGCAAAACCTTGTGTTGTGTAATCTATGCAATAACGTGGGCAGACATATTCATCTGATCGTTTCTGGAGGAGTAACACTAAGACAGATTTTTTTTTTGTAAACAAAGTAAAAAATTTCCTCAGTCTGACACATACAGGGCCTTTTGATTTGCTGTCCAGGTAAGTGTAAGATTCCAAAGGCCGCTATTTGCTCTCGCACCAGTATAAATCCAGAATAACTTCATGGAAGTCAAAGGAGTTACAATGATGTAAGTGAGTTAGCGAGAGGAGAGTCAAGTGCTAAAATTCATCTTGGTTTTAGTGTTAGCATTATCCTAAACTCTGCTCTGTGCCTTTTACCTGATTATAGAAAACCTCATTTTATTCTGGAGCAAGCTGTAGTGACAGAAACCATACATAGCCATAAAGCTGGCATTACCCAGTAGACAGTTTGAAAAATAAGTTCCCATTATCTCATTCTTGCTTGGCACTAGCAAAATCTGGAGTATGTGTAAGTATATATCCTAAAAGGAGCTGGGATGAAAGACAAAGCCTTTGTGTATGCCTTGAAACAACCATTCCTGGAGCACCTTCCACTTCCACTCCTGCTAGTTCAGAGAGCTTTTTAGTGCATTCTAGCATAGGCACCGACTTCCCCTCTGTCCGGTGGATGCTCGACCCCCCCCCACCCAGGCCTCCCAGTCCCACCTCTTCCCACCCCTGCACCGCCCTCACCCCACCTCACCCACCCCTTCCCTAAAGACCCCGCCCCTTTTCCGCCTCCTCCTCTGAGCACGCCCTGTTCCTGTTCCTCCCCCTCCCTCCAGGAAAGTCCTAAGTGCAGCCAAATAGCTGTTAGGCGGTGGGGGATGGGAGGAGGAAGCGCTGGGAGGAGCGGGAACTTAGCGCGCTTGGGAGTGGGGGGAGGAGGCGGCGAGGCGGGGGCAGGGGGAGTTTGGCTGCCTGTGGGTGCAGAGCACCTCTAATTTTTCCCCATGGGTGCACCAGCCTTGGAGCACCCACGGAGTCGGCGCCTATGCATTCTGGTATTGTTTACAGCAAAATCTAGAGGTAAATCAAATTCTGCATGTAAAGATTCCATAGTCATTTGCTAGTGCCTGACACTGCTCATGAGACAGATTCAGTTCATGGTTTGCTGGGCAGAAAAACTGTAAGGAAGCTATTATCTACAACTATGTGGAATTAAAACAGTTTTTTAGATAAACTTAAATACGAAGAGAAACTTCTGCGTGCTGATGAAGAAACAGGGCTTTAGAAAGTCATCACCAGTATAATGTTTTTCTTTTTAGCCACTGTTTATAGTGTTCTCATCTCAGACTACATTTTTCTCTGGCCAGTTTTGTCCTTTTTTATTTACCAAATACTGATTTCCCCACTCCCATATTCTGTGTTTTGAAGTAAGCTAAAACATTTGCATACCAGTAACCTCAGTTTATCTAGCACTTTGTGATTAGGGGCAAATCTGACATGCTCAGAATTGCATTTAACCAGCTCACTCTTCACCCTGCCCCTTTCCTTACCATGGCAGCGTAGAGGGATTATGCCTCAGGCTATCTTACTTAGCCTTGCTCACACTTTGTCTGGAGCACAACGGTCTTTTTCTGCCCTAATGTGCCCTTTGTAAGGATCAAGGCCAAAATGCAATTTAATGGGCATGCCAACAGTGGCTCTGTTGAATAATGAAGGGCTGATGTTTTAAAATAAAGCTATTTGGGAATCATAAAATTGTTTTATTTCATTTAATTAACAGGATAGGTGAGAAATTTTAGATTTCTTTTCATTTCATGTCATATTTCAGGGTTAAGTGTTGAACTGGTGTGTATGTAAACAGGGAAAAGGGCACCACATTTGCAACTGAACATTAAGGAAGTGTCAATCTTGGAATGTACTAAATGTTGCTTTTACAAAATATCTCCAGCCACCACCGTTGATGATGAAGGTTATTTCTGAGATTATATGGGAGATCCTCATCTACCATTTGTTGGCCTTTCATATTGCTCATTATGAGTGCAAGTCTCTTCCCTGGATGCAATAAACATATGAGTGTTTTTAGTGCTGTTGGCAAGGAGTTTACGAGATGAACTTGTCAAGAGCTTCTGAGGTGGAATTTCCATTTAAGGAAGGAAATTGCCTGAATCACATTTTGCTAAATCTATCCCATATTTGCATGTTTTTATTTTAAGACACAGCTCTGAGCAGGGGACATTCTGTGCGCCGTCCTGGCCCAGAAGGAGCTCCAGGAGGCCACTGTGCTTTAGTAAGTTCCTGGGAAGCCCAGCAGCTGTGCCACCCCTTAAGGAGTGCACGGGGGTATGTGGCATAGCAGGACAGCCTTCCTACCCATTGTGGGGTGGCCTGCACCTTCAGGACTGCTAGCAGGAAAACAAGGAATTTCTTGGAGAGTCTTTCCTAATCGTATAGATATTCCAAGTCTATTTTCCTTATTTCCAATCACAACCAGAAAAAAGATAAATATGGCAGTAAACACAAAGGCATTGGTAGGAGATTTCTACAATACAGGTGAGAATCCCCTTTCCACTGCTGTTTCTTAGCAACAATTACAACAACAAAAAAGCCAGGACTCTTTCCAGTACTTCTATGTTACTGTATTTCAAACACTTTTGTCTTACAGAGAGGTTGTTACTTTTAATCACTTCCTGGAAGAGGCAGCTGAGAAAGAGGTCCGTGGGAAAGCCAGGCTCCAACACTTCATTGAGAATCTATTGCAGCGGGTTGATCTGGCAGAAAGACAACTAGAATATTATCAAAATCAGCAGATAATGTGCAATTACAATGATGTCAATGAACATATGGTAAGCACACAAGACTGTCGTCTAATGCAGATGTTCTCAAACTGTGGGTTGGGACCCCAAAGTAGGTCACAACCCTGTTTTAATGGGGTCACCGGGGCTGGTGTTAGACTTGTGGGACCTGGAGCCAAAGCTCAAACGTCACCGCTTGGGGCCGAAGCCAAACCAAAGGCTTCACCCCTGGGCAGCGGTGGGGCTCAGGTTACAGCATAACCTCCCCCCCACCCTCCACCGCCGCCGATTTACTATTTGCGGAAAAAAGTCACTTAATTCTACCTAGCAGTGAAAAACTCACCTATGACTTGGGCTGATGTATCCATAAATGTAGCTGTACTGTACATATATTTATGGAGAGAATTAAGAATTTCACTTTTTTTTTTTTTTTAAAGATTTCAATGCCATGCAGTGGTGTGGCTGGGGGAGCAACACATACAGAAGCTCAGTTGATCCGAACCCCATTTCTTCCCTACCACTCAGCCAGACTGCATTTTCTTTTCAGTAAACGATGGCAATCTTAGAGAAGAGTGGAAAAGGACTGCAGTAGCCAAAGATGGGAAGGAGAAAGTGAGGAATAATGAAGTGTCCATCTGCCCTTTTGCTAAAAGGTCTTGCCTTTGGGACAAATAGCCAATATAATTTTTTCCATTAATAACCACTACTATTACTTTGAGTCAGTAATTTCCCTCTAATATATTACATTTGTGGGGCAAACTTCATCCACAAGAATTCCAAAGGCCTTTTGACACTTAAATGGATATAGAGTACAAACTGTACCTAGAATAGACTTCATCCATCATGGAAATGCAGCCACGTTAGGTGAAAAAAGCAACTACTGGTTGACTGCACACAGTGCTTAACAGCAGTTTAAGGGTAGAAAGCAAAGGTCACCTTAACTTGACATAGTAAGTACTGAAATAACATAATAGAGTAGAAATTTGGTATGGAAATCAAGGCTGATATCTCAAAAAGTGCTGTAAGATCTTTCAAGAGGACTATGGGTAAGAACCTTTGTTTTAAATTGCATCTGAAAGAGTATTCCCAATAGCAGAGTGCCTTTTAACAGCATACTGAGCCATTGTCTCATGGGGGGCGCACTGCCTTCTGAATCAGCTGCACTACCAAACGCTGACCATCCTGACCTTCCTGAGCTCACAAGTTACATAGAAACCAACATGGTGTGACTACAGGCATGCTCAGCCTAATAGGCTGAAAAGACAATGGAAATCAGATCAGAACTCCAACAGAAAAATTTACAAAAAATACAGGGGTAGGGGAAGGATTTACTGGACCAATAATTATTTTTAAATGCTGAATTTGGGAGACAAATTTATTTCAGGATCAAACTTTCAGCTGTGGGCACTAGTTTTTTGTGACTATATTAGACAATTAGAAATCTAAACACCCACTACAAATGTGCTAATAGTTGTGCAGGAGACACAAAATTTATTGTGTAAGTTTACAAGTTGTGTCAACAGTAAATGCCTTCAAAGTCATTTGTCCTCTTGATTCTAAGAGCATTATTTTCTTTTTGAAACCTGTGTTGTCCAAAAGTTGTTACTATCTGATGGCTTTTGGCCATAGCTGGTGTCCTATGTGAAATGATTATTTGGTGTCTTAGTCCACTTCTCAGTGAAGAACAGTGATTAGTGACAGGTTTCAGAGGGGTAGCCGTGTTAGTCTGTATCAGTAAAAACAACGAGGAGTCCTTGTGACACCTTAGAGGCTAACAATTTTATTTGGGCATAAGCTTTTGTGGGATGTAACCCACTGCATCAGATGCATGGAGTGAAAAATACAGTAAGCAGGTATAAATATAGAGCACATGAAAAGATGGGAGTTGTCTTACCAAGTTGGCGGTCAGTGCTAATGAGGCCAATTCAGTTAGGATGGATGTGGCCCATTCTCAACAGTTGACAAGAAGGGGTGAATATCAACAGAGGGAAAATTAGACCCTACTACAGAATAGACTCCTTGGGGAGTTCCAGCCTGGCTGTTTGGAGCACACCTGAGGCAGCTCTTACTGTGCCAGAGGTTGACAGGCCTCAGTTGGTCCTGGGATTGGGGGTGGGGAGAGAAAAAGGGGTATAAAGCTACCGTTATGCCACTGCCCCCTCAAGTGAATGCTAGCTGAGAATCAAGCTTAGAGATTTTTAGTTGTTTTTGTAGAATAAATATGATTTGGCAAAATTAAAGGTTGCGAGGGAAAATGTATTTAATCCAGTTTAATGGGGAACAATGTCTTATTAATTATCTTGAACACAATAATTACTTCTCATTGTATCTACACTGTATAATCAAATGTGAAGTACCTACAGTCAGCCCTTGCTATTCTTCTTTAGCAATTTACTTTGATTATAGTTACAAAAAAAAATTGTAAATACCTGCTGGTAAATGAACTAACAATGCATACATAATTACAAGATTTAAGATTATTTATTAAGTTGGAAGAGTTGTTAGTAGGAAAAGAAACTTAAAGAAAAAATTCTTTGTTTAAAATGTTCCTAGTAGTGAAAGAAGGGAAAGATGGAAATATGATTCTGCATACTGAATATACAGAATTGTTTTTGTAACTAGAATAGTTTAAAAATATTCCATTATTGCACTTCAATCATTTAAAATTTGGCTTTAAATTTTAAATGAGTTAAAAATATGAGCAACTGGACTAAAAATATACAGCTGGAAGATAATTTCATAGCCTTTGATTGCATGGCCTCACAATGAGAAAACAACAGTGGCTTAACTGGAGAGATAAGATGGGTGAGGTAATATCTTTTATTGAACCAACTTCTGTTGGTGAGAGAGAAGCTTTCAAGCCACACGGAGCTCTGCTTCAGGATTGCAAATTACACCTATAGTTGCAGTGTACACATAACTAAAGTGACCAGATGACCCAAAATACGGGCTTTGCATTTAAAAAGAAATCCCTTTATCTGTTTCCAAACAAACTGTTGCTAAGCTATGACAAACCTCTTCAAAGTCTCTGGGATCTGAATTACTACTTATTTTCTTCCACTACAAATACTGGGCTACGTGCTAACAATATTTAGAATTTAGTGCCTGGGGTTAGGAAGCACTGCAAGTTTGCACCTGTTGAATTTCATAACTTTGCGGAAGACAGAACGAAGCTTTCTTCTATCCCCTCAACCCCTAGAACAGGCAGTGAGTTCTACCTCTTAAACATACTGATGTCCTGAAATCTGTGTAGATCTCGGGGTGCCCCTAACTGAGATTAAAGTTAAAACACATGTGTAGATCTTTGCAGGATCAGGGCCTTAGATACACATTGGTTTTTGTAGATATAAAATTATTTAAATGACAGAAGACCACTGTGTGTAGGCGGCATATGAGTTTTTCGTTTGGGGAGGCTACACCCAGGAGCGCCAGAAGCTCCCTAGAAGTGTGGGGGGGGGGCCCACGGGTGCCCAGACAGTGTCCCCTGCTTCCCCGCTCTGCCCCTCTCCCTGAGGGCCCACCCCTGCCGCTCACTCCTCTCTCCCCCCCACCACCACCTGTCAATTGCCCTTAAGGCAGGAAAAAGGTGGGAAGGCTTTTGTATGTCATTTCATTTTGCTATTATCTTCATTTATCTATATGACCTCCCATTTTTTTCCTGCCTTCCGGCCGAGTGACAGACTGGAGGGGGCAGAAAGGAGCGAGCAGCAGGCAGGGCCTCAGGAGAAGAGGAGGAGCCGGGGACGGAAGAGGTGGAGCAGCACGGAGCAGCACCCCTCCACACACTGCTGCCACTTCTAGTGAGCTCCCAGGGCAAAAAGGTGGCGGGCAGGCATGCCTCCAAAGGGAGGTGATCCACCTCCATCATTTGCCCCCTACATGGCCAGTCTTTTTTATTTTAGGGAGACTTAGCCTCCCCAAGCCTCTTATATGTGCCAGTCATGCCACTGTGATATTTGCTCATAATATGAACATTTTTCTGTTTTTTTTTCCAGTTTACAGACCTCTCATCAAATAAGAAACCCAGATGCCTGTATGTATGTCATTTCATTTTTCTATCATTTAAACATGCTTACATTTTTGCGTATGCTGTATAATCCTGATCCTAAGTCCATTACATTGGACTTCCATGGGCTTTGGAGCAGGTCCTATATTTGATGATATATATGCATTTTGCATAATAAAGGAAAAACAGGTGTTTTGCTAAATTAAAAATAAAATATAATTTTATTCAAGAAAAAATAGAATCCTTTTGTGCCAATACATTACTGCTTCCTGTTTGACCGTATGAGGTTTTTGCAAAGTTTGAATCTACTAAATGAACACATACTAAGTTTCAGATGAAAATGTCTTTAACATTCTGTCATGGCCATTCTTGAATAGCATATGTGGGAGATTTATACTTGCCACTGTCAGATTTTTTAAAGGGGACACAACTTAAAAATACCATGTTATAAACAAACAAATGTCCTGACCTACAGTATGACTAACACAGTTTCAATTTTTAAAATCAAATTTAAAAATGCAACTTTTCACTTTGTTTTATTTTTTAATTTCTTAGCTTGGACAATGGAAATTATTGGAATCAGTTTCACTTTTGCTGATAGGGTAGGAATTATGAATTAACAGTGCAGGAGTTGGTGATTTTTGTGTTTGTTTTTTTACAATTTATTCCATTAGAAATTTTTTTTAAAAATCATGAAACATTTCTTTACTAACCTAAAACCAGTAGAAACAAGCTTTTTTCCAAAAACCTAAACTTTGGCCTATACTTGAGCTGACAGTGTCTCTAAATTTCAGAGCCCTATCGCTGTTTATATGATTGGAAGGAGTGGGAAAGTGTGTGAAATGAAACATGATGTGACAAATTCACCTAAGTGGGTATAACTCCACTAGAGAGAATGGAGTTGCACCCACTTATGTCGACATTGTAGAAATAAGACATATCAGGCCAAGTTCAATCAAACTTATGTATTGAAATCAGATGTGGGTAAGTGACATGGACATGGATAATTGAGGAGGTTGGTAACAGCATATACAAGTTTATATGGTTTAAAGCAGCACAGTTTAGTAGAATCCAGTAGTTGCCACCATCTGCTGGGATTTCAGTGGCCTATATGAAATAACTTGCAGGTCTCCATCCAGCCACTGATAAACAGTTGTCCTTATGAAAAACACCATTAGAACGGGCACTAATTAGCACCCCAGCAATCTCAGCAGATACACCAAGGACTGAATCAGCAGATGGACTGAAATTACCTGCTGCTTTATAGAGATGGTTACCACAAACAGAGCTGAGGCAGTATGGGGAAGCTTCTGTTGCTGCTATGCCTGTTCTGTGGATGAAGAGATAACGTCAGTTTCCATAACTGTCAAGCCAGCTGGTTTTGAGATCACATTACAAATTAAATTAAAGGTTAAAGAGTTAAGCAAGCATTATATGCATCAGCTGATTTCACATATTGTACCTCTATAGTTTACTTTCCGTAACACAAATATATTGGCAATTTGATGAAGCTTCAACTAAAAGAGAATTTTCCTACAATATTTTTATTTTAAAAAAGTAGCATTGTGGGTCACTGGTTGTTCAAGCAAGAGAACCAGGTTTGAGTCCCACCAACACTCTGGGAGGAGAATCCTCAGTTGGTATAAGCAGTTATAGACCCACAATACTTCACATCAGTGTCCTACCGCCTTATGTCAGAATGTATTAATAATTAGAGGTGAAACAGAGGATAGGACAATTGTCAGAGCCAACTGTCAAAAGGTGTCAAATGCATCTATTCTGTAATAACTCAGTAACTCTCACTGTACATATCTCATCATCTAGCAACATAGACTAGTTCATAACTGGTTGGTGTGATCTTTTACCATTATGATCTGTTTTAATGATATAATAAGTATTTTTAAATACATTGAGGTTTTTTAAAGTTAATTTGCCTTCCACATGCACTGATGTTTATAACTATGAGGACTGTAAATCATTTGTGTCTGTAACGGTGTAGCACCCACCTCTCACGAGACTCCCTTCTGGTCCAATGTGTCTGCAGTCATTAGCCAGTCCTGGCCCTGGTTTTGAGGCGTGCCCCCAAGACTTCTTCGCTGGAGGCACTGGTTTTACCGTCTCTCATCTCTTCTGTCCCCAGCTTTCCAGATGGGCCTCTTAACAGTTCAGATACCCTTCTGGGGATTTATCACTATCCAATTGTAGGCCACTTCCCCAGTGGTCTGGGGCAGGGGGACCCAGGCCCACCCACTATATCTGATCCCAGCCACATGTCCTTTTAATGAAACTGCCTTCAGTTCCCTAGGCCACTTCCCCGTGGTCTCAGCTTTCCCCAGTGTTTCACCCTTAGCTCAGGATTTTTCTGCATTGAGGCCCAGCAGTCAGCCAAGTGTGCTTTCTCACTCCCTCCCACAATCCCTGCCCACACTGAGCTGTCCATGGTACTACAGTTTCTTTTGGACAGCCAGCAGCACCATGTACACTCCTCTGGTTCCTGCAAGGAACTGACTGTGGTGTGCACTGCAGCTCCTTTTTATATGGCCCCCGTGGGCCCTGATAGGCTGCTCTCTGCAGCCTCCCCCCTGATTGGCTGCTTTCTGCGCAGTCTCTCCAGGCAGTTTGGAGGACTTCATTCAACTGCTCCTTTCCTGGGAGGAGTGTGGCAGGACCCTGAGACCTCCAGCAGGGGGCCTCTGGGCCTAATCCACCCCATCACAGTGTCATATTAATTTTGGTTGCAATTTTCAAAGTAGCCTAAGAGAATTAAGCACCCAAATGCCCTGTGACCAGCAACACCACTAACTCCAGCAGCAAAGCCCAAGCTGGTGTCGGTTGACATTAAGGGAACTATGCTAATTTACACCAGCTGAGGATCTGGTCCCTGCTCTCCTCATTGGTTCTTCAGCTTCTCCTCAATGTCTCCCGTTTGCCTGCCAACATCTGATAGCAACTTAACTTACTGGGGGCAGCCACCCCTCATGTCCGTGCTGCTTGAGATTAGGGTTGGGGGGGATCTACATTCCAAAAACTCTTTACCTTTCAGCACCTCTCCTTTGAGGTTATGGGGTTCTTTTCTCTGTGTGGTTATCTTCATGAAATTACCTCTACAGTAGTAATCTTAACAAAACCAAGAGTTAAGTTAAAGGAGAGAAAACAGAATTAAAAGAAAAACTGTTTGCTAATTTATCTAAATTTGCACTTCTTATAACTTAAACTAGCTAATGCAGTGTTGTTGTAGCCATGTCAGTCCCAGAATATTAGAGAGACAAGATGAATGAAGTAATATATTTTATTGAACCAACTTCTGCTGGTGAAAGAGTCAAGCTTTTGAGCCATACAGAGCTCTTCTTCAGGACTGGAAAAATGTATTCCTAGTGTCACAGCAAAATGCAAGGTGGAACAGATTGTTTAGCATAAGTAGTTAGCACATACTGTGGTCCTCCATGATCCCTTACGATATGTACTAACTACTAATGCCCTCTTCCACTTTGTATTTTGCTGTGAAGCTGGGAGTACCTTTCCCAGACCCGAAGCAAAGCTCCGTGTGGCTCAAAATCTTGCCTCTCTCACCAACAGAAGTTGGTCCAATAAAAGACATTACCTTACCCACCTGGTCTCTTTAAACTAGCTAAGGCATTTTCAGTATAGTTACAGAGGAAGCAGAAAAATAAATTGTTTTCAAGATGTAAACTATCTCCTCCCTTTGACTATTTTTGTCATCTTTCCTTGCTGATTAGATACTCTCCACTGTGAACAGAAATTTCTCTCTTATCAAGCCCTCCATCTGGATCTGTTTGTATCCCAGACATATCACCTTAGATCCAAGCCTAGTTCCCTGCTTTCTAAACCAGGTTTCTTCAGCTACCTACACTCACAGTGGGGATTGGGTCACTGCTTTCTCCAGTAAATGGTCTATTAAAGGTACAAAGGCATTTGCTGATGCTTAACAGCAACCCAGAATAGCTTTCTAACAGGCAGATTGGCATTTTCCTCAATTCCAAGCCCCTCTTTTCTGTTGTTATAAACTGTGAATTAGAGACATAGGTCCGGTCTGTGTCACATTGCTATTTAATTTCTATGAGGTTTGGACACCTACCTCCCTTTAAAAATATCACCCTTGATATATTTTATTTTGAAGAACATTACTGAGTACAGTAATAATGTGACTGAAATTATACATTGGGATAGGTCTATAATCTGCCTCCTCCTTGAGAACAAATGAATCAGCTTCATGATGTTATATTTGACAAATACAAACCGCCGTGTCTTTCAACATCAACCAATTAATTGGTCCAACATACAGTTCCATGAATGCAATGTCTTAAAGCAAAAGCCACAGTGACATCTGTAACAATTTTCTGTTCCTATGGACAAGATTTCACACTGGGCTACATTTGAAGGAAAAGATTATTTATAGAAAATTTATTTTGCCAGTAGTTTTCTGTACTCTTCCTGCTATTACTGAATCGTTTAAGTTGGACCCAATCCTCCAGTCATTCGCTGAGCAGAACTCTCACATTGAACAAAGTATTAGGCCATGCTACAGTGTCAAAATGTTTATGACTAGAGTTCTAAAATTGAAGTTCAAAAATAAAGAATATAGCCTGCAACATGGAACTCTGATTAAGTTGGCAATGCAACTTGGAATTCTACGAATATGGGGTTTGAATTGCATGCATTTGACCAATTGCACCTTTTTCTAGAAAGGTCTATCAAATGTGCAGTACAGTTTAACATTCTGAAGTAGCTCTGGTCAAGTCAATTTACTTCAATAAAGTCACATTAGGCATGAACTAGGACAAACAAAAGAAGGGGAGGTTGGCTTGTTTTTAGGCTTAAATTCTTATTCTCTTCCCCACGCCAATTACTTATTATTACTATTGATCCACACACCCCAAAAATTCAGAATTAAGGTTAACTCAACAAGCATGATTTAAAAACTAAAACTTCCTCAACTGGTCAGCCAACCAGAGACTTCAGACTTGAATTTGCAATACTGACTGGCAGCTTGTTTACAAATAAAAGGCAGATATCTGCCCATGGGGATCTGCCAGCACCACAGCAACCAAAGATCCAGCTGAGTTCCCACCACTGACAAGTCACGAGAGTCCCACTCCCCTCTCTCCACTGCCACTATGGTATATGTCAATATTATTATTTAAAAATCAGGGTGAAATTCATCCATTGCAGAGGGCTAGCATGAGTCCTGTGCACCACTTAAGTCCCTTAAATCCCTTTAAGATGTCAAAGTAGGGCATGTATGCCTTGTGCTAGCCAGCAGCACATGGACAAATTTCACTCTAAATGAACATGTACTAAAAGTGCATCCCATGATACACATAGAGTGTTCCAGTAAGAAATAAATGCGAATGTCTATATTTCCTTGGAGTAAAGGGAAACTACTACATGCTCGTCTCAACTCTTACATAACGCTCTCCAAAGCAAAAGAACAATTTACAGTTATTCTAAAAATGCTATTTTTACCATGCAATATCCCCGGTAGCCGCAAGTGCCCAGCACCTTTAAAAATCAGACCATTTGCCACCTTTGCAAAATCTGACTTTTTTTTAAATTTCAGAAGCCGAGGAAATCAGCATGGTTCATATAATATACCTGATGCAAAACCTCATTCCCTTCAAAAAGATAGAATGTTCCTAAAGAAAAACAAGGATGACAAGAACAGCATCCAGCCAGTTACATTCTTCTATGAGCCTGTCGACTCCTCAAGAGAGCTATGGAGGCCACAGAAAAGAGGTGAACCAGTGAGTGCTGCCCGAAAGGTGAATTCAAAATCCAAGCAGGGTAAAAAAGGCAAATAGCTACAGTAACAGATTATATCATATAACAACACACAGGAGTACTGGCACAAGGCTTCAACAAAACAGATATTGAATCATGTCTATTAGCTAAGCATTGTACATTTCCTATTCATTTGTTACGCCATAAAATATTAAATATAAATATATAATATATACAGTATGAAAGAATATTTTTATTATTTAGGAATTTTGTTTCTCTTTTGGGGTCTATAAGCAAAGTAACATTTAGTTATGTCAGTTTACATTTGATTTTTCTATTTATTTAATGCTAGAGCCTATTGAAAACGATCCCAGTATCTTGCTGTATACTATTGTGGCCATATGTTTTATAACCAGAGATTTTAGTGGCACCATGTGGTTTACTAATCTAATTTCCATCTATGTCATTGCGTCAGTTCAGAAGAATCCATTTAATTGGCATCCTGATACTCAGTCTTTGCGCTTAATTTGTGTGATTGCCAGGAAACATGTTCAATGACTAAACACTACATATACCAGGTTTCAGAGTAGCCGCCGTGTTAGTCTGTATTCGCAAAAAGAAAAGGAGTACTTGTGGCACCTTAGAGACTAACAAATTTATTTGAGCATAAGCTTTCATGAGCTACAGTTACTGTACTCCTTTTCTTTTTACATATACCAGCACACTTAGTTGTGAGAAGTGCATTTTAGTGTAATCCTACAGTGCTGTCTTCAAAGCTGTTCATAGCAGCAGATTGGTATTTGCAATCCTGAATTTTCTCTGTGCAGCCTTGCATGTTCATTTCATACTCCTTCCCTGCTTTACTATAGCTGCTAAACAAATTGATTTTACCTAGGGCCAGATTCCAAGCTGGTGTAAATTGACACAGCTCAATTAACTTCAGTGTTTGCTTTGAAAATGCTATATGCTTTGTATTTTCAGTACTGTTACAACTCCTGCCATTGTTGATCAGCAGGAATTGAACTGGGGAGCTCAGGCCTACAATCAGAAGCTACTTTGTCCATGTCTACACTGCAGTTAGACACCTGCAGCTGGTCCATGGCAGCTGACTCGGGCTCACGCCAGGGCTCAGGCTGAGGGGCTGTTTAATTGCAATGTAAATGTTTGGACTCAGGCTACAGCCCGAGCTCGGGGACTCTCCCACTTCATAGGGTCTTAGAGCTCAGACTTCAGCCCAAGCCTAAACGTCTACACCTCAGTTAAACAGCTCCTTAGCCCAACTCCTTAGGGTCAGCTGGCACAGACCAGCCTCGGGTGTCTAACTGCAGAGTAGACATACCCTTTGATTAACTCCATTACCAACTAGCAGTAGTAGTTTCTTTCCCTCCATGGATCAGCAGCTAGAGGGAAAGATAAGGTACACTATGTGCCAGCTTGTTCCACTGTATTATGTGTTTTTAGGCAATTAATGAATATTTACCAGCACAGTGTGTTACATGATCCTCTCTTAATTGGGATGATAATTTAGGTCCCAATCCTGCAAATTTTCATCTGTATGAATACTCCTTTCACACACTAATACTTCCATTGATTTCAAATAAACACATATGAGTAAGGATGTTAGCAAGGATTGGAACCTTAACTGGAATGTCTCTACTTCCACTGGTTTGTGCCAATTAAAAGGATTCTACTTGATCATCGTGTTCTTCAGAATTAATTGTGTGTGTATATTTTTGGTAGCATTAATCCTTATGACAAGTTTATAAATATTAGCATCCTGTTGAGATTACTGGCAAGAATTGTTTTCTCGAGAAGAAAATAAATAGCTGAGTCAAGTCTCTGTTTAATTTATTTTTTAAACACTCTTAACAGATGCAAATTGTCTTTGTGGAAGCTGTTTTTTAAAGTACATATATAAAGATGTGCAGAAAATGTTACTTGTTTTTTATAATTATGACTGTAAGCCTAACAGTGAGAAGAAGCAGAAGAAAACATATCACCATGACTATTGCTGCAATAAACTCTAGATTTGCAATATATTTGATATAGAAGATAACTAATATGCTAAAATGCAGGAAACAACAAATGTCACACATTTTTCATTGTATATAATTCCCAGAGTGTACCATAGTGAAGAATGAAACGATTGAGTTCTCACTTTTATTTAAGATAATGTAAATGGAACTATCACGCGCGTGTTTAAACTTTCACAACACTGTTTCAACTGAAAGTCACAGTGTAAAAAAATTCAGGTATTTAAATTGTTGACATTTTAATATTTGTTTAGATATCTCATTGTCAAATTTATCATTATGTCATGTTATATGTCATGTGCTGGTAAAAAAAAAATTGTTAATTGTATTGCATGCTGTTTTTTGTCCGGTAGTATCTGATGAGAACCATCTTGTGCAATCCATGCTGCCAAAAATTCTTTTAAACTTTTCTACTGCTTCCCACGTTATCAGCTTTCTTTGAAAAAAACTGCAGATCTCTTTATGAAGCTAATAAAGGGGGATGTTTAGAAAGGACTTAAGTAAAACCCATTAGCCCGTTTCTTTATTTAGTCAAGAGTAAAAGTCATTTTTTTTATTTTTCAATACCTTGTCTACTTTTTTTGGATGATAAGTCACCAAAGTTAAGCACAACTATTCGTATGTCATACATGAGAGGCTTATTTTATTATTTGTCATCACTTGAAATCTTTACTATAAGTTGCCCTTTTAAAAAAAGAAAGTTGCATGTTCTTTAACTTTCTAAATCCTAAACTGGTAAAGATACCATTTGCTGACTCAATGCCAAACCAGTCAGTTGCAAAGAAATTGAAATATTCTGTAACCCCCAGAAAAAATTTTTAGAATATAAAAATTCTAATAACAAAGATGTATTTCTCAGTTATTGTGTTTATGAACTATGTAATAGTACAGTGCATGTTTGTGCAATGATGGCAGATAGGGGCACGAATACAAAAGAAAAATATCCGCCCCCTCCCCCCCATGACACTCTTCATTAGTTAGTTGCTTGTTACATAACGTGAGACAAGGTGGATAAGGTAGTATCTTTTATTGGACCAGCTCTGTGGGTGAGAGAGAGAAGCTTTTGAGAACAACTCTGAAGAAGAGCTCTGTGGAGCTCAAAAGCTTGTCTCTTTCACCAACAGAAGTTGGTCCAATAAAAGCTATTCCCTCATTTGCCTTGTCTCCCTCATATCCTGGGACCAGCACAGGTACACCACCACATTATATTAAGTGGCAGTTTACATAACTGTAAGTTTATTGGGCCCCAATCCTGCAAAGATGTACAAATGAATTTGAAACAAACGTCATGAAAATAAAATGCCTTTTTCTGAAAAGATTTAATTGCTTTTTGAGGAAGAAAACTTCTGTAGAAACAAAAGCTGTGGGAAGAAGTGGTATTAAGCCATTGTAAAAGAAGATGAAAAACCTTGAAAGGATATCTTTGAGTCTGAATATTATTAATTAGTTACTCCGTAGGCCAAAATGGCTCCTGCATGGAAATATCTTGCAATTCTGTAGACATGTTTTTAAGTGAATATCTGATCTTCAGCTGAACATAATTGCTCTACCAACACTACAAAGTATCAATCATGTCCATTATTTTATGGCACAGATAATATTAATATTTAAAATAGCGGGGAAAAATCTATATATGTGTTAGGGGGCTTATTCCTTCACCCACTTACTTCCCTGGTCCTTCTCGCATGAACAGAGAGCAACAATACCCGAAGTCCAAAGGTACAAACAATTCGATGTTTATTGGGGTGAACTTCCAGCAAGCATGATTCCAGTTTCCTTCCTTAGTGTCCCCCTTCCCAGCTCTGACACCACAGAGGCTTACCTGTGTCCCTGTTCCCATTTCCCCCTTTAGCAAAACATGATTCCAATTTCCCCACCCCCATTCCCTGTTCCCATTTCCCTCCCACACATCCACCCCTCCACTTCCTGATTGACTGCAGACTATATAGTAAAACTTGAGTTCTGCTTAGCTATATCTTAACCAATCATTTTACTGAGATTTAACTAACCAATCCTAACATACTGTAACATGATTATGTATCCAATTATATCCCACCACCTTAATTAGTTTACACCCAGCAAAAATTAATTATACAGCAGACACAAACAATCACAGAACCAGACAGAGATTATACAGACAAACAATAGCAAAGTGGGAACTATAATGACAAAATAATACAGAAGTGAGGATTTCACATCCCAGCTATTGATAAGTGAGTTCTTGCCAGACAGGATACTATCAAACTAAGTTTCCTTTTACATTTTCTAGGCACGTCCCTTTCTCTGGAGGAGACAGGCATTATCAGGACAGGACTGTATTCCTAACAGCCCAAAAGCACCTTATTTCAATGTGACTAGGTTGGAATGTGAGGATGTGACCGGTTGCTTCCCAGCTTATGGCTGCCTCTGTTGCTTAGGCAAAGGCCTTAGCCTAAGCACAGGGCCTCAGACTGTCACAGTAAGAGAAGGACCTTACACTGGCAGACAGTGATTTTGATTCTTTCTTTTATACCTCTATAACTAGCCAAGTGATAATACACCTAAATTCTTAGAGTATAGGCCTTTACAGACAGGCCTGAATATCTATATCCTAACACTATGCAGTATATTTAATGTAACATTTTTTGTTTAGGTGCGGTTTTTTGCCTATTCTACATTTTGGAATGTAAAAATGTTCATTTAAAATTACAAAGCTTTTTCTTTTTAAAATTAAAATAGAAATACAAATATCTGAAGCCAAGAACTATTAGGCTGGTATCTTCAAAGGGGCCTAAGCAAGTTAGGAAGCTGAATCCAATGGAAAGTGAATAAGAGTTGGGTGCCTAGTTCCTTTTCGATTGCTTTGAAAATTGCAGCTTCAAGTCCTACATCTTCTATCCCTTTACAATGATTCAATGGATGTTGAAATCTCAAAACAGCGTCCACTCATTTAGCCCTTATGAGTCAGCTTTTATCTTAAAACAAAATGTTCTAACAGCCTTGTAACATTTCAGTGCTGGAAAATAGGAGACTCTAATGGAAATCCTGACAGACCCTTAATTACAGTAGTGCAGAGAAGTACCACTGCCATTCTGATGTGCTCCTGCCAGTTGAAGAAATAGCCTGTTTTTAAAGCACTTGAAGGCATTTGATCCCTCATTATCTCAACAATACAGGGAATTTCAGGCTATTTGAGGCACTCTAAATAAGGTCTTTTGTTTCCAGAAGATTTACTGGAAATATTCAAATATTCATATTCAAGGGAATGGGCACCAATAACAACATCAACTATGTCTACCAAATTACCACTTCTGCTGTTCCTAATAATGCACTACAATGGCAGTCAACTCCTTGAGCAAAATCCTGTCCCTTTATTCTGCATCACCAAATGGTTACTGCGGTTTCTTCTTGCATCATCCTACTGTTGATTATTTCCAGAGATCTTGACTGAAGTGTTTGGAGTAGACTATTTTAGTGTTTTGTGTACAAGCAGTAGTTCTCTTTATTCCAGAAGTGATTTTACTGGATAAAACATTCAATAGACTCTTATAAATAGAACCTGGTGTTGTGAACAAAATGTCCATTCTCGTTTCATTGCTAATGCCACATTCTATTTAGCTTCAATGTTTTGCAATTTGGTTCTTCCCTCTGGGATGTGAGATATAAACAAATAATGACCTTGAAATTCATTTGGTGGTTTGGCAAACTCATTTTATCTTTCTTGAAGCAGGCATAGTTTCAACATTGGCATAAATGCTGTATAAAATAATTAGTAAAAACACATACTTTATATTGTTTCAATGAAACTAGAATGTAAAGGTAGAAAGGGCTGTATAGAATTGACAAATGGAAATCAATACTCAACTTGTGTGAGAAGTAACTTTCAAAAAAGCAAATATAACAGGCCCACAAACAAATTCCAGACTATTCTGGCACTTTTGTTGATGAATTAAGTTCTCATTTTAAGCAGCAATGGCAGCAGAAACTTCAGGTGTTTATTTATGATGCATATTCCCCAAAGCAGTGCATTACAATTTCACTGCATGCTACGTGTTTTTAGCAATCTCTGATGCTACATGTTGCCTAGTTCCCAAAATGTAACTCTAAGTGGTAGCCAACCTGTCATGCTAATACCCTAAATCACTGTTTGAAAAGACAGCAGGGAGGCTAAGAATTAATTTCACAAAAGTAGATTTTAGGTCCAAATTTTTAAGGAAGTCCTCTGAGTTCCACACAACCATTTACAGGAGTCAAATGGGCAATTTTGTTTTTAGATGTTGCCATAGTCTTCAATGGGCTTTGGCTCAGGCCAATAAATAGCTTTTAAAATCATATGTTCTGGATTTGCTCTGTTATAGCTTCTCACACATAGCAGAACTGTTCTGAGTGGCATGTAGCCTGGCTAATCTGTGGTACCTCCACTCATTTATGATCAAGTTTTTTCTCACTGTGAGGACTTTTCATGTTGCTTTGCAGACAGTACTTTGTGCTTCATAGTTTCAGAGTATGATCCTGAAGGAATAAATGCAAGGTCTTCTCTGCTTCAGGCTACAAGCTGTAAACTGGAGCTATGTCCATCCTGGCTAGTCAAGGCAAAGAGAGAGACGTGATGTCTGTTTTGGAGGAGACTGTCAATGCTTCCAGTGTTGTATGCAGTCTTATTGGAGCCTCTTGGTCCCAGGATATTAGAGAGACATGGTGGGGGAGGTAATAGCTTTTATTAGTCCAACTTCTGTTGGTGAGAGAGACAAGCTTTCAAGCTAGACTGAGCTCTTCTTCAGATCTGTGAAAGGTATTCAGAGTGTCACAGTTACATACAAGATGGAACACATTGTTTTGAATAGATACCACATATTCTAAGGGGCCATTCAAGGTGGATTGGCCTGTTAACACCTCTGCAGACATAGGAAAAAAAGGGGGGAGAGAAGGAGCAATGTGATGCTCAGAGTACCTTTCCCAGACCTGATAAAGAGCTCTGTATAGCTTGAAAGCTTGTCTCTCATCAACAGAAATTGGTCCAATAAAAGATGTTACCTCACGCACCTTGCCTCTCTAATGCTTCCAACAACAGCTAAATAAATAAATGTCTACATACTGTTTTAGGGCCAAATCCTTCCCTCAGATATACAAGTGCAATTCATATTGACTTCAGTGGGCACTGCACATGGGTCAGGGCTGGCTCTAGGATTTTTGCTGCCCCAAGCAAAAAAATTTTGGGCCGCCCCCACTTTTTTTTCATGCCACCCCGCCCCAACTCCGCCCCTTCCCAACCCCTTCCCCAAATCCCTGGCCCCTCCTCCTCCCCTGGGCGTGCCGCATTTCCCCTCCCCCCCATTGCTTCCTGCGGCCCCCCCCTGCAACCCTCCGCCCTAACTCACCTCCGCTCCGCCTGCTCCCCTGAACACACCACCACTCCACTTCTCCCCCCTCCCTCTCAGGCGAGGGAGAGGCAGCGCGTTCAGGCAGAGCAGGCGGAGCAGAGGTGAGTGGGGGGGGAGCGCAGGAAGTAACGGGGGGGGGCATAGAGGAACCGCTCCCCGCCCCAGCTCACCTCCGCTCCACCACTGCGCCTCCCCCGATTGCGCCACCGCTCGGCTTTTCCTCCCTCCTCCCCGGCTTGCCGCGCCAAACAGCTGTTTCACGCGCGGCAAGCCTGGGAGGGAGCGGAGAGAAGTGGAGCAGCAGCGGCGTGCTCAGGGGAGCAGGTGGAGGCGGAGCGGAGGCGAGCTGGGCGGGGGCACATTTCTAGGGGCGGCATGGCCGGTGCCGGAATGCCGCCCCTAGAAGTGTGCCGCCCCAAGCACCTACTTGTTTTGCTGGGGCCTAGAGCCGGCCCTGACATGGGTACATGAAACCAGAATTTAGCCCTTTGGGTCTGCACTTTCAGGAGAGATATCTCCCAGATGACAATTTATTTATGTAAATTTATCAAGAATTTATGCAAACCTGCAGGCAATGCTACGTATTTAATAAAACATATACAGATAAACCAATGGATTCATTTACTTAAAATGCCCCAACTCCCAAAAGTTCTCCTCCTCTCAATACGTACAAAACCTTTCCCTCTTACTGCAAACAAATTTCTTCTTCCTCAGCCTGCTAATGCCGTATACTACATTATTCAGATAAAGTTACAAATAGTCTTCCTTAACTGACCTCCAACAATTTTAGAGACTTTTGTCTAAACACAGCTACTCTGAAAACTTCCCCATCACCTTCTGATTTAAGATACACAAAGTAAATAGAATTCTACATATTACATTGGAAATATAAAATATTGGCATTTCACTATCTTTTATGGGCTTCTAACAATCGTAACATACAGCTTATCAAAATAAGAGCCTTGACAGTATTTAAAGAGGAGAAATACAATCAGATTGAACTCATATGAAATGCTTTCTCTGAGAAGTTACCATTAGTAAATAACTTGGAAATTCTGAAAATTAAAAAAAGCAAGTCTGAGGTACAACAGTATATTATATAACATTACAGGTGAGTGCAGTAATTTAAAAAAGAAAAGTGAAGACAAACCGTTCAGAATCATGGTAAACACTTTGTAGACTAGGACCAAAACCCAGTGAAGCTTTTGAGAGGCTTGCCTTTGACTTCAATGAGCCTTGGATCAGGCCAGGAATGAATGAATACATGTCTAGTCAGTAGGGACTGTGAATAACCCACAAGTGTAACTTATCCAACTAAGCAGCTAAAAAGCTTCTTTAGCAGTCAAAAAGATTGATTTTTCCCTCTTCTATACATATAGTTATTATGTGTGGGTCCTTAAGACAGTCTCTAGAGTTTCATGTCAAGAAGATATGTGAGGCTATTTCAATTCAGATTTAGTTTGTACATGATCCACATATACTAGTGGATTCATATTCTTAGAAATCAGATTACAACATTAAGGCCATGATTCTACAGACATGAGCTCCCATGAGACTGCTCACATGATTAAAGCTAAGTGTATGTATAAGTGAAGGTACAGAATCGGGGCCTTCCTGTAAGAAATAAATTGCTACCTCATTATTTTATATCATTAGGAGAAAAAGAAATGGTCACTCTTGCCACTGTTGTCCTTCAAGATATATTGTATATGTTCATTACACTAGGTGTGCGTGTGCCTCATCCACCAGTGATGGAGAGTTTTCCCTAGTGGTACCTATAGGGCAGCATTACCCCGAGGGATTAGGGAAGGAGTGTGGGTCACGTACTGGATATATGCAACATATCTTGAAGTACAACAGTTACAAGAGGTAAGTGTTTCTTCTTCACGTGCTTGCATATGTCCATTACACTCGGTGATTCCCAAGCAGTTTCCAATAGAGGTGGGGAGTCTCATTGGAAAAGGGGCTCCAGGACTGCCTTCCCCATACTCATATCATTCCCTTGCTGCGGTAGAAATTGCATAATGAAGACCATGTTGCTGCTCTGCAGATGTGCACAATAGGGACATTTTCCCTAAATGCCCTGGAGGCTGAGCGTCCTCTGACTGAATGCGCAGACAGTTCTTCAGGAGGCATGATGCCTTTGATCTTGTAGCATGTGATAATACAGCTGGTGATTCACTTGGACAGTTTGTTGCCCTGTTACAGGATGCCCTCTCATTCATTCTGTGCAGATGAATAGCTGTGAAGAGACCTGAAAGGTCTCTGTTTTATCCAGATAAAAGGCCAGTTCTTGGTGAATATCCAAAATGTGGAGCTTTTGTTCATCTTCAGGAGCATGTGGCTTTGGACAAAATGCTGATAAATATATTGATTTGTTGAGGTGAAAAATCAGACACTACTTTGGAGAGAAACTTGGCTGTGGGCTTTCCTGTACCTTGCCTTGTAAAAAACACAATGTATGGAGGGTCTGTTTACAGGGCACATAACTCTCCTACTTTCCTCGCTGAGGTGATGGCTGTTAGAAAGGGTACCTTTGCTGAGAGGTGTAATAATGAACAGGTGGCTTTCATTTTGAAAGGGGGACACATAAGGACTGATAACACTGAGGCTTGTTCTACACTAACAACTTATGTCGGTATAACTATGTTATTGAAGGATATAGAAAATCCACACTCCCGAGCAACACAGTTATGCATGCCTGACTCCTAGTGTAGACAGACCCATGGTCAATGGCAGGGCTTCTCCCATTGACATAGCATCTCCTCTGAGGGAGGTAGAGTCCCTATACTGACAGGAGAAGCCCTCCCATTGTCATAGGTAGCATCTACACTGAATCACTTCAGTGGCACCGCTGCAGCATTTTAAGTGTAGACAAGCCCTAAATTTAAATCCTACTGTGGAGTAGAGGATCTGATAGAAAGATTGTTCCCACCTAAGCCTTTTAAACCTAGTAGTCACAGGATTAGAGAATACAGCCTCACCTGTAATATGGGGATAAAATGCTCAGATTGCAGCCAGGTGCATTTTAATGGAGCTGACTGCCAAAAAACCTGACTCAGTAGTCCAAAATCTTTTGAATTATGGATTGTGTAGGAGACACATTGTGGCTAGCCATCCAGACAGAGAAACACTTCCACTTACAAAGGAAAACAGCAATGGGTGGCCTGCATGAAGATGTACCTAAAATGCTCCTCAATTTGCATCTTAGTTCTCATCTTGAAGCCCCAGAAAATCGGACTACCTGTCCCTGATGTGACCCTCACCCAAGCCCTTGAGACAGTGAGATTGACGGCTGCTCTCGGCAACAGCTTGTGATACTGGAGCAGGGTTTGAAGCCGGGTGACGTTGGCATAAACTCCTCTGGTACAAGGCAGAGCCCACTGACTACTAACCAGACATGCTAAACCCGTGAAAAAAAGGCAGAAATTGGCCTTGTTTTTGGCTTAATTGGCTTGTGAGTTGCTTGTTGGCTAGTTTTTGGTTTGTTGCTTGTTGTAGCTTGTTTTTCTTTTTCTTTAAAAAATCAGCTCCTGGCAAGGGCAGGGGGCAAAGGGGGGGGAAGAGAGTTGGGGGTGCACAGTGGGCCCACCGCAGTCCCAGACTGCATGCCGGAGGGATCTAGTCACATAGAGTGTTAGGGTACTTAGGGATTGGCTTGTTTTGAAATGGGATTAGCTTGATTTTTGGCTTATTGGAAAAGTTGCCAAAATTTACCATGTGAAAGTTGGCAACTGTGTTATTAACAGCAGAACAAATAGTAGAAGCAAGACAGAAAAGAAAGAAGAGAGGAGTCCAAGGGACCCCAAAACAATAGTACCATTAACTACTAACTATAGTGGCCTGTTCACAGAAGGAACATGCTGACAGCACACTATGACCACCTTCATAAGAAGGAACTGAAAGATGGACAGGGAGACTTTGCCCATTTGTATCCTCAGCTCTGAGCACCAGGCATGTCAGAGCACAGCTGTGGCCACCTCTACGAGAACCGCAACTCTCCGGCACCAGTGCACAAGACGCACACACGCCCCGTGTAACAACCATATGCACCCATTCAAAGAACTACTGTCATTCCCTTTTTTCAGACTTTACAGGTTATAACACAGACATTATGCTTTTAACACCAGATGTCTATTTCATATCTAAAAAGGAATTAAGAGCTAATAGTCTTTTCAACAAATTATCAGTTCACACTCTGCTAGCCCAAAGCCTGGGAAATGAATTCCCTATCTGAATTTGCAAAAAGAAAAGGAGTACTTGTGGCACCTTAGAGACTAACAAATTTATTTGAGCATAAGCTTTCGTGAGCTACAGCTTGATTCTCTCCAGCTGCAGTGCATCTCACTGAGAGAGACAGCTATTTATGTGTGTGTGTGGGGGGGGGGGGGGTTAAGTTGTAGTGCCTCTAATGTATTGACTTTATATCATCTGCACAGTGTGTCAAGTCCATCTTCTGTAATTAATTTTGCTCATGTCTATTTGTAAATAGAATAATACTCTACCTAAAAGGTAGATGATGTGCATTTGTTTGATGGCATTGACACATCTTCAATGCATCAGTTAGGTGCTAGAAAATGAAAGTAATCTTGACTGAACTTTTACTCTCTGGAATTATTTTCACAGGAATAATATAAATGTGGTTATTTCTCTTCTTTTAAGTTATGTCAGGAGTTATGGCCCTTCACTTCTTAAGGTACATGCAAAAATCCTGGACTGCATCAGTGTTGTGATTATTTTGGGGGAGGAAAGGATGAAGTTAAGGTAATTCAAACATTAAATATGTATATTCACCTGGGGAGATATCCCAGGGAAGTTAGAGAGAGGAGTATTCAGTTTTTCATCACACTCTACATTTCAGGATTAAGATTTGATAACTACTTGATCCCAGAATACTGCATACAAATGGAAAAATGGATTTTAAAAATAAAGTTAAATAAGCTAGTCATTGTAATGTGTACAAAATATACATTTCCATCCAAAATCAATTAAAACTGCAGAATATACATCTGAAATCATCTTTAAAGACTTTTCCAAACTGCACAAAAACAAATAGGAAAAATTGGCATGTTGTATCATAGACCAGCATTGCCCAACGTCTGTAGTTCATATGCTGAAACCCTATCAGAACAGTAAAATATTCTGCATGTGTATTGCAATTCACAAAATTCCAGATTTAGGATTTTAGGGTGGAACCAATCAATCAATTTCACATCTCAGATTCCTCTCCCCATCAAGCATCCTTGAGCATATAATTGAATGTGGTACAAATCATGTGGTTTTACCATGTTACTCAATGTCATTTTAGCGGAATTATTTGCTTAAAAGGAACATGAATCAGTTACTGGCTTTTCTTGCACTCTGTACACCCTAGAATGTTTACGCTACATTGTCAGGTGTCCACTTACTTGCAAAATGCACCCACAGGAAAGTGGGAACAGAGATCTGTGTGAAGTGCAGGAGAATGTACTGAGTGCAAACTAAAGCCTCCATATTGTGACAAGTACAGTTTATACTTTAAAGGAATCAAATTCATTTCCATAAACACAACTCTTGTACAACTGCTCCTGCTGCAATCTAAGTAATTTAGGCACATATTTTTAAAGGTATTTAGGCATCTAAAGATGCAGATAAGCACCTACTGTGGTCTTTCAAAAGTGCCTGTGCATCTCATTAGGTGCCTATCTTTAGATGCCTAAATACCTTTAAAAATCTGGATCTGAGAAGTCTAAATCACATTGACTAAGACACTTTTGAAAATGGGACTCCTAAATCACTTAGGTGCTTTTAAAAATTGTATCCGCTAACAAGTAATGAAATTACAATCAGAGGGGAAAATAAAGAGCTATAAGTATTTATGACATGGAGACCACACTGAGAGTTAAACAAAGTTTTGTTGTAGATTTTTTTAAGAGGGCACCCAGAAACTACCAAATGGTTTCACTCAAGTAAGGGCAACATGAAGAAATGGTCACACTGAAAAAAAATAAATCTAGATCCAAACATCATCAGACTTTCATGAGTTTTGGATATGGATCTCAACTCTATGGCCAGCATTTAGTCCTATGATAGTTCAGACCAAAACCTCAGTGCCACACTATCCTGAATTTGGATCCAACCTCATTTTCACAGTCGGTTCCTATAATGAACACCATTAACATCTGGATGTTTATAAAATTGTGGTGTTCATCTTTATCAGGTGTTACCAGCTCCTGGTGTGGTCTTTCGAGGGGGTCTCTGCTGCTCCTGACTGGCCCTCTTTAGTTTGCCCCCCCTTGAGGCAGTTCTTGCACTCTCACCTCTAATTAAGTCTAGCAGTCTGCTTCAGTCTCTTTGACTGTGTTCATGGAGACAGCCTGGCTTTGGGGATGTCACCCCTTTGCTGCCCCAGGCCTTTTTGCCCCCATTTTCCTTTCTGTTCTCTCCCTGTTATAGCAGACTTTGTTTCCTCTGCTGACTAAAGCTGTAGATTCCTGCCTCCATGATTGGCAGCTCTGGCAGCTGCATGGGGGTGTGGTCAAGCCACTTGCCTGTAAACAGGAGAAGCACTCCTCCCGTTCTGTCTATGCTCAGTTTGGGATTTGTCGACCCCATTATACCAGGGTATTTACAGTACTTCTTGTACATACCTACCATGAGTACAATGCTTATTGGTGGTTGCTTGGGACTCTGTTTGTGCTAGTGCTCTCACAGTTGAAAATTTTAAGAGGGGAAAAAACCTAATGTAGGACACACAACCAAACAGTCTCTTTCCTCATGTTTTCTGGTGTATTTTCTAGCAATTAAATGCTCTAGATTCTTCAGGTATTTTCAAAACATCCCTGTTGCTAACACATGACAAGTACAAATGCCCTAGTTTATAATCCTTGAGTCCATAAGATCATCTTGTTTTGAAAAGTGAACTAATCATTGTAAATCTTCCCAAACTGAGGTTATGTTAACCTAGTTCTGGGCACTTTATCTCTAATTGAAGCATGAACACGGATAATAAATATGCGCCTCTTTTGATCTCCGTATGTTGTAGATATACACAAATGACCTCAAAACATTTGAAATTGACAATGTTGATGTAGGTGAAGATGGCAAAATAGCAGAATCCATATATTAACATTCTCCATGCTTATAGCCATACAAATTATGTCCAAATTAATCTCATTTTTAGTCTCCAGGGGGGTCTGTTCTAAAAGAAACCAATTGGCATTTTTAGTCTGTTCCATGCATGTTAACAAGAGGAAGAGAATATAACATCTATATTGTTATTGATACAGTTCTGAAGCTTTCTATTTTTTCATCTGTCCTGCAGGAATGGAGTTAGTTGTTTTTAGGTTAATATTTTAAAAATTACAGGAACTCAATGAAATTCAATGGAATGCACAATGTTTAGCAGGGAATCTGCCAAAAGGCAGGTGGAACTTTCAGCTTCCAGGACTGTATCTCATGGAAATACACAGAAAAGGCAAAAACAGCAAATACCAGATTAGCATAGTATATATTCATATAGAAGGGAATAACACAGCATCCCGTATATTGTAGTCTATGAACATAATGATGTGTCAATTTTATTAAAGATCCCAGTGACCATTCAGGGGCAAAGACAAGAATTGTACAGAAAGGAAGAGAATAGAAATCCACTCCCAAAATATCATATTTCTGTGTATGGACCCTATGCCTTTCTGATTCAGGATTGGTCCTTAAAAGAAAAAAAAATCCAAAGGTTTCTATACATGTGTGTATATTATCCAACTATTTACTTTCCTAGGAGTTAAGTAAGAGTTACCGCTCAGCCTGACTAAAATGAGATGTATCTATGGAAATTAATTTGTCACATGCTTTGCTGACGAGGGAGAGAGGGGAGTTATTCCTCAAAGTGTGTTTGAGCTATAGCCCATAAAAGCCATATAAAAAAATGGTTTACTAGATCCCCACTTGTTTTAGGATCAGGCTTGTGACCTTTTTATATAAGCAGAGAAAAGCCCAAGCCATAACATTTAAATTTTTGTTAGAAATTTCGATGTGTTTCTGTAATGGGCTAGAGGAGTGGATTACATCTGAAGTTGGGTTTTGATTCAAGACCATCTTTCTCTCAATCTGTTTATCACATGCAGCATATGCACAAGAATAAAACCAGCCCTGGTAAACTTAAGTTTAATCAATGCATATGCTTCATATCTAATAGATAACAGGCCTGATTCTGATCTCATTTAAACTAGTGTAAAATAGAAGTTGCTCCACTGAAACAAATAAAGCTACATTATTGTAAAAGCCAGTGTGAGTTCAGAATCAGGCCTGAGAAATGGTAACCAAAAGATTTTATCTACTATTGACCTGATCTGAACATTTGTGTTATTAAAAATCTATATATAAAAATAGAGGTTGGCAAATTTATGTAGCTTGACTCCTTTTGCCACTAGGTGGTGATAGCTGATAATGAACTGATACAGAATTTAGACAATCATTCTATCAATCTTCATTTAAGAGTACTTTTGAATTTTTGCTCTATTCTGGTATTTTTTATGCCTTTTATTTTATTTTGTTTAAAAGGGAGTAAAAAATATGTTCCATTGTCGTCAGCTGCCCTACATAACATCTAACTTCTGTTTCAGCTGAAAAACATTTGAAGTTATCAAAATTAATTCCAGGATTTCTCTGATTACTTGAATAACTAGAAATGGCATTCAACCAGAAGGAGAATTAGAAGCTAAATAGAGGAGAGAGAGTAATAATGGCAGTATTACTGTTGATCATTCATGGCAGCAGGATGTTAGTAATAAAATCCAATAGCAGTAGTTTAGTCAACCTCAGACTCACAAATGGAATGGAAATGTTCAATATTTCTTTTCTTGATATAGTGCCGGATCTTGCAAACACTAATGGGCATAGTCTATAAGTAACAAAGAGATGTTGCAAGATGAGGTCTATACATCATTAGTAACTTGCTGTTATCACCATAACACCCCATGGTAAAAGCACTGCAGATGGAATGGGCCAGATCCTCCTTCCCTCCACTCAGACAATTTCCTTTGTGCTTTCTCAACTGGTGCACAATCCCCATACTCAGCTGGCATAAATGAGAACAGCACCTCGGCTACTCTAACTCATGCCAGTGCCAGGAAGAGCACAGATCAGCCCAACCAGTCCCCGGAAAGCTCTACCCTCCACTCACTCTCCTGGGGGCCCAACAGCTACTGCTCTTCTGATTAAATAAATTGATGGGGATTTGGGTCCGCCCTAATCCTAATAAAAGGCTGTTGTTAACATTATAGCAATTATATCTATCTGGAAAAGAATGGCAATTTTCTCTTACAAAATTATTCATTTTTTAAAAAAATGAAAAAGGTCTAATTCCCTGTGGAAGGCTTAAAGACCTAACTGCAAATGGCATTTTGCTTTTCTTGTTTACCTAGCGACATCTTAACTCTCCATCATGATAGTCACATCTGCCTCTTTTAAAGAATGATTGTGGATGGTTTGTAAAGATAATTTTAAAATACAGATTGCAAAAGAGAAGTGCCTTCCCTACAGGGACTCCTTAAGCCTGCAGTCCTGCAAGGGTTCCCCATAAGTGGGAGGGGGCTGATACCAGAGAGAGATTGGAATGACAGTGAGAGGTGGTGGGAGGAGGCTGGGGTATATGGAGGAGGGGGATGGAAGAGAAACAGCAATAGTAGGCTCTGATTTGCACCAGCAATTATGAGAAAGGAAGAAGCACCACTCAGTGCCCTGAAGCAGGGTCAGAAGGCAGTGGGGGTATAATCTCCCCTCCCTTCTCTCCACCGTCTATGCTGAGTCATCATCAGAGATGGCTCTGCACGGTGTGTGGGAAGGGAGCAGTACCTCATAACTCTTCAGTTTCACCTAGTTATTTGGCAGCTACGGAATATCAGAATTTTGACCACAATTTGACTGAATACCCGTATTAGAAGCCAAATATCTATCCAGCCCTAATCATCGCTGTCAAATTTGGGCAAGCGCTTCTGGAGACACTTCTCGCAAATATGAGTGAAGTAAATGAGCTTTGCTGAGAGCCCAGGGACTTGTCCCTCTGGGGAAATGTTGTTGGTTTGCTCCCCTCATACTACTGTGTTCTCTTTGATTATGCTACTCCCAACTCCCCTCACCCTAACCGTGTTCCTCCAGCTGTAATCCCCCATTCCCCAGTTTGCAACTCTCCAATTCCCTTTGTAGAAAATGCAGAATGGCTAGTGTTATGATTACGCCCATCTGGGTAAGTTATAAATATTAGAGATTGGAGGAAGAACCATGTGCGTATTAGTTACAAGACTGCTTGTGACTGATGTCTATGTACTGTATCCATTTAATACCTACCAAGCCTGAAAAAGAGCTGCTTACCCCCAGGTAAAACATGTTGCTAAGATATAAGGTTGCAAATATATATCAGTTGCTGCCCTTATTAGAATGTTGCAGTTTTCAGGGAAGGGGAGAAATAAAAAGAAAGCATGGAATGGCCTAGAAAACAAAATGTTTAAAATGTCCTAAAAATTCCTGTTGGCCTAGGTTTGAGTTGCTTCTGCTCTTTCCCATAGGAAACCAAAACCCATGCTTGTTCTCATTTTTAAGGGTACATTCATCTAGTCTGGGAGCAGCACTGTCTGACTAAGATAACCAATCACTTAGGGTAATAAATAATAATGAACAGCAAATACATCTGCAGTGTTTGATGCACCGAGTGCAATCCATAGGTTGACTTTTTTTGCATGAAACATTAGTTAACTAACGAAGTAAAGAGCAAATTAGTATAAATCAAAGTAATCAAATAAATTTCTTGCTGTGAATTGCTGGTTCAGTTATAAACCTGGCATAAAATCTCACCTATAAAATCTCAGGCAGATTGGTCTCAGTTTGGTCAAGCTTGGGCGAAAAGAAGAGAAAGTCATGTCAAAATGGACCTTATATTTAAGGCTTCTGTCATAAATATAAAGGGAAGGGTAAACCCCTTTAAAATCCCTCCTGGCCAGAGGAAAACTCCTCTCACCTGTAAAGGGTTAAGAAGCTAAAGGTAACCTCGCTGGCACCTGACCAAAATGACCAATGAGGAGACAAGATACTTTCAAAAGCTGGGAGGAGGGAGAGAAACAAAGGGTCTCTGTCTGTCTATATGCTGCTTTTGTCAGGGATAGAACAGGAATGGAGTCTTAGAACTTTTAGTAAGTAATCTAGCTAGGTATGCGTTAGATTATGATTTCTTTAAATGGCTGAGAAAAGAATTGTGCTGAATAGAATAACTATTTCTGTCTGTGTATCTTTTTCATAACTTAAGGTTTTGCCTAGAGGGATTCTCTGTGTTTTGAATCTAATTACCCTGTAAGGTATCTATCATCCTGATTTTACAGAGGGGATTTCTTTACTTCTATTTACTCCTATTTCTATTAAAAGTCTTCTTGTAAGAAAACTGAATGCTTTTTCATTGTTCTCAGATCCAAGGGTTTGGGTCTGTGGTCACCTATGCAAATTGGTGAGGCTTTTTACCAAACCTTGTCCAGGAAGTGGGGTGCAAGGTTTTGGGAAGTATTTGGGGGGAAAGACGTTTCCAAACAGCTCTTCCCCAGTAACCAGTATTTGTCTGGTGGTGGTAGCGGCCAATCCAAGGACAAAGGGTGGAATATTTTGTACCTTGGGGAAGTTTTGACCTAAGCTGGTAAAGATAAGCTTAGGAGGTTTTCATGCAGGTCCCCACATCTGTACTCTAGCGTTCAGAGTGGGGAAGGAACCTTGACAGCTTCTTTCAAACTTAACTAAAAAAAATAAAAATAAATTAGTTTTTTATTCTTAAACTGGTAGAATAAAAATTACTAAAATCTTTCTTAGACACCCTGTGTAGATTGTTTGTACTTTGGTTTCCCATTGAAGTAAGGTATGTTGACATTCACAACTTGAGCCTGTCCTTTGAGCACAGCACTATGAGTGTGGAGAGTACTTCTCACTTTGCTGGGAAACCTTTAAATAGCAAAGAGTAGCAACTCAGTGCTTCACAAAGAGCTACTTGAAGGCCTTGTTCCCCATGACAACAGCACTGCTTACGTATGGACAGCATGGTGCAGAATTAAACAGAAAAACAGTTTATGCTAGAAAGGTGAGCATTTCAAAGACTAAAGAACAAAGAATCCCACATATGAATTACATCTTGATTAGCCCGGAGTCTACTAAATCACTGAAACTAGGGGCCAAATTCTATTTTGAGAACTGACTCACATAACTATGCCATGTTGTGAATGTCTGTTAAGCACAGGTAGGTTGTCCCAGTGTTTCAGAAGATGTGATTGTTCATGGAAAAATTACACATTATATTCTCGGGACCTTGCAAATCCAATGGAAGAAGAATCCAGATGCACATCACAAGATGGCCACAACTCAAACAAGCATGTGAACTAGTCCCAAGCCAACTCTAACCCAACTCAGCAAAGAAGACCCAACCCCAAACCTCACCCTTGCCCAGAATCCAAACTCCGCCACCCTTCAACTACAGACAGACAAAGACTTTGACTTGGTCCAAACCCTAACCCTATCCTGTGAATTGGCACTGACTCTAACCTAAGCATGAAAGCACTAGTCAGCCCCAACATTAAGCCTAGTCTGGGCCTACAAACAGATGCCAACCCAAACACTAGCCAAGCCTACAAATTGATACTGATACCAAACGTAGCCCAGGTTCGCAAGCCTAGGGTGTAAGTGCAACCAACTCTTAGCAGAGCCTATAAATTGGTGCCAACCTAATTCTAGCTTGGTTCTATGAACTGGACCCAACAAAACCTTTGCACTTTCAAATCATCCCTAACACTAACTCTATCTATGAATTTACTCCAACCTCAACCTTAGCTAGGGCCCATTTCACAAACCTGTCCCAGACCTATACCAAGGCCAAGCCCTCAAACTTGCCCTAAACTTCTCCTACCACAATCCATGAAATGACACCAAATCTGCTCCTACCCTGAAATCACAAGCCAGCTGCAAAACTAACCACATTTAAACCAGGTTTAAACAACAGGAAGTATTTCTTCACACAAACCACAGTCAACCTATGGAATTCTTTGGCAGAGGATGTTGTAAAGGCCAAGATTGTAACAGGTTTCAAAAAGAACTAGATAAATTCATAGCTATTAAATTCAATGGCTATTAGCCAGGATGGGCAGGTATGGTGTCCCTAGCCTCTGTTTGCTAGAAGCTGGGAATGGGCAACAGGGAATGAATCACTTGATGATTACCTGTTCTGTTCATTCCCTTTGAAGCACCTGGCATTGGCCACTGTTGGAAGACAGCATACCGGGCTAGATGGACCTTTGATATGACCCAGTATGGTCATTCTTACGTTCACAGTTTGGGCCCACAAACTGGTCCCAACCCTACGTTGAGCTACACTTACTCCTACACTGAACCAATTAACTGGTCCCAAACTCAACTCCAATCTCAACTCTAAATTGGGCCTGCAAACTTGCGTTGCACCAACAAGCAATTGTCTGAGTGGACAAGCCAGCACCCACCCTAACTCCATGCCTTGCAAAAAATCCAGCTTCAGCCATATGTCTGGGGTAGGGGGTGGGGATTACAAACTGGCATAAAACGTTCTTTTAGCCCACTCACAATGAAGAATTAATCCAAACGCTAATATGAGGCTTTGATCATCTGTAAAATATATACTGTAGGTAGAAGAATTTGTAATGATATACAAAAGGAGGACCAAGAGCTAAAATCGTCTTTTGTGCTAGCAAAATGGTATGTCTGTGTTTGTGAGTGTATAATCTCTAGTTTGTAATGATTTTAAGGGAAGGAATCTAAGTGGACAGTTCCAAGGTAACAACAAAAGAAGAACTATAGTGTAAGATAGAGTTATAATATTCAGTATTACTGTGAGTATTAACATCATAATTCTGGTGTTAATTGTTTCTCAGGATGAACAATGGCTATGGGGTGCTTGCCCAGCTACGTATTTTTAAATAAATGCCATTATTAGTAGGAGTCTCAGCAGCTGAAATACGAAAAACAGCGTGAGCTACCACAGCTTTATGGCAAAGAAAGAATTATCTATAGTTTTCCAAAGATTAGGTTGGCTTCCAAATTTTTGAATAGGTGTTCATGCAAAGCATTAATCATTTTACATCCCCTTGTATGCAGCTTCAGAAAAAAACACAGATGTTTTGTTAGAGGTGCTTAAGCTAACCTGCGTGTGTACTAGGTTTTATTTGTGTGGAAGAGAAAGATGTTCGCATTTTGTTTAAAAGGAGAGAAAATTTAGATTTATAAGGAGAGAGAGAGAGAGAGAGAGAGAGAGGATGGCAATTGAGCAACTGTGTCATGCAGAAGCATAACCTTTTGCCAGATTGTAGCCTTATACTGTATGAAAGTTATTCTATAATAATTGCCAAAGATTCATTCATATGTAATACTTATCAGTTAAAGATGTTAAAGCACTTTACAAACATTAATTAGTTAAGCCTCACTCCACTTCTGCAAAGTACTGTAGGTAAGTATTATGTCCAACTTACAGATGGATACATTGATCCACAGAAGAGTTCATTCAAAATTACATAATGAATCAGTGGCAGAAGGGGAAAGAGAATATAGCACTCATTCTTAACTGCCTGCTCCAACCATTATAAACCACCCTGGGTGTGTGGGGGACATCTTTACAACTGCCTTCTGTTTTAAATGCAAGCCACTCACTAACTCTATAGACATCTATGAGATTCATTTACTGACCTTTGTGAATATTTACAACTTTAAAAACATATTAATTCCAGTAATTCACCACTGAAGTAGATTGTTGCTTTTGCTAAAGAGGCTAAAACATGGAGATATGGTGCCTGATTCTCTTCTCAATGACACTGGTATAAATCAGAAGTAATGCCACTGAGGTCATTAAAGTTACAACAGTGTAAAGGAAGGTATGTTGAAGGAGAATTGGGCCCCTATAGTTTAACTTGCGCATCTTTACGGGGATGTGTGTATTCCGGAACTAGTGAAAACTTTTAAATGACAGTAAAGATTTTCACTAGAAATGTCACATTACATTTCTGCGATCTTAGCTGCTGTGCATAATTGTAATTAAGACACATTCAGATTTCTTTAATAGTTATCCAAAGGGTGGTTTGCAATCTGTAAAATAATATGCCCTAACAAGAGATCCTCTAAAACCTCTTATGCTGTAATAGGAAAAAAGGCTTTTAGGTTTTGCTGGTTTTTAAAGGACAGAAGTCTATGGTATATAATTTCTGATGATTGATGGTTCAACCATTATCCAGCCAGTGCACTGAGGCAATAGAGTTTTTACACACACACACACACACACACAAACACAGTGTATATATGCTGTGACAGACCCAGACCAGTGGGCTGCAGGAGTCTGGTCCTATTGGGATCCAGGATGTGGGCAGGTGGGCTTTGCCTAAGAGGGGAATCCACAGGACCTGGAAACCAAATGATTACGGGGGACAACTAATGAAATAACAGGGACAGGAGTGCAGTCAAAGGGTCAGACGAAGGGAACCAGATGGGGACACCAAGCAGAGAACCTCAGACAGTGCCCACTGCTCCTCAAAGGCGTCAAGGGAGTCAGTGGACGCGGCTCAGAGGAACTCTGCTCGGATACGTGAATGGACGGAGGATCGGAAATAGGCCCCACAGTCACAGAAGACTCCAATCGGCCAACCTCCTCAAGCTGGATTTATAGATGGCCATTTTAGCCAGGCCAGGAGGAGGTTGACCAGGAGGTCCTGTGACTTTGTGGGGCCACGGATAGGGAGTGCATAAATAAAAAGGTGAGGGGAAAAGTGCAACCAAAATCTTAACAAAATGTCTAATAGGAGCCAGAATAGGGGCTGCAGCCTGGCGCACTCTAAGTAAATGTGCGCCAGGGTTTCCCTCATGCCACAAAAGGGGCAGGTGTCCGGGATAGGGCTAAACCGTGCCAAGTACACACCCGTGCTCACAGCCCCGTGAAGGAGCCACCAACTTATATCCCCAGTGGGCCTCAGGACCAGGGTGGAGTATAGGCTGGGCCACCGGGGTTCCTAACCCTCTAGAGGTGGCAGGAGGTCCCGCCACTTTGTGTCAGGGTGGGACGCGAGGGTGAGGACGTGAAGGGTGTAGAGCATGAGCGTGTATAAATGTTTCCTTGGCACAGTGTGGAAGCGGACCAGCTGCAGATTGTGCAGCCAGCTTATGGTGAAGGGGCGGGGGGCAGAGGAGTGTCAGTCGGGTCCATGGGGCAGGGGCCTTGTCGTAAAAATAAAGGGAAGGGTAACCACGTTTCTGTATACAGTGCTATAAAATCCCTCCTGACCAGAGGCAAAACCCTTTCACCTGTAAAGGGTTAAGAAGCTAAGATAACCTCACTGGCACCTGGCCAAAATGACCAATGAGGAGACAAGATACTTTCAAAGCTGGAGCGGGGGGGGAAACAAAGGGCACGTCTGTCTGTGTGATGTTTTTGCTGGGAACAGATCAGTAATGCAGTCTCAGAACTTCTGTTAGTAAGTAATCTAGCTAGAAATGCGTTAGATTTCCTTTTGTTTAATGGCTGGTAAAATAAGCTGTGCTGGATGGAATGTATATTCCTGGTTTTGTGTCTTTTTGTAACTTAAGGTTTGCCTAGAGGGATTCTCTATGTTTTGAATCTGATTACCCTGTAAGGTATTTACCATCCTGATTTTACAGAGGTGATTCTTTTACCTTTTCTTTAATGAAAATTCTTCTTTAAGAACCGGATTGATTTTTCATTGTTCTTAAGTTCCAAAGGTTTGGGTCTGTGTTCACCTGTACAAATTGGTGAGGATTTTTATCAAGCCTTCCCAGGAAAGAGGGTGTAGGGCTTCGGGGGATATTCTGGGGGAAGACGTCTCCAAGTTGGCTCTTTCCCTGTTCTTTGTTTAACACGCTTGGTGGTCGCAGCATAGGGTTCAAGGACAAGGCAAAGTTTGTACCTTGGGGAAGTTTTTAACCTAAGCTGGTAAGAATAAGCTTAGGGGGGTCTTGCATGCAGGTATCCACATCTGTACCCTAGAGTTCAGAGTGGGGAAGGAACTTTGACAGGCCCAATGAAAAGGTCCTGAGGGCCTCAGGTGGAGGGTGGGCGGGGTGTGCCCTCTCACAGGATCTGGTCGAGGTAAACCCGAGCAGCGGGCAGCAAAGCGGCCCTCACCTCCTGAAGTATGCGCGGGGGAGTATGAGGCCTGGAGAGCCACATGCGCTGAGCAAGTGTCAGGGGATCCAGCCAGTCTCCCAGGTTGTAGTCCAGGAGGTCTCCGACTCTTGTGACTTCTGCCAGGACCAACCTCTGGCACACCGAGTGGGACTCTGCCACCTGCACACGGAGCTGGGGGTTGTGTAGCAGGGGTTCCGCGAGGAGATCTGCCCCCACGGTCGCTGCGACAGACCTGGTCGCTGAGAACAGTTTCCAGGTCCGGAGGAGGTCCTGGTAGAAGACCGGCAGCCTGGAGAGGTCTCGTGGAAGACCTCTTGGATGGAGATAAAGGAATTGCCAGTCATATTGGAGCCCTCGGAAGCGGCGCAGGAAGGCGTGTGCCAGTATGCTCCATGCCGGACTACCTGCACCATAAAGGAGCCTCTGCAAGGCTTGGAGGTGGAAGACGTGGACCTGAGTGTGTAGACACTTCAGGCCCTGCCCTCCCTCCTCCAGGGGTAGATGGAGAACTCCTACAGAGACCCAGTGCAGTCCTGACCAGCAGAACTCCAGAATCGATGTCCGGAGGTGGGCCAGGAAACCCAGGGCCAGGACCAAGGTGTTGAGCCAGTACCAGAGCATGGACAGAACTAGTTGATTAAGCATCAGTGCTCTCCCTCGAAGGGAGAGGCACCGGAGTAATCCTGTCCATTTCCGGAGCTGCTCTGTCACCCTGCCCTCTAAACCGTGCCAGTTCTCTGGCAGAGACGGATGCGTGGCAGAAAGGTAAACGCTGAGATAGAGCAGCGGACCCGTGCTCCACCGGATGGCCTGAAGCTCACCTGCCACCCGTCCCCGACCACCAGGACAGAACTCTTGACCCAGTTGACCCGGGCGGAGGAGGCTGCCAAACAGATGGCGTGGCAAGCCTCCACCTGCACCAAGTCACCCGGGTCCTGGACCATGAAGAGCACATTGTCGGCGTACGCTGACAGGACCAGCCGCAGCTCCGGCTATTGCAGCACCAACCCCATCAACTTCCTACAGAGGAGACAGAGGAAGGGCTTGATTGCCAGACCATACAGCTGGCCCGAGAGGGGGCACCCCTGCCATATTCCTTGCCCGAAGCTGACTGGCTCGGTCAGGGTCCTGTTGAGCTTGACCAGACACTCTGCGGAGGCTAAGAGCTCCTGGAGAAAACCCACAAACTGGGGTCCGAAGCCAAACGCTCGCAGAGTGCTCAGGAGATACTCATGGTCCACCCTGTCAAACGCCTTCTCCTGATCCAGGGACAGGAGGTGAACGACAGACCCTCCCTACACCTGAGCTCCAAGAGGTCCCAGACCAGATACAGGTTGTCAAAGATGGTGTGGCCTGGGACGATGTAGGTCTGGTCTAGGTGGACCACGTCTGCCAACATGGACCCTAGCCGCAGCGAGATGGCTTTCACTACAACTTTGTAGTCCATGCTGAGGAGCGAGACGGGACGCCAATTTTGTAAATTGTGGAGGTCCCCCTTCTTCGGCAATAAGGCGAGAACGGCTCACCTGCATGAGAAAGGAGGACCCCGCTCTGCAAGGACTTAGCCCAGACGGTGACTAGGTCTGGGACGAGGACGTCCCAGAACACGCGGTAGAGCTCCATGTTCAGCCTGTCCATGCCCGGAGATTTATTGGTGGGCATGTGGCGAAGGGCTTCCAAGAACTTGGCCAGAGTGAGAGGCAGCTCAAGCCGGTCTCGGTCACCTGTGCAGACCATAGAGAGTTCGTCCCAGAGCACTCTGCAAGCATTAGGATCGGTCGGATCCAGGGAGAAAAGGCCTGCGTAGAAGGCCCTGGCCCTCCCGCACATCTCCACCGGATCCGTGAGGGGGGTGCTGTCCTCTGCCAGAAGGCAGGTGATGTGTTTCTTAGCCCCGCTCCTTTTCTCCAGGGTGTAGAAGAAGCGGGAGCCGCAATCCATCTCCCGAAGGAGACGGATGTGGGATTGAACAAAGGCGCCCCGGACCTGATGGTCTTCGAGTATCCAGAGCTACTCCTGCTTCTCCCGGCATGCTCCGCAGAGGGATGGATCCTCGGGGCTGACGGCCAGATGCCTCTCCAGCTCTAAGACCTCCCGTTCCAACTGCTCTATCGCCGCATTCCTCCATCGGCTGGTGCCCCGGGTGTAGTCACTGCAGAAGAGCCAGGCACGCACCCTCCCCAGGTCCCACCACCGCCGCGCCGAGGGAAAGGCATGCCACTGCCCTTGTCAGGCCAGCCAGAACTCCCAGAAGGACACCACGAAGCCCACATCCTCCAACAAGCTGTTGTTGAAATGCCAATAGGCCAGCCCCGGCCTCTCCACTCAGAGAGAGGCTGTCAAAGTGACTAAATGATGATCAGAGAACGGGGGCAGCCGGATGCTGGAGGAGTGGGCGTGTGAAAGGTGGCAATGTGATAAATAGATGCGGTCCAACTGGGAGTGGCGCGACCGATGTGCCTCCACCCAGGCAAAGGTGAACGTTGAGATGTCGTCCAGGTGGTGGTCGCGCCAGACGTCCACCAGGGAGTGATGTTCGACTTTCTGCCGGAGGACGTCCATGGCAGCTCGGTCCCCAAGCAGTCCTGCTTCTCGAGGGTGTTGTTAAAGTCCCCGCCCAGGACCAGGCACTCGCGAGGATCCAAGGTGCCGAGGAAGGCTGATAGAAACGCAGCTGCTCCAGGCCTGATTTCAGGGCATAGACGTTGACGAGATTGACCATGAGCCCCTCCATGCAGACCCGGAGGTGCAGCAGGCGACCCAGCACAGCCTTGGCAACCCCCAGCACATCAGGCCATAGGTCAGGGGAGAACAGGGTTGTCACTCCAGCCATACGAACTGTGAGATGGCTAAAGTAGACCCTCTTCCCCCATTCCAGCCACCAGCTGTCTTTGGCAGCCAGATCAGTATGGGTCTCCTGCAGGAAAACCACAGAGTACCCCCCCCTCGGAGGAAGGAGAGCACCTGGCTCCTGTGGAGACCCATCCTACAGCTCCGGGTGTTCAACGTTGTGAATATGATAGGTGCCATGAGGAGGGCTGGGGGGGATCCTCGCCAGCAGGGTCGCTCATGGCCCCTGTCGGGCCGCGCAACAAACTGTGACCTACCCTGTAGGTGAGTAAGGAGTCACAGAAGAGGCGGACCCACTGGTAGGCCACGGTGGCCTGCTTCCCAGTCCTTTTACCCTCCCCCATGAGGGCCCTCGTGGCCTGGAGGATTTAATGAAAATCCGCCCCCCCCCCATCACTGGAGAGCGAGCTGCACCTTATTACGGGAGCCGCGGACATCTTCAAGGAACTCCCGCAGCTCTTCTCGTAGCGTATGGGGGGCCGGGGTCACATGGCTATCCTCCAGAGGGGCCTCTGACACAGCCCCATGGCCCACCAAGACAGGCAGACAAGGGGCAGACCCCCGGCATGGCACCTGATGGGCCGACACCACGCAGCCCACCACAACCCCCAGCTCAGTAGGGGGCGGTGGAGGGAAGATAGCAGCTCCTAGTGGGTCGGGACAGGGAAATACGAAGGCCACTCCTTGGGGGCTATCCTCTGGGAAAGAGGAGGTGATGGCCCCGGGGGCGGCAATGGCATCATGGGAGGTGGAGGGGATAAGGACAGGGTTGGCATCAGGGGCAGGGCAGGGGTCAAGAACAGGGTCGGTGAGAGGCTGGATCCTGGGCCCCAGTAGCTGGGCCACTGAAAGGTGGCCCCTCTCGGTTGGGCTCAGGGGTCTGGGGGGTGAGAAGGGGGCCCTTTGTGATGCCGAGCTCAGGCTCTATGGTGGGTGTGACAACCACGGCATCAGGAGGTGTACGATCTTTGGTGGGATCCCCACCTGGGAAGGAGGCCGGTTGCGCTGCACCAACGAGGGCTACTCCTGGTGACCCGGATCCTGGCCGCAAGGCACTGGCCATCGCCTCAGTAGGCTCGGCGGCTGTCAGCGGGGTGCCACCTGTGGCCGGGCAGATGGAAGAATCCAGGGGACCCTCAGAGGTGGGAGCAGAAGCAGCGGTTAGGGGGAGGGAGCATGGGGAAAAGGGGGTCAGGGTGAGGTCGCCCAGATTGAGGCCCGCTGGTCGTCCTCCCCCTGTGTGACCGGGTTCAGATCCAGAGCCTCGATATCCTCATAAGTGGAGGGGAGATCACCTTCCACCACCCCTGGGTTCTCTCTGCCAGTGCCCGAAGCAACGCTCGCCTCGGGGCTCACAGGGGCTTCAGATGTTAACGGGGTGGGAGGGGCTCCATCGGTGCCCTCCATGGGAAGGGACTCCAGTGGAGGGGGGTGCTTCTCTACGGTGCTGCCACGTCTTCCCCAGCCGGCACCGGTGGATGGAATACACCCATGGGCAAAGCGGAAGGCTCGGCATCAGTGCCCCCCTTCCTGGTCTTCCAGGGGGGCCTCTGCATCGGTGGGAAGGAGCAGAGCTCGAGCCTTCCACTTGCCCCGCTTCCCCTGTACTAGGGCCCAACCCTCCATGGCATCATCTGGGGGCTGGCTAGCAGGGGTTGGGTCAGGGGGGCAGGGGCGATGGCTCAGGGAGGTAACGGTGGGGCAGCAAGAGGGAGGGAAGATTCCCCCGGGGCAGACCCTCTCCCATGCCCGGCAGTATCCCTGCCGCACCCTCCTCCACAGTCCCCGCCAGATTGCAGGCAGCAGAAGTGGGGCTCTCCCGCTCATCTGGGCGTACTGGGGGAGGTGTCCCTCGGGCCCAAGCGGGAGCAGTGGTGGGCTGGGAAGGAGGAGGGACGGCTGTGGGCGCCAGGCAGCCAGGGGAACCAGCGATGACGGGGCCGGAGCCCTGCCCGGGCTTGGGGGTCCCAGACGCTCCTCCTTGCCGGGCCAAAGGGCAGCCCCTCTGGACGTGCCCCATCGCCCGGCAGAGGTAGCACCGGGCCTCCCCCGTGGAATAATGCACCCGGTAGTGGGCCCCCTGGTAGGGGACCAGGAAGGACCCCTTGAGCGCCTCTCAGTCATGTGCTACCGGTGGCAGTTGAAGCTGCACCTGCCGGCGGAACGAGAGGACGTGACAGAGGGCGGGGTCTTTGCAGCCCAATGGAAGAGGGCTGACAACAGAAATGGGTTTCCACAGGGTAGAGAGGGTGGGTAACAGGGCAGCATTGGAAAGGAAGGGAGGAACAGAGGTCAGAACCACGCAGACGCCCAGGTCCTCTAGTGGCTCCAGGGGGATGAACACGCCCCCCCCCACCACCAGGCCCTTCTCCACCGTCTCCTGGGTGGTGGCCTCCAATGCTAGAAGAACACGACCTTTCCATACATTTTGGGGGCCACCACGATGGCCGTGGGCCCACCACCCTCACCAATGCCCACACGTAGGTCTCCACGTGGGGCGAGGCGGGCACCAGGACGCAACAGATGCTGCGCTTCCTGGTCCAGGTGGGGAAGGGGCCCCGGCCACTATAGATGGTAGCAGAGGCGGTAGTCGGAGGAGGTGATGTAGCGGCAGCTGGGGGGGCTGTTGCCACCTGGGCATATGCCCTGGGGGTGGGTCACCCACAGAGCTGGTGGAGGGAGCAGTGGGGAGGGATGCCGTGGCCGGTGGTGGGGCCGCGGCAGTGGGGGCAGCCCCTACCATGCAGGGCCTGGTCTTTTTTGGCGGGGCCCTTTCCCTTCTTCTTGCCCTGGGCCTTCCCGCTGGCTGGGGGGGCTCCCCCAGAATCAGAGGGGGTGAGGGACGTGGCAGAAGCGGAGGTCACCCCGTTGCCAGTGCCCCAGCAGGGGCGGTAGCAGGTGGTTCAACAGCAGGGGTTGAGGTAGAGGCTAGGGGGAGTGACAGGGGGGCAGGTGGAGGAGGGGTGGCGGGGGCTGCCCGAGGAGTCCTACCCACCTCCTCCCCTGCCATAATAAGGGTGGGGGGGACAAACACCAGAGGAAGGGGAGAGAAGGGGAACAGGTGGACCATTCCTCCCAGCTAGACTGCAGGCAGGGGAGGAGGGTACCAGAAGGGGAGGGTTGGATAGGGAGGAGGGGGGCTATCAAGGACATGGGGGGGGGCGGGTCTGTCACCAACTCAGGATAGGATTCCCGCTCCTCTAGCTTCACTAGGGGAGTGGGGGATATAACAGCATGGGGGGAGGGGTGCGGTGAACAGGGGCAAATTCAAACAGGGGAGGGGCACAAGCGCAAGGGAGGGGGTATGGGCACACAGAGTGAGGGGCTAATCAGGGCGAGGGACCACAGAGGGAGGGGAACAACCAGGTTGGAAGTAGTACAAGGAGACTCAGGGGCTAGCTTCAGAGGCTGGGGCGCGGAAAACAGAACAGCAGAGGGAAATGGGCGGGGCAGACAAACAAACTGAAGCTAGTGAGGGGGGCTGGAGCAAAGGGGAGGGCAAAAGGCTGTAAGGGGCAAATGGGGCAGGTAGCAAGGAGCAAAGCTGGGGGGAGTTAGTCCAAAGGAGGGGCAGGGGAGAAATGTGCGCTTGCAAAAGTCAGTTTGGGCTGGCTGCTGCTTCAGGCCCAAAAGGTGGTGAAAGGGCGTGGCAAGCCAGGTGAGCAGCTCAGTCCCGGAGGCAGGAGCTTGAGGCAGATGGTAAGTGTCCACTGGGGGTGGTGGCGGGGGCAGCGATGGTGGCAGTGGGGGGGGGGCATACAGATGGACCAGGGGGCAGGCTCCACACCACACCCAGTGTCCCCACAAACACAGTCAAAACCCCCACTACAAGAGCACAGTTCAAAAGTTACTCAGTCTTTGAGGGCCCCACTCCACAGTGACCTATAGAGACTTTGTGCACTCCCCCAGCAGCAGATGGAACCCCAAGAAGGAGAAAAAGAGGACCAGCAGCTCCTCAGCAGCTCCAGCAGGCAGTCTGGTGGTCCAGGCAGGCAGAAAGGACCCCTCTCAGGTGATGGTGGTATCCACAGCAGCAACGGCCAGGGCCCCTCACTCCCCTCCTCTGGGGAGTGGGCCAGCAGGCTCCCCCCAAGGGGTTGTAGCTGGAGCAGCAGCAACCAAGGGGGTGGGGGTGGTCCAGCAGCTAGCCAGCAACCAGGTAGCAGAGAAGGAGGAGGTGGTGTCTGGCCTAGCCAGGGGAGAAGCTGGAGTATCAGCAGTGAGAGCCCAGGGCCCAACAGCAGCAGTCTCCCACCTCCCTCCAGACTAGTGGGGTACAGGAGTCTAGTCTTATTGGGATCCAGGAAGTGGGCGGGCAAAGCTCGTCCACTGCGAAAGGATCCCCCCCCCCCCAGCCTAAGGGGGAGATCCACAGGACCTGGCAAGCCAAATAATTATGGGGGACAACTAATGAAAAACAGGGACGGGAGTGCGGTCAAAGGGTCAAACGAAGGGAACCGGACGGGGACACTGAGCAGAGAACCCCGGACAGCGCCCACCACTCCTCAAAGGCGTCAAGAGAGTCGGTGGACGCCGCCCAGAGGAACTCTGCCCGGAGGCGTGAACGGACAGAGGATCGGAAATAGGCCCCACAGTCGCAGGAGACTCCATCGGCCAACCTCCTCACCCTGGTTTTATAGATGGCCACTTTAGCCAGGGCCAGGAGGAGGTTGACCAGGAGGTCCCGCGACTTAGTGGGGCCACAGACAGGGAGTGCATAGATAAGAAGGTGAGGAGAAAAGTGCAACCAAAACCTTAACAAAATATTGGTGAGGAGCCGGAATAGGGGCTGCAACCTGGCGCACTCCAGATAGACGTGTGCCAGGGTTTCCCTCACGCCGCAAAAGGGGCAGGTGTCCGGGATTGGGGTGAACCGCGCCAAGTACACGCCCGTGCTCACGGCCCCGTGAAGGAGCCGCCAACTGATATCCCCGGCGGGCCTCGGGAATAAGGTGGAATAGAGGCTGGCCCACCGGGGCTCTTCACCCTCTAGAGGTGGCAGGAGGTCTCGCCACTTTGTGTCAGGGCAGGACGCGAGGGTGAGGACATGAAGGGTATGGAGCACGAGCGTGTAGAGATGTTGTTTTGGCGCGGTCTGGAACCGGACCCGCTGCAGCTCGCGCAGCCGGCTCACGGTGAAGGGGCGGGGGGGTCGGTTGGGTCCACGGGGCAGGGGCCCGATGAAAAGGTCCGGAGGGCCTGGGGTGGAGGGTGGGCGGGGCGCGCCCTCTCGCAGGACCCGGTCGAGGTAAACCCGAGCAGCGGGCGGCAAAGCGGCCCTCACCTCCTGAAGTACGTGCAGGGCAGTACGAGGTCTGGAGAGCCCCATGCACTGAGCGAGCGTCAGGGGATCCAGCCAGTCTCCCCGATCGTAGTCCAGGAGGTCTCCCACTTTGGTGACTTCTGCCAGGACCAACCTCTGGCGCACCGAGGGGGACTCTGCCACCTGAACACAGAGCTGGGGGTTGTATAGCAGGGGCTCCGCGAGGAGATCTTCCCCCACGGAGGCCACCACGGAGCTGGTCGCTGCAAACAGTTTCCAAGTCCGGAGGAGGTCCTGGTAGAAGACCGGCAGCCCGGAGAGGTCTCGCGGAAGACCCCTCGGATGGAGATAAAGGAGCTGCCGGTCATATCGGAGCCCTTGGAAGCGGCGCAGGAAGGCGTGCGCCAATATGCTCCACGCCGGATTACCTGCACCATAAAGGAGCCTCTGCAGGGCCTGGAGGCGGAAGACATGGACCTGAGTGTGGAGACACTTCAGGCCCTGCCCTCCCTCCTCCAAGGGCAGATGGAGAACCCCTGCAGAGACCCAGTGCAGTCCTGACCAAAAGAACTCCAGAATCAATTTCCGGCGGTTGGCCAGGAAATCTGGGGCCGGAACCAGGGTGTTGAGCCGGTACCAGAGCATGGACAGGACTAGTTGATTGAGCACCAGTGCCCGCCCTCGAAAGGACAGACACCGGAGCAGTCCCGTCCATCTCCGGAGCCGCTCTACCACCCTGCCCTCTAAACCGTGCCAGTTCTCCGGCGGAGACGGATGCGTGGCAGAAAGGTAAACGCCGAGATAGAGCAGCGGACCCGCGCTCCACCGGATGGCTTGAAGAGCGGGTGGGAGGGAGCTCGCCTGCCGCCAGTCCCCTACCACCAAGCCAGAGCTCTTGACCCAGTTGACCCGGGCGGAGGAGGCTGCCGAGTACACAGCCTGGCAAGCCTCCACCTGCGCCAAGTCGCCCAGGTCCTGGACCACGAGGAGTACATCGTCGGCGTATGCCGACAGGACCAGCCGCAGCTCCGGCTCCCGTAGCGCCAACCCCGTCAACCTCCTGCGGAGGAGACAGAGGAAGGGCTTGATCGTCAGAGCGTACAGCTGGCCCGAGAGGGGGCACCCCTGCCGTACTCCTCGCCCGAAGCTGACCGGTTCGGTCAGGGTCCAGTTGAGCCTGACCAGACACTCTGCGGAGGTGTACAGCACCTGGAGAAAACCCACAAACTGGGGACCCAAGCCAAACGCTCGCAGAGTGCCCAGGAGATACCCGTGATCCACCCTGTCGAACGCCTTCTCCTGATCCAGGGACAGGAGGGCGAACGACAGACCGTCCCTACACCCGAGTTCCAAAAGGTTCCGGACCAGATATAGGTTGTCGAAGATGGTGTGGCCCGGGACGGTGTAGGTCTGGTCTGGGTGGATCACGTCCGCCAGCACGGACCCTAGCCGCAGCGAGATGGCTTTCGCTACGACCTTGTAGTCCGTGCTGAGGAGCGAGATGGGACACCAATTTCATAAATCGCGGAGGTCCCCCTTCTTTGGCAATAAGGCGAGCATGGCTTGCCTTCACGAAAGAGGGAGGACCCCGCTCTGCAAAGACTCGGCCCAGATGGTAACTAAGTCTGGGCCGAGGACGTCCCAGAACGCGCGGTAGAACTCCACGGTCAGCCCGTCCATGCCCGGAGATTTATCGGTGGGCATGCGGCGGAGGGCTTCCGAGAACTCGGCCAGAGTGAGAGGCAGCTCTAGCCGGTCTCGGTCGCCCGCGCTGACCGTTGGGAGTTCGTCCCAGAGCACTCTGCAAGCGTTAGGATCGGTCGGATCCGGGGAAAAAAGGCCTGCGTAGAAGGCCCTGGCCCTCCCGCACATCTCCACTGGATCTGTGAGGGGGGTGACGTCCTCAAGGAACTCCCGCAGCTCCTCCCGCAGCGTATGAGGGGCCGGGGCCACTAGCCCCCGGCTGTCCTCCGGAGGGATTACCGACACAGCCCAGTGGCCCACCGAAACGGGCAGGCAAGGGGCAGACCCCCGACGTGGCGCCCGATGGGCTGGCGCCACGCAGCCCCCCTCAAACCCTGGCTCGAGTGGGGGCGGCGGAGGGAAGGTGGCAGCCCCTAGTGAGTCGGGACTGGGGAATACAGAAGCCGCTCCGTGGGGGCTATCCTCTAGGAGCGAGGAGATGACGGCCCCACGGGCAGCAGTGACAGCACGGGAGGTGGGGGGAACAGGGGCGGGGTTAACATCAGGGGCAGGGCAGGGATCCTGAGTGAGGGCAAGGCAGAAGTTGGGTGCAGAGCCAGGGAGAGGGGCAAAGGTGGGATCCAGAGCCCCAAGAGCCAAGCCGTTGGAAAAAGGCCCCTCTCGATCAGGCTCTGGGGGGTGGCGTCCGGCCCGGCCAGTGGAGCAGCTGGAGCAGGGGCAGTGGCGGCAGCAGCAAGGGCCCACGGCCCCGCAGCAGCAGGAGCAGCAGTCTCCCTCCTCCCTCCAGACCAGTCGGGTTCAGCAGAGGAGTCAGAGGCAGATCTCCTGGCCACTGGCTGAAGAGTTTTCTGTTCCCTGAGTGACCAGAGCAGGGGCTGCCCTAGAGCAATCAGGAACCCGCTAGAACCAATTAAGACACCTGAAGCCAACTAAGAACTTACTAGAATCTATTATGGCAGGCAGGCTAATCAGGACACCTGGTTTAAAAAGGACCTCCCATCAGTTAGTGGGGGGTGCACAAGGAGCAGGGAGTGAGAAGGTGTGCTTCTGGAGGACTGACGAGTACAAATGTGATCAGGAGGAAGGTCCTGTGGTGAGGATAAGGAAGGTGCTGGAGGGAGGCCATGGGGAAGTAGCTGTCATGCAGCTGATACAGGAGATGTTGTAGACAGCTGCTATCCCCTAGGGCCCTGGGCTGGAACCCAGTGTAGAGGGTGGGCCTGGGTTCCCCCCTCCACCCAACTTCCTATCTGATGCAAGAGGAGTTGACCTGGTCTGCGAGACACACTGGAGGGGAAGGTCTAATTTGGTAAGGATATGGCCTGTCCCTGACCCACTGGGTGGGACAACAGAGACTGTGGAGATCGTTCTCTGTTCCCCCCATGCTGGCCAGTGATGAGGTTTGCTGAGTGAACGGCAGGTTTGAGCCTCTAGCAAAGGCAGCCAAACTGAAGGCTGCCGTGAATCTCTGAGGTGAGCAACTCTGCCAGAAAGCACAGGACCCACCAAGGCAGAGGAGAAACTTTGTCTCAGTGCTCACATACAAACACACAAAAGAAGATTAAACATTTTAATAAGACCATGAATTATTAACAGTGATTGCCAAACGAAAAACAAAACTGGGCTTTTTTTGCTTCTTGATAAGGTATAAAGGAGGACTGAACACTATTTTAAGGATTAATTTATGTGATTTTTTTTTATGTTAGAAATTCAGATCCTGACTAGCTTAGAAGATTCAATGATGACTGGAGAACTAGAGAAATGACATCACAAGATCTGAGAAAAATGAAAGCTGAGCAAGTAAGAGGGAGATGGCAAATGAGAAGGCAAAAACTAAGAGCAACATTTAAGATCAGTCCCGGGGGCCTCTTCTCATCGTAGGGTCTCTCAGTAGATTGTATCCCTGATCTTTGTTCATGATGATTCATGTAATGTCAGTGTCATTAAAATTACTATCTGGTCATCCATGGCCTGAGAAAGGTTAAGGCCCAAGTACAACAAATAGCTGGTTGCATGACACTGCAAGTCAACTGTTAGCCCAGGTGTCTCCAACCAGGTGTTTGAGTCAGCATGAATCAGGAGAGGATTGGGAAGTGGTGAGGGCATGTTTACTTTTGACTTCAAATGTGAGAGGTCTCCCTTGGTAAAGCATGTCTATCCTATGTATGAGTCCTGGGATGGGGTTAAAATGAAAATACTGTTGATGGTGACACTGCCCATACACATCTCAGAACCCTTGCTTGAGTTGATTGATTTCCTGCCCAGGGCAGTATTGGAGTCTCCAAGACTGTTTCAGATGACTTCAGCGTGCACGCAGATGATGACTTTTGTAGGTCAGGTCAAGATTTCATGGCCATCACATCACTGTGATGTGTTTACAGGCTGTTTATGGCTCAGCACATACTGCAGGCCACTCTAGATCTGGTTTATGTGCTGTAGCAGAAGGCAAAGGGATGAATATTGTATTCTATATTCCTTTGTTCTGAGGCCAGAGTACATCTTTCCTGTCAGGATGGAGGACTTCATTTGATGATCTTCCCCTGGAGGCAGATGGAGTCAGCTGAGTGTCTGAGGGATCTGAAGAAGCATATTGTCTCACTGGCTGACCAGTCGATGCCCTGGTGGGACACTATAATGATCTCTTGCCCTTCCCTATCAGTACACTGGCTCTTAAATACCTTCTTTCCTGGGTTTGTCTGCATGGGTCCCCAGAGTATTCCTTTAGATGATGTGGGAGGGAAGCCTGCTAACGCACCAGTGGCAGAAATCCCATTCTGAGTCTCACAGATTGCAACATAAGTCTTCTGTAGGTGTGCCAGGGAATCCAGAAACCACTGAGTCATCTAATACAAGTCTACTAAGTAGTATATGAAATCTTATCTTCCCACTACAAGTCTTTCTTGCATGGGGAAAATTAATAGCAATGAATAAAATAAAGGAATACACAAAGGAATTTAAAAATCCCATTTATTGTGTTTGATTTGAACCTGGAGTGTTTCCCAGCTCAGTCTAGCCACTTGATAATCTCAAGTGGGTAACTCTACATGAATTATTCATTGTTCCCACAAGGGGAGCTGTCAAAGGCTGCTCAAGCCAGTTAATGTTCATTTCCTGTCTTTGTTTTCTCTTTACTGTTAGTTACTATTCATGCTAATAAAATATTACTCAGGATAGTAAAATCAAACAAACAATTTCCCCCCCACCCCCACATCTCACCTCTGGCATATTATTTTTGATATTAAAATCCTGCACAACACAGTAAAAGCAAGAAGGTGGATTGTGTTTCAGTGACCTGACCATATGACCCTTCCCCCATTGTGAAATGGTCCTATAGCTATAAAATGGGTATCCGTAGTTGCCACTTTTGTTGGCAGTACTGACAAAGTCCCAGGATGGCATGGGCAGGTAGACTGAACTATCTTCTCGCCACCCTTAGAGTTGATCCAGAAAGGAAAAAAGGTTAGCTAGAATGGAGTTTTGGAAACTTGTACTTACATTAAAATTAGTTAGTTACATGATCATCACAGAGCACTTTAAAACTTGTAGACTGCTATATAAGTGCTAAGTTTTTTATACTGCAGCTGTTGTATCTATTCAAAATAGCTTGATAACTTCAGTCTTCAGGTCAGCCAAGTTAGTACTTTTCATCACAACGAAATTAACTTTTTAAAAAATCCCTGAGGTTTTCATTGAACAGCATGCTTTTCCCCACCTCTTATCCATTCCTAATGCTGCTTCTATGTTATAGGCCCTCAGATCCAAGTGACCAAGAGCTCTCAGTCTTTTTAAAAGGTATTTTATAGACATGACTCTGGATCAAACACCTGCATTTCAAAGCCATACCCCAGTCTGCATATAGCAAATGATTCCTACCTTTGTAGTTAGACCATAGTAAAATTCTGTCAAGAACCACCCCCAAACGTTGAAATGTACAAGATCTTAACCATAGGGGAATTTTGGCAAGCAGAATATCACTACACAAAAGGCAGTTTGACCAGGAAAACAAGTTAATACACTTACTCAGGCAAAAAGTGCCACAAGAAACAGTGTCAAGATCTCAGTTTGCCCTCTCAATAAAAATAAATAAAAAATCGGCTAGCTCCAAAATCTGGCGCATTGATTCAGTAAGAGTCCTGAATTAGTCATCTATGTAACAACTAACCAATGCATAAATACATCATGCCACATTTTAATAAGGTATATATATTTGTGGTTGAATGCTAATTACAGCAGTACCATTAATACATCATTTGACAATGTTGTAAAAGTAATATTTAACAGTATTAACTGTAGTTATTGCAAATGATTTATTATTTAATACTATGTAATCATGCAATTAAGATAGAATTTTTTAAAAGAGGATGTTTCTTAATTTTCCTTGTTTTTCACTAGAAAACAAACCAGGAAATTCAGTAAATGAAACCTGCATGAAAATAATGCGAAATGTAAAGCATCAGAAGATTAATACAGTACTAGGTATTATATGTTGCTCCACCTAATTTTACTTTACTATAAATCTCGTTAAGTTTAACTATTTGGATATTAACATTAAACTGAATTTCCTTTCTTTTCTATCTATATATTTGTATTGCCCCAGTCACCTTCTTACAGTAAATGTGCAAATATCACACTTCCATGATGAAAGAAGTATGTATGAAATTACTGGGCTTGATCTTTACTTTAAACCTTGACTAACTGATCCATGTGTGTTCCTTGCATGTTAAGCCTAAATTGATAATATGTATGGGACCAAATACAGAAGTTTTAAACTTCAGCATAGTCACTGTTAAGAGTATGTTCCGTGCTTCACCCTTAATGATTAATTATTTGGGTTTATGGTGTGTATTAAATATACACCTCCCAATTTTTTGCTTGCAGTTGCGATATTAGCACACAGAGACTGGAATCTGTGTGTGTGTGTGTGTGTGTGTGCAAACTGGCAAATGCACACTTTACATGCATACCATTTACATATGGAAAAATTAAGAAACCTTTAAAAAGTTTTTATTTGCACATATTGTAGGATGCATTGATTTTCTTATTCCTGTTGTAAAATGTATGTGTTCCCTTTGAATGTCCAAAGGGATACACGACTCACTTTGATCTTGAAAGTCAGTCTGTTTAATTATCTTTATTAGGGATAGGCCTGCTCTACATCCCATTGAAGTCACTGGAAATATTACTATTGGCTTTTTAGTGAGAGTTGGATCAAGTCCTATGTTTGCTGCGTATTTCATACTGCTCGGTTTCATCATAAAGTCTTGGCAATACAAGACTCTTTTTCAAATTCCAGCTTTTGTTTCTATTATCTGGAAGTATATAGAAATTAAGTGTTTGAGTAATACTTTTTGAATCTAGTCCTGCTCTGTGTATCAAAGGTTTTTAAAGACTTTTAAAGTGATTTGCCACAGCACATTGAGACATTGCCTGGGTCTTTGAATAAGCTTGATTTGCTAATTTTCAGTAAATCATTTATCTAACACAGAGTATTGTGGTCCCTAATCATTAGTGGTCTGCAGAGAGTTAGCTGGTCATGCGCTGGTAATTCTTTCTCACTTCCAGTTGCTAAATCACATTACAAGACAACTGAAAATATACAAAATATGTCTTTCCTGTAATCCGCACGGGACTGCTAAGGGTGTGTCTAGACAGGGTGATTTAGTTTAATCCAAATCTTTTTGATGTGCATCATATAACACAGTACATAAGTCACATAATAGCGTGCAGACAGAATGCCTGTTCCATTTTCAATTCTCATTGTATGAAAATATGGTGGCAGCTTGCTGTGAATAACAGGCATAACCCATGTTCCTTTGCTTTACTGATGAGTAGCATGAATCCTAGGATGTTTTTGGTGTGACCTGTAGCAAACTAGGTGGGGTCAATTTTTTTTTTTTTAAATTCCATGTTTCCACTGTGTCTGCCCCATACTTACTTTCTGGGTTGGCTCATTTCATTTTTTGAATTTCTGTCAGTCTGCCCCGCACCACGATGATAAGCAAATACATAGAGGCTGCTTAGGCTGTATTACAGCACTCAAAGCCAGATGAATTCGGCTTTGGACTTCATCCGTCGCACCACCAAGCAGATTATGTGGGAGCAGGAGAATATTCTACAGCAGCAGCTCCTCTGGCAGGGGTACAGAAAGGAGTACTATTCCATGATGCTCCATGGATTGATCACTGTGGCAGGTTTACAGACATAAAGGCAGGGTGCTCTGGCAGGGACCCCAATGCTAGGATCTTCTGGAACTCAGTTCTATTTAGATTAAAGCACTGTTTTACCCCAGGACCACTGTGGAGATTAATGGTGTGCAAGTTGGTATGGTTATTCTGGGAGACCTGGTTTATTCTCTGATGCCCTGATTAAAGAAGTCATTCAGAGGCAGCTTGGAGAGAAGGAAGGAACATTTTAACTATTACCTGACTAGGTGCAGAATGGTGGTAGCGTAGGTATTTAGCCATTTGAAAGGCAGATGCTGCTGCTTATGGAATAGGGTGGAAGCAGCAGAAAAAAAACAGGCCGACCATTATAACTGCACATTGTGTCCTGCACAATATTTGTGAGAGCAAGGGGGAGAAAGTCTTAACGATGTGTGGGAGGCTGAGGTGCAGACACCTGCTTGGTGATTTAAGTAATGGGCAAGGCGTCCCACAGAAAATGCTAACACCCAAGGGAATATTGTCAGAGGTGTCTATTGTTTGTATTTTGAGTCTCATGCCTCAACAAGTATGGCTGTTAGCCCATGGATGGGGGTATTGGGATAGATATATTGTGAGCAGTGGGGCATTGCGTATGCATGATAGAAGTGTAACATTCTATATGTACTTTTGTAAAATCCTATGAATTATTTCATTTTTATTTAAAAGATTTTTAGGAGTTAAATGTAATGATGACTCAATGGATGGACTGTACACAGTTTGTTATGAAAGAACAACAACAAAACCAAAAAGTCTGAATTGAACCAATGGAAAAATATTTTTGTATTTGAAAATACAATTAAAGCAACAGTACCAACAAAACTGAAAGTGAAACAGTACCAACCTTGCAACCCGAAGAAGGTGGATGGATGGGGGGGGGGGGTGCATAAAGTCACAGGTGAATCGATGCCTTCCCTCTGCCTCTTCTTAATCCCAGATGGGGGGGTTGCATAAAGTCACAGGTGAATCGATGCTTTCCCTCTGCCTCTTCTTAATCCCAGAGCCCATGTGGACAAGTGCCATGGCTCAAAATTATCAGGGACACAGATGGGCTCCCAGGAGCCAGCGTTCTTGGTGCCCAGAGGTTTGTTCTATGTCTCTTTTAGGCTGCCGTGACTCTCAATGATATGTTGAGGCAGGTGACTAGGAGCAGAGAATTCATAAAGACAAAGGACAGACCAGTGAGTTGCACCAGAATGGTCTCCTAGAAGTGCTGCAGGAGTGCAAGGGGATTTGCAAGCTATACTGGGGGGCATGGGTGTGCAGCTACTCCCTATGATGCGTGAAATGAAATAAAGCTGAGAAATTGCTGTAAATGCTGCTATATCTCCCCTGCAGACGTGGAGAAAGTGCAGAGAAAAACAGACCAGGTCCTGCAGTGATTGTCCGCTACAATGCGTGATACAGGGCATTTGTATCAAGGCTGGGTTATGGGAAGCCAGACCTAGTGGTCAGAACCAGAATCCAGCATCAGCTGGGTCAGGATACCGGGCAATCAGAAGCAGGAGGCAAACTGGAGATCAGAGCCACAAGTCAGGAACCAGAAGTCAGGCCAGGTCAGGATACCAGGGGGTCAGAGGCAGGAGACAAACCAGAGATCAGAACAACAGGTCAGGAAGCCAGGAAGTCATGCTGGAGGAGCAGGAGGCACAAGGTTCACAATAAAGAGCAGGGTGGATCCCAGTTCAGAGAGCTTCCTGTTCCTGTTGCTGACTTAAGTAGGGCCAGAAGGCCAATCGGCTCAGACTCTGTCAATGTGATGTCGAGGCAGAACATCAAACTAGAGCTGGGCTTCATGGGTCCTGTGTTAGAGGCTGCCAAATGGAGGGTTGAAGTGTGGCTGCTCCTGTGGACCTGGGTTCGAGGCCCTGTCAGTCATGACAACTTGTACCTCAAGGGGGAGCGGTACTGTGTGTACCTTTCACCAGCCATGCAGTGTTCATTTCTATCTCATCCAAACTATGAACACTAACCAAACTTCTTGTTCTGTTACCACTGTCTCAAAATGTTGAATTTTGCACAAATGAATGCTTTTGTTATTTGAATCTTCTGTGTGTGGGAGAGAAGGGTGGGTAGAGACTGTGCATGCTGGTGGCTGCATAGAAAGTGGGGTGGGGAGGGGGGCTGTCTACAATGGCTGTGGCCAAGGGGTATCCAGAACTGAAACCAGGATGGCAGTATAGCATAATAATTAATACACTGTAAACATAGATACTTATGTGCTGAAGTTCTCCAGGGAACTGCCTTTTTGGGCCCAGTCTGTATTTCTGGCTGGGACTCATGCTCAGCTGATGCAGGAATCTGTGGACAGCAGGTGTCTAACAGTGTCTGGGATAGGTTGTAAGATAGATGTGTAGAACCCTGTCCAGTTCATCATAAAACAGACAGTGCACATGTCATTTGCTGGATTGCCTCCTTTTGTCCCTCATTTCAAGGTACTTTCTCCTGAGCTGCTTGCTCGTTATCCAGCACTGCTCGGTCTCCTGGTCATGACCCTTTGAGGACATCTGCTTTGCAATTTCCACAAAAAGGTCTTTATTCCAGTGGCTGGCCACAACAGCTTCTTGAACTGTCACTTCTCCACAGCTAGCAATGAGATCCAGGGTCTCAGCATGGCTCCAGGTAGTTTTGTGAGGCATATTGTAGGACTTCTGGAGTGCTATCATGGTTGTATCACAAGAATCATAAACTGGGATCCAGGAGCAAATGGGTAAAATCTGGCTCAGCACCAGCATTTATAGGAGGCAGGTATTGTCCTGGGAACTTGACACCAGCGCCAGGGAGGGCACAGAGGTAAATTAATAGGTCAGGAACAATCAACCTGCAAAGCACTGTGGGATAGCTGCAAAAAGTGGTGTGGAGCCACTGCAACCTCATGAACAATAAACCGAATTAATTCAATCTGAGGCAAACTAGTCCACTTTGCAAGAGGACTCTAGAGTTTGTGATAAATATGGCGTTAATGCACAGTGATGGATTGCGTTATGTCCATTTAAAAACTGGATTAACTCAATTCCATCTTTTTTTTTAAAAAAAACAACCCTGTAGATAAGCCCTAAATGATTACAAATGGGAAGGGAGGTGGTTGGTGCAATAGGCAACTGAAGGGAAGGAGGCTCATTATTATTATAATAATCTTTTTTGCTGTAGCTCCTAGAGGCCTCAACATAGCAAATGACAATGTAAAGTTCTTCAGGTTATGTCTGTCCTGGGAACTAAAGAGTTAAGTTGTAGTACATGTAAAAATGCAGCTCTTGGCTTCCCTTAAGTGCATATGTTAAGTGAATCAGACCAAGGTGTTTGGTTCAGGCCTATCTCAGTGTAATTTCTAACATAAGTAGGCAACAGCCATCCAGATGAATATCAATAAATACACAGAGCTCTTTGTTATACAGGATCTAATTAGACATCTCTTATTTATGTAATTTACATTAATTGCATGGCAACAAGATTTATTTCTTACATATTTGTTTCACAGTGTAGTTTTCTTTATCAATCAATTGATATTTAGTTAAGATAATAACTCTTATTAAAATTAAATTAAATGCTACCCTGATTTAACTTAAAATAAACGCTGGCAATATTAATGAAATGCAAAAACACTTTAGATGATTGTAGTGCTTCATTAAATTCTCCATTGTTGAATGAATGGGTGTGAAGCACGACTGTATTGTCTAGTCAACACAGGACTGGGAGCCAGGTGCTCTTGAGATCTAATCCTGGCTCTGGGAATTAGACTAATTGCTTAACCTCTCTGTACAGAATGGGGATAATTCCTTCCCACCTCACAGAGCTAGCATGAGGTACAGATTTAGAAACAGAGCCAAAGCCCAATGGCAGGTTTCAGAGTAACAGCCGTGTTAGTCTGTATTCGCAAAAAGAAAAGGAGGACTTGTGGCACCTTAGAGACTAACCAATTTATTTGAGCATGAGCTTTCGTGAGCTACAGCTCACTTCATCGGATGCATACTGTGGAAATCGCAGAAGACATTATATACACAGACACCATGAAACAATACCTCCTCCCACCCCACTCTCCTGCTGGTAATAGCTTATCTAAAGTGATCATCAAATTGGGCCATTTCCAGCACAAATCCAGGTTTTCTCACCCTCCGCCCTCCCACAAACAAACTCACTCTCTTGCTGGTAATAGCCCATCCAAAGTGACCACTGTCTTCACAATGCGTATGATAATCAAGGTGGGCCATTTCCTGCAGAAATCCAGGTTCTCTCACCCCCTCACCCCCCTCCAAAAACCACACACACAAACTCACTCTCCTGCTGGTAATAGCCTATCCAAAGTGACCACTCTCCTTACAACCTGCATGAAAATCAAAGTGGGCCATTTCCAGCACAAATCCAGGTTTTCTCACTCCCCCACCCCCATACTCACACAAACTCACTCTCCTGCTGGTAATAGCTCATCCGAAGTGACCACTCCCCCTACAATGTGCATGATAATCAAGGTGGGCCATTTCCAGCACAAATCCAGGTTTTCTCACACCCCCCCCCACAAACCCACTCTCCAATGGGAGTCTCTTCCTTGCCTTCATTGAACTTTGGATCAGGCACTTAAATGAAATTGTTACTACTGTTTTAAATGGAAAATGGTTTTAAATTTTCACTCATTATAAAGTAGGATAAAATAGGGGTAAATGGGAGATGTAATTTTTTGATTTTTGAATAAAAGTCCCAAAGAAATGAGTGAGATCAGGGGTTCACAAACTTTTTCCATAGTGTGAACTAAAGTTTAATAGAGAGATTACCTCATACCCATTCGGAGCAGGGACTATATGGTTTGTTCATTTCCTAGCATTTCAGGAGTACAAAAACAGTTACTGAGACAATTTCCTTTACTAAGGTTACTGAAGATGTATTTTAGAATAATAGTGTTCACCCATTTATATCCAGCAATGTGTTGATTATAAAATTTTGAACTAGAGTCTCACATTAAATTATTTTCATAGATTTTTAACCTGAGAAGGTACCATTTATGACCATCTAGTCTGATCTCCTGCATAACATAGGTCAAAAATGTCACTCAGTAATTTCTGCCCCAAGCTCATTACTTCTGTTTAAGCTATAGTATGTCTTTTAAAAAGATATCCAAGGTTGATTTAAAAATTTCAAGTAAGTGAGAATCCAGCACATTCCTAGATAAATTATTCCAATGGTTAATTGTTAAAAATTTGCTATTTATTTCTAGCGTGAATTTGTCTAGCTTCAACTTCCAACCACTGGATCTGGTTGTCTTTTTCTGTTTGATTAAAGAGCTGACTTCTATAATAAAAAGACAGCTTCAGGATCAATTTCTTAGTTTCTTAAAGTAAAAAACAAATGGAGGGTAAAGTAACCACATTTGACTATGCAGGGGGAAAAACCCCACACTTCATTTCTTTTCAGGTCGTTGTCCTATCTCAGTTCCTAGAGGTTACCACTGCTCAGAACAGTCCATCAGCTTCTGCGTCACTTCATCTGATGCAATGAATACTCTTAGATGAAATATAGGAGCTCTTCCTCTCTCCCTTAGAATGATTTTCTATGGGATGCAACATTAAATCCAGGAAAACAGTAGCCACAGAAAGCCATTTTATTCAAATAAAAACTCACCCCAATGAATTTTTTTCCCTTAAAATTCATTCTAAAACTGACCTCTGCCAGAAATCCCTCCTCTCCTTATCACTAGCAACTGCCAGACTCTCAGTCTCATGAACAATTGTCCTGTCTTGTCTTAGACCATAGGGTCTCAGGAATAAGCAATGTGTCCCATTTGTGTGTGTTATGCAAATGGTAAGGGTGTATATAAGAAGGTCTAGATCCTGGCTGCCCCTTTAGTGAGCTCTGGCAGCGCAAAGCAGACTTAAAGATGGCCTAAGTGGCCAGATGAGGATTCAGCTAGTAAGCTGAATTCAGTGCAAGGGAAACGCTTGAGTGGTGCAGAACTAGCGTAGCTGGGACTGCACCACCAACCCTGCAGAGTCCAGTGCACAGGACGTGTTAGGGAGAAGTGTGTGCCCCCAGAGTGAGTCTGTGTTCCAGCAATCCCCATTTGCCACGTTAGCCTGGTGGGGACTGCTGCAGCTGGGGTTAAATTACAGCAGAACAGGATCCATGGAAGGCTAAAGGTGGCATACAAGCCAGACCCAAGGACTGGGTCCTTAATGTACAGCACAGGTTAATGTGGCTTTTTTTTTTTTTTTTAAGAACTGAGCATATCTGGCCATATTGTTAGCTGCCCAGACCAAATGCTTGATGTTTATTTTTGTATACTGTTCTGAGAGCCCTCCCACCTCACTTTTATTACCAATGTGTTTTATTTTTACTCAGACATGCTACAGAATTAATGTTTGATTCTTATCATGAAAGACAAAATAATTTCTTTTCATAGTGGGTAATACTTGAACTGTACACAATATGGTGACTCAGTAAGATAAATAAATACTATTGGCTGCATTTTCTCACCTCAAAGAAAAACATCTCCTTTGTCACATCAATTAAACATTTGATCAGTAACAGAACTCATGCTACAGAGGATGTTTGAAAGAGTCTAAACAAAACTATAGTAAATGAGAAGTCTGTGATGCAAGTGAAAGCTTTAGGCCAAGATTTTCAATTTTTAGATGCCCAATTAAGAGCACTTTGTGCTAAGTACCAACAAGCTGAAAATCAGGCCCCTTCAAGGTGTCTTAGTGTGGGCACCCAAAAATTGAGACCCCCCAGAATCGCTAGTCACTTTTGGAATCTTGGCTTTAATCTTTAACTTGCACCTGGTTTCAGAGGTACAGTAATCGTAGTACATTGTAAATGAAAATTATTTGGCAAATTCAAGCCACCATTTGGCAAATTTTGGCAAATTTGGCTACCATTTGGTTTAGAGCAAATAAGTAGGGAGCCATGTCAATTTAGCATTATTGGGGCTACTTTCTTACTGTATATCCTTCTCTGTAAGTAAAAGGACATTTAATGCTTTCTCTGGCGATTTCATGGTAGTTATATATCACTATGATTCTCTCACTTCTCCTGTGAAATCTAATACATACATACATACTGCCCTCAGATACACAGTTCCTTTTGCTTTTAGTGAGAGCAGTGCATGCTATTCTGAAAGCAGGTTGTAATCCATAACAAACAGTGGTGCCCTAAATTAACTAAATCCATTAGATAATCTCACTCTTCATAGATATACAACTTAAAAAAAAAAACAATCTAAACCAAAATGAAAATCTCTTCCTACGTGGAAATGTTTGTTTTTACTTAGCTACATTTACATGCCTATCCTGAACGGAGCTGCTTATAAATTTGGCATTGAGGCACTACAAGGCACACCATTCAAGTTGAGCTCAGTGTACTTTTCTGCTAATGAGAGGCAGCCTTCTGAAAGGGTCAGCTAATTATCCAAAAGTTACTGGGCAGATTCCCAGCTGCTGCAAATTCACAAAATTCTACTGCAGTCAATGGCACTATGTCAATTTACATCAGCTGGCTTTTAACATCCAACAGTACTTTTTGAGGTTCCCTCCTCTGACCCTGCAGTTCTGTCCCCATTAATCACTCCCACCCTTCTCCGTGACCCTTTTGCATCCCGCTTGCTCACTAATACGGAGCAGTCAGCAAGAGCAAGCAATGATGAAATCAGTGATCATATGCATCCTTAATCACAACAAAACCAGCAACCTGGATTTGTTGATGTTAAGTTACACAGATTAGGAGCTGCGATTTTAGAGCTTGTGGCACTTGTTTTGGAAGACGATCTATTTGTCATCGTCTAGAGGACATGTAAATTACACTTTTAAGATAGGTTATTTCAGGTCATGTGAACCATGACACATTTTTGAAGTTGCTAACAAAATCTAGAGTCCATACAAGTTAAACCGCATGCTGTTCTTTAAGCCAGTAACCTCATAACCATGATTTTTCAGCTCAGTGAACACATCAGTAAACCTAATATGCCAAATCAAGAAACAAAAGTATTTTATTTATTCATGGAACTTTCACACGGCAGGATGGGTGTTGGCAGCATGGTATTCATCAAACCTGAAAAACACATGGCTACACCCTGACAGACAGCTGGAGCATGGTAAACCACGTAATGAAAAGATATGAAAATATCATTTTCCATACAAAACTAAAACACGACTAGGAAGCAAATTAAGTAAATAAACAGAATATACAACTGACATACTGCAATATAGTCATTGCTGTTTAATACTAATTTCAGTGAAGAGTACCCAGGATATGCAAAAGGTCATACAAAATATTTCAGAACCAGGAAGAGGTTAACAGCCTGGAAATGTTCCAAGTTAATCTCTTGCAGCTGGTGGATGCTTGTATATTTACCCTATGGTAGATCTCAAATGCTTCTTACTTTAGGGCTGTTTCTATATTCGTCAATTCAAAATGCATGTCACCAATGAAATAACCTGTTGCTTTCTGGTATTGGCTAACATCCCAAGCAAAAAGAGGAATGGTATCAAGTGCTGTGAGTTAAAGTGTTATAGTCTGCATTCAGTCAGGAAAAAAAGGAGTAAATTGTTAATCTTTCCTAAATTAGGCACCACTCACATTTCATTTTTTTTGTCCATTATTTTTAAGACCATCATATCCAAATATTCAGTGATTTAAATACAATATCCATCCAACAATTAGGCTGTGTTGTACCAGCACCATCCATTTAAGGACTCATTTGTCATTTAAGTCCAACTCCCTTTTGATTTACCATTCTTTTAAAAACTTCTGATTAGAAATATTAAAAATAAAGAGAAATATGTCATTTCCACAAAAGAGCCCCTCCAGACTCTGGCCAGCCCTTTAGAGCAACCTAAAAACAGACCACATCTGTAACAGGAGTTCTCAAACTACATTGTGTCTGAGGGTCTCATGAATCTCAGCCACTCACTCCCTCATATTTACTATTATGCTACATCTCTTTAGTAACCACAGCAAAAGAAAAAAATCAGTTATTAGCAAATAGAAACTGTTTTGTCCTTTGCAAAGAAAGTTAGCCTGACTAATGTTACTCTTCATTTAAACGCCTCCTGTGTGTTCTGTATCTCCCCCTGCACGTGCTTCTCTGCCATGTGATCAGCATTATTAGTGTTTATGACAGAATAGCACCACGCGTGTACTACTGTGCCTGCTTCACAGAAACACAGACAAGACAAACCTCTGCCTCAGCTGGTATAAGCCAGTGTATCTCCTGACTTAGCCCTGACAACCGCTGTGATGGACTGACAGACTAGTGTGGATACAGCACACACACTGGATTACAGTGAGATGGCATGTTTTTTTTCTATTTAGGCAGACCTACACCTTGGTTGTTGAGATGTTGTGATTTATTTACATTTAAACATACACTTTTTGTCAGTGGCACTGTGGATGGCCTTCCTCTTCCACTGCATGTATTGACACTGGTTCCCCCTCCTAGAGAACTGTAGCAGACCGATGACTCAACGGTGTGGCACCTCCTGCTGCTTGTCTTGGGAATTAGCTCAACTCCAGCTCCAGAGCACCCTCTGCTGGCTGGTGTCTTGCCTGTCTCAGGCTCTGTATCCCTCCTGGACCCTGGTGCCCCTTTACCTCAGGGTTCTGCCCCAGCAGTACCCCCACTCTCTGGGTCTCCCCTCCCAGGGGAACCCCCAACCCTCTATCCCCACCTTGCCTCAGTGGCTACTGCCAGTCATCATCTAGCCCCCTTTCACTGGGGCAAACTGCAGTTTGTAAAGGCCACTCATCACTGGCAAGGGGGTCAGACCAGCTGCGTCTGCCTAACCCCAGGCTGCACCTCTGCAACCCCAGTACCTGCTTTGGTCTTTAGCAAGGCCCGCAGCCTGGGAATTTGCCAGGCTGGAGCTCCCCAGCTCTTCTTGCCTTTCCCCAGCCCTGCTCTACTCCCAGTACCCTGAGCTCCTAGGTCCTTTCTCAGTCCAGGACTGGAGTGAGTCTCCTTCTGTCTCCTGGACCCACAGCCCTTTTATCCAGGCCAGCTGTAGCCTGATTAAGCCAGCCACACCTGGGGCCAACTACCTCACCAGCCTCCCTCAGCTGCTCTTAATCCCTTTTACCTTGGAGTGGGGCAGCGTATACAGGAACATATACCCACCTGAGTGGCTTCCTTCTCCTAGGATTCCCCAGTTATGCTATCCACCCACCTAAGCCCTCTGCTCCTCCTCTTACTTGAATAGGCTGCCTGGTTCACTTCTCCCCTGGATAGTCCTCAGTACTGGAGAGCTCCTGGCTTCTCCCTCAGCAGTGCCTAACAGCTATAGACCATGAGCACAGCTGCTGCTTCCTGTCTTTCTCCTGTGTAGCTGTAACACCTAACAGAAGCACGTAGGTTGGTTCCACCTCCCTATTTCTAGTTGTTTTAACAGATGTCCAAGTTCTTCTTCGTACTGGTGAACCTGGTGAAGAAGGTTGTAGAATTAACTTGAAGAGGAGAGCCAACTCCATGGACCACCAGCAAGTGCTCTTTGGACCTCAGTTTGAGAATCACTGATCCACAGGTTATAAACTGGGCTCAATGCATGGTGGGACAGAGTGTTGGGAGTGCTGATGCCCTCCCAGCTGTGTTGAATTGTGACAATAGTTACTTTAACATTTACCGTTAACAGGTGATTATACTTAATTTAAAAAGCTCTCAGTAACTTGAAACATTATATTATGACTTAAGAATTATCTTCTGTGTTGAGATTTTCCCATTATGAACAGATTAAAACCCACTTTGTTCAGTTTTCAGGTACAGACAGTTTGAAAACTGAGTGTGCAACAATGTTATTGTGAGCTTAGATGTCAAATGAATTAAGTTGATTCATTCTTAAATTTAACTGGCAAGATTTAATGGTTCACATTAGAGCATCAATAGCTATTTTGTTCAATGAATGACTACAGTTTAATGACTCTTGATGTCAGTGTATTTTGCCCAGGGTAAAACTCGATATATGAATTATTCACTGCTGGATGAAATGAATGGAGCCATGTTCATACACTGAATACTAACTGTGGTTATTTGACACGATGGGGCACAGTTGATGCTGACAAAGGACAATGGTTAATTTACAGTGTAGTACTGGGGCTCAGTCATTTTAGTTAAGATCTTTATAGAAAGCATGGCACTTTTTGTCATGTACTTCACATTAAGATGGATTCTGTGTGCCAAAAAACATTGAAGCATAGCATCACCTTTAAAAATGTTCACTTGTTTAAAGAAAAAAAACCCACCTTCCTGTCTTTTTGGTTGAAGCATTGCTCCAAAGAAAATGTGTTTAAGGGCAACTTAAAAATAAATAGAGGAATAAGTCTATATATCACTTGAGAGCCTTGTCATAGATGTGATAGCTACTTGGACTTCCTTGATAGGAAAAGATTTGGCAGCCTCTCACACAACAGAATCTTGGACTGGAAATAATAGTGCTTTTACCTAAGCTTCTATTTACAAAGCTCAGAAGGAAGGAGACTGGGCAAAGGTTCTGCACTAGAGCATTTACAAGCCTCTAAGATATTTTCCCAGCCTTCTTGAAATGCTGTTGCTTTAATGCGAACCATTTGTAAGCCGAAAAAACACAATGCAATTCAGCTTGATCTGACAAATGAGCCACAACGTTTACTTACACATAATAATGATCCATTCATCTTTACTGTATGTTCTGAACTGCATACTTATTGCAAACATCTGTGATGCAAAAAAGACTGACATCACAACTCATTTTTATGGTTTAAACATAGTGATGGATGAAAACAGTTATTTTCCTTTTTTTTCTTTTAAGTTCATAAGACAATATCCAGAGATTCATTCTCTGTCATTTTGTAGCCCAGTTTCACTTTTCATGTGTGATTGAATCACTACCCTGGGAACACACAGTCCCTGAATTAGTGTCCAAACTCACCCCACTTCCTGAGGTAAAGCTTTATTGGTAGCTCAAAAAACATCCCCACAAGACAAACCATGCAGGCTTTGGTATTCTGGCAATAATGCATTCATACCACTTACTCAGAAAAAAGCAGCTAAAGAAATTATCTGTAAAGGTGGCTTTCATTTAGAGACTGCTGTTCACTTCTGTGTTGGGTGTCTCAAGTGAAGAGAGAGAGGACTATTGGGCATCACCAGGAGAAGGAAGAGGAGTGTCTGGCAAGAAACAGGACTCCTTCATTGACTATGGAGCATGCCCTTTAATACAGGGATTATTGGAAACAAACTATTATCTGAAGTCACCCAAAGGCAGCATGGAGGCTCAAGCTCTCCCCTCGGAGTCTACCATTACATCATCATCCCCAAATTTCAGCAGCATCATGTCCTGATATCAGTCCCTCCCTGGCCACAAACAGTTATATATTTGAGAAAGCCCAGCAAGAGATGGTCTTTTTATTGCTGAAGTGCAAACTTCTGACCTGATGCAAATCAACAGGTTGATTAAAGTCAGGTTGAATCAAGCACCAAGCAGCTTTAAATTGGGTGGGGGTCCTTGCTGGGCTGACTGGAGAAACACTTCTGCAAAGAGTGGCTGTGCCCAGCCCAATCCCTCTCAGGCTACAGATGACTGGGGACGATGCCATTGAGATGGTACCTGTAGCCCATAGGATTACTTGGCTAGCTATTATATCCTACTAATCCAGCTAGCTGAATCAAATAATATGTTTCTTTTTCTGAATTAATCCATTTCATATATGATTCTTATATTTTATCAGTATTAATTCCTATGAAGTTAGGATGTGTTGAGGCATATGATATGTGTTTCCTAATAATTATACATAGAATAAGTTTTGCTGAAATGCAAGAAGCCTACCTGTATCTGGTAAGATTAGCTAAATAGCTAAAAGTATGATCAGTTAAGAGTAAGTCAGCATAAAGGCTGGCAACCTTGGCACAGATAGAAATGGTCCTTGAACTTTGGGGAACCGAAGGGAGGAACTACACACAACACTGAATAGGTTTATCTGGTGTCTGCAACCGGTTGGTAACCGCAGGAAGTCTCCAAGAAAGCCTAGGTTTTCAGTTTTTGGAGTGAGACAATCCTTATTAATATGTAGAGAGTAAGTGTCATAATCCACTAACCTATAGGATAAGGGTACCCATAAATTTCTTAGGGTACAGAAATAAGATTTGGGTACAGTAGGTTGGGCCTGAATTACATAGCATCAGAATCCTATAAAATACCATGTAAGCATATCTTAGGGAGTTTTTTTCTTTTCTTTGTTTTCTTATAGTCTATAGATTATCTTTTTATCTACCTATCATTCTATCTTCCATTACCCTATCAGCTCAGCTTGTGTAATATAGTACAACTACTCAGCATTCCTAACTATTGGGGAAGCCAGAACCATCATGTTATCAGGCATGCCAGGAGTTAGGCTGGTCCTTCACCTCCGATTACTGGGTCCTCAAGGAAGGGTGTGAATATGTTAGGTTAAGGTACTTATAATAGGAATGTTACCACCAGGAGTTTTGGAATTCTTTTACTGTTTTGCAGTCATAAATTTCATAGCATTTATTATTCTTTTGTTAATCTCAATAAAGTTTTTATCAATTTGGTATTGTCCTCAGTGTAAGTGTTTTTGCTAAGCACCCCAAGAGTCCTCTCCCGATATAGAACTCTCTGAGTTCTCGGACCCTGTAGTCTGAATTGGACAAGACCCTATAAATCTTCTGGTCGGATGCGATCAGTGGCGAGCCATAAGAACTAACACATACAATTCAGGTCAACATACCGGCCCCCCCCCCCCCCAAACCTTCAGTGGTGCCTCCTGCTTGGATTGGCCAGGCTTTCATCTCCTCTGCCTACGGACAATTTGGCAGAGAGCATGCTGTTCAAATCACCATTAGTGTTCTGTGTGCAAGCGTAAACAGAGACCCAAGAGAGTGCAATATTCAGGCTTTATTCTTTCCTGCACGTATAGTCCATTTTCATCAAGCACTTCCAGAAAGTAAAGTTCTCTAAGTTCCTAAACATGATGCCTCTGCATAATCAGGCCATAACACCCCCTATTGGGAAGCTATTGATCACAACATCTCTTTTGTCACATCGATTTGAAATAGCAAAATTAAACATGAATATCATAACTTGCTTATTATTCTATTATATCCCCTGTAAAATCTGTATCATTATACATATGACTTTAAAAAAAAGTTGGTGTTAACTGTTTGTCAATTAAGATATTTTCTGGATTTGGGAGGTTTGTTCTTTCATGCCTTAGTGTTGTACAAAGTATTGTGTTCCTAGTAGGTGTATGTGTCTGGGGGCTTGGTGAAATATATGCCCAGCCACTGTTTATGTTATAAGAATGAGGATTTATCTGGTCAACACATGTAGCTTGCTTCCAAGTGCTTGATTTATCCTTAGGAAATAATTTGACCCTGATAGGGTCTCCCAGGTGAAGATGTGGGAGGTCTCACCTTGTTGGTCATAACAGGCTTTGGCCTTTGCATTTCATAGACTCATAGATATTAAGGTCAGAAGAGACCGTTATGATCATCTAGTCTGACCTCCTGCACAATGCAGGCCACAGAGTCTAACCCACCCACTCCTGCAATAAACCTCTCACCTATGTCTGAGCTATTGAAGTTCTCAAATCATAGTTTAAAGACTTCAAGGTGCAGAGAATCCTCCAGCAAGTGACCCGTGCCCCATGCTGCAGAGGAAGGCGAAAAACCCCCAGGGCCTCTTCCAATCTGTCCTGGAGGAAAATTCCTTCCCGACCCCATATATGGTGATCAGCTGAACCCTGAGCATGTGGGCAAGATTCACCAGCCAGATACCCAGGAAAGAATTCTCTGTAGTAACTCAGATCCTACCCCATCTAACATCCCATCACAGGCCATTGGGCCTATTTACCATGAATAGTTACAGATCAATTAATTGCCAAAATCATGTTACCCCATCATACCATCTCCTCCATAAACTTATCAAGTTTAATCTTGAAGCCAGATAGGTATTTTGCCCCCACTGCTTCCCTTGGAAGGCTGTTCCAGAACTTCACTCCTCTGATGGTTAGAAACCTTTGTCTAATTTCAAGTCTAAACTTCCTGATGGCCGGTTTATATCCATTTGTTCTTGTGTCCACATTGGTACTGAGCTTAAATAATTCCTCTCCCTCTCTGGTATTTATCCCTCTGATATATTTATACAGAGCAGTCATATCACCCCTCAGCCTTTTCTTTTGGTTAGGCTAAACAATCCAAGCTCCTTGAGTCTCCTTTCATAAGACAGGTTTTCCATTTCTCGGATCATCCTAGTAGCCCTTCTCTGTACCTGTTCCAGTTTGAATGCATCCTTCTTGAACATGGGAGACCAGAATTGCACACAGCATTCCAGGTGAGGTCTCACCAGTGCCTTGTATAACGGTACTAACACCTCCTTATCTCTACTGGAAATACCTCGCCTGATGCATCCCAAGTCCACATTAGCTTTTTTCATGGCCATATCACGTTGGCGGCTCATAGTCATTCTGTGGTCAACCAATACTCCAAGGTCCTTCTCCTCCTCCATTACTTCTAATTGATGCATCCCCAGATTATAACTAAAATTCTTTTACTATCTCTTTCTTCCTTTCTGCCTGTTACTCAAGTGGTAATAATGCTGGGCTACTAGCAGCAAGGTACACAAGTGTCTTGACAAACTGTTGTAACTGGGCTGCTGTTAATGCCTTTTATGGGTGTGCTTCTCCATTCAAAAATGGTTTGCCATATATTTTCTTTGCTCTTTGCAGCTTTAATAGTCTTACCAGTTTTAACCACCGATTCAGTTTTGCCATTTCACTGGCTGTGGTACAGTAATTATATGATGTGACTGAATTCCCTTTGCCAAGTAAGTTGCACAAACTCACTGAATGTGGGGTCCATGATCTGAAACTGCACAATTTGAGATACCATGCCTGCTGAAGTACTTCATTGAGTTGTCTGTGATGGTCACTGCAGTAGTATCTGACAGTTCATCTAGTTCCCAGAAGTCTCAATAGTAGTCCACAATAATAAGGTCATTTTTGTGGTTTGCAATGAAAAGATCCATACTCTCTTTTCTCCAAGGTCTGTTAGGAATGCTGTGTATTTTCATGATCTCTTTTGGTTGGTTAGTCTGCATTTCCCCACATGTATCACATCTTCTCACTGATAACTTTGATCATGTCTGGCCACTATACAGAGTATCTGGCTTTCTGGATACAAACTTCTATTCCAGAATGGCTCCGATATATTATTGAGAATTTCTGTTGTGAATGCTCTGGCAATGATGTATTCTTGAGAGGCAAATGGGACTTCTCCCCTGGTGTCTGGTCATCCTGACAGAATGATGGATGTGAGCACGTCTTAATCTTGGTCTTGTCTAGTTTATTCTCAGGTTCTGTCTGGTCCCTGCCTTGAAAAGTGGCATATAACTGGTTTGGTTGATGCTTTCTATCAGGTTGAGGACCTCTTATTCTTACTATATTTTCATGCTGCAAGGGTGTTCTGGATAGTTAGCTGTGTACATATCAGTCCCTTTCTTGTAATGTACATCTTAGTTGTAGCATTGCAGTTTCACCAGAAAGCTCAGAAGACATTTGGGGGTCACCAGTAGTGACTTTTTTAAAATGCTCTTGAGTGGTTTATGTTCCCTTTCTACTTGAATGGTTTTCTTCTCCTTGCACATACTGGTTGAACTTTTCACACAGGAATATTATTTCAAGACATTCCTTTTTTATTTGGATGTACCTTCATACTGTTAGAGGGGTAGCTGTGTTAGTCTGTATCCACAAAAACAACGAGGTGTCCGGTGGCACCTTAAAGACTAACAGATTTAATCGGGCATAAGCTTTCATAGGTAAAAAACCCACTTTTTCAGATGCATGGAGTGAATTTTCACTCCAGGCATCTGAAGAAGTGGGTTTTTTACCCACGAAAGTTTATGCCCAATTAAATCTGTTAGTCTTTAAGGTGCCACCGGACTCCTCATTGTCTTTATACAGTTGGCTATAGTGACCTTGACATGAAAGCTACCGGCTTTCACTTGCCCCATGCCGAGTCTCACTGGTGTCACATTACTTTGTTCAGATCACATTACTTCAGGATGAGATAGTTGATTACCAACTCCTTGAGATGTATGATGGCTGGGTCTGGTACTATTCAATATTTCATTTAGGGTGACCAGATGTCCCGATTTTATAGGGACAGTCCCGATTTTTGGGTCTTTTTCTTATATAGTCTCCTATTACCCCCCATCCCGTCCCAATTTTTCACATTTGCTGTCTGGTCACCCTAATCTCATTGGATAATTTTCACTTGGATAATGGAATCGAGGGAATGGTTATAAAATCTGTGGATGACACCAAGCTGAGAGGGGTTGCTAACACTTTGGAGGACAGAATTAGAATTCAAAATGCCCTTGAAAAATTAGAACTTTGGTCTGAAATCAACAAGATGAAATCCATTGAAGACAAGTGCAAAATATGACACCTAGGAAGAAAAAAAATCAAATGCAAGAATAACTGGCTAGGCAGTAGTATTGACGAAAAGGATCTGGGGGTTATAATGGATCACAAATTGAATATGAGTCAACAATGTGATGCAATTGCAAAAAAAGGCTAATATAATTCTGGGGTATATTAACAGGAGTGTTGTAAGTAAGACATGGGAGGTAATTGTCCCACTATACTTGGTACTGAGGAGGCCTCAGCTGGAGTACTGTGTCAGTTCTGGGCACAACTCTTTAAGAAAGAAATGGACAAATTGGAGAGAGTCCACAGGTGAGCAACAAAAAAAATAAAAGGTTTAGAAAATCTGACCTATGAGTAGAGTTTAAAAAAACTGGGCATATTTACTCGAGAGAAGAAAACTGAGGGGGGGGAACGTGATTACAGCCTTCAAATATGTTAAGGGCTGTTATAAAGAAGACAGTGATCAGTTGTTCTCCATGTGAAGGCAGGACAAAAAGTAAACAGCTTAATCTGCAGCAAGGGAGATTCAGGTTAGATGGTAGGAAAACCTTTCTAACTATAAAGGATTGTCAAGCATGGACTAGGTTTCCAAGGGAGGTTGTGGAATCCCCATTATTGGAGGTTTTTAAGAACAGGTTAGACAAACTCCTATCAGGGATGGTCTTGGTCCTGCCTCAGCAGAGGGCGCTGTCCATGCTGTATCTTTACCAGTAGTTGCTTCTAAGATGTGCACATCATCTTGTTTTTGTTCAATTTTAGATTTACTTTCCTGGGTCTTTCTAGCAGACAGATGAAATTGTGGGCATGATCTGCTGATCCTTTAAGTCTTGTTAGTATATCTTACTGTGGCATAAATATTTTTCCGCTGCAGGTTTGAACCCAAATGGCCTTCTCAATCATCTGTTCCTACCAATTGATGTCCAAAATGTGGAGAGGTTGCTGCTTTCTTTATCCAGTAGTATTCAGCAATATGTGTCTTTGGTATCAAGTGCTGAAGATATTTTTTGCTTTTTCAAGTCAGGTACCATTTCTTCAATTGTAGGTATTTGGTAGTGAGCTCTTTTTAGTGCTTTGCTTACATTGCTTGGGTCTGTGTCACTGTATAATTGTAATTTAGCCTTTGCTTGATTACAACTTCACTTTCTTCTCTTGCATAATGTTGAGGAACTCTTTAGCCTAGCACATTCACCAATCCACAATTGTCTATTTGATATTCAATTTCCTGTTTGTTTGTCTGCTGCTGCCTTATTTTTGCATCTGGTGCTACTCTGAGCTTTGCAAACTGTTCTTTTTTTTGCTGGTTTGCACTACATTAATATCATTTACGTGCAAATTTTCATCCTCTGAATCATTGCATGCTTCCTCAATGTGGTGCATTTTTTTTCTTTGTTTTTCTTATTTGCAAGCTTTGGAATAATGATTTCTCTAGCCACAGTTATTACAGATGACCCCATAGGAAAATTCTCTATGCCTTTGGATGGGAGCTTGCTCACATGTCCATAGTTCTGGGTAGAGTTAGCTTGGGTTCTCTGAATATTCTCCTTCAAGCTTCTGCATCTTTCATTCCTAGTACTAATCTTTCACAAATTAATTACTATCTTTTAATATTTGTAATGGCATGAGTCAGTCATTTTGTACAGTTTGGCATTATACTGATCATTGCATCTCCAGATTCTTGATTACACTTGTTGAAACAATAGCTTTGTATATGACAGTTTTATCAGGGTTGCAAATGCTTTTGGAGAACTCCTAGGATTTTATGTGGGTCTATCTGGTCTGCTGCTTGCATATCCAGATGCTGCTGGAGTATATGGCACCCTTTGCCCATTACAGCAAATAGTGTGGCTGCTCTTATTTTGTTTTGTTTTTTATCTAACCCTGTTGCAACATTGTTTTCCTATTGTGACCAAAAGAATGTCCAATTGCTAAACACATCCCCTTTCATGTTCATCTGTTTGGGGACAGATACACCCAGCTGCTGAGGTGAGCATTGGGGATGGGGAAAAGGTGGACGGGGAAGGTATCCTGCTGCCAACCCCTGCCTCTTTGAGAGGGAACAGGGACCCTTGTTGTAGACCTGCTGCTGCCAAGGGAAGGGGGGGCCCTGCTTCTCTGGAAGCGGTGGTGGCCTAATTCTACCCTCACTCCTAAACAGAGTGGGCCTACGGTGGAGGGGCAGGGTCATGTGGGTGGTGCCACAGTGGGCCTTGTGTCATGCTGTATTAAGGCCCCCAGATTGTTTTAATCCTGGCCTGTATATGTCATAGTCCAGTGGGGACAGAACTCTGCCCAGAAGTTGTGGCTCATCAGCACAGCCCCTGGCTGCCACATTCCCTTCCACCCTCACACAGGGCAGATGCCTTCAACGATAGGTAAGGGTGACCATAATGACTCTGGAGAGTCATTGTCCCATTTTCTGGCACCCTCTTGTCTAAGCAACAGGGCAGGATAATGTGCTGCTTATGGAATGCACACTCCCTTTGTGATGAAAGTTGCAGAGAGAGGAAATTGCAGTCAGGTCACGGCATGACAGAGAGATTAAAATGCTGGGTGCTTGAATGTAGCAAAATGGCAGATTTTGTGGCCAAAACATGTAATTCTCCAGCTATCTGGCAGAATTCCAGATTCTGCTAATATTCATGGAAGGCAGAATCAGAGTACAGGGTTCTGGCTATTACCATTGTATTGCAGTACAACTGTGGAAGGAAAATGAAGGGGGGGGGAACAAATTATTAATGAAGAATGAATAAGTGGAAATTAAGGTAAAAGTAGAAACACAACCCACTACCATCCCTTGACGTTGATTGGACCTTGTGCTCATCAAAATAAGTCATTGGAGTGGCAAAAGGGGGATGACTGAGTATATTGGAAGACAACTGAATACAATTCAAGAGAGAAAACCCTGCCAAATATAAGCAAATAGCTCCTAGCTGTGTTTCATGAAAGTTCTCTACCTTCTAATGATGAGGAATATGGATGGCATGTGCTCTGCAACCCTATGCTGTGGCCCACTCTCCTAAAATGTTTGAATTAGGGCAGTTTACTTATCTCGGTTCTTGTATACGTAATGGTGTGATTGTAGGGTGCACAATGAGAACCCAGTCTGCCTTGGCCCTTTAGAAAAGGGTAGTTTGTGACCTTATGAAACCTACAGTTGAGATGCTGTCAAGCTTAGGTATGCTGGTGGTCTGTCCCTTGCTCTTTTTCTTTTCACTGCTGAACTTCAGACTGAATAATAGTATGTGAATTTTCTCTGTGACCTGTGCCAGTGAGTTTTGCTTAGCAGACAGTGGTCCAATTTCAAATAATTTCATGTCTGGAATGTTTATAGAATTCAGCATTTGGCAGGGATTACAAGACAAAACTAAGCATTTTCACAAATTGCTTCTTCCTCAATGGTGAGAACATGTTAGGGTTTCATCATTTGAAGGACTTTAAGGTTTAATGCATTTCTAACAAACCTGGGTTTCTGTGTGTTACTGTATCTCTCTCTCTCTCTCTCATGTAGTTTGTCATAAACACAGAATCTTTTTAGCTGTTAGTCTCATTTCCAGTGGGAGAAAAAAGAGCTACAGAAGTCTCCACGGCTTTCTTTCTAATCCACCTGATTTCAGGTACACAACTCCTGAGTAATAATTTGTCCCAAAATGTCAAAGATTACAATAATTAGGCATATTAAAGATCAGTGATACTGTAGGCTGTTGGATTACTAAGCAGCAATTCAAAGCACCCTCTTGAAGTAGAAGCATGATGATGAACTATGCCATTCCCTGCTGCTTCTGACTCCTACTGATGGTGATAATCATCCTCCTACAAGATGCACTGTTAGATGAAAGGTTGAAAGAATGTAAAACCATGCACTTCACCATGCACATTACTCAAGCATCTATCTGCTAATAACTCAACAAATAGACCATCTGAGAATGGAAGGGCATGATTATTGTCTTATTTCAAACATGCCAGTCTCCAATAATACAATAGTTATCTAGCCTGGATTGGATTTTTCAATATATACTTTAAAATTGCCTCCATTTTCTTTACTTTTTTTAATTGCACAGGATCAACATCCTCTTAGTTCAAAACTTTCAGTAGAGAGTTCACTTGGATATAAAGTCAAATTAGATTTCACCCTTTAGAGGTGGGTTGAACAGAATGACTTTGTAGTATCAGTCTCCACCAAAAGAAGAGTGCAGTTTAGACGCACTCAGGGATGTTTACTGGCTGCCTCCCACTAGAGGGTGGCACATATATAAATGATGTCACTAACAGCATGACTGGAGTCTCCCTAATATACTGGTGTATTTTAGTCAAGGCAGGTACTGTTACTGGGCAGTCAGCTCATCTCTAATCATTCTACTGTAAATCTCAGATCAACTATAATCCATCTGAAACACTGCAAGCATCCAAACCTTGTGCCAAAATAAGATCTTTTGAGCTTCCTAGTTGGTGGAAATGTCTGTGAGTAATACAAGCAATTACACTAATAATCAAGTGCCACTTACTCGCCTCAATGGGTGGAAAAACCTGATGGGACCAGCGATGATTTGGACAGTGGCATTGGCAACATTGGAGGGTTTGGACTCCTGGAAGGTCCAGGGAATTCAGTTGCTTTAGGACTTAGGTCTGCTCCAATGGAAAGTTTACTGGGGTAGATGACAAGTGTAACTAACCCTGTAATCAGACTGAGTTTTTCAGAGATGAAGGAATAGATTTGTTGGATGCAGGGGCCAACATCTCGCTCTGGAAGGTGAGGGAATGGATCAGGCAAGAGTTATCACACCAGTGGCCAGTTTCCAGTGAAGTTAAAAGGCTAAAAGGACACAAGAGTCCAGGGATTTTGCTGATAGGCTTTGTGTCCACAAGACTGACGAGACCTTGTACCCTTCATGGTTTGAGTTCCCCCCTCCCTTTTATATCCTCTGTCCCCCTCATGGGGGATTAGGGGTTGATAGGGCTCAGAAGAGCCCTAGGGGTAGGCTGAGGAGAGTCAACCCTGAGTTACAGGTTGAATGGTAAGACCCCTATAGCCCCCACACTGGAACCACTTAAAATGCCTGATATGTGAGTCTGGGTGGCAGGGCAGGTAGCACCCCTCCCCTGTGTTAAGTTTAACAACATTGCAGCCTAATGCTTAAAATCCATCCCCCGCCCTCTCTCTCTCTCCTCATTCATCACCATGCCCAGATCAATACTCTTAAATTCCAGTGTCAGTGCTCAGCCCTATTCTCCCACAACCTAGCACTGTGCATTTCACCCTCTCTTCACTGAAATGCCCATAACAAGTAAAATGATTATTATTTTAAAAATACATGTGAGTAGCAGTGAGTGAGCAATAGCCCCTGCCCATCCTCACCCATCCTCTCACGATTGTTTGTTTATCCCCACTCCTTACTTCTTAGTAAAAATTAGGTTGTTAACACCCATGCCTGCCCCCTGTGGGAGGCAGAGACCTTCTTTCTCTTTGTCCTGTAAACTCCAAGGCACACTTTGGGACACACTGAAAATAATCACTTGCTTTGTCTAAGAACAATGCAGAAAAAAATTCCAGAAGTATTTTTTGAAATTTAAAAGCAAGTTTTGAGTTGACAGTGTCTGAAACACTTCAGGCCTTCTTTAGTTGAAAAGGACATGGCCACATTCTTCATTTGCAGGTCACCTTCAACATATGCCATTGTTGTGTAGATTAATAGAGCATTGCAGTTCCCAAGATTAACTCCAATTACTTCACATATGTCTCTATGCACTTTTGTTACCTAGGGGCCTATTTAAAGGTAATGGAAGTCCAGTGACTTCAGTTGGCTTCTAGATATCCAGTATGCATCTTTCATATCCAATATTTAGCTTATGTTTAAAGTACATCTAAAAATAACTTTTTTATTCTTCACACACTTCAGTCCATTTGTAGGCAGTGAATCAAATATGCACCTTCTTGCTTCTTCAATGGAGCACTGTAGGTTTTGGGGGGAGTTCCCTGTTTCCAGTTCAGTTATGGTATTTTAATTGCAATCATGACTCTTCAAATCTATCCATCCATTTTCACCATTTATAAAAGATTGTTTAAGTGTCAGCCTTGGAAAAACATGTAGCAAGTCAGCCAACTTGTGCTCAAGTTGTTCATTCTCAAGGATAACAATTAAATGTATTTTTCTGCAATGATTTTGTATCATGTAGTCCTGCATATTTTTCTAGCTTATACAGACTCTTGACTGAATATATTTCCTTTTCTCTTAACAAGAAAATCAAACTATATTTTCTTTTACTTGAAATCTATTGTGTAGTGCAATAAGTTGTTTTAAAACGGTCTTTTTGTTTGTTAATGTAGGGGAAAGAGAATAATTATAGGTAAACCACCATCTAGAGGAACATAGATGATTTATACAGAACATCATAAAAATAGAACATACAATGCACAGATGAAATATTGGAGACAGGTTTGCAAAGAGAGGCACAATATGTGCACCTTCAAATAAATGTGTGTGCAGTCACTGCACCAGCGCATCTTGTCATTTGCATGCACAGCTAGTATAGTTGTGAGCCCAACTGTCCATTTGTAGAAACACTTACCTGATATGCTGGCCTGTGACAGTGTTGAGAGCCAGTAGCTGATCCAGCACTCTGATCACTCCCCTGGCTGTGGAGGCTACTTAAAAGCACACGAAAGATGTGCAAAGGGAGGAGGGACTAGCGGAGCTCAGGCAAAGGTAGGTCTCCGGGTGGTAAGATACTTCCTCTTCTACTTGGAGAAAAGGCTGAGGGTTGAAAGACGCTGCCGTTGGAAGTGCTGCATAGGGATTGTAACAGGGACTTCTTGGTGGTAACATTTATAAAACTCAGAGGTGTTGACAAGCAAGAGATGTCCAAGATTATTTGTGAGGAACCTCGGGGTGAGAGAGGAGCCTGCCCTCTCAAGCTGCCTACTTGCTTATTTGAGTACACAAGTAAGCTTACATGCATAGCAGGTGTGTGCATATTTTTATGGAAACATCCATTGTGACTTTCTTTGAAAATTTAGTTCTGTTCATTACCTTTGAAGCATCATGAAATATAGAAGGTTACCAGATTCCAAGTCATAAAGGACCAACTCCTGCAATTCTTACTCAAGCAAACCTCCCATTTTAGACAACGGAGTTTTGTTTGAGTAAGGTCACAAGATCAGGCCTGAAATGTGGAAAGTAAGAGAGTGAGTAGCATGTGGTTTTGGCTTTTTTTCATACTGTAAGAGAGAATAGTTTAGCTCTTTTCTTGTTTATAAGTAACTTTCTCCTTCTATGGAATTCTGACAATTTGAAGTTGCTGACTGAATAGTACCTTTTCATTTACTGTGTTTCTATTTAGGCAAATTTATTAAGGCGACATCTGTTTAGAAGCACTATAGACTTTTAAACATTCGTAAGTTTACTTGTTTTCTCCTGATCACCAGACATGTTGACCCATTTTTCTTTCTAATAAAAGAATATTGGAAAACCTCGGTTTCTTCTTTCAGACATATTTATTTTCCTTATTTGTCCCTGATACTATCACAGCCCTTTGTCTGTCAGTTACCACCCCAATATGTCTCTGTCCCATCTCAGAGCATCTGACTGGAATATAAATGCCAAAACAAAACAAATATTTCTCAGAACATTACAGTACCTATTTTAATGGATGAGTTTTGTCTGGGGGGTGAAGCTGCTTGTGGGAAATACAGATAATTTGCACACTTGCAGGAAGCTTATCAAGTGTTGGTATTTTTAGGAATTCAGATTATACATGTTTAAATACATTGAAGAGCCTCTGCTACTGCATAATACAAAACCTGCATTTGTTTAACTTTCACTTTTATATAACACTATAAGAGCAATTTATGTGGCAAAATGAGAAAAACAAAATTCATCTATGCATTATTGTGTTCATGAATACGGATGGCCCTTTTCTTTTGTGGAGCACTTCTGTTCATGTACACAAGGAAAGGTTTTTTTGCTGTTGACATATGAAAAAGCTGTCATTTGTAAACTGAAGCAGATGTAAGTGTAACTTTCATACAATACACTCTACGGATACAGTGGTTTAATTAAAAAGCCAATGCCATCTGATTATGATCAAATTCCAGAGTGCTTTACTGTATTTCTTATTTAACAGGACTCATATACAATAATAAGCAATCAATTATAGGAGGTAAGTTTGTGAGTGATGGCAAATGAAACAATGGCGGGAAAGGAAAAAATAGCATTTTGCTTAAAGCATTTGCAAAGTAATCCAATTAAAGAGGATTTCCTCCAGTTTACTGAACACTATGATAGGAGTAGAAGAGATATAGCAGGGAAGATATAGACTGAACTGTGAACCTCAATGGACTTGTGGATTTTGGCTTCTATGGATATAATGTAATGAGTAAATGATTTTCCGACCCTCAGGCATTCATTCACAGTAAATACCCACTCATCAAATCACTGTCTAAATGTGGTGATCAGTAAATCTAGTGAGGTTCTTGCAATTCATAATGGTTGGAGTTCACTGCCAAAACAGCATTTGCGTAATGTTATTTATTTCCATACTGCCCCTTCCCAATTTCTGCCAACCCCATTGCAAAATTCTAGATCTGCAATTCTTCTGTATCTTATGCCATATGAAATCCACAGATGGAGATCAACTATCCCCAAAAGCAAAAAAGAAAAGAAAGGCCAAGTCTCCAGAAAATCCAAAAAGAGAGAGAAACAGACAATACTGTTGCCCCCTGGAAAATGGCAAACCTAATATCTATCTTTAAAAAGGGGGAACAAAGAGGACCCAGGGAATTATAGACAGTCAGGCTAATTTCGATAGGTGGAAAGTTACTGGAACAAATTATTAAACAGTCAATTTATAAGCATCTAGTGAATACTAGGGTTACGAGGAATAGTCATGATGGATTTGTCAAGAACAAATCATGCCAAACCAACCTCATTTCCTTCTTTGACAGAGTTACTGACAACAGGATAGAGCAGGGGTCGGCGACCTTTTAGAAGTGGTGCGCCGAGTCTTCATTTATTCACTTTAATTTAAGGTTTCGCGTGCCAGTAATACATTTTAACGTTTTTTAGAAGGTCTCTCTCTATCAGTCTATATATTATATAACTAAACTATTGTCGTACGTAAACAAGGTTTTCAAAATGTTTAAGAAGCTTCCTTTAAAATTAAATTAAAATGCTGATCTTACACGGCTGGTCCGCTCAGCCCACTGCCAGCCTGGGGTTCCGTTCACCTAGGCCGGCAGCAGGCTGAGTGGGGCAAGAGGCCGGCAGCCAGAACCCCAGACCGGCAGTGGGCTGAGTGGCTCAGCCCGCTGCTGGTCTGGGGTTCCATCTGCTGGTTCCTGCCAGCCAGGGTCCTGGCTGCCGGCCCCGCTCGGCCCCGCTCAGCCCGCTGCCGGTCTGGGGTCCCGGCCCTATCCACACAGAGTAGGTACCTACCTTCTCCCTGGTTCTAGCCATTCTCTTCCTCTCTCTGCACTGAGCACAGGGCTGGGGGTGAAGGAGCAGGCTGGGGGTTGGGGTGCAGGGTCTGGCCAGGAGCTAGAATGAAGGAGGGGTCTCAGGGTTGGGGCAGGAGATTTGGGTGTGGAGCGCTTACCTGGGCAGCTCCCATTTGGTGTGAGGGGTGCAGGTGGGAATGTGGGGGTGTGTGTGTGCAGGAGCTCCTGTTTGGTGCTCAGGGTGGGGGTGGGGATGTGGGGGGTGCAAGAGTCATGGCATGGGGTGTAGGGGGGCTGGGTATGTGGGGGGGTGCTGGAGTCAGGGCTGGGGTTGTAGGGGGGTCAGAGCATGGGGCTGGGGTTGTAGGGGGGTGCAGAGGTGAGGGCAGAGGGCTGGGTGTGTGGAGGGGGCATGCAGGGGTGAGGACAGAGGGCTGGGTGTGTGTGGGGGGGGTGTGCAGGGGTGAGGGCAGAGGGCTGGGTGTGTGAGGAGGATTCAGGAGTCAGGGCACGGGGCTGGGGTGTGGGGGGGGGTGCAGGGGTCAGGGCACGGGGCTGGGGTTGTGGGAGTGCTCCCAGCCCCCTGCCCTGAGTGACTCACAACAGGGGGCTGGAGGGGATATGCTGATTCCACCCCTTTCCCCAAGGTCCCCAGAGCAGAGAGCATGCTGCGGCTCCACTTTTCCCTCTCCCGCTCCGTAGCAAGGGCCCTCAGCTGATCGGTGGCAGGGAGGGAGAGGAGGAGGGGCAGGAACCCAGCACATTGGGGGAAGAGGCTGGGGGAGGGGGGAGCTTGCCTGCCCTGCAAGAAGAAAGCGGTGGGCAGAGAAGAGCGGGCCGGGCCGGGCAGGATTTTTAATAGCACGCTGCTGTCTGCCGTTCCCGGCAGACAGCAGCGTGCCATTAAAAATCGGCTCGCCTGCCATCTTTGGCACACGTGCCATAGGTTGCCGACCCCTGGGATAGAGGGAAGACATAAAATATTTTGATTTTAGTAAGGCTTTTGACACAGTCCCATATGACATTCTAATAAAAAAACTAGGGAAATGTGGTCTAGATGAATTTACTATAATGTGGGTATAAGAGAGACAAGGTGGGTAAGGTAATATCTTTTATCAGACCAACTTCTGTAGGTTAAAGAGACAAGCTTTTGAGACCTCTGAAGAAGAGCTGTGTGTAGCTCGAAAGTTTGTCTCTCTAGTAACCTGGCTACAACACTGCAAACTATAAGGTGGTTGCACACCTGGCTGAAAGTCCATATTTTAAGAGAAGTTATGAGTGGTTCACTGTCAAACTGGGAGGACATATCTAGTAGGGTCCCACGGGGTCAGTCCTGGCTTCAATATTATTCAATAATTTCATTAATGACTTGGAAAGTATGCTTATAAAATTTGCAGATGAAACCAAGATGGGAGGGGTTTCCAGTATTTTTGGAGGACAGGATTATAATTCAAAATGACCTTGACAAATTGAAGAATTGTCCTGAAACCAGTAAGATGAAATTCAATAATGACAAGTGCATAGTACTTCACTTGGGAAAGAAAAATCAAAATCACAACAAGGTGGAAAATAACTGGCTGGTAGTACTGCTGAAAGGGATCTGGGGATTACAGCGCATCACAAACTGAATGAGTCAACAATATGATGCAGCTGTGAAAAAAAAAACTAATACACTTCTGGGATGTACTAACTGGAGCGCCATATCATGCTGGAAGACATTGGAGGTAATTGTCCCACTCTGCTTGGGTCTGGCAGTGCCTCAGCTGGATTACTGTGTCCATTTTGTGGTGCCACGCTTTCAGAAGAGCTGTGGACAAATTGGAGAGGGTCCAGAGGAGAACAGCAAAAATAATAAAAGGTTTAAAAAAAAACCCTGGACATGTTTATTCTTGAGAAAAGAAGGGGGGGGGGCAGGCACCTGATAACAGTCTTCAAATATGTTAAGGGTTGTTATAAAGACGACGTGATCAGTTGTTGTCTATGTCCACTGAAGGTAGGGCAAAAAACTGGCTTAAACTGAAGAAGGGAGATTTAGGACATTAGGAAATCCTTTCGAAGGCTGTGGCTACACTCTGAGGCTTTTAGCCACCCGGCTGTGCCGCTACAGCTGTGCTGCTAAAAGGCGCGCAGTGTCGCTGCTGTTTGTCAGCAGGAGAGCTCTTTCCTGCCGCCAAAAAACTTCCACCCCCCATGAGCAGCAGCGGCTTTGTCAGCAGAAGAGCCCTCCTGCTAACAAAGCGCTGTCCACACCGGTGATTTTCGTTGCTCAAACTTTTGTCATTGCGGCGGGGTCTTTTTAACACCCCTGAACGACAAAAGTTTTGCCGACAAAGTGCCAGTGTAGACAAACCCTAACTATAAAGGATAGTTAACGCTAGAATAGGCTTCCAAGGGAAGTTATAGAATCCTCATCCCTGCAAGTTTTTAAGAACTGGTTGGACAAACATCTGTCAGGGAGGGTATATTTGGTCCTGCCTCAGTACTGGGGGACTGGATTAGATGTCCTCTCAAGGTTCCTTCCAGCCCTATGATCCTATGGATATCTGTGGTACAAACAAAAAGATTTAATGTCACAGAGGTAGGATATTTGAGGATGGGAGGGAAAAATATTTCTAAAGGGGGAATTGTTTCAAGGTGGTGTGGGAAATATTTCTATAGGGCGATACAGTCATGGGAAAGGCTAATGTTTTATATGTTTACATGAAGAAAAGTGGCGCAATCCCCCATTTTCATCAGTTTGTAACACATGATGAAGCTTTGGCAGGAAAAGGAGATACACAGCAATATCTATTTGCTATATCAGTTTGGGCATCTAGGCTCAGATCCTACAAACATTTCCACAAGTGCTTAATTTTATTCACATGAGTAGTCCCATTGAATTCACATGTGTCAAGCTAAACACATGCATAAGTGTTTGCAGAGACAGGACCCTCGTTATTTTAAAACCACATCAAATTTTGTGCCTGCGTATATGCACATATGAATAAAAAAATTGTATGGGCAGCCTTTATTCTACAACCAGGCCTCAGTCTTATGAAGGCAGCATGTTATTTGAAGCCTGGCTGGCCCAGATTCATGAGGTTTGTTGCCAGGAGATCTATTTGAACAAAAGTGCTTTTAGTAATCTTATTTCTTAAAATTGCAGAACTGATTTACTGCTAAATCTATTTCTCAGATGCTTAAATTTGTCTCTTTATAATGGTGAATTATTATTCATCCGGATACAAATTTGAGTTAGCCCACTGCATACAAATGGATGAAAGACTAATTTTAATAATTAACTTTTCTGTTATTACAGTTTTGTTCAAATTACTTGAAAAATGTTCCTCTCTACTGCTGAGCTTTTACAACTTATTAACCCCATTCAGTCAAATTTTGGTCTGTTCATTTCATTATCAATGTTCTTGTCAAGGCAATTTATAATAATTTTAGATCTATGGATTGTTACAAGTATAATGGATTCATTATTATTATTATTTATCATCATTATTATGGCCAGATCCTTGATTTCGTTAATCACAAATGTTTGCTACATTGTGTATGTTCTGCCACTGTGTGTTCTGGACCCCTAATTCTGAAGAAAAGTAAACTTAATCAGGGGTATTCAGATCCCCGTACTGGTCCATTTTTCAGCTACACATTTTTTGACATTTGTTGCCATTACATTAGTGGTTTAAAGAGTTATTGAATTTGGCAGTTTTACAAACATAGTTTATCAAATAGGGAAGTTAGTGTTAATATGCTAAAATGTCTCAGCTGTAATCCTAAATACATAAAAAAGAGTCAAGTCTATGGCAGGACCCAGATCTTGTTAGCCTCAAACAACTGCCTTAAACACAAGAGAAACCCTGCCTAACTTTGGATGCTGGGGTCTACTCATCAGTTACTTTTTCCTCTTCTTAATAAAAAGGAGAAAGATAAAGTTTAGGACTTAAATGCTATTGATGATTTTATTGAACCACAACTAAACAAAAGAGGAAGATTAAAAGAATTCCTGTAAAAGTGAGTGTTTATTAGCCCACAAGACTATTATGAAAAGCATCTGAGGGTTCTAAAGAAACTAATGGAAGAAAATGTAAAGGTTTTACCAGTTAGTTTTGAAAGTTCATGGAGAACGGGTGAGGTTTCAAAGGCTTTGAAAATTACATATAAAGCACTCAATCATGTTTTAAAAAGGGCACCCAAGCATTCACTTAGCTGTTCATTTATCTTCAATAGCAAGCAAAATGTATAAGAAATAATAAGAGAGTTACTTTAAGAATTTAGAACATGTTAAACATGATCAGGAAACCTCAACGTTTAAAAACTTGGTTCTGTTCAAAACTAACCATTCATTGAGAAAGTGGTCTGAAAGTCTCATAAGAGGAAACAGTGAGTAAAATATTGCACTCAGATACACACACTTCTATGGGATTCCCTATACATTTCTAAGAAAAGAACTTGGCTCTTATTAAGAGATTTTGGGGAATCTTCCTTAATCATAGAATATCAGAGTTGGAAGGGACCTCAGGAGGTCATCTAGTCTAACCCCCTGCTCAAAGCAGGACCAATCCCCAACTAAATCATCCCGGCCAGGGCTTTGTCAAGCCTGACCTTAAAAATATCTAAGGTAGGAGATTCCACCATCTCCCTAGGTAACGCATTCCAGTGTTTCACCACCCTCCTAGTGAAAAAGGTTTTCCTAATATCCAACCTAAACCTCCCCCACTGCAACTTGAGACTATTACTCCTTGTTCTGTCATCAGCTACTACTGAGAACAGTCTAGATCCATCCTCTTTGGAACCCCCTTTCGGGTAGTTGAAAGCAGCTATCAAATCCCCCCTCATTCTTCTCTTCTGCAGACTAAACAATCCCAGTTCCCTCAGCCTCTCCTCATAAGTCATGTGTTCCAGTCCCCTAATCATTTGTGTTGCCCTCCACTGGACGTCTTCCAATTTTTCCACATCCTTCTTGTAGTGTGGGGCCCAAAACTGGACACACTACTCCAGATGAGGCCTCACCAATGTTGAATAGAGGGGAACAATCACGTCCCTCGATCTGCTGGCTATGCCCCTACTTATACATCCCAAAATGCCATTGGCCTTCTTGGCAACAATGGCACACTGTTGACTCATATCCAGCTTCTTGTCCACTGTAACCCCTAGGTCCTTTTCTGCAGAACTGCTGCCTAACCATTCGGTCCCTAGTCTGTAGCGGTGCATTGGGTTCTTCCATCCTAAGTGCAGGACTCTGCACTTGTCCTTGTTGAACCTCATCTGATTTCTTTGGCCCAATCCTCTAATTTGTCTAGGGCCCTCTGTATCCTATCCCTACCCTCCAGCGTATCTACCTCTCCTCCCAGTTTAGTGTCATCTGCAAACTTGCTGAGGGTGCAATCCACACCATCCTCCAGATCATTTATGAAGATATTGAACAAAACCGGCCCCAGGACTGACCCTTGGGGCACTCCACTTGATACCAGCTGCCAACTAGACATGGAGCCATTGATCACTACCCGTTGAGCCCGACAATCTAGCCAGCTTTCTATCCACCTTATAGTCCATTCATCCAGCCCATACTTCTTTAACTTGCTGGCAAGAATACTGTGGGAGACCATGTCAAAAGCTTTGTAAAGTCAAGGAACAACATATCCACCGCTTTCCCCTCATCCACAGAGCCAGTTATCTCATCATAGAAGGTAATTAGATTAGTCAGGCATGACTTGCCCTTGGTGAATCCATGCTGACAGTTCCTGATCACTTTCCTCTCCTCTAAGTGCTTCAGAATTGATTCCTTGAGGACCTGCTCATGATTTTTCCAGGGACTGAGGTGAGGCTGACTGGCCTGTAGTTCCCTGGATCCTCCTTCTTCCCTTTTTTAAAGATAGGCACTACATTAGCCTTTTTTCCAGTCGTCCGGGACTTCCCCAGATCGCCATGAGTTTTCAAAGATAATGGCCAATGGCTCTGCAATCACATCCGCCAACTCCTTTAGCACTCTCGGATGCAGCGCATCCGGCCCCATGGACTTGTGCTCGTCCAGCTTTTCTAAATAGTCCCGAACCACTTCTTTCTCCACAGAGGGCTAGTCACCTCCTCCCCATGCTGTGCTGCCCACTGCAGTAGTCTGGGAGTTGACCTTGTTCATGAAGACAGAGGCAAAAAAAGAATTGAGTACATTAGCTTTTTCCACATCCTCTGTCACTAGGTTGCCTCCATCATTCAGTAAGGGGCCCACACTTTCCTTGATTTTCTTCTTGTTGCTAACTTACCTGCAGAAACCCTTCTTGTTACTCTTAACATCTCTTGGTAGCTGCAACTCCAGGTATGATTTGGCCTTCCTGATTTCACTCCTGCATCCCCGAGCAATATTTTTATACTCTTCCCTGGTCATTTGTCCAATCTTCCACTTCTTATAAGCTTCTTTTTTGTGTTCAAGATCAGCAAGGATTTCACTGTTAAGCCAAGCTGGTCGCCTGCCATATTTACTATTCTTTCTACACATCGGGATGGTTTCTCCCTGTAACCTCAATAAAGATTCTTTAAAATACAACCAGCTCTCCTGGACTCCTTTCCCTCTCATGTTATTCTCCCAAGGGATCCTGCCCATCAGTTCCCTGAGGGAGTCAAAGTCTGCTTTTCTGAAGTCGAGGGTCCGTATTCTGCTGCTCTCCTTTCTTCCCTGTATCAGGATCCTGAACTCAACCATCTCATGGTCACTGCCTCCCAGGTTCCCATCCACTTTTGCTTCCCCTACTAATTCTTCCCGGTTTGTGAGCAGCAGGTCAAGAAGAGCTCTGTCCCTAGTTGGTTCTTCCAGCATTTGCACCAGGAAATTGTCCCCTTTTACTCTTTCCAAAAACTTCTTGGATTGTCTGTGCACTGCTGTATTGCTCTCCCAGCAGATATCAGGATGATTGAAGTCTTCCATGAGAACCAGGGCCTGCGATCTAGTAACTTCCGTGAGTTGCCGGAAGAAAGTCTTGTTCACTTCATCCCCCTGGTCCGGTGGTCTATAGCAGACTCCCACCACGACATCACCCTTGTTGCTCATACTTCTAAACTTAATCCAGAGACACTCAGGTTTTTCTGCAGTTTCATACTTGAGCTCTGATCAGTCATACTGCTCCCTTACATACCGTGCAACTCCCTCACCTTTTCTGCCCTGCCTGTCCTTCCTGAACAGTTTATATCCATCCATGACAGTACTCCAGTCATGTGAATTATCCCACCAACTCTCTGTTATTCCAATCACATCATAATTCCTTGACTGTGCCAGGACTTCCAGTTCTCCCTGCTTGTTTCCCAGGCTTCGTGCATTTGTGTATAGGCACTTGAGATAACTCGCTGATCGTCCCTCTTTCTCAGTATGAGGCAGGAGCCCTGCCCTCTCGCGTGCTCCAGCTTCCTCCTGGTATCCCACTTCCCCACTTACCTGAGGGCTTTGGTCTCCTTCCCCCGGTGAACCTAGTTTAAAGCCCTCCTCACTAGGTTAGCCAGCCTGCTTGTGAAGATGCTCTTCCCTCTCTTCATTAGGTGGAGCCCGTCTCTGCCTAGCACTCCTCCTTCTTGGAACACCATCCCGTGGTCAAAGAATCCAAAGCCTTCTCTCCGACACCACCTGCATAGCCATTCATTGACTTCCACGATTCGACGGTCTCTACCCAGGCCTTTTACTTCCATGGGGAGGATGGACGAGAAGACCACTTGCGCCTCAAACTCCTTTATCCTTCTTCCCAGAGCCACATAGTCCGCAGTGATCTGCTCAAGGTCATTCTTGGCAGTATCATTGGTGCCCATGTGAAGAAGCAGGAAGGGGTAGCGATCCGAGGGCTTGATGAGTCTCGGCAGTCTCTCCGTCACATCGTGAATCCTAGCTCCTGGCAAGCAAACTTCTCGGTTTTCCCAGTCGGGGTGGCAGATAGATGATTCAGTCCCCCTGAGGAGAGAGTCCCCGACCACCACCACCCACCTCCTTCTCTTGGGTGCCGTGGTCGTGGAACCCCCAACCCTAGGACAGTGCATCTCATGCCTTCCAATCGGTGGAGTCTCCTTCTGTTCCCTTCCCTCAGATGTATCATCTAGTCCACTCTCCGCATTAGTACCTGTGGAGAGAACATGAAAACGGTTACTTACCTGTATCTGCGTTGCTGGTACATGGACGCTCCCCTTTCTTCTTCTGGAAGTCACATGCTGCCAAATTTCTTCACTGTCCTCCTGTCCCCGCTGCGCAGCCTGCTCTGAATCTTCAGAACCTTGTGCCCGTAGAAGCACAAAACATCTACCCCCATATTAACAATTTCCAGTTACCATCATCAATTATGTAAGTCCTGATGTAAGCAAGCACTAGAACTACTCTAGAGGTGATTCAAGAAGCTTCCTTACTATATATTCAGACCCTTTAGAACCTTGCATTTCATGTCACGTCTCGATTTGTTTTGGTTTAATTTGTATTTGCTTTAGGTCCCGTATTGCAACATTAACTCATGACGTTGGAAGTTGAGTAATTTGTTGGGCTGTATCCAGCAACACAAGATGAAATTCTGTGTTATGCAGGAAATCAGACCAGATCATCATAATGTTCCTTCTGGCCTTAAAAAAATCTACTAATTTCCACCACAAATGTATACAAAGAATTGTATACACTAACAATTTTATTTAAGATCTAATGGAAAATCATTAACCCTGATGTGCTGAAAGATGGTATAGGCAGTGGTGAGCTGGAGCCGGTGCAAATGATAGAACCGGTTGATAGAACCGGTTGTTAAATTTAGAAGCCCTTTTAGAACCGGTAGTCCCAACCGGTTCCAAAAGGGCTTCTAAATTTAACAACCAGCTAAAAGTGGCGCCAAAGGCGCCAACTCCGTGGGTGCTCCAGGGCTGGAGCACCAACCCCGGAGCACCCACAGAGTCAGCGCCTAAGGCGCCACTTTTGATGTGATCAGTGTGGGGAGCAGCTGCTCCCCCTGCTCCCCTCCTAGCTACGCTCCCCCACCCCTAGGAGCCAGAGGGACCTGCCGGATTCTTCCTGGGAGCTGCCCCAGGTAAGCACCGCCGGACTCCCCACCTCACCACCTGGCAGGTCCCTCTGGCTCTTAGGGGCAGAGTGGGCACCCACTATGGTGGCCCACGAGCCCCTTCTGCCCAGTTCTGGAGGCAGTCAGGAGACAGGGGAGGAGGGTGGATGGGGCAGGGGTCGGGGGGGCCATCAGGGAACGCGGGGGGGGTTGGATGGGGGAGGAGACCTCGGCGGGCGGGGGCGGGCCACGACTCCCTCGTGGGGTGAGGAGGGAACTGGTTGTTAAGATTTTGGCAGCTCATCACTGGGCATAGGTAATAACTTTTTAAATCTAAAGTTAAATCCTGTTTTATTTTTCTGCTAGTGTACATTCTACAAACAAAGACAAGCCAGAATACCAACAAGAAAATTTTACTTAGTAGTAAATACTTACTGTATTATCTATCCAATACTTTTGTCCATCCAGATACATGGATATCTTCAATTTAAAATGCAAGAGACATGGCATAAGGTAGTCTTAAAAAAAATTAGAAAATGGAAAAGCAGCTTGCTTATCTTTGGACATAGATAGTAACAGCAGTAGCCTTACCATGTGAGGAAATTAAGTACAGGCAAGAGCACCAATTACGTGCAACAGAGCTCTTGTTATATGGCATTCTGATTACCTTAAATTATATTTTTAACAGACATCCGTATTTATTTTTGCTTCTAATATAGGAGAAGTGCCTTTCAAGTATTGACGTCAGCTAGCCTCATCAATTGTTCCTCTTAATGGCTCAACTGCCACTACAGCCCCAAATGCCATAAAAGAGCAAAGTACTCAATACACTATGGGGACTCAGTTTTTGTCATTGCTGAAACATATATGCATGGAGTAGGTCTTGTACAGCAGAGTAATTGATATGGATTTTGTGCAGGAGTGGTCCCCTGCCTCGTTTGCTGGGATTTATGTTTAAAAAGAAAGATAAAGACATCATGATCCACCTGGGAAATGAAATCTATTTCATCATCATCTTTTTTTTTTTTTTTTAAAGTGTAGTGAATTTCAGTGCTCATGAAATGGACTGGATAGGCCTGGAGAATGAAAGTTCTCTCTCTTCAAAAGATCTGCAGCGTAGGCAGCAGGAGAGCAAGCTTCTCCATTCTGTCCTGCCCTTGCATCTTAACCTTAACCAAACAAGGCCACCTATAGGGATGACAAAGTCGTTCTGTTGCCACTTCCATTCGGTCCTTTTTCTCCCTGCTGGGACATCATGGTGCCAAGCAGTGCCAGTTGTGTTAGTGGTTCCGTGATGGATGCTGGTCCACTAGAAACCGGATTGACCACCAGCTCATTTAACAAGCCATCTAACCGCCATCAATGGTAACAATGTTGCCTGTTGGATGTCTTGGGCCACATCGAATTGGCAACTTAGGAAGACTCTATATTGTCTGTTTTATCTTGTATAGCTAGTTAATCCTTGTTCTACATTTTTGGTCCCTTCATTATTATTATTAAGGCTACACCTTTGTAATAGCTCTCACAGAAGTCATGGATTCCATTATTTTTCTGGTTTCAAAAATGCCATAACCTGTGATTTTGCCGAGTGGGCGGGAGGATCTGATGGTGAATAGCTGATCATTTCAGCCGAGTGCAGCCAAGTTAAAAACTGGGCACTAAGAGAGAGTAATATAAAGGATTACGCCAGTCAACTCTTGTGGGTACTTTAATTCCCCTGGGAGTAATGGGGTTATGTCCCTCCCCACAAAGGCAGGGAAAATCTATCAAAAATGTTAAAATGACACAGCAGGCTATTTTGCTGTTTGTGAAACAAGCAGAGCTAAGAAGGTTTCCTCGAAGTGCAATGTCATCCTCTAACATTGTGAAAATACTAGAAGCTAGGAATAAACTGGCAACAACTAGCAAAGATTCCACTAAGAGAAAGTCAATGCGTCATAAATCTCATTGTCATGTGCTGGCCAGCACACATGCTCCTCACTCTGCTTTGCCATTAGTTTCTGAAAACTTTGCAAAATATTTCTGATAAATTGGACACTGATTCAGGCTGGTTTTTAATCAGATTTCTTGACCTACTGCTTTAGGGGCACTTCAGGATTTTTTTAATCTTTAACAAAACCTCTTAAGTGGCCACAGATTTTGTTATCATTGACACATTTTCAAAGTTCTATTTATTTTACTCATTCATGATGAGTAAGTGTCATATGCAACTACACAGGGATGGACAAATCCAGAGTTCAGGTGAACACTCAAACCCTGTCTGGACTGTCCTTTTTTAAATGTCAAAAAATGAACACAAACCAAAAAACCACGTTCACTTCAAGTTTGATTCCATTTTGCCCTAAGGTTCGGCATTTTTATTTTTAATATAGATCGATTTGCATATCCTTAGAGCACGTGTTCACTTTAATATTGTTTTTTTCTGATTCTAATGCAGACTTGGTAGTGTATGTGCCTCTGAAATTCTAATGCCTTTTGATTCCTATGCAATGCACCTTTACATGTCTAAAACCTGTGCAGAGTTCAGTACAGTTGCTGCAGTGTGCTACACATATTGGACCTGATTCACCCTTGCCTTGCACCTTGTGTAGTCACATACATCAGAGTAAAGTCAGCACAAAGTAAGTGTAAGGTGGTGCCAGTCTGATCTGGGAGTGTTTTACTGATCTGGGAGTGTTCCCTTTGTACTGAAATAAATTATAACAGGAAGTGCAGGACTATGGTGAATCAGGCCCACTGGTTTCTCTTAGGATCTGTCTAATTTAAATCAGGATGTTAGCTAAGCTTGACCTAACCTCAACCGTAGCTCCTTGCTAGAATCTAGACAAAACAGAAGAGACTTTACTTTTGTTCTTTCTTGTTGCTGTTTTCCTTAATTTAAAATAAAAGTAATTTTAGATTAAGAGTGTCTGATTGTTCTTTGTGTATGAAAACATTACAGAGCTTCTGGTAATACTGATGACATAGAGGGTGGTCTTTTGGGGTGAGATGATGTGTGTGCATATAAGATGGTGAAGATACAGAGATTTAATTTCCTACAAACTAATTCTCTACAAGCTGCATAAACTTTCTTTTCTATAAACAAACTCTTTAAAGATAATGTTAGTCAGGTGGGTTTGGGGTTTTATTTCAGGGCGGGGGGGGAAATATGAGATTTTTCTGTCTAGATATTCAAAGGACTGAGATTTTCCTTTTTACCTTTAGCAGTATATTTCCCTCATGTACCCAAGTGTAGAATCAAAGTAAATAAACTTGCAAAGAAACAGACTTGCAAGGCCGGATATTACTAAGGATTCTAGGTTTTTAAAAATAGATTGTCCCTGACTTCAAATCATCCCCCACACAAACATAGCAACCTCCTGTCAAAAGTAGGCCACCCCTATGAATCTAATGTGTGTGCCCATTACAGTACTGCGATGTCCGACCGACTAGCATCTCCATTATAAACCCCTCATTTTGGAAGTTTAGAATTTAGATGTAAAAATGTGTTGCGCTAAAATTTTGCAAATGAGAGAAACTCAGCATCACTAATTTGGTGGATTTAATTAATTTGGCAAATTTCAGAACAAGGCATTATAAACAAATAATGTTACAAGGCAGCATTATTGCCCTATTTAAAAGTCTGATAATGCTACTTAAATTTTTCAAAAGTGAATTGTCCCATTATAAAAAAAAATCAATGGGACTCAGGTGTCTGTGTCACTTGACACTTCTGAAAAGTTTGCCTGAAGTCTTTTAGCAATGATTCTTCGTTATTTGTTTTCCTTCATTGCACTATTTAATGTCATTGCACAGTATGTGTATGTGGACTGTGGGTTGGTTTTTTTTAAAGTTAGAATGACCCTTTTCTAATATTCTAATGCCATATGTCTAAGTATAAAACCATATGATGTCAAAAGAATGGCTTTGTTTATAGCTACGTATATTTCAAAAAATGATCTCCACGAGTCATAGAATCGTAGAATCATAGAATATCAGGGTTGGAAGGGACCTCAGAAGGTCATCTAGTCCAACCCCCTGCTCGAAGCAGGACCAAGTCCCAGTTAAATCATCCCAGCCAGGGCTTTGTCAAGCCTGAGTCATGACACAAGGAATAGCCACATACTCTCAGTGACTTGTGATGGGGTGTACAAACCCCACACTGGGCAACAAAGGGTTAAGGGATTTTTTGAGCTCAGCCAGCCCCGTCCCACCACACCTGCAGCAAATGATCCATCTTCTGGAGGAATTAAAAGACAGGGAATTAGCTCATTTGGGTGGCAGAGCTGAAGGTGAGCAGACCTGCAGCCCACAGCTCCAGCAGTGCAGAACAGAGGGAAGCCTAAAGGCTCTGATACAGCTGCCCAAAAGGGCCTGCACTGAGGGAAGGGAGGAACCACCCCAGAGACAACCAGAGAGGGAAGTATCCTTTGGACACTGGTAACCCACTCTTACTTATTTTGGGGTTTGGATTTCCCTTCCAGGGGAAAGCCTCGGACTAAGCTGACCCGGGGGGGGTCGTGGATGACAAGAAGAGGCCCAGGAAGGACAGCCTTAGGCAGCTTTGATTGCCAGACTACTGGTAGCCCAGAGGACCCTCGGTTGGAGCCTGGTGGAGTGGGCGGGCTCCCCTCTCCTCTCCACAACTCACTTGGCAGTCAGGGGTTGTGGCTGTGATCACTATGCTACGGTCCCCAACCAGACCCCGAGTGAGGACGGTTACAGACTTATTTTAGATTAGAGAAAACAAAGAACAAAAGTAATGTCTCCATAAGGCACAGTGTGTGAGTGTGTGTGTACACCCTCAGCACCTATGCATATCAACCTGGCTGCCAGTCTGCAGTGACTGGAGATCTTACAGATTTAAAGATGCAGTACAAAGAAAACAAAGGCATGAAAGTTACATAGCAAAATACACAACAACTAACCCCATCATGTCTTCTATAAAACATTTTCATTTCTGCTCTCAAAAATTAACTTTGGATTAAATATGTTACAAAATCATAGCTCAGGAATTAATTATTCTATCTTGTTTAAAATTTAAAAAAATATATATAGTGTGTGTATGCCTAAACTTTTTTGTATTTATATGAGCATTTGTTTTGGAAAAACACATTTGATAAGCAATTAATTATTTGCATGAACTACCTTTCCAAATTTAAATAAAACAAAAGCATTTTAAAGAGCCAAGATTGTGAACTTGGAAATGTTATACTATGTATACTTAATAAAAAAGATCAAATCAAATATCACCATTAATGCATTTATTTCTCTCATTATTGTATCTAACATAATTATACAGGGGATTGTCTCTAATCTATGGCAAATGTTACAACTGGAGCTGTGAGAAATCTGGTAGTTTCAGATCAAAGAAGGTTCATATGAATTTTTTGCTTTGAGTAATTTGGGTTCCCAACTACCCAGATTTTACTTTGAGTTTCAGGTTTAAAGTAACCACAAACCTCAAAGCAAATTCTACCTGAAACCACAGAATTTTGCACAGTTTCCACCTGAAACCATAAATGTGTCCGGTTCCCTTAAAATTTGGTCCAGCTCCCTAAAAAGTTTGAGCCTCCGTGAACGTGGAGTTATGCCTGGTTTGGGGGTCTTGCTGGAAAAAAGTTATACTTCGCTCTAATTATAATACAATAATTGCTAAACCAACAGCATTTGCCTGGAACTGATTTTCTGCTATACGATTCTCATGCTGCAATGTCAAAGCTTGCCTCACCATCAGTTTTTCAACAACCCTCCAGGTGTACCAGCAGAAGTATGCCATATTGTAAAGCAAACATCATCAGTGAATCTGACAACAAAAAAGCCAGAACTACAAATACCAATAACAGCAGTGTTACAGAGCTATCCATCAATAATGCAAAAGTGGAGAAAAAGCCAACTTTATAAGGCCAAATGCATGGTATAGAAATCTATATAAAATGTAGATCACAGGCAAGAATCACGGCATGTTTGTTGGGAAAATAAGGTGAACCAGAGGAAGAGATTCTCTTCACAAGCTTACATATTTTATGGCCAAACAGAAGGGGCAGCCAGACAGTTATGTTGGCAGATCATTGGCTGATGCCTGTCAGACCTAACTGGGGACCCGCACACCAACAACCAAGCCCCATTTATGGACCTATTCAAGAGTGATGAGACTGGATGGCTGTCCAGACTTACATGGGCAATCAAATCTGCAGTGGGTTGACTTGAGTGGCCTCAATGAGACGCAACTACCCTTAAGACAGACATCCTTGGTTATATGGAAAGGTCACCCTGCTGATTGATGCAGGTGGGCTCTAAGTCAAACTCACCACCTCCAAGTGAATGGCCAAGCCAGGGCCAGTAGATGGATTTGGGAGAGAAAGAATTGTTATTGCCCAGTTGACAGCATGCATCAAATCGCCTAAAATATCATAGTACAAATATATGAACTACGTGGTATGAAACAAACAAACAAGGAAATTAATGAAGAAATTTTCTTTTTAAAGATATTGTTTCAGGTACATTAACAATTCTAACATATATTATTCATCTTCAGAGAGTGTTTCTCTTCTAGTATAATTGTATCAGTCTCTTGCTTCAAGCTTCTCTCTGGCATTCCTGCTACTTAATTTGTTTTCCTTTGCAGTCATCTATTTAGCCAACTACTGCGCTTTTGCGAGTTGTTGAAATACTGGCAACAAACACATCATACCAAAGTATTTTAGTGAGTCACCTAGGGCTCCCTTTGCAGTTTTTTACTTGCATGGCAAATGCCAAATCTATGTTTAGTTCCCATTTGCTTTAATGATTTCATATTTTTATACTATAAATTGCTGACTACTGAGATAGTAAAGCTGAGGACTTCTATGGTTAAAAGCAGTCATTTGATATTTTTTAGCAAAACCTCTGACAAGACCACTGATATTGCTACTTTGGTATAGGAAGCTCATGCAGAAGGCAGAGGAGTGTTGTCTGGTTAATAATACAACAAGGTGGATATAAAACTAGCTGACAGATAGATAGGAAACAGTGAGTCATTATCAAGGGTGTTGCAACAAAATGGGGAGAGATCCCAATGGGATCTGCACTGGGATAAGTGTTGTTCAGCCTATTTATTTAGTGACACTATTTATTCTACAGGTTTCAGAGTAGCAGCCGCGTTAGTCTGTATTCGCAGAAAGAAAAGGAGTATTTGTGGCACCTTAGAGACTAACAAATGTATTTGAGCATAAGCTTTCGTGAGCTACAAAGTGAACTGTAGCTCACAAAAGCTTATGCTCAAATAAATTTGTTAGTCTCTAAGGTGCCACAAGTACTCCTTTTTATTTATTCTACATTACTTATTGGGGAATATGTGAATTTGACAGTGATTTGTGAATGACGTGGTGCTCAGAGGTATATCAAACACAGAAGCCATAGATGATAAATACAGATGGTTTAGACAATGTGGAGATTTATCAGAACAATGCAAGCTGAGATTTAATAAAAAGAAGTGTCAGATACTACACTTAGGAAAGACTAATACACAGAACATATATAAGCAAGGCTGACTTGTCTGGAACATAAGCAGGAAGAAAGAGACTAGTAGTCTGATTTTACTGTCACTTACCCAGTTCTGCTCCAGCGTAACTACACCCATATCAGCAGAACAGAATCAGGCTCTTAGGGATAATTATTGATGATAAAGATTCACTCGTGCAGTCTTCTGTCCTTACTCAAGCAAATCTCCCACTATAGTTGACCATGACCAGCTTGCATGTTGTAAAATATAACTATCTTTGTCTACATTGGTACTAAGTGGTGTTTAAAAATGTTTTACCTAATATCCATTAACATATTTTAAACACCTCTCATTCTTCCAGTCTAGACAAGCCCCCTATGCCACGGAGAATGCCTACTTACATTTAATTCTGTTTTAGATCAGAATTGCTAACCTACCTTACCTAGAGCTGATTCCTAAGACAAATAGATGGACTACATTTTCAAAAGTTACTAGTGATTTCGGGGCGCCTCAATATTTCCATGCCCAATTTAAGAAGCCTTAGAAAGGCCTGATTTTCAGAGGGCAAATGCTCACCACATTCTGAAAATCAGGTCCCTTTAAGGTGTCTCAAGTTAAAAACTCAAAGTCACTGGTCACTTTTGAGAATTTAGACCCCTTGGTTCCTAGCTGAAACTGAAGAACTATTATAAACATGTAAGAGACATCATAGAATATAAGGGTTGGAAGGGACCTCAGGAGGTCATCTACTCCAACCCCCTGCTCAAAGAAGGGCCAATCCCCAACTAAATCATTCCAGCCAGGGCTTTGTCAAGCCTGACTTTAAAAACTTCTAAGGAAGAGATTCCACCACCTCCCTAGGTAACGCATACCAGTGTTTCACCACCCTCCTAGTGAAAAAGGTTTTCCTAATATCCAACCTAAACCTCCCCCACTGCAACTTGAGACCATTACTCCTTGTTCTGTCATCTGCTACCACTGAGAACAGTCTAGAGCCATCCTCTTTGGAACCCCCTTTCAGGTAGTTGAAAGCACCTATCAAATCCCCCCCCTCATTCTTCTCTTCCGCAGACTAAACAATCCCAGTTCCCTCAGCCTCTCCTCATAAGTCATGTGTTCCAGTCCCCTAATCATTTGTGTTGCCTTCTGCTGGACGTTTTCCAATTTTTCCACATCCTTCTTTTAGTGTGGGGCCCAGAACTGGACACACTACTCCAGATGAGGCCTCACTAATGTCAAATAGAGGGGAATGATCACGTCCCTCGATCTGCTGGCAATGCCCCTACTTATACAGCCCAAAATGCCATTGGCCTTCTTGGCAACAACGGCACACTGACTCATATCCAGCTTCTTGTCCACTGTAACCCCTAGGTCCTTTTCTGCAGAACTGCTGCCTAGCCATTCGGTCCCTAGTCTGTAGCAGTGCATGGGATTCTTCCGTCCTAAGTGCAGGACTCTGCACTTGTCCTTGTTGAATCTCATCAGATTTCTTTTGGCCCAATCCTCTAATTTGTCTAGGACCCTCTGTATCCTATCCCTACCCTCCAGCGTATCTACCTCTCCTCCCAGTTTAGTGTCATCTGCAAACTTGCTGAGGGTGCAATCCACGCCATCCTCCAGATCATTAATGAAGATATTGAACAAAACCGGCCCCAGGACCGACCCTTGGGGCACTCCACTTGATACCAGCTACCAACTAGACATGGAGCCATTGATCACTACCCGTTGAGCCCGACAATCTAGCCAGCTTTCTATCCACCTTATAGTCCATTCATCCAGCCCATACTTCTTTAGCTTGCTGGCAAGAATACTGTGGGAGACCATATCAAAAGCTTTGCTAAAGTCAAGGAATAACACGTCCACTGCTTTCCCCTCATCCACAGAGCCAGTTATCTCATCATAGAAGGCAATTAGATTAGTCAGGCATGACTTGCCCTTGGTGAATCCATGCTGACTGTTCCTGAACACTTTCCTCTGCTCTAAGTGCTTCAGAATTGATTCCTTGAGGACCTGCTCCATGATTTTTCCAGGGACTGAGGTGAGGCTGACTGGCCTGTAGTTCCCAGGATCCTCCTCCTTCCCTTTTTTAAAGATGGGCACTACATTAGCCTTTTTCCAGTCATGTGGGACCTCCTCTACTTAAGTGCTCTCGGAGTCCTGGGTATCACCAGTGAAGGACAATAGACTTCCTGAAGACCAAGACTATGGTATGTACAAAGCCATCTAAAAGACCGTGCAAGAGTTATTCAAAAGTTAACTGTTCTGGGAAACTAGCAGATGTTGGAGAGAGAGTCCAGAGGAGAGAAAAAAAATTAAAAATCAAATGTCTAGAAAACATAACCTACGAGAAGATTAGGAAAAAAACCCGCTAGGTTTGTTTAGTCTGGGGAAGAGACGATTGAGGGGAGAACATAACAGTCTTCATGTACATTAAAGGTTATTATAAGAAGAGGGTGACAAATTGTTCTTACCCACCGAGGACTGGACAAGAAGTGATGGGCGGCTTAAATTGCAGCAAGGGAGATTTAGGTTAGAAATAAGGGAAAATGTCCTACCTGTAAAGGTAGTTAACCACTGGAAAAAATTACGTAGGAGGTTGTGGAATACCCACCATTGGAGGTTTGTAATAACAGGTTAGACAAACCCCTGTCAGGGATGGTTTAGGTAATACTTAGACCTGCCTCAATGCAGAGGATTGGACTAGATGATCTACAAAGGTCCCTTATAGTCTTACATTTCTATGCGTCTATGTTAAAGAGAGACCTGGTCACTTGGTCTGAAATGGGAGAACTGTCATCTGATCACTGCAATCCACAAGGAGAGGATAGACAAAGGCATCATGAGGAAATGAATTCATCAAAAAAGTACATATAATAATTGAAACAATCCATGGTATTATATAGAGAAAAGAAGGTGGCTGTTTGTTTATTCACAAATGTTATCAAAAGGAGCAGTTGTATTGCACAGTCTGAGATACCAAAATACTTAACCTTGAGGAAAGAATGTCTACAAACAATTAAGCCTTTAATATTTCACATGTGAGTAGTCCCCTGAGTTCATGGAGACTACTCACATTCATTAAGTTACACATGTGAGTTTTTGTGGAATTGGGGCCTTAATCATATTATTACTGAAGCATTGTTCTTTTTTTCCCTAATACTAGCAAGCATAATACAACTGTAAACACTGTAGCTACTTTGAAAATCATAAAATCATTTACAGACTTCAAGGAAATTAAAGGGAAACCTAATAAACTTGAACTGTTCCCATTAGTCAGCAATTTTTATTTCACTTCCAGTAACAAACAATATTTAACAAGAAGCTCAAATGCATTCAGTAAAATGGTAGCATACGATTTTAAAAATCTCTTAAAATAACATAATTTACTGTAAAATCTTTACCATTCTGCTCACTTACATCTGGACTCTTTACTTCAAGTCTGTTTTCTCAGCTTACAATACCAAGTCAACAGACTTTAACATCAGTGATTATTATGTCTGGAATTTTTCCGTACCACACTAAACCTCGGGATGGGAACAGTTAGAAGAGCATGCTAAGCCTAGACCGGGATGCAACTTTAGCTGTACTTCCTTCCACCCGGTCCACTGTGAAATTCATGCTTCCCGCTGTAACAGGACCAGTCCAGCATTTCACTCTGCCACTGCCTTGGTTTTCCCCTTCTTGGAGTTCTCACACTGTACCCAGACGTTAAAGTCAAATAATACTCTTCCTCAGGGACTGGTTAATTAAAAGCTAATCATAGTTCAAATATCCTCTTTAAGAATCATCAACAGTCTGCAAAATAACTGCCCAAATGCCTGGAATATGTGACAGTCAGATATGCCAATCTGTTGATATAAAGACATATGACACCTTAATTTTTAAGGTTAAGCATAATGAAGTTGGGATGAATGAGAGTAAGTATGATGAAGCCAGATTGCTTTCAGATTATCTGCTGGAGAAGAAAGTGAAAACCTTATGGAACATTGAAGTGTGTTATCAACAATTCTGTAGGCAACATGAAGGTGGAAAAGAATGCACAAGTCATTCCCCTTAATATCTTATTTCCATTCTTTTCAGTTTTGGGGTGAATGGGTGATGTCCTGTCAGAACCTTATCTGCCATTAAGCATAGCACTTTACATTTATATTAGCAAACAAAAACTAAGCATCATAAAGTAAGAAGTATGAAATGAGTTTAGTTCTAAATATTATCCATTACTTTGTTGAACAAAAACATGAGTGGATTGTGTGTTTAAGAACCTATTTGGAGAACTCAAAAATGGAAAAAAAAAAGCTTAACTATTACTCCTAGGATCTGTTAACACACACACTGTGTGTGTGTGTGAGATATAAAAGTAAAACTGATATAGTTTTGTTTGACTCTGAATAGTAATTCCAGATATGAATTAAATATACATGTATTAGGTGGATGTGGGAAGGTAAATGGTGTATTGTTACAATTACTTCAAGAAACAGAATTACCTTCTTCTAAATTATAAATAATTTACTTTTCTCTAGTCTCTTTGAAATGAACCCCTGTTTATACATTTTACTCTGATGGGACAATGAACACCCCATAATGTCTAGACAAAGCAAACAGCTTTGTCTCTGAATGTATCTTCCTCAGAGATGCACCAATAATTTTGTATGTGAAAGTAAAATTAACTGAAGCCTTCAGGCCTCAAGACTGAATCACTGCAATATGCCCTATTTGGGATATCCTGGAAAACCACCTGGCAATTTCAGCTAGTGTAGAACGTAGCAGGCCTGCATGATTAGTAGACTGAGTCAGCCAAACCACTTTACAAATGTGTACCGCACTAGCTTCCTGTCTGCTTCCAGCTGCAGTTCACTGTGTCGACTTGAATCTATGAAGCCCTGTACGTGTAAGGAACTGGGTCTCTAAGATCGCACCTCCCTCCAGAGATTTCCCTAGACCCACCCTGGGGGGGGTGTGTACACCCCCACTGAATTTCCCCTGTGCTTAGCCTGGCTGAATGAGGGGATCTCCCTCAGAGCTTAATTTGTGCTACTTGCCAGGGCTGAGCCCCAGCACCTCTAGGCTCGGCAGTTAGCAGCCCTGGGACCTCTGGGCTTGTCATGTCAGTTATGAAAGTAACAAACTTGCTTGAGCCCCGGCACCTCTTTCGTTACAAATTAAACCCTGGTCATCCTCAACTGAACGGCACTCCCCAAGCAGGAGGTTTGGATGCCATATCCTAGTGAAGAGAGCGAGGGTGGGGCACAGGTGTTTTGCTTGGTGGTGTGGGCTCTGCCTAAGAATCACAGGCACTATTTGACCTGCCCTGCTCTCCTGTTTAGAGAGAGAGCTGATTAGGCTTCATAAGTGACCGCTAGAGCTGAAATCAGTGATAATCAGGTCTAAGTGCTCAGACCTGCTGTGGGACAGTGTTTCTGTGGAAGAGTCAGCCCAGCCTGCACTAGCAGCGCGGTTCCCCCACTGAGAGCTGAAATTACTGAGAGCTGGGTGGAACTGCGAGAGACTGACTTGCAGAGGTCACAGTGGTAGGTGGCAGCAAAAGGTGACAGTGCAGGGCCATTGGGGATGGAGTGGTAGCATGACAAACAACAGCGGCCAGAGCATTGGACTATGTTTTCGTGACTTCATACAGAATGTTAGATTTGTGACTGGAAAACATATATAAATACCTTTCCTAGTAGGCCAAGATTTTAAAAATGCATTATTTGCCAAGGTCATTATCTCACATCATGGCTATCTCAAGAGGTCATTATCTTGGGAGTTTCTGTACTAAACTTTTTTATTATAATTATTTTTATGTAAGAATGGCTACATTGGGTCAGACTAATGTTCCATCTATCCCAGTATCCTGTCTTCCTACAGTGACTATTCCAGGTGCTTCAGAGAGAATGAACAGAACAGGGAATCATCGAGTGATCCATCCCCTGTTGTCCACTCCCAGCTTCTGGCAAACAGAGACTAGGGACACTCAGAGCATGGTGTTGCATCCCTGCCCATCCTGGTGAATAGCCATTGATGGACCTAACCTCCATGAACTTATCTAGTTCTTTTTTGAACCCTGTTATAATTTTGGCCTTCACAATATCCCAGGCAAAAAGTTCCACCGGTGACTGTGCATTGTGAGAAGAAATACTTCCTTTTGTTTGTTTTAAACTTGCTGCCTATTAATTTCATTGGGTGACCCCTGGTTCTTGTGTTAAGTAAATGACACTTCCTTATTCATTCTCTCCACCCCAGTCAAGATTTTATAAGCCTTTATCATATCCCCTCTGAGTCATCTCTTTTCCAAGCTGAAAAGTCCCAGTCTTTTTAATCTCCCCTCATATGGAATCTGTTCCATACCCCTAATCGTTTTTGTTGCCCTTCTCTGTACCTTTTCGAATTCCAATATATCTTTTTTGAGAAGGGGGGACCAGAAATGCATGCAGTATTCAAGATGTGGGCATATCATGGATTTATATAGTAAACGTGGAGGAGCTTGGTTTGCCAGACTGATCAGCTAAGCCAATACTGACAACCTATATGAAAAGGCTGCAAAACACCATGCCTCTGGACCGCATCAACATGCAGAAAACCTTATGAGCCAGTCACTGTGAAAGCCAATTTTAGAATAACTTAATGAGGCTGTTAAGAATGCTGGAGACATAACTCAGTTTATGTGAACCAACATGGCTGTTGTACCATACTTTCTATTTAAGTAAGAGATGCCACACACTACAAACTAGAGGCCAACATTAAGTGCATTGTCACTTGTTAATCCTGAAGTTGGACACTGGTTTCAAACAAGACTGGCAAATGCTCACTTTCTTCCTGAAAAAACTCAGCTGACTCTCTAGAAGCATGCGGTGCAACAGTGAAAGACTCAGCAGCTGAAAAAGTGAAGAACTCTCTCACCATATTCAAAAAATGTGCATAAATGGCTGATGAAGCACCAACGCAAATAGGGATCAAGTATTAAGTCATTGCGTATGGTATCTTAATGTCCGTGGTAGGCCAGTAGATGCATTCTAGATGTTCAGGTTATAGAAGACACATCAGCTGCATCTGTGACATCTTAGAAGAGTTAAATGCTTGTAAATTGAACCCCAAAGAGATGGCTGCTTGTGCATTTGATGAAGCTGCAAACTTCTCTGGAATACAAGCTTTGCTCAGAAAAAAGTGTAACCCTAATCTCTCCTATACACACTGCAGAGGCCATCTAATCCAGCTGGCATTAGTACAAGCTGCAGAATCTTAAAAAGACATTAAAAAGCCACAACTTTAATGGCTTTTTTAAACTCTTTTTTTCAGTAAGAGTCCAAAAGGACTGAACATCTTGGAAACAAATAGAAGATACACTGGGATTGAAGTTCAAATTAGTCCAACCTGGGAAAACCTGCTGGCTTTCTTATGAGCGATTCTTGACTGTTGTCTTAAAATTACTGCAACCATTATTACTGGCTTTGGAAAGTATCCACCAAGATAGGACAAATCTAAGTAGTGAGGCTGGTGGACTACTTTTGTTACTAAGTTCAGAGAAGACTATCGCCATTCTCTCTCTCTTGTAAGTCTACTGTTGAAACCGCTTGGGTCATTAAACAATGGCATTCAGGCATCTGCTACAACAGTAGTAGATCTTTGTCCAGCAATAGAAGCTACCCTTGGATCAATCAGAGATATCCATTAAAAATGTACTGGAAGAAGCAAAGACTTCAGTCCAGAAGTTGACTAATGAAGGTACTTCTATTGACTCCTTAGGTGAACAGGACAAGAAGTGTTTGTTAAGACAACTGAAAAAATACACAGACTTGATTCTTACAAATCTACAATAGCGATTTCTGGATTCTACTCAACCTCCACGTAGCTTTTACAGATGCCTGTCTTATAAAACATCAACAGTTGAGTGGAGTGAGGCACTATCAGCAGTAGGGCTGCTATGTGATCAGGACAGAAAAGAGAATTTTGAACACAGAGTGGAATATCGTATGACAAACAAAGATTTAGACTTCATCTTCTTTCTCATCACTAGTGGTTCAACCCAATCTTTGTGCTGTTTTCTGGGACGAAAGAAATAGGAATTCATCTCTTGCTACTCCCAGTCACAACAGCTACAGTTGAGCATACTTTTTCCTCATTGAATAGAATTTTGTGTTCTGAAAGAAGTTGCCTTCTGCCTGATCATGAGCATATCATTAAGGACTGGAAGTAATGAACACACAAGAAGACACCAAAGAGTGCAAAATTACAACAAGAAACCAAGACAGATGTAGATGTAGTGCTTCATAGTAGGCTTTAGTGGCCAACTTTAATTTTTCTTATGATTTTAAAACATGAGTTAAATCTAATAAAATGGTCACGAAACATTTTTCAGTTTTTACTATGGTGCCATACAGCCCATATAGTCTCAACCTTGTCCTCATGGTCTCAACCCTCATCGGCTCTCACTCCCCCCCGCCGCTCTGAATATTTCAACACCCCACCCTAATTTCAATTCCTGGGGAAAACACTGTCTCTCTCTGTATGTATCATATGACCGTTGAGTAGGGCAGGCTGAAAATTTTCTGTCACAACAGAATCAAATGTTCAACTAAACAAAAATTAGACAGAAAGTGCCTGCTTCCTCTAAAAATTGTCAAGATTTCCTCAGAAAGCTGAAACTGTGAAGCTGAAAAATTTTGCCCCAAACCAACAAAAGTCAAAAATTTCAGTGGAATAAAACTCCAATTTCTGGTCAACTGCACGGTTGAGATCAGTTAAGGTGCTGTGTTTCAAACTGAGACTGTTCTTTTAAAGGGTCCCTAGCTATTGAACACCTCCAGCTTTTTTGTTTTTGTTGTTTTGTTTTTGTGCTTTAAAAAGGGTGCACTAAATTATTTGTAACTAATATTATTTGTAACTAATACTTCAACCAATTCAATATACAAAATGAAGGAAGGTTATCTGGAGCCTACCTGCTTGGGAATGTTGGTCAAAAGGACATGGAATAAGGAGAACTCTACCATGTGGTGAGTTTTTTGAAGGGTTTACAATCTACAGACAAACATGTCTAAACACCTAAGGACTATGGACAAAAACAGAGATTAAAATGGTTGTGGAAGCTCTTTCACTGGAGGTTTTCAAAAGGAGGCTGGATAGCCATCTGTCTTGGATGGCTTAGACACAACAAATCCTGTATCATAGCAGGTTAGACTAGATGACCCTTACAGTCCCTTCTACCCTAAGTTTCTATAACAGTGGTAAGAAAAGCATTCCCCTTCCCAAGAACAGAAGACTGTAAGAGTCAACAATTGTTGCAAAGGCTTTCCCCTGTATCTCTAGTGCTACATTTGTTATTTTTAGACGGAACAAGAACAAGTGACAATGGCAAGCAGATGACTTCCACTACCAGCAATCCTCAGCAAGCAGACTGGTTAATTTCAAAATCAACCTCTAATAATTGTGACAGGGTCAGGCCAGATGGCTATAGGAGAGTAATAGAAGGCAGATATATTAGCCCCAGGCTAAGTAGGTCCCTTTTCCCTGGGTAAGGTAACAGGGAAGGTTCCAGAACAATCAGGAACCTTCTGGAGACAATTAAGACAGGCTGATTAGAACACCTGCAGCCAATCAAGAAGCTGCTAGAATCAATTAAGGAAGGCTAATCAGGGCACCTGGGTTTTAAAAAGGAGCTCACTTCAGTTTGTGGTGTGCGTGTGAGGAGCTGGGAGCAAGAGGCACTAGGAGCTGAGAGTGAGAACGTGGACTGTTGGAGGACTGAGGTGTACAAGCATTATCAGACACCAGGAGGAAGGTCCTGTGGTGAGGATAGAAGGTGATAGAAGGTGTTGGGAGGAGGCCATGGGGAAGTAGCCCAGGGAGTTGTAGCTGTCACACAGCTGTTCCAGAAGGCACTCTAGACAGCTGCATTCCACAGGGCCCTGGGCTGGAACCCGGAGTAGAGGGTGGGCCTGGGTTCCCCCCAAATCCTCCCAACTCCTGGTCAGACACAGGAGGAGTCGACCTGGACTGTGGATTCAGAAAAACGGCCAAGCTGAGGGCTGCCGTGAAGCTCCAAGGAGAGTAAATCCGCCAATAAGTGCAAGACCCACCAACGTAGAGCAGGAACTTTGTCACATAATCTACAAAGTTACATTAATTTCATAGAATCATAAAATATCAGGGTTGGAAGGGACCTCAGGAGGTCATCTAGTCCAACCCCCTGCTCAAAGCAGGGCCAATCCCCAACTAAATCATCCCAGCCAGGGCTTTGTCAAGCCTGACTTTAAAAACTTCTAAGGAAGGAGATTCCACCACCTCCCTAGGTAACACATTCCAGTGTTTCACCACCCTCCTAGTAAAAAAGTTGTTCCTAATATCCAACCTAAACCTCCCCCACTGCAACTCCTCGTTCTGTCATTACTCCTCGTTCTGTCATCTGCTACCACTGAGAACAGTCTAGATCCATCCTCTTTGGAACCCCCTTTCAGGTAGTTGAAAGCACCTATCAAATCCCCCCTCATTCTTCTCTTCCACAGACTAAACAATCCCAGTTCCCTAAGCCTCTTCTCATAAGTCATGTGTTCCAGTCCCCTAATCATTTGTGTTGCCCTCCGCTGGATGTTTTCCAATTTTTCCACATCCTTCTTGTAGTGGGGCCCAAAACTGGACACACTACTCCAGATGAGGCCTCACCAATGTCGAATAGAGGGGAACGATCACGTCCCTCGATCTGCTGGCAATGCCCCTACTTATACAGCCCAAAATGCCATTGGCCTTCTTGGCAACAACGGCACACTGACTCATATCCAGCTTCTTGTCCACTGTAACCCCTAGGTCCTTTTCTGCAGAACTGCTGCCTAGCCATTCGGCCCCTAGTCTGTAGCGGTGCATGGGATTCTTCCGTCCTAAGTGCAGGACTCTGCACTTGTCCTTGTTGAATCTCAGATTTCTTTTGGCCCAATCCTCTAATTTGTCTAGGGCCCTCTGTATCCTATCCCTACCCTCCAGCATATCTACCTCTCCTCCCAGTTTAGTGTCATCTGCAAACTTGCTGAGGGTGCAATCCACACCATCCTCCAGATCATTTATGAAGATATTGAACAAAGCCGGCCCCAGGACCGACCCTTGGGGCACTCCACTTGATACCAGCTGCCAACTAGACATGGAGCCTTTGATCACTACCCGTTGAGCCCAACGATCTAGCCAGCTTTCTATCCACCTTATTGTCCATTCATCCAGCCCATACTTCTTTAACTTGCTGGCAAGAATACTGCGGGAGACCGTGTCAAAAGCTTTGCTAAAGTCAAGGAATAACACGTCCACTGCTTTCCCCTCATCCACAGAGCCAGTTATTTCATCATAGAAGGCAATTAGATTAGTCAGGCATGACTTGCCCTTGGTGAATCCATGCTGACAGTTCCTGATCACTTTCCTCTCCTCTAAGTGCTTCAGAATTGATTCCTTGAGGACCTGCTCCATGATTTTTCCAGGGACTGAGGTGAGGCTGACTGGCCTGTAGTTCCCAGGATCCTCCTTCTTCCCTTTTTTAAAGATGGGCACTACATTAGCCTTTTTCCAGTTGTCCGGGACCTCCCCCGATCGCCATAAGTTTTTAAAGATAATGGCCAATGGCTCTGCAATCACACCCGCTAACTCCTTTAGCACTCTCGGATGCAGCACATCCGGCTGTGCTCATCCAGCTTTTCTAAATACTCCCAAACCACTTCTTTCTCCTGCCCATCAGTTCCCTGAGGGAGTCAGTCTGCTTTTCTGAAGTCCAGGGTCCAGGGTCCATATTCTGCTGCTCTCTTTTCTTCCTTGTGTCAAGATCCTGAACTCGACCATCTCATGGTCACTGCCTCCCAGGTTCCCATCCACTTTTGCTTCCCCTACTAATTCTTCCCGGTTTATGAGCAGCAGGTCAAGAAGAGCTCTGCCCCTAGTTGGTTCCTCCAGCACTTGCACCAGGAAATTGTCCCGTACACTTTCCAAAAACTTAAGTACTCAGTAATTAATGTCCCCCAAAGGAACTTGCACATGAGGAAAACATGGTCCTAAAGCCACTAGAAATCCTAATTAATTAGCTGCTGTAATTATTGAAGAGGAAACTGAGTTGTTTTTTTTAAACATTTATCAGTTGAAATAATTGATAATGGACATTAATTGTCATAGCTCAGAGTTTTCCACCTCAAATCCAAACCCATGTAAGTAGCTATTCTCCCTGCCTCCAACCCCTTACCATAAATTCTAATATTGGTAGAACCCAGTGCATTTCATTTTGTACAAGATCTACCCAATGGCATTAAACTAAACCATGGAATAACTTTCTTCTACTGATTAGAGGGAGTTGACTAATCCATGAGCTCTCAACTGTGGGTCACTGACAGGTATCAGAAGGTTGTAACTACTTTGCCCTTCCCATACTGTAAAGCGGGAATGGTTAGCTGGGAGAAGACTCCAAATATGGAAAATATAATGAGAGGGTGTGCTAGTATGCAAAAGAGTGAGAGCCTCTAATCTAACTAATTTCTTGCAGACTAGTCATTTGTGACTCAGTGGCAGCCTTTTATACTTAGCTTCAGTCTCTTCCAGTTAGAAGTGCAACTGACTGTAGCTTCCAGTAATTATAGTGATCTTTATAGAATAGGTTCTCTCAAAGAAATTCTTGGCTGAAATTATTTAGGAACAGACTATTGCTCAACATTCTTCTTTCCTATTTCAACAACTATGTCCTGTAATCTAACAAATGTTATTTTGAACTCCTATCTATATTTTAGCAGTGTCTTCACATAGATTTTCACTGTTTTTCCTCTGAAAAAAATCCACAGCTTTTTCCAAACCACTATGTCACCATGTGCTGGGTTCCTTCCAGTGTGAACTGTCTGATAGCCTCTGAGTCAGCTACGACCAGTGAGCCACAGCTGTCTTGGCACCAACACAGAAACGTCTCCCCTACATTTACTTGAACAATATGATTTAAAGAACCAGCCCAAATCTGATTTTCTTGCATCAGCTTAAGGAAACTATACTTCACTCATGAAGTCTTGAGTTAGGGAAACATTGTAAGGTCAGCGTCCAAAACCAATTCAGACAGCAATCCAAATAAACACCAATTAGAAAAACAGACATGTAGTCAGGAAAACCCCTTCTGTGACTAGACGTTCACTTTCAGTAGCATCAGTCTCAGGAATTTAAGGCTCCTTTATTGCTATGAAAAAATATAAAAGCCAACATCTCATCAAGGCATGAATTCTTATTCTATTGTATAAAATTTTCCTTCATGTAAATTTATTAACTCACTGGTTAAAAACTGGTTAAAAAAAAGATTCAAGATGAACTTGAGTTAATAAATTCATTTCCTAAGGTTAACAGTTCTAGAGTACTTGGAAGTCAGTTGTGGTAGTGATAGTATAAAAAAGAAACCCACTAAACTATTTGATTTATTTCCATTTCATCCTAACAAATATCGGATGCATACAATAATTGTTGTGCAATAACTTTTGCTCTTTATGCAACAACAAGAATGAAAATGCCACACAGGCAAGTTGGGTCCCAAATAACTGCATTTACTAACTGTGCACAAACTTGAAAAGATATACTGCACACATATTGCTTCTTCAGAGAAACAAGCAAAGTCTTGTCTACTCTTCAGTTTTGTGACTTTAAAAAGGAAAACATACATTTCAACCACTGGACTTGCAAGATTTTTATCCATCGCCAAAAGATGCAGCATTTTGCAACACCCGTCGCATTTTGAAAAATACTAATTATCACATCATCATCAAAAATGGCCACAAACTGTAAAATACTAAGCGTGATGCACATTTACAAAATTTGATGATACTTGGTGTGACGGGTTGCTGCTACTTCCCTTGCCTGAAAGAAGCAAACAGAAAATAACAATCTGGTAACCACTTTGTTCTCCAGCCAACTCACTTAAAATCACCACCAGTGTTTCAGAGCAATAAGCTGTGCAGATTACTCTGCTCGCTGCACTAATGTGATGTTTGCCCCTCATCCCGGGGTGCTAGCTGATGTACCGGGGTACCACTGAGCTCGCCTGTTCCACCTGCCTGGTCTCCTTAATTTGTCCTGTTAAGCCAGGCCCTCAAGCCTCCTCTAGCACACACACAGGTAGAGACTTATCCAGCTGCAGAAAGACAGACACTGAAATCAGTACTGCATGGGAAGGCTTTCAGCTAAGAAATTGCCCAGCACTCAAGTGCATTCCCACTCTGGAGAGTAAACCCAAAATTATATTGTCTTGCGCTGCACTGAGAACTGTACAGTGTAAGCTAATTGAAATTTGCCCTCTCCCTCAGTGTGGAAAGAGATATGTACCGCTTTTTGCGCCCCCTCCCCCAGTTATGAATTACACCCACTGTGTTTAAAACAAAACCAAGTTTATTAAACTACAAAAGATAGATTTTAAGTGATTATAAGGGATAGCCAACCGATCAAAGCAGATTACCTTAGTAAATAAATAAAAATGGCAAACTGAGTTTAACACACTAGATAGGTAGGATATAAATTAGCAAATTCTCACCCTGGGTGATAAACAGGCTGGCAGACTCTTAAAGCACAATTTGCCATGGCTTTCCCAGATTTTCATACACAGGCTGAAAATCCCTGTAGCCTGGGACCAACACTTCCCACAGTTCAATCCTTGCCTCTCAGGTGTTTCCAGATGTGTTGTTTCAGGGAGAGTGAGGTCCCCTCATGATGTCATTGTCCCCCTTTTATGCCTTCTTCCCACTTGCTGGAAAGCTCTTTTGCTGTGACTTGGGTCAAACAGTTCCCAATGTGTAGTGCTGTCTCTGAGAGGTTTCTATTGTACACAGTTCCTAGGGCAATCCTTGTGCTTGTGCGCATTTCCTCAATAAGCCATTAACATTGTTTGGCCTATTTACTGTTGTGCCTGAAAGGCTGCTTGTGGGTGTTTTCAACCTCACAACATGTTTCAGTAACACATACATAGCCAAATTTCATAATTTCACATATGATAACACATACAATCCAATGAGATATTAATGTCTAGCAGATCAAGACTTTTAGAATGATACCTCACACCACATACTTTTTGGAGCCCTACTATACTATTTATGCTACAGGGATACCCTTTAAGATACATTCATATGTAAAGTGTGCATAAAAAATGCACCCTGCACTAAATCCTTTCTATCTGTTTACAATATATACATATATAGCAAACAAAACAAAAACAGAATAAGGGGCAGGGCATGCATCCCATCAGCTCTGTAACATTTGCACAGTCATGTCGTAGACACATATGTATGTCCTAAAAAGCAGAGTGCAGCATTCAGTTAATAAAAAAAGACACAGTAATATTAGCCTCATATTATCGGTCTTGAAAACCCAGACATGATGATGTTTGTGCCAGAATGCTGAGGGCCCGTCTTTGCACCAAGAGATATGGGGCCATACCATTTATTGCTGTGTGACTGCATTGCACCAAGCCATTGGCAGATGTTGTCCCTAAAGCTTTTGCAAGTGGCTATGGGAGGATCTCTCCAGTGTAAGGGGACACACCCCCTCCCTTGCGAGGGTACAAAGTTGAAATAACATCCGCTATGTAACCTCTCCCCTAAGGATCATGGCCCAGGTGTCTATTTTTTTTCCTGACCTCTAGCTTTCCATGTTGGCCCCATTAGCCATTGACAGCCACCATAATTTAGATAGAGAAGCCGTCAGACTGCTCAAGTTACATCGGGGAATCAGCCCAGAACACAGACAGCCCAGAATTGGAGAGATGCAAGGGTCAATTTGCACCACCTTTTTGTGAGCAGTGCTGTGCACCCTTCTGCCATTAACTTGCTTGTAAGATCTCTTTACAGCACCCAAAAGAGTGGAAAAACCTAAGGCAATGAGGTAAGGCTACCAACAGTCGGCTTACTCAGGAGCTAAGAATTAAACTGGTCTTTGATGGGATGACAGAGATGAAAGAGTTTGGCCCTAAGGATTTAAATCTGGGAACTCCACAAAGACAACTTTGCTGGTAACAAGAGAAAGTGAATGAAGGGTAGCAGCAAATCAACTTACCTGGCAGCCTCAAAAAAAAGGCAGATTTCATACCTCGGTGGAAAGCACTTTTTTGAGTATGACTGGGCCTCTTATTTGCTTCAAGATTGTCCTAACAGTCAACGGTGTGAGAAACCTTTACCTGTGCATGAGTCTGCTATTGGGTGACTTTGCCAGATCACACAGGCTTCTAATGCAGTAACAAACACTTCATTTCCTACTCAGTCTATGCAAAAATAGTTACAGTAAATATATTCCCTTAGCCATGAATGGAAAGCGCTCTCATTTTTGAAATCCATAATTTAAGGGAGGTAGCCAAATCTACCTTTCACTGAAAATTGTTCTGTGAGCATAGCCAACTTGATAAAATTTCCACACAGGTTGACAGTAAATGGAGAGAAGGCACTTGAAAAGAAAGAAGTGCTAATTAGCCTTCCAATGAATCAAAGCAGTTGCTAGCTGCAACCATCCAGGCAGCAGCATGCTTGAAAGTACCTTGTTCACATAGAGAGCATATTGTAAAAAATCAAAGCTCTCACATGATGTAAATGAAATACAAAATCTTACATTCTCTTCCTCATTAGCACAGCAGGAAGATAATATCAGAGGTGTTAACTGGTAGGTGTAGCCTTAGATAATCACTGTTGCCTGCTGTACTGTACAGCAAAGAACAAAATATTTCAAAGCCATCATGCTTAAGGTCTCCTTTCATTCACATTGTGTTCTCTGGACTTAATGTTTAACATGGATAATAGGTTACAGTTCTCTAATGCTGAAAAGGTTTTTTTCATTGATTTTTAACCCTCTCAGGTGCAAGGTGATTTTTATTGCTTGGGTTTAGTCACCAAACTAAGGGACAGAACTCGCAAGATGGCAAGCACCTCCTTCAAAGTGTTCTCTCTCAATGGCCGCTGAGAGTTTGGCCCACCTTTCTGCTCTGCCCCTTGAAGGATCAGGCCCTAACTATGCCACAGCAATCTGTCACAGTGGTAGAAAGGCCTGACTTTCAAACTCATGTTCTTTCTATGGTGCAAGACCAGCTAGTATCTCTGGACTGGATTGAAAACATCTACCAGATCAGGCATATGCTGGAGATGTCATGTCCCAAAGTCCAAGGGACAGATGTGGTGTGGGGAATAGGGTCCCCAAAGAGTTGTTGTAACTTTATGCTCTTTCAACCTAACCCTCCAAGGGCTCCAACAGAACTCGGGGGAGCCACACAGCCCTCATTAGACAGTAGTTGCAATGCTGCTCTAAATGCACTCAAGTAATCTACCTCAAGAACTGACCTGTTTGTTTAGCTCAAGGATGAATCTCCTCCTCAGACAGAAAATCAGGTGGGAATCTATTGTGTTTACCCGTGCAACAAAACCAGAGCTTGGCAATTTAATTGAGTAACTAGATGGTAACAAGTTCAGCTGATCATCCGTCATAGTAACCAGTTCAGTTGGTTGAGGCTTTTTTATATACGGATTTAAACAAAACGACTCCTTGTAATAAACAATAACCTGGTAGTTAAGTGTTTCCCGGATCAGGGTCTTTATTTTTAATTATTTTCTGAAGGTCTAAGTTGGTGTTTTGGTTTGGTTTGGTATGGTATGGATGGGGACAGGGATTGGTTGGCTGTTTTTTCTTTAAAGGAGCGGGATCCACATAATCCAATACACTCTTTGGGTGAATCAATCTATTCCAACGGAGTCAAACCATGTGCTTTCTCACTAAGATGGGTAGAAAGAACATAACCTAAATACCTGTTTAAGTAGCAGTCATTGTTATGGGACATGCTTAAGAACATGACATAAAAAATTGTCATTGTTGATTACAATGAACCAGACCCTTAGCTGGTATAAATCTGAGTACATGCATCTGGTCCAAGATCTTTATAAAACAAAGAACAAAACAAAAAAGGAAAAGGTAAGTTATGTATTAATTTGATCTGATCTGCCGCTGCTCACTTTGAGCCTGATCTTAGTCTAACTGAAGTCACTGAGATTTTGATCAGTGACCTCAGTAAAGCAGAATTGGGCCCTTTGCTCTCTGCATCCCATTCTAACTGAGCAAAGGATGTTTTCAATCAGGGCAGGATGGGAAAAATTAAGAACCTTTTAGGAAAGGCGTATCCTGAGTTTCCACAAGCTGTCTAGGTCAGCCCAAAGTCTAGCCGGATTGTGCACTCATCTCTAGTATTTACTTTGACAGTGGAAACAAGTCTGAAACAGCTGCAAATGATTACACTTATGACCCTTTCATAGTGAAGTACTATAATGAAGCACATTGCAACAGCTAATGCTCACTTCCATATGAAAACATACATACTAAATTTATTTCATTGTGACTAATTTATATTAATTAAATTGAACTATTTTAAAAGATGTCCCTTCCAGTATCTGTCATTTGGATTGGTTTTTCCACCTCTGAAAGTTTCCTTCACCAGGTGGAAATATCTCTTTTGTATGCAATAGTATGCATACTGATTTTTGCTTTTTCTACACTGCATACATATTGGAAAGTGTTAGAATAGCACAGAACCCATATGAACACAATGGGCCAGATCCTGGCCCCTGTACAAGCTGCTCTAATCACTCCATCAGCTTGGATGAATGCTGTAGAATTGGGGCGATGCTAACATATCCCAGCAATCCTGGAGCAAGGGCATATTAGGGGTGTTTCAGGAACAGAAATGGGTTAGTCCAGTGCACGGTATAGTCCAGAAGTCACCGGCTAGCGTAACTAAGATTCAGACCACAAGTCCTTTCATAGTTACACGAGGAGAGGTTCAGCACCGCACATGGTGAGTGAGTTCTTTGAGATAGTGTCCCTGTGGGTGCTCCACTTTAGATGCCCCTGCACCTTTAATCAGAGATTTATGGCAGTGGTTCCAGTTCAGCCTGCGCACATGCACCATGCATCTTCATGGCCCATGCAGAGGCTATTTGGGGCTGTGCAGGCAAACCAGCCTCAGTCCTCTTTCCACCGCAAAGTCTCCCAAGGGAGACTCTGGAGCAGAAGGGAAGGAAGATGGGTAGTGGAGCACCCACAAGGACACACATCTAGAAGAACTCCAGTTACTGCACAAGGTGAGTAACCTCTCCTCCTTTTTCAAATAGTATCCCCGTGGGTGAGCCAAAAGGCAGCTGTAAAACCTTGTCAATTTGGTTGAGACTCTCAACCAATCCATCAAAACTGTCACTTGGGGGATGCAGATACTGAGAAGATGTAGCTGAAGGAGGTTTCTTTTTAGAGTATCTTAGCATCTTGGACATGGGCTCAGATAGTCTACGATAAGTAGAATATAGGCTGAGCGTGCTTTCTGAGACCTGCTAAATCTCCTCATATTTACAGGAGTATAAATCCCTAGGGATCACAGTGTGGTTTTCAAATCCTCTAAAGTGTGGAGAAATGTATTGTCAAGTCAGTGAAGAGCTAGCGACTAGTAAAAGGGAGGTCTTTAATGGTGCTCCAAACATCTCTTAGAAAGCCCAAGAGCTGCAGCCAAGACACTCTTCTCATGACCACTACCATAAATATAGATTGTGCTGCAGTAACAGAAACATCCAAGGAGCCCTGAAGCGAAGTCTTTGCCAGGAGCTTAATCATCTCTTGCTTAATCATCTTCAGTTGGTCACAGTGTTCCTGTGGCAGGTGCTCAATAAAAGGAATTAAATTAGTTGTTATTCAAATATTCATATTTGGCCGTGAGTGCCTGATGGTTTGCCATTCTGAACTGAATTGTAGCTGAAGCATAGGATTTGTGACCAAAAAGAACAAACCTCCTGTGGCCCTTACTGTATGGGGTGGACTTTGAGCTATGATGTCTGCCTCATTCATTAACGGCCTCCACTACTAGGGAATTAGAGATTAGTGAGAAAATAGAAACTCTGATCCTCTGATCTATCTGCCCTTTGCAGGTAGGCAGTGTGGTAGATGGGGTTACCAAACAGTCTTGGCATGCTCCATAAGAGCTTCATTGACCAGCATGGCAATCTTCATAGATGTGGAGGTGTGTAAAATATCTAGAAGATTATGGTGGGACTCCTGAACCTTCTCTATGAGAATCTGTAGCATGTCAGCAATCCACTTCATTTCCTGAAACTGCCTCAAGTCATCCACCATAGAAGGTGGTGGAGACATCACTGCTTCATCAGATGATGATGAGAAAATAGTAGTAAGAGGTGTCATTTCTTTATCTTCCCTTGCTTCTTGCTCCTCAAAGGTCTCCTCCTCTGGCATAGGTGGTGGTAGAAGAGGTTGAGGAGTGTCAGCCCTTCTCTGAAGGGACCCAAATGGCATAGGTGGAGACATCCATCTGTGTTCCTGCCATGTGGGTGTAATTTGAGGTCTATCCTCCTGTAATACATCAGTGTAGGAGGGACAGCGATGTAGAATAGACAGGGGAACCCTTGCCTGATATTTGAGAATCTGTGGAGTCTTCTTCCACATACTCCAAGGGCAGAGGATAGCTGTTCCGGTTATAAAGTAGATGAGGGTGAGAATTTTTCTCAGCTGTGTCTCTGCCACTTTAGGTATAGGCACCCAACCTCAGTACTGAGTCTGTCATAGACATCTGACTCCTTTTTGCCATTGCGGTACCGGCATCCCTCAGGGCCTGCATGGAACTGCCTTTGGAACTGGAGATGTCCATAGTCTTCTTGTGAATTGGTGACCAAGATAGTCTTAGAGATTTACTCCTTACTCCTTCTGCTTAGAGGCAGATATCGAGGTTGCAGTCTTCAGAACCAGAGACGTACTCAGTGCTGTGGTACTGCCTACCTATCTAGCAGTCTCTGGTGACCAACATCTTGATGTGGATGAGACACTACTGGTACTCTGAGGCCTATGTACAGTGAGTCCTCTGCCCACTCAGATCCAAAGCTAATCATAAAGCTTGCTCCATCAGGAATTTAAACTTGATCTCCCTATTTTTTCAGGATCTACCCTTGAAGGAAGTTTCACTTACTGATCTTTCACTTACTGGGGATAAAAGTATCGTCCAAACAGCAGGGGCACTGAGAATGCCTGTCAGTGACTGGAATAGCCTCATGGCCGGAGACGCATCTTTCGAACCCCAGGGAGCCAAACATTTCCGTTATTCCTTGGGCATAATGGAAAGACTCAATGTCTCAGAACATTGCAGCAGCATAAACTGTCTCCTGTTTTGTTTTGTTTGGGTTTTGTTTTTTTGTGGATGGGGTTCTTTGTATGGACTCAGACAACATAGGGCTAAATTCTGCTGCACAGAGCAAAGCCTAAAACGTACAAGATTTGCTTTGCATACAAAAAAAAATGGAGCTAAACAGGACTATCATTGGATTCTGACTGAAAGAGAGATTGGACAATTTAAAACTTGTTGTGTTCTTTCATGTGCTGAATATAAGGAATATACATTTACACAACATCCTTTAATTATTACAATGCTTGGGATAGAGACTTTAATAAAGAAAATGGAAATAGCACAAGCTAACTCCAGTTACTCTGACTACTGAATAAGCTTTGCTCCAGGGGAGTTAATAATTGAGAAAGCAGATTAGTAGAAAGTGGCATAAAATATTAAAGTAATCACTTGGAGACCAGAGAATGTATTATATCGAATAATATAAGAAACAGGAAAAGACTTTTTAAATTTCCCTTTGTACTTATATTTCCAGTTATGTAGTTTTGCCACAGAAAAAATATGAAAGCGAAATAACTCATAGAATAAGTCATAGAGACAGACAATTTTATCTAAGTGGAAAAGATGGAATATATACAAAGTTTTAAAACTTAGAATTTTAATAAATTCACAGAATAAACTATAAAGACAGGTTCAGAAAAGGAAGAATGAAATGCGATAATAATGTACCTTGACAAGAGTCACTGCCTGCAACTTGATGGATAAGCATAGAGCATAAATTGTTACTCTCCTACAAGATCCAACACTGCTTACACATACAAATCAGACTCTCAGAAATCTCCCAACTAAAAGGCAATGGGAATTTTGGTTGTGCTAGGAATGCAGGTTCAGACCCATAGCTGTTTCTGGTTCCTTGTATACTTCTTCCAGCGGAATTGTCATCTGGCCCACCTTAATTATGGAGTATTTTATTATATTCCAGCCTCCTTCCACACTCCTGGATGTTAATATTTCCTCCCATTTTACCATGTTCACTAGAATGTCTTAATTTTTCTAGTGCAGAAAAGTGGGGTTACCTACCTTTTTCACAAAGCTTTCACATGCCTTTTTCACAATGTGCATCACATTTAAGCATAGCAACTTTCTCACAGACCCTCCCATTCACAAACAGACTCAACACACCTCTTTTCTATTCACAACCGTAGAACTTCTCCATGGCAAACAGCAATTGGAGAAGTAACATTAGGATAGTATTTAATACATTTCAATTGTCTTTAAAAGTCTTCAGCAGTTGGAAAAGAAGAGGAGCCAGCATTAGATGACCAGCAAACTCCATGGGCCAGAGTTTGGGAACCTCTGAATTAGAGTAAATTTCAAATATCATGAAAATTAACCCATTTGGTTTTTATTTTAAATATTGCTAAAAAGATGAGCACTACATTTAAAGAAAGCATCACTTGCCTAAATAGGACTCAGCATTTATCATATCCTTAATACAAGACATTGGGAAATATCCCCAAAAGTAGGCAAAAATATTTATTTACTAATGGAAGATCATTAAACTGAGGTCTAGCATTTCTTTTTGAAGGAGCAGCAGATTACTCCTTCATTGTTTGTTGTGTGCTGGTGTCACGTGCAAGAACCACTGTGACATAAAATATTAACGCAGTATGGAAGAGATATTATTTAGCTTTCGGAATTGCTTTTTCTATACAAGTTTGCACAGAATATCCCCAAACATGAATTAACCACAGATGTTCTGCAACTGCAGTTTGTTTGTTTGTTTGTTCATATATTATATAAAGATTGAACATTTTCCAAAGCGGTCTACTTTTTAAAAGTGCAGTTACATCTTTGTATTTGCCAGCAGCATAAATTCACTCTAGTTTCATTCATATTTAGTTCCGTAGCACTTGTAGCATGAATCATCTACATAATTCCTTTAACAGAGAGTAAAATTAAGTAACAATGAAAACAATGATTGTGCTAAATTCATTATCTTGCATAACTCCCTTTATTGCAGTATATCTTCATGTTATGCTAGAAACAGGTGGGAGCTGAATCACAACTTCTCATGTTATTATGCTTTCCACACTAGAATTTTTTGTTCATAAGCACTTCATTTTTCTATAGATTGAACTCAGGAAATGAATAACTATTGAATTCCCGCCCTGCTCCAGCCTGGGCTGGCGGTGGGAGTGAGGACAAGGACAATGGAACACTTCTGGGCCCTTCTCCCATGAATGATCTTCTAGACATATGGTACACAAACACAGCCATCACAGTGCTCTTTAAAGTGCTCTATGGAGTCTAGAATGTTAAGTATATGGGGAAAGGCCATTTGAACAGCTGTGTAGGCAAATCACTAGTTTCATTTTAAATTCATCAAGCCAGACTCACCAGTATGTGCTGTTTGTGACATAAATGAGCTTTCAACCCAGCCTAGTTATTTCAGGGGTACAGCTACTTTGCATTACCAAATCCGTGCAAAGCAGCCAGAGCATAAGGGCAAATCTGGTCCACCAGGTTTGTTAATCTGGCTTGTCTTTATTAATAGTTCAATCTATAATAGCACTTCATTCAAACCACTTCTTACAGAAGAATGTCCATAACAATACAATTCATTTATAAAAATGCATATCTACATAGGGCCATTTTGTAACTGCAATAAAATACTTCAGCATGTGTGGTATTTGGCATGTTAACATCACGTTCCAGGTATGCATTCTACTAGATGATCCTATTGCTTCATCTTTATGCACCTTCCCAGTTAATAACAATCTTCTTTAGTATGCTGCTGACATATTGTCTCTTCTGTCCCCTGTGGCTTTTTAAACTCATCTGATCTGGAGCTCATTTGAGCAATATATCTATCTTTCACAGAAAAAAAATAAGAAATGGAAAGCTTCTCTCTGGAACTCAACTGATGGAATTAATTGGGTTCAGATATGGATTAGAATGAGAAGAATTTCAAGAGCACAATTACTCAAGTCAGAGGTGTTAGGGTCACGGGCTACTCTTTGAGACCCCACCAGTAGCTCTTTTGGATTCCACAAGGCTAATAAGAACTCCTCAGACTCTGCCTGACCTCAGGAAAGAAAATGAAGCAGGCAGGTGTTCTTCTGATATTTCCTGAGCCACACAAGGCAATGGGGGCAGCACTGAACAACTGGATTGGAGCAGCCGGTATCCTTGTTTCTTCAAGCATCTAGAAATGGGCTAGGGATAAAAGAGGTTTTGCATGACATGGAGTTAGAAGGCCACTATACAGTCATGATGGATGGCCCTGAAGTTGCATGGCAATATTTTACTGGAGATGAGATGAACCATAAAAAATGAGCTGGGAGCTGGATCCTGAACAATCCAAAGCTTAGGGGTGTCAGAGTTCCTAGGTTTTGGTTTGACTGGTTACAGAATATTAGCTACTTGCTAAGTTTCAACTGAGATCCAACCAAAAATGTTCAAATTCAGGGCTATGTTTCAGACCAGGGCTATCTGGGGAAGGAAGAGATGGTGGGGAGGGGCAGTTACCCCAGGCCCCCCATTTGATAGGGCTCCCAAACCCATGGACTTGGAACAAGTAGCATTGCAGCATCACTCATTCAAATTTGGTCTGGACACCCCTCTGACACTACAGAAGGGTGCTGGGCCAAATTTCAATGAGTGGTACTGTGACCCTGTGTGCCAAGTCACAAGGTCTGGAGCAGGGAGCCAGGCCCAGTCCTGCCAGACAAGAGCAACTGCTGCAGGGAGAGTGCAGGGCCAGCTCACTCTCCAGCCCCCTCTTTCATCTCCATGGTAATTTTTGGAGGGGGGGCTCAGTTTCCAATTTTACCCCATGCCCCCAAAAAACGTGTTTGGCCCTGCTTCAGACCTGTCTCATTTGTGTTGAGGCACCTCACAGCTCTTTTTGGAAAGTGGATCTCCGGCTCTTCAAGGCTAGGTATCACAGCCCTCACAGTAAATCATCTGGAGATCATACCAAATGTGATATAAAGCGGCCTAACACATTCAGCAGAACCCATCCTGAGCTTTCTAACGAATACTGGAGCAAATGATGACACTGAGTTTTAGGCATATTTGGTGGAGGTAGACCCAAAGGTCCAACAATTTTGGCATTCAGTATGTGATGTGGACATATGCATTTTACTGAAATTAATAAAAATGTGCAAAGCCTATTAACCTCTGGGGACTCGATTCAGAAATTGAGAAAAGTAGTAGAGTCTTCACAAAGCTGTTAAGCTTTTTGCTTGTAGCAACCCGTCTTATAATAGCAACAGAGTGATCTAGTTGTAAAGTCTGTCACTAGGTTACATACCGTATGTGCCAGACCAGTCCTACCAATCAGTACTGGGCTGATATTTTGATATATTTACAACAACCTTCCTTCCCTCGTCATTAGAAATTCAACTGGAAATTGCAAGGCGCATTTCTTGGACCTTGCCTTTTATAACAAATCCACTGCAAGATATATATTTAAAAAAAAAAAACCAAACACCACACCTTAGAAGACTACCCAAACAGGATACCCCACAGCACACACTTATCCCCCTGAGAAGCGGATACAAGAACATGACAGATGTGTAGTCACATTGCTCAGTGTGCTACTGGAAGGCGCTCAGATAATACAGTAATGAGTGGGTATAAGAAACTGAACAGAATAGAATAAAAAATTCAACATCTCTCATCTCCAGACTTCTGCATCCTTGTTATGTTCCAACTTCACTGACAGGCAATCACATCCTTAGAACAGACCAAAGGGTGGGTCATCCCTCATTCAGCAGACAAAGAAGCAGAGAAAAATCTGGTGAAGATCAGTTGGTGTAAGGTTCAGCAACTCCCAACCCTGTCTATCTACTCTGTGGGAAAGGGGGAGAAAAGAGAACTTCAGGTCTCCTGAGAGTTGTTTTCTCCCAGAACTAATTTCCATTTCCTGCCAGTCTCAGGACAGCATTGATATACTCAACTGAAAATGCCTGTTTGCCAAAAGATAGTAGGTAATTTGGGAAACTGATTTGTCCCAGGACAGAAGTAGTGCGCACGTAGCTTAAATCCCTATCTGGAGAATGAAAGCATCCAGAGAATCAGCACTGCCACACTGAAGCACTTATTGGATATTTACCAGGAGAAGCTGATGGAAAAATGCAGTCCTTGTTATTTGTTTTCTACCCGGGTTAAAACCAAAACACCCCATACTCATTAGATTATTCCAAATTCTGCTCTCCAGTTAAACTGTGAAATAACATTTACTAGTAGATTTCTCATTTACCTGCATGGAAACCAGTGACTGAATGTGGACTCAGTTACACATGATGAAAAGCCTGAATACCAAAACAAATATGTTACCCTCCCTCCAGCACCATCACCAAGTACCAAAGAGCTCTTGTTCTGTTCTCAGGCCATTACAAAAAGAAACTACACGACAGAATTTTGAACTTAATCCTCTGCTGCAGTTGAGCTCTGCTCAGCTGTGGGGAGTTGGCTCGAAGCCACTTCTGTGGGTCACAGATTTTGGGGCCATCTGAGGAATGGTTTAATGCCCAACCTCAGGGCTTCTATGGTCCTCAAAGGGCCATTATGACAGCAAAAGATAATTGAAACTCAAGGTACTCCATCATCACCCCTATATTGGGGTCTGGTCATGTGTGGGGGTGATGTAGAACCACATACACTGGGGATTCCTCAGTGATAGAGGAATCCTTAGCTGTCTTATTAAATCAGCTTTATGCCCCCTCTATGCAATTGGAGCGGTAGAGAGGGCCTGTAATTGTAGACAGGTTCTGGCTCTATGCGAACAATAAAAACTACTAAGGAAATATTTTATACCATAATAAATATAGTTTAAAAAAACAGTGAAACGGTAGAATTTCAGTTTAACGTTCATCTGTGAATCTGCTATAATGATAAGGCACTATATAAAATGCAAAATATCATCAATCCTTACTGATGTTCTAACATTCTTACCCTACAGTCTTCCTCTGCCCACTACTAAATTACAGCGTTTAAAAAAGACACTCTTAAGAGTATCTTTTTAAAGAATAAGCCTAGGATCTGCCATACTGGATCAGACAGTGGTCTGCCAAGTCCAGAATTCCACCTCTGGCACAGGCAGCATATGACTACTATAAGTAAAGCTGGACAGGAACTTTTTAGTTTTAGACCTTTCCCCCCCCCAAAAAAGACCTTCAGAACTTTTGTTTTCACAAGCTACATATTGACTGGAAGCTTCTGTTATTACCTACATAAAATGCAATACAAAAGAAGAAGCTAGGAGTCTGTGAAAGGCTGGTGTTCACGTTTTTCCTCTCTTCACTTTCAATGCTTTTTCTTCCTATAATACAGAAAACTTTAGACTTAGGATTTTTTTCCCCCATCCTCCAAATGATCAAACAGCGTATAGTGTGTTAACAATAGGGTGCAGAAATGTTTTTTTTTCAGATCAGGACATCAGATAGAGCCATCAAGGTCTGAACTACACAAGAAAATTAAGTCCGTTTAATTACATCGGTCAGGCATGTGAAAAACCCACATCCCTGAGCAGCATCATTAAGCAACCTAAGTCCCTGTGTAGACAGCACTAGATCCACGGAGGAATTTTTCTGTCAACCTAGCTACCACCCCTTCGGGAGGTGGATTACCTATGCTGCTGGGAGAACCCCTCTCATCAGCTAGGTAGTGTCGACACCAAAGGGGTACAGCAGTGCAGCTGTGCCATTGTAGCATTTTAAGTTTAGACAAGCCCTTAGGCTGGAAACATTGCTGCAGTACTTCTGTGAATAAACAAAGGATTTTATAACATTAGTAGCATCTCTCCTCCTCCTGGCACTCCTTTGTGATCTGAGGTGGCTTTAGTACTGTAATATACTACTGATCTGGACAACGAACAGTTTATTTCTGAGTACAAAGTGTTCAGTTTCAGGTGTATGCATCTTGTAAATAATAGGAGCACCCCTCTGACCACTGGGGTTGTTTATGGGATAGCCAGTGTCTAGGGAAGTGTAATAGTATATATAATTAGAATCAGATTATTTCGCCCCTTTTACATGTTTCAAGAGAGCTATGAAAATCAAGATGTTGATGAGGGCCAGGGGACATAGCCCATTTAGACTAAAAGCAACCAGACAGAGCAGGGAGGAGCTGACTGATTTCCATTTCCTTGAAATTCCCTAGCTATCAGCACTGGGATTTATTGTATTCAAAAAGCCTGCAACAAATACAAACTCATACAGTCTCAGTTACCCTTCATTGTCATACTGAAAATAAAATATCATCAGGAAAAAATAGGAAATAGAAAGTGAAACCTAATTATAATCAGAATCATTAAAGATTTCTCATTCGAATTCCATAAGTCATTACAATTAAGAACATGAAGACGGTAGCTTATCTCTGTAATGCCTTGAGATCAGATAATTCTGAAAATACGACAAACACACAATCCCAGCTATACTATCAAGTGTTAGCTAGTATTCAGGGACGTAGGCAACACACACACACAAAATCCCCCCACACCACAAGGCCATAAAAGAGGTAGCTTGCAGAGGAGAATTCAGGTCCAATTTAACACAATCTTTGTTCACTTTCAAAATTTGACATTTTTTCCAACAATTGTGTTGGATTCCCCATCAAGTCATCTAGTTTTAAATTAATTTTGGAGGCCATGGATTTTCAGCAGAACACCAATGATGCTTATAATAAAAATTATGACCCACAGTGAGAGACAGACAGACATGAGCACAGAAGGAACAAGGCTAGGGTTCTCAAAGGAAAACTCCACATCTACAGATTGTGGGGTTCTTACACATTCCTCTGAAGGATTTGGTATTGTCCCCTCAGAGACAGGACGCTGGACTAGATGGGCTTTGGGTCTGATCCAGCATGGCAGCACCTATGTTCCTAACTGAATTAGTTGCCCATCTCCCTCTGAAATCCAATTGGAGCTAGACACCTAATTCCCCGATGCGCCTTTGAAAATCCCAGGTAAATGCCCATGCCACCTCCACCATTGGGTTCCCTTTGTAGTCCTAGGCAAGTTACTTAGGCCTACTAATTGTGGGTTGGATACCCAAAAACTGAAGGATCCCAAATGAGTGGCCCATTTAGGGCTCTTTTTTTTCCTCCACAAAATGAAGATAAAACTTACTTTTCCCATTGGGCTGTTGTGAAACTTAGGACCAGATTCTGCTCCAGCTGAAATTCACAGGAGTTTTGCCACAGATTTAAATGAGAACAGGCTCAACCCCTAATATTTGTAAAGTGCTTTGAAGCTAAAAGCGATACATATTATAATAGTCCTATAATGCAGGGGTTCTCAAATGTAATTGCACCGCACCCCCCTTCTGACAACAAAGTTAGTACATGGTCTGGGGCGGGGCAGAGCCCGAGACCTGTTGCCCCAGGTGGGGGGAGAAGGGGCCGCAGCCCGAGCCCCATCACCCTGGGTGGGGGTGGAGCTTGGGCTTCAGTTTCAGCCCTGGTTCCCAGCAAGTCTAAGGCTGGCCCTGGTGACCCCATTAAAATGGAGTTGGGAACCCACCCGACCCACAGTTTGAGCCCCACTGCTAATGTAGTATAATGCTGAGCTAGTGAGACATAGAGATAGTCAAAATAAGCAAGATAGCTAATGCTAATGACTAGTTTCAGAGTAGCAGCCGTGTTAGTCTGTATTCGCAAAAAGAAAATGAGTACTTGTGGCACCTTAGAGACTAACCAATTTATTTGAGCATAAGCTTTCGTGAGCTACAGCTCACTTCATCGGATGCATGTAGTGGACCGTATTTTCCACGGCATGCATCCGATGAAGTGAGCTGTAGCTCACGAAAGCTTATGCTCAAATAAATTGGTTAGTCTCTAAGGTGCCACTAGTACTCATTTTCTTTTTGCTAATGACTAGGAAGCCTATTCTGTATTTGTAAGACTGAACAAGACACATTGGTAGTAGAAATTCACATACAAAAAAATCCTCAAACTGTGTGTCATGTCTGTTTGATCTTGGTAACAAAATATCGGTGCGGATATTCTAAAAAATCTCTAGGGTTGCCATCCTTTTACTTTTCTGAGTTGGGAAGACAGTGCATAAACAAGCTTCCTAAGAAGAGCAGATCAGAAAGAGGAAGGAACAGACTAATCGCTTTTATCTCTTCTTTTTAGTGCAGTCATTTTTTGGTTAGACTATATTTAAAAAAAAAAAAGAAAAAAAAACCTTCTTGGTTCAGTACAGGTTCTACCTGAATTGTAGTTGTTTGCAGCCAAATAGAGGTTAGTCTTTCAATTTACCAAAAGAGGGTGCTCTTCCCTTAAAATGTTGGTATAGTACAATGCATAGCATACATTAGAGCCTGGGGGTTTGCAGCACAGAGCTTTCTTAAGGGCCGAAGTTCAAATTGTAGGTGCAGGAGCAGCAGGAAGTCTTGTTGAACGAATTGCTAAACCATATTTGTCATAAAATTAACCCACTTGTTTGGTTAACCATTTGTGGAGACACTAGCAATAGGAACAGAAGAAATTACTTCTGTCCTCTTGCATAGTTAAAAATATCCTCAGAAGCCTACATTTCTCATAGTTTTCATGCCATATGCTTACAATATAAGTAGGCAGGGCCGTCCCGTCCATAGGACGGACTGGGGCAACCACCCCTGACCACGTGTTTTGGGGGGGGCCCATGGGGGGGGACGCGGGGTCCAGGGCAGCCTGGGGAGTTAATGGGAGGCCTGGTACCGGCAGCAGCGAGCAACCCAGCCCCAGCCTGCCTCGCTGGCTCCCGGGGTCACTTGGGGGAGGGGAAGGAAGCTGGAAAGAGGCAGGGCAGGGGCGGGGACTTGGGGGAAGGGGTGGAATGGGGGCAGGACCTAGGGCGGAGTGGGGGGTTGTCCCGGGCCCCATACCCTCCTAGGGACGGCCCTGTAAGCAGGTTTGGAAAGATTAACTTGTTATTGGTAAATGCAGATAAACATCAATTTCACCATACACACACACACACACACACACACACACACACACCAACAAAAATATTTCCATCGATAATAGTAGAAATTTTCAGACAGGCAAAGTAAGAAAAATGCTGCTTGAGAACTCAGTGTTTGAGTTAAGGATATTAATTTTGTATATTTTGACCTGTGATGGTGACCGTTCATGTTTTAACAGTTATGAAGCTTTATCTTTTTGAACCTCATTATCTACTGTCATTAAATAATTATCTGGCCTCTCCATATTTTCTCACAATTGTGAAAATTGAAATAGATAAAAATAAAAAATGCTTAAATATAGACATTAATAGAATCTGTCAAAGTCATTAAAAAAAATTAAATCAAGAACCAAAGAGATGGATACCTCACAAGCCGTTGCTGTTTAATCTTGAATCAGTGACTTGGTATGCTTCCCTCTCAAGTCACATGTGCCAACTGGATGCAACAATGAAGAGAGATCAGTCAAAGCAAACCACAAGAGGAAAAACAAGTCACATATTTGAATTCAACATGTGTTCTCTCAGCGCACAAGATGTCTGAGGTCAGGCATGTTTACATTTCATATTTTTAATGTGGAAAATGTGATTTATGTGGAAAGAGGATGGGAAAGTGGATGTTTGAGGGTTTAATTGGTTTATTTATTAATTATATGTATACACAAGCATTTCAAAGCTTTAAAGCACCACGTTCTCACAGGAAACTGCAAGAATTGTAATTTAAAACCTCAGTAAACATACAGGATGAATAGAAAAATGGAGTTTTCATAGCTAAGTAGATTGCAATTTCTTTACACCCAGCATGGAGATACTGGAAACAATTTTGAGACTCTTCTTTCTCTTTTGCCTAGTCTGGTCTCCTGGAACTGGAGACCACTTGGTCCACTTCTGTTTTCTCCTGTTAGCTCTAGGCTTCCCCTTCTCGCTAAGGGCCTGATTCAGAGAATGCTTACATAAGTAGTCCCATTGACACTGGATAAAGCAGGCATCTATTGTTAGGCAATACATGGAAAACTAGTACAAGGAATCAAAGTGGCTCTATTCATATTTATTAAGGAAATTCTCTAAACTGAAGGAGAGAGGGAGGTCTCAAGCAGTTATTTACCAGGGATCGTATTTGGCATCTTCATTGTTGCCTCCTTTTAGAAACCATCTCAACAGAAATTACAGGTCTTAGCTGTTTGTTCACCATCATCAAAACAATAGATACCCATCTCCAACACCCATATGATCAGGTGGGAATCTGTAGGGAATGTGTCCAGAAGGGGTGTAGGCAATTTTATTTTAGGAAGGCTCAAGTTATCTCCACAGAGCTCTGAGTCAGCACAAAGCAACTTGTACTCCCAATGAGGGGAAAGGGCAAGAAGCACTGTATTGGAGCCTAAGCAGTAAACATCTCCCTAACATTTCAACTTGTATCTGGTTCAGGGGAGCTCCAGTGACCAAACCCAGGTTTGGGCAGCAAAGTTTGAACCAAACAAGCAAAGATGGAGAGACAAACTCAGAAACTGAAAATAACATTAATTGAGACGAAAGCAGGAAGACCAAGGGAAGGGAACAGAGAGAGTGAGAAGATGGACTTAAGACACCTACGTAAAAGCTACAGAGAGGCTAACGGGAAAAAAATTGGGTGAAATCCTGGCCCCATTGAAGTAATTGGCAAAAGTCTCACTGACTTCAGTGGGGCCAGGATTTCATTCCATTGTATGCAAAGAAAAACCCAGATTTCCTAAATTTCATGATGTTTCACTCCCTCCCCTAAGCAGGCAGCAGCCCAGGGACATCCTTTTTTCTCCTGTTTGCTTGATTGAGAAGTGTTTCTGATGATTTCATTACTATTCTGGACATATGCCCTGCGTTCCTGAAGGGAGCACTTCAAATACACCTCAATACACAAAGAAATAAATCATCATGTGAGATTGACCATACGCAGTACTTTCTATTCTATTCTGTAGGGTCTGTGGATGGTTCTACTTCTGATGCAACTCAAGCTGAAAATGACCAAGTTAGTAAGGAAAAGAAAACAGGCTGATCAGAGGTGTAAAATATAATGTCCTGTGGGAAACATATTTCAAAGGAATTGTGCGGGGAAGAACCATGACAATATTTAAACCAGGTCCGGTCATTTCCAAGCACTCCAGGGGACAACTGATCAACCTTGAGACCCTGTTTTAAATGAAAATAAATACATGAAAAGGGATCTTAAATTTCAAAGATGCTTTCAATGCTTCATTTTACATGTCTTGGCATTTCTTCTAGGGGATTGGAAGGTAAGACATCAGCAGAAGGAGGAGCTATGGAAACAGGTCTGATCTGGAGAGCAGAAGGGAAAACACTAAAGAGGTGGGAGGACACTGTTGGGAACAGTAGAGGTTAGTGATTGATTTCACATATTTCTAAACCTGTCCCCACATTATCTGTAGAGCTGGCACTACCTGGAGGAGCAGAAGGGGAAGTAACTGCAACAGTAGAGGGTCAAGGACAGAACCGATTGCAAAAGAACATTTGGGAAAAGGGAGCTGGTGGACAAGGCGATTGGTGGGACAAGGACAGGAAAGATAAGAACATAAGAATGGCCATACATCTAGCCCAGTATCCTGTCTTCTGACAGAGGTCAATGCCAGGTGCCTCAGAGGGAATGAACAAGAACAGGTAATCATCAAGTGATCCATCCCCCATTCCCAGCTTCTGGCAAACAGAGGCTAGGGACAGCATCCCTGCCCATTCTGGCTAATAGCTATTGATGGACCTATCCTCCATGAATGTATCTAGGTTTTTTTTTTTTTAACCTGGTTGTAGTCTTGGCCTTCACAACATCCTCTGGAAAGGAGTTCCACAGGTTGGCTGTGCGTTGTGTGAACAAAATACTTCCTTTTGTTTTAAACCTGCTGCCTATTAATTTCATTTGGCAACCCCTAGTTCTTGTGTTATGAGAAGGAGTAAATAACACTTCCTTATTTACTTTCTCCACACCAGTCATGATTTTATAGACATCTATCATATCCCCCCATAGTCATCTCTTTTCCAGGCTGAAAAGTCCCAGTCTTCTTAATCTCTCCTCATACGGCAGCCATTCCATACCCCTAATCATTTTTGTTGCCCTTTTCTGAACCTTTTCCAATTCCAATATAACAGCAGGGGAGAGATGATTAGCAAAACGTAAGGGGAGCAGGGGGAAAGTCAGTAGTCAGGGATTGTGTCTGGCCCTTAACTCTCACCCACCCACCTTAAAAGCTTCAAAAGAGGCTCAGAGCAAGAGCCTTACTGGTATTAGTAGTGTTCCAGTCCCTGAGTCACTCAGAAAACTACTGATATTAATAAACCGGTATAATGAGGTCAGAAACTTTTTGGGTTCTGACATCCATAGTTGGCAGAGGAGCAAACAGTCACTGGTGAGGATGTTTCAGGGTTTCTGCTGTTACCATCGAATTGTTACATTTAAACTGGGTCTCTGGCCACCTCACCACAGATGACCTGGCTTTATGTATATTGTTGCTGCATATTAAAGACTTTCCCCCCACATCTTTCTTTGTTTTCATTGCCTCTTGCTACTGCAGTAGAGTCTTGTCCTGGTTTTTAAAAAGAGTTGCAGCCTGTTGTTGGGGGTATATAATTAAGAGAAAAGAGAAGGCTAAATTTCTCCGTGCTCTTGATGGGTGTTGGGATTTGGTAGCTGCCCAGCAATTATAAGTAAGGATATGATCTGGTCACGGATTCTGTGACTTTAATGGACCTCAGTGACTTCCACCCCTGCCACAGTGGTGGGGCTGGAGGGGGGTGAGCAGTCAGCCCCCATGGCAGGAGCAGTGGTGGGGCTGGAGATCGGCCGGCAGTCAGCCGCCGGGAGTGGTGCTCGAAGTGTTAGTCTTCCCTCTCCCTGGTATTTTTAGTAAACTTCAGGGACAGGTCACAGGCTTCCATTAATTTTTGCTTATTGCCCACGACCTGTCCCTGACATTTACAAAAAAATACCCATGATAAAATCTTAAGGTTAATTATAAGAGATACAGAGGCCAAAGAAATACTTAAAAATAAATAATTAGTATCGTCATCATCATTATAGCCTTCTTGATTCCAACTAGTCTGTCATTTTCAATGGTCACACCTGTGTGCCCTGTTCAGAATTAGTCAAAGTTAGATTCTTCAGTGTGGCATACAGTTGATGGATGGAATTATTTGGTACAGCACTTCCAGCTCCACCTTGTACATCATCACAACAAAGAAAAGACTGAGGAGGAGAGGAAGGCAGACTTGTCATCTTCACTGTAGAGAGTTATGATTGGCTGAGCCTTGCTGCCTGTGGGCTTCCCAAGAGTGCTAGCACAGCATCCTAACACTGCCTGCACTCTGTAAACGCATCTACCACAGCACTGCAACAAGTTATCACAAATAAATGCTGCAATAGACCACGAAGGCAAAGAGAATCTCACCCAACCTTTTCATTTCAGTTTAATGGAACCTTTTGCATGTGCTGTGTACCTTGGTGAACGCTCATCGTCACACCTACAATACTCTACTAGTCAAACAACTTTCCACCTCAGTCATGTTAAATAGAGGTGCGGGTTACCTCCTACATCCTCTGGAAGTGTATCTGGCTCATCTGAGTCACAGAAGTATGCTCCCCCTTTTGCTGCTGCTCAGACCAGTTCATCAGAAAGACACTCTCAATATCAGTAATGTCTGCCAAATCAGGAAAGCCAGTCATGCTAATGAAGGACACTAATGGTGACTCTTGCAGCCTCTCACCTCTTCCTCCACTGACATGTCAAAGAGCCAAGGAAACTGCCAGGCATGTTGCACATAGCAGCGTCCTAGTCATAAACCAGTGATGCATGGAATCCTGGGCACTCTTATCCCGAGAAATTGAATATTCTGCGAAATTCTCTAAACTGGAAGTTTAAAGACTGAAAGGGACACAAAAGAAAGATTGTGCCAAGCCAGGGGAAAGAACAAACATTTGCACTTGATGTTGACAAAACAACTGAATAATCGTCATTATAACTGATGTGCTGAACTCCTCTAGATTTCCCTGACAGAAGTTCAAGGCTACTTAACAGAGTTGCAATAAAAGAAATAAGTTGCGACACCCCTACAAAGTATTACAAACATTGCTGTCACTTTAATATGCTTTTGGCTGACTCCTGGTGAAAACCAATCCTAGAAGAGATCATCATCAAGCAAGAACCTTTTCCTTCCTGTCCACTGAAAGCTATGATAATAATGATTTCCAGCAAGGGCTGATGGACGGTATTGAAGAAGATGATAATTTCCAGTGGGGGTGCAATCTGTGACTTCCTGTTCCCAGACCAAAACCAGCTATGAGAAAGCGTGAAGCATATCGTGAGTCAGTGTCACAGGGAGGAGAGTAATTAGCAGCAGCCCAGCCTCATGCAATGGGTCTTTGTCAGAAAGAGGATTTTATAAAGAAATAGGTCTTGATCAATTGCAGTGGTTTCCAAAACAAACATTAACGCACAAACCGAAAAACCTGCACTTCAAATGGGTGCCACTGCTGAATGATCTGGAATACCGTCAGTGTTCCATCAGTCAGATAGGCTAGAAGAAAGATCCTGTAGAGATCAAGAATCCAGTGCACCGCTAGGAAACATTTGTATCACACAGTGGCTTGATGAGTTATTGAAACTCAATGATAAACGGTAAGTAAAATACTGAAAACAGAATACCTGTGGGGACACCATCCCTTCACTCAATGCAAAAATAAACTAGAAGACGTTTTCAGCAACTGCTTCTTCTGGACATAAGGAGACTATGCTCATGAGGTACTAAGCAATCAAATACTTGGTCTTTTACATGCGTAAAGCACTATATCTGCTTTATCTAATTAATCTTCACAATGCCTCTGTGAGATGAGTGCATAAAATTCACCTTGTCATAAAACCCAAGCATGCCGCTTCCAGTGATGTGGGAAGTGCCTAGACAGTCTGCCCCATTTTACAGCTGATCTAAGTGATCTTCCCAAGGTGATTCATGCATCAGCAGTAGAACTGGGACTAGAACTCAAGCCTCTCAGTTCTCCTCTGTTCTTAACCCGCTTCATCACATTGCCTCTCAAGAAGACAAAGCCATTGCTTAGCGGAGGTAGTTTAGACATGATCCACAAAAACCCATGGATTTTTTAAAAACCTAAAACAGTGAATAAATGATTGAATTGCTCATTTAGACCAATCTACAGTAAGAGAGGTTTAAACAGCTATAAGTTGTCATTAGTTATGAAGGGCTGACAGAAGACTCTGGGTGTGTGAATTTCAAACATTTTCTATTGCAGAGGATGATATTCAGCTTTCTCTCCTTTCATATTTTTGCTCTTAATCTGCTTTGAAATTGCCACTCTAGGTCTGCATCTTATTCTCGACTCCAACAGCCCACTGAAGTTAAGTAAAGCACTTGGGGTGGGATTGCTACTTGTATGGAATAGGGGAGGATCCACACAGGACTGCTCAACAGATATATGCATCAGCATCCTGCCCCCTTGGTACCTCTACAGGCTCCCCCATGATGCTCATACCATGCCAGACAGAGCCTCAGGATCTGTCAGACCATGGCAAGATGCCCTGTGCAGCAGTAAGGATCTAATGCAATTCCCATGATTTGGGACTTTATTCAATAACAGCAGCAAACTAAGACCTATACAGATCCAAGAAGCTTAGAATCTAAACCGATGAATCACGATTCAGAAACTATTAAAGATGTTGCTGAGCACCCTCAAATTACATTGATGTGAGCTGAAAGGCTGGGCCCCATGTCATTTTTATTGAGTTTTTGGGGAGATTTTGTGTCTGAATGGAACTTATGGTTTCAAAACTTTTTCTTCCAGTTAGGAGTGCATCAGAGGCAGGAAGAAGAAATAGTTGGGTGGGAGGTGGGTTTTGTTTAGTTATATAGAGCAGATTTTTTATTATTATGTTTAGAGAAGAAGGATGGGCCTGTGGTTAGGGTGCTAACTTGGGAGGCCAGAGTTCAGTTCCCTCACTCTGTCACAGACTTCCTGTGTGACAATAGGCAATCCATTTAGAGTCTCTCTCTGTTTGAGTTCCCATTTGAAAATCGGGGCTAATGGGTCTTCCCTAACTCACCAGTATGTTGAGAGGGTTTATTCATTAAAGGTGTTCAGATACCACAGCAACGGGAGCCATATAAAAGACTATAGACAGCTTTTTATTTTTTTATGAAGATGAGTAGGCATCTGCCCTTTAAAATATTTTTGAAAGATTACAACAACTCTCTCATTATTTTGTGTCCAGAACTTTGACAACTAAATCTGATTTAGGCCACCCACTCAACCCATGCTTAGTTTTAAACTATATAATGAATGTACCACAATTATGAGGCACTGTAGCTCTTCCTCATCTATCTAAATAGTCATTACAGCATTTCCGTTAGCCACCAAATCTTTCAGAATTTTTGCATCCTATGTATCATTCTCTTAGACAACAGACTGATTGATTTTCTGTTTCTTTTGCTTCTTTGCTTTTGAGGTTCTTTCTTAACTGTACATGTCTGTAGCTTCATCCAATGGATACAAATATTTCACTAATATAGTCTGTAATTTTCAAAAGCACTGAAGTGATTTAGGAGCATAAGGCTAATTGAAAATCAGTGGGACTTGTGATCCTAAGTCACTTGTGCTCTTTTGAAAATCCAATCCATAAAGGTCATTTCTTGAACAATTATCCATCCCCTTATAGTTATGAAGTCCTTCTGTTTAATTCAAGACTGCCAAAATTTCACAGTATACATTATGATAAAGATCATTGTGCAAAATTACCATACGAGTATTTACCTCCATGTCTTCAACATTTGTCTTAGCCTGTTCCCTGAAGGCTCAACCCTGTTAGCTAGTTTTCCAACCTTCTCACCCTTTGGACTACATCTCAATAGAGAGATTTGCTTTGTGGACACTTTCCCTCATTCTCAAATTGCTCCTCATTCTTGTGACAGCTATAGACCTTGCTTATGTGGAAAAGCAGTACTAGAAAAGTATCATAATACTTTTAGCTCTCTTTTAATATCATTTATCAGCAGAAAACAAAAAGGAGACCTGGTGTCATGTGACCTCACAGCTCTCTCTGGACCACCAGCAAGTGTCCCACAAACCACTACTGGGATACAAACTTCAGTCTGGAAACCTCTGAGCTAGTCTGCCTTATTTGCACGAGTGCTACATGAGCAGGTATAAATTGAAATCAATAGACCTGATGAGCCTGCAAATACAAACTGCACCTATTTCTATAAGACAAATTCACCAAAGTTTAAAGTACTGCAGTGTTAACCCAAAGCTTTCAGATTTTACTTCCTTCAGCCAATGAAGCCCAATAATTTTCTTGTATGTGCTGGCGTATCCAAAAAATCTACCAATGGAGTTCTAAAGAAAAATCAGCACATAAAGGTTGGCACAGCTATTGCTCAGAATTGTCTGGTTCTGACTAAGGCCCCACCAGGTGATAGTCAGACACTCTCTCTATTTCTCAGCCTCTTCTGTTGGAGCTGTTCCACTTTGTATAAATAATGAAATATTCATTGGGCCAGAGAGGGAGACACATACACAGACTGACTCTATAGCCTAGTAGTTAAGGCACTCATCTGGGATGTGGGAGACCCAGATCCCTAGTCCTAAGAAATGTTCCTGATGAAAGTTTTGTTGAAACAGATACATTTCAACCAATCATCTTCATTTCCCAACAAAAATATATCAGAAAATCCCCATCACTTCTACTTTGCAGTATCTTTATGCCAACGTGAAGTAGCTGCCAGGCACTGATTTGGGCCCTACTTGATCAAGGAAATTAGTAACTGTGAGCTCTATTATTACAGCCATATTAGTAGATTTATTGTCACAATAGGAGTTTTTGTTCTGGCATTTGAATCTTATGGTTTGACAATGACCAGCAAGAAAATACCAACACAGAGGCCAACTAGATATTTTTTGCCTAAACCACACCCTTCCAATTACATTTCTAAAGGTCACAGTCATATGAGATACTAGTCAATCACGCCAACAGATAAAAAAACCCCACAGTGGGATATGGTGATAGACACTTGTTTCAAAACATGACGGTTTGTTAAATGACTAATGTTAATGTGATCTCAAAACAAGTTTAAAAAAATTGATCATGATATTTATTGTGAGCAGGAAGTTGTATACAAAAACTTTTAACCAATTCATTGGTCCTTTTCCTGTTCTCTCATTAGAAATTTGTATTAGGCTTATAAAATGGTCAGGTTTTTTTTTTATATTTTAGGCAAACTGATAATGCCCAACATTTTTATAAAGTACATGTTTATTGTTTAAAGTTTAAAGAGCCCTCTTCAAACAGCGTGGGTCACATTTTCAGAAGGATATATGCTAAATTCAGACACAAACAAGCTGGGAGCATACATGTCACCTGAGATATATTTTTGAAAATATGTCCCTCCACCCTAAAAGAAAGAAGTTTTTATTCTAAGTTAGCCAACATTTCAAACTATTTTCACAATGGTATCCGCAGCTGAACTGTTGTAATGTCAGTCCCCTCCCTACACAGAAGGAGAGAGAAGTGACAGCAAAGACTGCGGTCTAAGAACAAACAAAAAGCCCCAGTGAGGATTGCAGCATTTTGTGGCATACTTGTCACAGGGCAGGGAAATTTATTCTATGTATCACAAAATGCTACACCCTCCATAGAAGTGTTTCCTATTCTGTTGTCTTTTCATCACTGTTTGGAGTAATTTAAAACTAGACAGGACATGAGAAGAAGGATGGTTCAGTGCTTAAGGCACTATCCCAGGACTTGGGAGACCTTCTGGGTGACCACAGCCACAGACTTTCTGGGGGACCTTGGGGAAAAAATCACTTAGTCTTTTTGGGCCTCAAGGCCTCATCTGTAAAATAATCGCAGTTCCCTACCACACAGGGATGTTGTGAGAATAAATATTTTTAAAAGTTGTGAGGTGTTCAGATACTACTGTAATGGAGCCCAGGTAAGCAGCCAAGATAAATGGACAAAGCACTTGAGAATATACTTTAGAAACTGATCCTGGTAGGGAGACAGATTGAAGAGATGACTTGACTTAGGTCTTTTTATCTCCAATTTCTATCATCGTATTGCAAGTCCATGACTTGGTTTTCTGACACAATTAAATGAAATAAAGAACTATTACACGTTTATATTCTCTCCATGATCATAAGCGCAAATGAAAAAGCAAGATATCTGGATGCGTGTAATAGACTGAAAGGTCCCTGAATGTAACATAGAGCCATACCATGTACCTGGAGTGCTGGACTTTGTATTTGGATCTTTACTTTAGTTCAATTGTGTGTAAAATTATATGTAGCCAGACAGCGCCCAATTAAATAAACATCTGAGAAGGTTTATTTTAATTGCTTATTCCATCAGGTTCACAAAGACAAGGGGAGAGCACATGACTGGGGATTTTTCCATTCCCATGGTGCTCTAAGCCATATATTGCAGACTACTTTTTAAAACTTTAAAGGGGAAGAGCAGTGTGATCCAGTGGAGGAGTTGGGCAGGAAGGTATCCTGCTTTTCAAGAATGAACGAGAGGCATAACTGGTCACTCCCAGTAGTTGGTACTTAAGTAGAATGGCTCCCTACAAAGGCCAGATCAGGAACATCAATTCACTCCCTGAAGAGCAAGTTGCAAAGCTAGAAGAGACTACTATTTGGAATATGACAGGTTTCAGAGTAACAGCCGTGTTAGTCTGTAATCGCAAAAAGAAAAGGAGGACTTGTAGCACCTTAGAGACTAACCAATTTATTTGAGCATGAGCTTTCGTGCCACAAGTACTCCTTTTCTATTTGGAATAGTAATCTAGGGGCAGTGGCAGACTTCTCTGGCCAAAGCCCTGTGTACTTTTATTTAGGCTGCCTGCCTAGTGTAGTGCCCTACCACTACCTGCATGGTTAGTGTCTTTAGATGGAATGAAATAAAATTTTAGCTGAATATGTTCACGGTATCACAAATTGCAGTTAATCATTGAAATCATTGAAATTTATCCCTTGCACTCCCATAAAGGCACACAACTTGTCTCCGATGTTTTCTGAGATGCATTACGTGCAAAGACATTGGTATGTGGGGATGCTAAGGTTCAGTAGGAGAACAAGGTATCAGAGCCAACGGGCTGAACTCTATCTAACAGCCCACTATCATCCAAGAGGTGAGGTCTGAGAAGGAAAGCAATGTATTTCTATCCATTTATGTTGTATACCATTTGTTGTGACTCTGTTTCACTTGTGGGAGCTACAAGGTTTCTTTACTATTGGCCGCTTTCATGAAATAAAATGCGCTTCTGATGACAAATAAAATATACAACCCAGCACCATGTATGTCATTCATCCACTACAAGAAAGCTTTCAATGCAGGAGGAAAGGGTCATTTTATGAATGTTACAGAGTCCCTGAACAGATAAAGGTTACATTCAGCTCCTAAGTGCTAAGAAACACACCTGAAATGGAGACCTTCCACAAGGATAGCAGAAAGGTGAAAATAGAACAAGTGAAAGCAGACAGACATGGAGACACAGGCAAACGTTTCTTCAAATCTCCTCAGAGTAGGGCTGTTTTCCAGCACACCCTCCATACTGTACATTTACCAGCAGTCTATTTTGGCAAGCAATTGTCTAACGCCCTTCCACTCTGTTTTAGAGAGTCTCTTGGTCTGGTGGACAATTGGCAACAGGAGCATAAGTGAAGCCTGATGTCGGAAGGGATTCTGCCTGAAACACGTGGTAGACTCTTCACTTCACCAGATTAATGTACAAGGGAGCTAGCCTCCTTTCACACATCAAGTTACAGAAGCACTCATTTAGCTTGCAGGGAGATTTGTTCAGTGAGCCTGTTAAAAATAGTAACATATGTCATGGCTAAATACTTTTGTATTTCTGTATTAAAATGTTGGCCACTTCAGTGCATACATAACACTAACATGAATTCAGAAACTAACATCATCCCACAAAATGTTACTCCAATACACACACTTCGGTGTGAACACATAGATCACTGGTGATGCTTATGATTTTGTTGAAATGTGTGTGCAGTCTTTAAGCTCTAAACCCCCAATTTCAGTCTTACTTTATTGCTCTGCATTAGACCTAGGACTTTCTAGGCCTTATGCGCCTGAGTGGGAAGTAATAATTATTCACTGGGAACTCACACCCTTTGGGATGCCCATATATCTTCTCTCACTCCTTTCCTGAAGACTATTTGCTTGGCCTTCCCTGGTAAACTAGTGGGTCATGGTTTGACATATTAACAAGTTAATGAACACACACAAAGACTCATCATCCCATATCCACTTCCCACACCCACTCTGAGCTCCTCCAGAAACTTCAAAAAAGTCACAGGTTTCCAATTCTGCAGGACTACTTTACCAATTGGTTTGGAAATTTTTCATAATAGTTTTGACCAGCCTCAAACCATTTGTTTGATTCATGCAGTCACAACATGCATTTATAAACAGAAAACGCTATTACCTGTTCTACATGATACGAATTGCCTATAAAGGTATTTTATAGAAGATCTAAAATAAATGCATCTAAAAAAATAATCTAAAAATGCATCTAAAAATACCTGCCTCTGGGAATTTCCACTACATGCATCTGACGAAGTGGGTATTCACCCACAAAAGCTTTTGCTCCAATACGTCTGTTAGTCTATAAGGTGCCACAGGACTCTTTGCCGCTTTTAAAATACATGCAGTTATATCTATTATTAATTTTGTAAAATTCTTTTGTATTCCCATTACAGTACAAGTTCTGTCAGTACTAAGTATGGACGTGCTAGAAGCAAAGGGAAATTACTTGATGTATTAATCTGGATATTTGCCATGATTTCACAGCCATGGGAGCTGCCACAAAATTGTGCTCCAGAATCTAAGCTATCATTAAAACAGAGGAAAAAGTGTGGTGGGGGGGGAGTTGTAACCCTTACGGCAGGAAATAACCTTCAAAATGTGGACTGAGTATAAATCAATGGACTGTCTTTGTGGGGCAGCAGCCAGTAATAATAGCTTTGAGAGGTGTAAACTACATTCTTCATCTCAAAGGGGGTGTTCACTCTGAAAACTAATGATAATTTAAATGTCAGTTCTGATAAATATTTCATTATTGATCATTTTAGCAGACACATTCATCTTATGTGCTTATTCAAAGTTATTGGATTCATTGCAAATATTGGAAGTGGGCAGCCAACTGCTGTCAGGAATTGTGGAGCTGAGAAATTAGTAGTTGAAGCCCCACAAAATATTCCAAGTCCCACATGTTCCAGACAACAAAAGGGAAGGAAAATGAGGAGACACCAAAAGTCTCCATTGTCACTCAGGTTCCAGAATCTTAAACCATATCCAGTACCTTCCCAGATGTCCCAGATTCCCTTTACCCGGCTCTCTCTCCAAAATTCCAGCAATTATGCATAGTCAATTCACAACTCTCTGAAGCACAGTGAAAACACTAGATTTGGAGGCAGCATAAAACTGAATTTATTATCAAATAAATAACACAAGGAGCAACAAACTGGATGCATTATCATTACCAGCTTTCATTCGATAAAAGCCTTAATTTCTGAGATTACCTGAAGCAGCCATAGAATTTCCAGGTTGCTACAGAATTCACAGCTGGACAGCTGCAGAAGCCAGCAGGCTTGGCCACAAATTTAGGTTCGATTTACCACAGATTACTCAGAGCTTTGCAAATACCCACAGTGGTTTTTCGGCTCATAACTATTTCTTAGCAGTGAGGCTCTCTTCGTGTTGGAACCAAGCCAAAAATGAAGAAGGTGGTTTGTGGGAGTTTGTTGCACACACACTTCCCCATAATTTGGTTAAGGAGCCATTAAGACCAGAGTGATGGGGAAGAGGGGCACTAAAGAAACTTTAAAACATCTATATGATGCCATGATCCCATTTGTCCACTCCTCTGCTTAAGTCAGAGCAGCCTGAAGGGGCCATTCTGGCAACTCGAGATCACAAGAATATAGGGCTTATTGGCCAGGCCTCATTACTCTGGGGGCAAGGAGGGAGCAAGGAATAAGAGTTACTGCAGAAGCTATAGGCTACCAGAAGATTTCCCTAAGCAGGGGGAATCCTCAAGAGCTGGGGTGACTGGCCCACTGCTGGAGCGGGTATATTTGTAATGATATCAGTGTAGAGAATACCTGACCTACCATGACTTACAGTCAACGCACAAGACATAGAAAGAACATTTTAAGGCTATCTGTAAAAGAAAAGCCATTACTTATGCTTTTCTTTTGGCAGTAACTTCTTTATGATGTCAAATACAGTCCCAAAATGTATGGTTCTTGGTTACTTTTTGTTTTGTTTTATTTTTACATTAGAAATAACACTTGTTTTTTGCTGGCAGACTCTATGGAAAACCAATGAACTAATGCTATTATGGCATCACATGGATTAGACTGCTGCTCCCACATGATTCACAATGCAGGATCAGGGCCTAAAATCTGAGCAACTGAGAGAGGAGAGTATTTTAACCATACTGTTGAAATTTATGTTGCTATCCCATGTTTAACTCAAGTGCCCAACACACACTTGGGGAAACTCTTTTTATTCATGATTCACACACCTCTACCCTATTAACTGAGAGCTGAAAAAGCTTCCACACAAATCCTCTAGAGTCTAGCCCACCAGTGACTCTCACAAATATTTTGAAGGTAAAGAAACGAAGCAGAACTATCCCCCCCCAAACCTTTTTTCATGTATCACGCACACATAAAAAATCCCTCTGAAGGTGACCTTTAATAAGCAGCATGCAAGCATACTTTTTTTGTGGGGCCTATATTAGATCTGCTCAGCTCAGCAACTTTTTCAATAACAGCTTTAAAAAGAGTGTATTAAGGAAAGTTGGGATTAAAGAAAACGAGATACTCCTTCCCTGAGAACTCCAAGTAACATTTTGGGGTTTTTTCCTTTCCCTTTCTATTTTGAGGGATGATTAAAGCTGGACAAAGGACATACATTGCTCTAGTGTTTGCTCTTGCATCCCATTTTGTCTCTTCATTTCTTTCCATCCTTTTTTTAGATGAAAATATTCAAGAGTCTGGCTGTTCTGCTGCACTACAAGCTGCATTATGTCTCAAAGATGAATTCAAAATGGAGCATAGGCTATTTATACAAATCAGTTCCTTCCACAGGTGGGGTTAGGCCAATAGTGTTGTAGGGGTGGAGCTAGGCTATACTTTGTAAATGTAGGTGGGGTTTTATTACCTTTCATCTTTTGCACTCTGTGTGATCTAGTAATATGCACAATGAGTGAGGCAAGGCTCAAGAGAAGTCGTGACTCATTCAATGATCAAATTTGCCCAATTAGGCAAAGGATCCTTAGGATATTATTGAACATCATGCTCATTCCCTGCACACTGGACAGTCTGCAGTGTTCGATGAGGCAAAGATCCAGCAAAAGGGTATGTGATCAAAAGGAGACAGGGTTAAGGATGCATAGGAAACTTTAACTTTGGTACATCCTGACTTCCAAGTGCTTCACTTTGCAATCTTATTTTTTTAACAGTGCTATTTTAATTGAATAGTACAGTAACAGACGTTCTTGTCAACTGCTGGAAATGGCCCGCTTGATTATCACTACAAAAGGTCCCCTCTCCCCCCCGCTCTCCTGCTGGTAATAGCTCACCTTAAGTGATCACTCTCATTACAGTGTGTATAGTAACACCCATTGTTTCATGTTCTCTGTGTATATAAATCTCCCCACTGTATTTTCCACTGAATGCATCCGATGAAGTGAGCTGTAACTGACGAAAGCTTATGCTCAAATAAATTTGTTAGTCTCTAAGGTGCCACTAGTACTCCTTTTCTTTTTGCGAATACAGACTAACACGGCTGCTACTCTGAAACCAGACATACGTAGTTCCATATACTGATGGATGAACCACAAAAGGTTGGTTTGAGCTAGTTTCACATGCAGAAATTGGGATGTTTATCTGGACCTCTTTGGTCTGGAAGAAGAGCTGGTTAAAAAATGAAAAACTAGTTTTCAAAGCGTTTGAAGAGGCCCTGTTTTTTGTTTGTTTTTTTAATATTTTCAAAAAAAGCTCAAAATGATTACTTACAAAAAAATTAATTAACCAAAAACCAGGTTTTTGCTACATGAAAAGTTCCAATATTATTTTGATGTTTTCTGTACACTGTTTGAAAAAAAATCAATTAAGAAAAGTAATGAAATTTTTCATTAAAAAAACTTCGGAAATTTTTTTTTGTTTAAAAAAATCCAACCAGCTCTAGATGAAAGTCTCTGAAGAATGGAGAAAATTACAAAGACCAAAATAAAAATTAACAAAATCACACAGGCTTAAGTGTCTGATCCAAAACCCATTGACTTCAAGGGCCATTATGTGTAGATTTTTTAAAAATTGAGTTGTGTATAAACTCAAAGATATTCCTCATAGGCTCTATTTTCTATTACTGTCTGCTAAGAAGCCAATGTTTCTTGAATGGAGTGAGAAGTTAAATCAGGTCACAGCATAGTTCTCGTGTCTGAGAGACCTTGTGGAGAAATAGTAGCAGGCAAGATAAACTGTCAATAAGGATATATTTGGCTATTACTGGTAAAGCCACTGTGAAGTTGCAGAAAATATTGATGAGAAAGGGGAACTGAAAATCTTGAAAGAGGTTTGGAAAGTTTCTCTAAAACTGACATCCAACCAGTAGTGACAGACAAAGCGCTCAAAACATGCCTCTCCAAGTAGCTCCCCAATTGTTTGTCATGATTAAAAATATAAAGAAATGCCTAAGCCCAACGTGGTCATAATGGATATTAATTAAGACTAGACATTGGACCCAATATAGAACCTTGGATCAACCTCCTCTTTCTGTCATACTCAGGTGAAAGTCCAAAATTTTTGCCTAAGTCCAGATCCAAATTTCACAGCTCAGGCCCACCTCTTAATGGGGCTGAACTAGAACCCCAGCTGAACATCAATATGAAACTCAGATACCTTTATGACTTTGACAGGAGAGAGAATAACAGCCAAGATACAAATATCAAATGTATCTTATCTCTATGGATACAACAAGAATGCTAGATATTCTGTGTAGGCAGAGCAGGAGTCTGTGAGCAGGAAAAGAGAAAAGAACAGAGTAGTGAAGGGTCTTAAGGGCAAGTACAAGGCTCTTTTTAACTCTGTGCAGAAAGGGGGAGCCAGGAAGTACATGGAGAGATAGGCTACCTAGTGCAAATGTCTGCCAAATTTCAGCCCAGAAAGAGAATTTTACCATAGAGCTATAAATAGACATGCATACATTGAGAATATGTTAATTAGCCAGAACCTTTGTTCATATCTCAAACTGAACTAGATGCTGCTAAACCTATCTTAAATTTCATAATATCTGTTCAGAAAAGTGTGCCCTCTTTCCTCAGACCCAAACATGCCTCTCACCTTCACTTAAATTCATCTTGGGGTCTCAACAGGTCTGGAAATCTCTGCTGTATTGGTTGCTATCTTTAAATATGTAATCCCAGGGCTTTCCTGGAGGCCATGTATCCTGGGGCACCCCCCAACACAGATAGGTCTCAGTCTGTGAGGTTTTAATTCAGGAGCTTTCTTGAGCCTAGCAAAAAAGAGCACTAATGTAAACTGAGACCCTTTCTCTAGCACTGACTGAATAACATCAAATGCAGGGCCTACTGAGAATCACTGATTGGGGATATTTTCCTTTCAGAATGGGAACTAGGAGGCCATCTTATAATGAGAGAAGAGTAGCTAAGTAGTTAGGGGAATGAAAGGATGGGATTAGATTACCTAGGGATACCAGGTTACCTATGGTCCAGGTTGTGGATTCCCTGTCATTGGAGGTTTTTAAAAACAGATTAGACAAATACATGTAAGGGATGGTCTAGGTGTACTTAACCCTGCCTTAGCATGGAGGGATGGACTAGATGACCCCTCAAGGTCCCTTCCAGCACAATATTTCTATGATTAGGAGGAACATGGAGAAGGGGACAGAAGCAATGAAGACCTCAAAAGATTCATCCTAATCAATTGGAGTTAGGTGCCGATGTGCTTCTGAAAAATCCCACTATCACCTATCTGCATCTTTGGGCACATAAATACCTTTGAAAACCTGACCCTTGGTCCTTTAGCTCAAGCTGTAGAGACTCATGCTCTTAGTGCTGGTGGCCCCCATTGCAGCCCCCAGTCATGACCAAGATGGCAATCACCACACATTACTTCTGGAGGAATTCTGTGTCAAAAATTAAAAATTCTGCACACAATAATATTTTAAAACTCTGCAAAATTCTTCAGATTTTATTTGTCAAAATAACACTACATAATCACACCAGTTTCAATTATTTTGGTAATTTATTTCAACTACCTGTCAGCAAGTATGTCTATAACAATACAGACACACACAAAAATTCCCCCAGGAGCAGAGTTAAAGAAACACCTATGATAACCCAGTTCCTGTTTCTCTGCCCTCTTCCCCGCCATAACCCAGCTGGGGGACCAGACAGTCACACACACACACACACACACACACACACACACACACACACAGAGCCCAGGTATCCAGAGTGAGAAACAGCCTGATGCTGGGCCTAGGCTTGCATGGAGTTTCCTGCACACGGTCTTCTTCTGTTAGGGCATGCTGGGAACTGCAACTGCGGGATTCCTCCAGCTCCTCCTCCCACTCCAGCAGTGTCTTCTACTGGTGAGCTGGGCTCTGCTGGGTCCAGCAGCCCCTAGTGGCGGCCAGCAGCACTGAAGCCCATTTATGTGGCGGAGATAGGAAATTCTGCATGCACAACATTAATTTTGGCAAAATTCTGCATTTGCAGTGGTGCAGAATTCCCCCAGGAGTAACACATGCTGCTAGTTATTATTCAGATTATTGTAGTGCCCAAAGGTTCTGTTCAGGATCAGAGACCTGTTATACGAGGAGATGTTCAAACACAAGCAGGCCGGCTCAGTGCCCTAAAGAACTTATAGTCGGGAAAGACGAGCAATCTAAAAGTGTGGCGGTTGACAAAGAATCAAATATATTTGGTCTTTGTTTTATAATTCCATAAATAAATATCAATTTTGCCCAAATGCCTCTCAGCTTAGCAATTAAATATTGGCTGTTTTTTGTTAATGCTGTTCTTTTATAATAACAAACTGTTCCCAAAGCCTCATATATACAGAGGAAGACAATCCAAGTACTGTGTGAGATTTTCCATGACATTCATTCATTTAGTTGCAATTAAAATAATACAATTCAAAGCCTTGTGCATTTCCCCACAAAAAACAAAACTTCAGTTGTTACTATTAATATATACAATCTACTGGAAAGAGTTAACATAGCTGCTTTGTTCTCCTCATTGTAGTAGAGTAGTTTGCTTATCTCTTTCTGTAGATGTCCTGGCAGTCATCAATATTTCTTTTGATAATGTTCCTCAAAAACACTCACACTCTTTATTCATCTGTGCAATAAAGCAAGGAATTCGGTGGGTCAGATTCATTCACTGGAATAAATGATGGAATAAATCATTCACCATGGATAAATGTATGTGGCGATTCTTGACTGCTGATTTTAACAAGAGGAAAATTAAACATATTTGTAAGGGAGGGAGTCCCCATTTTAACAAGTGGCATTCGGAGTTCTGTTTGGATTTTAAATGAACACTGTATTTGGGATATTTACTGAAAACCAGCACCTTAAATACTGAATCATGTTAACATCTATATGTCGAGTTCTGCATAAACAATAAAAAATTTATACTTAGCGAAGTTATAGCCCCTTCTTGTCCACTAAATCAGAATGTTTTACAGACATCCATTAATGAAGTATGGCATTCTCCCCATTTCACAGTTGAGGAAACTGTGGCATAAAGAGAATAGACACTAGATCCTGTCCCATATTATTAAGCCATTTCAACAAAGCTTCTTACAATTCCTTCCCTTTTGGGGATTCCCCAGATGGTGGAAAGCTAGTGTAACTAGTCTGCCCTAGCAGTTTTGCCCTGAAACCCCTCCCATATCTTGACTGAGAGCTTCTCTGCTGCTGGCCTCACCCCTTCTTTCATATCCCAATTTCTTTAGTGACCCTCTTCCACTTCCTTTCTTTCCCACACTTGCTTCTGTTTCCTTCACTCCTCCTGTCCTTCACTGCAAACTCTGCCCCGTAATGAAAATAAAATAATAAATAGAAATAAAGGAATATATTAAAGGAAAAGAAATGTGTCTCTAACACGTTGTGTGCCCTTCATCAGCCTGGTGGCTTTGCTGGTGGGTAGCTGCCTGGCCTACTCTGGTTTTTAGTTTTTCATGTTATAAAATCCTCAGGACAAGGACTGGATTTTGTGTGTGTGTGTACAGTATCTAGCACAATGGGCCCCTATTCCTGATTGGGCAGAGATTACTACCATACTATAGATTATAAAGAACCATTAGCTTGTGATGCATAGAGGGCTTGAGCCTGCAACTGCTGAGATAGCATGTCATGTTCAATGGCATTCCTTGTCTGTTTAAAGTTAAACATGCTGGACTGAGGCCAGAGGACCTAGCACCTTGCAGAATTAAGCCCATAACAACTAAACATTTTATTAAATTTATTAAAGTAGTACTGAGATATTGTAATCTGGAAATACTGCATTAACAAAAGTAAAGGTGACCATTCAAACTCGTTGTTGTTTTTGTGGCTGATTAACTACCCCACAGGGTATTAGATCGTGCTAATATAGTTTGCCCCGTAGACCCTACCTTGTGAGATGAGTGACCCATGTGCTTAAAGTTAACTGCATTCTTAAATGCTCTGGTGAATCAGAGCCTAAGGCATTAATTAGAGCTTGGCTCAGATTGACTTGCCTTTTTTTGGGGTGGGGGGGCGGGGGGGTTGTTTTCTTTTTCCTTTCAACTCTTCAGTGCTTGGAGGTTGAATTGGTATGCAGATATCCCCCTTGTAGCCGGGAGTTGCTTCTGTCACTGTGTCTGAAGGTACTCACACATCAAGGGTGGCACAGTGGGCAGGAAGGAACCCCTCTGGGAGCTTTCAACCTTTGTGGAAAATAATGATGTATGAGACAGGGATTCCTTTGGAACCTGAAGGGTACATGACAGACAGAATAATATGGGAGGAAAACTTTGTCTTAACAATTGAGACTGATGGTCTCATCTTATCTCCTTGTTATTGTTAGTGACCAAGACTGAGATAAGCTTTCTTATGAAGAACTTCATTTTGTGGCAGGTTCTGTATGTTGGACACACTACCCTCAGTGGTAGCTTTCCATCCAAGGTGCAGATACTGACAGGTGCCAAGGAACCCTTTGTGGTGGCGTTTTAGTTTAAACCTAAAATTCCTTCTAACATTGAGATGCATGTTTGTCAGGAATGACAGTTTGCAACTTGATAATCTTATACCAATTTGCTTTCCGACCTCAAATGACTTGCTGGAGGGGAGAATACCTGGAGTGGCATAGGAGTCTCAGCCTTATAAGCAGCTTTTCTATCACTTTATTAATTTTACTTTCCGGTGGTTACTGCATGTTTGGAAAACACCGTTGATTTGTATGGATCTGCGTGGGATGGTGAAGAGCTGGAGCTAAAGGAGGAGTGTGAGTTGACAGCGGTGCAATATCCCTAATTGACAAAGAGCAAAGGCACTATTTAAAGCGACTTTCCTTATTCTTTGTTAAAGTTAAAGAGAATGGCCTTAAATTTGTCCTCATATTACCAAATTCAAAAAGAAGTGTTTACGTCTATATTCTTTTCCAATGGATTAAGTGAAATATCAAAAACTCATTTTAAATGAGCATATTTTAAAGTTAGATGTGTGATTCAAAACACAAACTACTGTGTGAGTAATGGGAAGGCTGCTGCTTCAAAACTGGTGGCAAATGGAATCACACAGAGGACAAGCTCCCTTTCCGGGAGTGTAATTTGCACCACAAAATTTGGAGTTTACATTTTTTTGCACCCTCCAGTTAATTGTGGCAACAGATCAGACAGAACTGGAAATACTCAGATTTGCATCCACAATTCATTTTGTGGGGGCAAAAATTCATGCACAAGTGGACCACAAATAAATGAGTTGAGCCTCAATCCTTTTGAAAAGGTCTCCCCAACATATGAGCAGAACAGGTTAGAAAACACAACATTTCATTTACACTGGCCTCTTGCGCCTTAATTTTCTGGAGAACTGGGATCTCACTGTTAATTTAAATATAAAATGGCATATATAATATGCCATGGTAAAGCCTTAGGCATGAATAAATTTGAGATTAATCATAAAGTAGACTTTTACAGCTATGCAATCAGAATTCAGATCAGTTTGAAATCTCTGGAGTATTTTGGGATTGTTTTTTTTGTTTTTTAGATGAAAATGCTGCTGATAAAGAGGTCAGTGGCACATGTATATATTGTAACCCTGGGTGCTCTTTAAAGAGAGTCAGTTGAATGGATAAACCCAGCTAACATTAAATAGCTCTGGTGTTATACAAATAAAATTGGCAAAGCTGAAAAAAGCTCGCTGACAAGAGGAGTGGGTGTTGGTGGGTGAGTTGCTGCAGTTTTAGAGCTGTTAAATGTATGGTTTTTTTAGCATTTTCATTATTTAAAAGTGGAGTGGTAGTTTCTTCACTCCTTCTGAAAACTTAATAATTTACTCAACTATAGGGTACCCACAGTGAAGTGCTTTACAAATCCGTTAAATCAAAGTGATTTCAAGTATGTCTAATACTCCTTCTCTTTAGACGTCATGCTGTCTCAGCTCTGCCCTTCCTCCCCTCGGAATGGCTGCAGTTTCTGTGGTTCTCCTGGTGCTTATGTGTCGTCTATGCCCCAAAGTACAGGTTTACAGGGGACAAGTATGATAAGTGATAACAGAAATCATAGGGGATTCCTCATCTCCTTTTGCCCAAAAGTTCTTCTTTTTTAAATATTTTTACCTGTTCCATTGATGAATGTTATTCAGAACGGTGTGACGACCTGATTCAAGTGGCCCAAAATGTTTTTGGCCATTGGAGTCCAGATATTATGTTGATGATGGCAGTAGAAGTCCAAGAGGTGTAGAGAGAGAGAAGTGGAAGTTCCCTATTGATCTCTTTGTAGTCCAGAATGTATGGAACATTGAACCAAATCTGTCAGTCCTTAATCATGTGAGTAGCCACTGATGACAGTGGGACTTCTCATATGAGTAAAGGCTGTAAGACTGGGCCCATTATGACCTTGGCAGAGTTTCCTATGCATAGAAACACAAAATACATGGATTGCTTAGCTGTGTATTCTCCTCTGCATGCAGATACTGAGCATGATAATGCATCTGTGAAGGGTGGGGAAGATCCACAGGAGCCCCAAAGGGAATCTCTGGGGTTTTGATGCACGTTTCAAGTTTCCCTTTCATAGGGGGGTGACATTTGTTTAGACAGTGGGATAGGAGGCTCCAGAGGAATCAGTCTAGGACCCAGGTGCATCCTCATGTAGCTTGGTTGAAAGACATCACCAAGATACCACTGCCTATCATGCTCCCCCAGCCATCTGTCTGTAGCCATCTGTTGTCTCTTGTCTTGTAAGCTTTTTTGGGCAAAGAGCATCTTTTTGTTCCGTGTTTGTACATTGCCTAACACAGTGGGGTTCTGATCTGTGAATAGGGCTCTTAGATGTTAAGGTAATACAAATAATAGTAAATAAACTAAATCTTTGGAGCCCGATTCAGTGAGGGCAGTTGAGCTGCATTCCTAACAGTTCCTAATTCCTAACAGTGGAGGCCAGCGAGACAGTGCAGCCTGTGGGGAAACGAGGCTGCCAGAGGGATTCTCCATTTGTTCTTGGGCTAAGCTGTATCTTTAGCCTCACACTGTAGATTCTTTTTATTTGCTGTATATATTGTTTGGTTTGAATAGCCAGGCCATAGGCACGTGTCAGGGCGTATGTGTCTGATGGCCCTTTACTGGCTGTTATTTAAACCTAATGAAACCTTTCTGTGAAAGAGCTTTCCTTTTGTTTAAGGCAGAGGAGTCTCTGGTGGTTTGTGGTAGGGGACTGGGGCCTGGCTGCAGCCTCCAGAACCAAACCACAAAACTTGCACAGCTCACTCCAGGCCCTGCCCTCATTGCTTTCCCAGCTTTAGGTCCATATTGCCCCCCTTTCCTCTCCCCCTCCACTTCTCCCCTGGGCTCACAAGGGAGAACTTTATACTATTCACTATGAATACAATCAGCTGGTTCAGTCAGTTACATTTTCTTAGCTGCTGATGTTTTGTTATTATTTCATTTATGTTAGGGGTTAAATAGAACCAATAACCATAGTATGCGAAAACGTCCCAGGTAAGTTAGACCTGACTGGTGAGGTTCCTAACGGATTTCATGGACTCTTCCACTCTTTTTCCTTCTAGAGTCTGCCCTAGCTCCCATTGACATCAATGACAAAACTCTCCTTGACTTCACTAAGGCCAGACTGAGCCCACAGAAAAGAACTAGAGTTCACGTTCTTAAAAGCATGTTCTTGACATTCCTGACAACCAGGGACTGGGAAAATCGGGAGGGCCCCAACTGAGCCTCACCCTGCCCATTGCTGCAGGGGAAGTCTCCGATGCCTCCGGGGTCTGACGCCGCATGTTAAGGACAATACCGGGAATGTACAATGAAGAAATAAACAGCAGCACAGTGCTGTGCCAACGTTTCCTGACTGAGGTTTGGTCTCTGTGGACCTAGTATCATCACGTGCTGAGCATTCTCAACGCCCACTGACTTCATAAAGAGTTAGGCACGCTTAGCATCTACCAGGATCAGGCTGTAGGGAAAGAAGCTGGCATTTGTCAGCAATTGTGAATCTTCTTGTTAGCCTTTGCAGAACAGTTAAACCACACACAGTTAGCTGAAGTATCATTAAGGCTGTGCATGAACCCATAAAAGCAAGTAAATTTAGAGCAGCAACATAAAGTCCTGGCTGACAGTACATCTTTATCTCATCCAAAGTTATAAAAAAACAAGTGACAATGCAATGAGTGTAAGACTCAGTATCAGCACGGATTTTTAGATTAACTCTGAATTTCCTTGCTTTCATTGGTTTAAGAGCCTTATTGTTACTTTGTTGTTTTTTTAATTGTAGATATTAAAAAATCTTTTATCTTTCAAAGTCCTAAAGTCTGTTATATAAATATGTAATTATGGCCTCTTTCAACTGGGTATAATTTACTTGATAGTTTATAACAGCTGCACTGGAGCTATTACAGTTTATCATTTAAAAGCCTAATTAGGGGCTTTTTAATTAGTGGATCCTTCAGTCACTAGATTATAAAAGATCCTTGGCAGCCATTGCATGCACAAATTTGCATGAAATGTTTGCCTGAAAACAGGATATGCCCAAATCAACTGTCATTTAGGGCCTCCAAAAACACATCCATTCTCTCTGTGGCTGAACCCATCTGTACATGCAAATGCCAGCATTCAAGTCTATAGGATGATAATTCTCCCATGCATGCCTACAGTTTGCCTACTCAAGTTCTACATGTTCTTTTCATGAATGTTGCAAAAAATTACATGCACATTTTTGGAGATCATTTGAAAATTTAGACTTTTAGCCAAACTGAGAGGTGACCTACACAGCAGGGTAAGTTATATGTTGGGGAACTGGCATGAGGGCATATAGGCTGCAGATGCTGCAGTTGCCGGGAGCCCCAAATAGGGTGGGGCTCCTACAGTAGGAAAGGGGAGAGAGAGAGACTCTTCTGCACAGGATCAGCTCAGCCCTTCACTCTTCCTCCCGATACTTTATTAAGAGTGATCTGCTGAGGACTGTGCAGTTAAAATCTGCTAGGCCTGGTCAAGAAGGTGTGCCCCCACCTCCCCTCCCCCCCCCCACATTATCTCCTAGTGAGACGGGAAAGGAACGGGCTGTTGGGAAGTAGGTGGGTGCGGGGCAATGTCCTCCTTTGCTCCCTTTAGGTCTCCCTCTGCTGCTGCTCCTAGTGGGGCTTCTTCAGTGGTTCCCTCCTCCACTGCTGTTGCCCACTATTAGTGCTGTCTCCACCACTCAGATAGTAAATGCTACTTCCAAGTGAGGCTTGTTCCTTCCTCTCGGCAGCAAATACAAGCCCCGCCTGCCTGCCTCGATAGTTTTAATAATAAGTGGGGATGTCAAGAGAATGAATTATTACAGGGGTGGCCAACCTGAGCATGAGAAGGAGCCAGAATTTACCAATGTACATTGCCAAAGAGCCACAGTAATATATCAGCAGCCCCCCCAGGAGCTCCACATTCAGCTCCCAGCGCCTTCAGCCCACCGGCAGGCCTGCCGATCAGTGCCTCCCCACGCCTCCTGATCAGCTGTTTCGTGGTGTGCAGGAGGCTCTGGAGGGAGAGGGGGGAGGAGCAAGGGCACAGCAGGCTCAGGTGAGGGGGTGGGAATGGGAGAAGTGGGGGCAGAGCCAGGGGTTGAGCAGTGAGCACCCCCTGGCACATTGGAGAGTTGGTGCTTGTAGCTCCAGCCCCGGAGCCGGTGCCTATACAAGGAGCTGCAAATTAACTTCTGAAGAGCCGCATGTGGCTCCAGAGCCACAGGTTGGCCACCCCTGAAATTACATGGGGGTTCGGTGGGAGCACGTCTGTCAAGCAGGCCTTCCGGGGGGCCTTGAAATGTCAGAACCAGCCTCGAGTGGTAGATTGTATGAGTCCTAAACTCATTTCTAACTGAGGGTGCTTCCGTGGTGACAGGCCCAAATTTTCTCTACAACTAAAACTTTTTCTTCCTTCATATCCCCCTCAATTTCTTCTATATCAGTCTCCAAAACAAGAGCATCAGTCTTAACATGAGGTGATAACATTCGCAAACCTAAGGCGCAGGGTTTTGGGATCACAGATACGGGAGTGTGACATAGCAGAGCTCATGAAGTACGTACACATTTGCCCCACTTCCATGCCAGGTCCCAAAAAGGATGGCAGCAGGCCAGCAGAGAAGCAGTGGAACCTAGACATGTGTTCTTGCATCATGGCACGTGCAGAGCCACAAACCCACATCTGCTGGGAGGTTTGCATTCATCAGCTGAGATGTTAAAGGCAGCTGCTGTCTAGGGCAATGGACTCTTAACTTCTTTATCCCTCACTCCTAAACCAGATGGGGCACAGAACACCAGGCTTATCACCTTGCATTACTGCCTAGCAACCTTTCTAACCAACTCAGGGATTGGAAGAGCCTAAGGGCAGTAAGAAAGGAGAGGAGGGAAGGACTTCAAGCCCTCCCATTGGTCTGATACTTTGTTAGATGTTCATCTGATAGCAACTACATTACCGGGATTAAAATTTGGGGCCTGTCAGCCTCAATGGCATTGTTTTAAATGATAGTGTGACACAGTAGTGAGTTTCTATTTACTTCAGAATAATATAGTTACTGAAAATCTGTATCATTAATGCTGTTGCCTTCCACTGGTAGACGGCTGCGATAATGGATTGGCCTCTCCATCTCATCTTTCCACTGGACACAACCTATACAGTGCTGATCAATAATCTTATCCGGGTTACTTATAAGGGTGTCAGATGTAAGTAACTCCCTCTCACAGAGGTGTAGGGACCAGATATTTTTGCAAAATTTAGGTCAGGCATTAAATGGTCTTGGTTGAATTATTATTGTAGCCCAAGGCAGTATAACTAGATCTATCCACAGAGTTACAAGAATGATTTAAATCGAGAGTTATTATACACACACATTTTTCTGGGTCATTTGTTTAAAATAGTTAATTCCTCAAATACAATTTTCTTAGCAAATGGAGAAAAAAATGAGTTGAAAGGTTTTTCTTGCAATATCCAGTGTTGTGAGGAACATTTCTGCATTTGGCAGGGAATGGACTATATCACCTAACAATTTTCCAACTCTAATCTCTGCTGCTGAAATTCTGGCCCCACTGAAGTCAACGGCAAAACTCCCATTTACTTCAATGGGGCCAAGATTTCACCTTGTGATTTTACAACATATTAGGCTCTGTTTAATTAGTGCTGCCAAACCTTAAGCCACCAGCAGACCACAGATCACTGGCTGCACTATGTCAGGGCCCTCTTGAGATGTTCAAGGACTTGTGTACACATAAAAATTGTATCACTGTAGCTATACGGGTATAGCTGAAGCAGTACAACCCCCCTAGTGTGGATGCAGTTATATCAGTACAAAGGTGCTTATAGGGAAACCTTATAAGGTGGTTAAAGGGGAACTGAGGCACAGAGAGGTTATATCACTACCCAAGGAAATCCATGGCAAAACCTGGAATTGAATCCAATTCTGAGCCCTAGTCCAGTGCCTTAACCCCAAGATCATCCTCTGTAGGAGAACACATAAAATACAGGTCAAAAGGTAAGGTGTCAAACATTAAATCTTAGGGCCCGTGGACTTGGGTTCAGTTAGCCCAGGAGACCTCACTTCTGTTTGAGCTAGCCCTGATATCAACTATTCATATAAACTCCATACAGTCTTAGCAGAATAGTTCCTTTTACAAACTTAAGTCCTTATCCTGCAACATGTAGCACACAGATGGACTGCTACTGAAGTTAAGGAGGCTGGTGGAAGCAGTAGTTTGCCCATATGCTATACCTTGAAGAATCAGGGCCTGAGTAATAGGTTTGTTTGGCGGCATCTAAGTAATTTTACAGATTCCCATCTTATCTCACATTGGCTTTTGTGAAACAAACAGGAGTAACTTCTCCTAATATCACTTATAAAATGAGAACGTTCCCCCATACAGCATACTCATCCCTTGGGAGAGGAAGGACTTCACCAATCATTCTACATTGACAGGATCAGCTATGAAACAAGTTCCATCTAGTCCTCTTTTAGAAGGCTGTGGTGACCACGTTGACCAAACTGAACCAGAGTCCCATAATGCTTTACAGCTAGGCCGAAGGTGAAGTAGAAAAGTACTGCTTGTGAAGCTACAGTTATATGTTGTGCCGATGTGACAGTGGTAGTTTTCCCATACAAGGAATGGCATTGTACTAAAGACTGAGAAACCCGCTCTCCCAAACTGATGTCATCACCAAAAATAGGTAAATTGCTTTATTGTTGTAATGACGAGTTTATCCAGTCAAAGTGTGTAGTGCAATTCAGATAAGAAAGTAGCTGGTAGTGAATAAGCAGGTTGTACCATGTATTTTCAGAGTGGTTTGTATTCATGCTAAGTTGTATAATTATGAATTGTATTCATGGTAAGGTTTTCCCAGAATGCTTTTATTTATGCAAAGTTGTTTAACTGAGGGGAAATGTGAAGTGTTGTAACTTCAGTGTTAGGTGCAGAAATTACCAGAAAGACAGGATAAGATAGATGATCTTAATGATTTATAAACATGCATTCTGTACCAAGGTACAGCTATTGCAAATGTATCAAAGCTTTGCTTGCTTCTGGTATGCGATGCTCAAGACAAGACAAGAAACCCTTGTGGCAGTGGAGAATAGTGCTTCAGAATCCCTGGCCTTCTTAGTATGGCAATTTGAGCTTATGCAAGCTTAAGTACGGGCTGCACTGCCACTCCTGAAGGTGCTCAGGAGAAGAGTTCATTTACAATATCTCTTCAGCTCCCTACCAGCTCTGCAAAGTGTGAACATGTTGTATAATAAGGTTGGTTGTGGAGAGGAGTTTTGTTTAATTATTTGTCCCTCTACCTTTCTCCTGAAAAGCTTTGCTGCCCACAGACCCCTTCATCCTTAGGAGCTTGAATGATCCAGTGGGCTGCGGGTGGATTTAGCTGGAAAGGCCCCAAAGACAAACAAGCAAGAGACTGATCGTTCTCACAAACAAGAGATCCTTTTTCTTTTGTTCTTCAGCATGGTATCATGGTTCTGAAATACATTTTTGTGTATTCCACTTCTGTTCTTCTCCCATTTTCTTTTTTGATAAATGAGAAAACACCAGAACAACGTAGTGGTTTTTTAACAAAACTTATTTATTTCACTAACTTATTCCTACTTCCATTACAACTCTTTCCCTGTCAGCTACTCTACCTTCTGCCTGTGTTCATGCTCAAATTCATTGGCTGAAGGTATGAACACTGAACCTCTCTTAAAGAAATAGGCAAACGTTTCACAGAATGTGACACAACTTCCACTTGCATGCAAAAGAAAAAAAAATGCATGAGTGCATTCAAATTGACATGAGCAAAACTTGCTACTGTATGTACAAATTGTATTTTGCAGAGGTGTGGGAACAGAGGCGTGCATGTTCTTTCGAATGAGGACTTCTGCCTTAATTTAAAAGTAATTTGGCGATTTACATTTGATGAAGATCATCACTACATAAGCTTTTTGTTTGCTTTTTTAAAATGCCTATAGCATATTAGAGAAAGAGAGGCATGGGATAAACACAGGAGCAAGAGCTAGGAACTCATGGGTTTTACTTCTGTCTCTAACACTGACCCCCTCTTTGGCCTCGGGAAGCCAGTTAGGACTAAATTTTCAAAAGCCAATTTTGATTGTCTCAATTTTTGGGTGCCCAACCTGAGTCAACAGAATTTACAGGTGCTCAAGCTGGACACACAAAATCAGTGGTCGCTTTTGAAAATGTAGGCCCTCCCCTCTCATTTTCATCTGTAGAATGAGAACTGTAGCACTTATTGCTAACTATCTCACAGGGATGTGGTGGACAGTAAATAATTTTCATATAACATTTTAAAGATGCAAAGTGCTACATAAGTGCTAGATTATAACCACCTCAGGTCAGGGCCTTTGTCTCCCTATTTGGCTCTAAAGCATCACACCCCTATTGTGCAATGTTAATAATAATTGTTAAATGTAGGAAAGGAATATTTAACCATCGTTATCAGAAAGTGCCCACTAAACAGCACTGCATTTTGAGATCTATCTGCTGAGATGACACATGATTTGAGGACTTCAATAGCTCAGACATAGGTGAGAGGTTTTTCGCAGGAGTGGGTAGGTGAGATTCTGTGGCCTGCGTGGTGCAGGAGGTCAGACTAGATGATCATAATGGTCCCTTCTGACCTTAATATCTATGAGTCTCTGAGATGCTATAGTCTCATTTTATTTTATTATCCTAATTTTACTGAGACCATTTGGACAATTCAGTTCCTCTGCTGTTTACCCAGCATTTTAGCTCAATTTGAGATGCTAGAAAGAACAGTAAATGCAGAAGTTAATGGTAACAAAAATCAAAGCTAAATCCTAGACAAGGAGAAGCAAATTCATAAATGAAAAACGTATTATTTTGTACACACCAACTGTCTTGATTTCTTCATTGTAAGTGAAAATTAACCCTGTCTTTAAGCACTTTGATCAGCTACTACATAAACATCTCATAATGGCATGAAATCTAATGCAGCAGCAATGGAAATGAACAAGTAGAGAAATAATGAAACTCTGGTGTTGCTTCAGAGCTAGAGTATGTCAAGTCTCCCAGGGCCAAATTGATCTTTGGAGTAAGACCACATGTGCCAATGCAGTTAAACCAGGGATTATTTGGGCCCTCAGTCCGTAGCGGTTCTAGAAAGTTTCTAGAAAGTATAATAGCACACTGACATCATTTGATGAACAGTAACATTTGTATACAGATATTTGACAGCTTTATAACTTGGCTATTATAATCTACTTCAGGCTAAAACGAGACATTACACATTCCCAACCCCTGAAAAAAAAACTGTTACAAACTGATCACAATTGGCTTGGGTTTGAATTGTTCAGATAAGGAAGAACAGAGGATGTTTGGTGCCACTACAAATGCTTGACTGCTTTGCCTTTAAACACTAAAGATTTAAATCTGAACTATTGTATTGTATGAAACACATAACAGAGATTAGAGTTGGGGTTTTTGGGTTGGTTTGCTTTCTTCATCTACCGCATCTAAAAATGGGGGAATAGTTAACTGTGTAAGTACTAACTACTTTTCTGCATATAAGGAGACTGAGAGGCCTAGGGAGGTCTGTTCCCAACTCTGCTTCTTACTAACAGCTTCTTGGGTACGTCCCTCAACCTTTCTGTGCCTCATTTTCATCTATTTGTATATTGGAGATATCACTATGGCCATTAGCACCACCTAGTCAGACGACGAGTTCCAGAGAATCAGTGTCAGAACAGACTGATGGTATTCAGCTATTACACATAAATCTGAGCATCAAATAAAGACCCTATAATTTTTTTTGGAAAGTATTCAACTAACTCCATCACTTGTCAGTATTCTCCTGAACTCATCTGGTTAATAGGATTTTTGGTTGTGCATCAAATACAACAGACAGATCATTCCTGGTTATTCACAGAAAAAAGTTTCCAGAACACTCTGGGGACACACGCTGACGTCACTGGCAAAATTCTCATGGACTTCAGTGCAATTTTACACTTAACAATCCTAATGAAAGCATTTTGCCTGGAGGAACACTAATGCCAAAACCAGGGACTACTTGTTGCTCCATGGCTCACAAAATATACTCTAGACTAGAACAGACATTTTTATTGACCCTAAAGCACTGAAATCCAACATCCTTCTGTATTTCTCACAAACCATTCTCCTGTCCTGTCTCTACAATCAACTCCTAGACCTTATACCAAGACATGGCAGAAAACCCCCACCACCACAACTGGAGACAATACAGACAATCTTGGCCCTGGACAGAAACAGCCATACAAAATATTGCAGCCACTCAGAAACTTCCTAGTTTATTTTAGTATCTCATTCTATAAAGCTGCGCATCTACCTGTTGCTTATACACACACAGAACAGCAGCTGTTTACATACACCTCAGTATAACAATGCTCCTCCACAGATCCACAACTCTAAAGCCACCCATTTACGTACTTATCATTGTTTGATGTAATAGCACCAGGCCCGCCAACAGGGGGCGGGGGCAAAGGGGGCAACTGCCCACGGGCCCAAGCGATTTAAAAGGGCCCAGGAGCCCTGAGCTCTTTTAAATTTCCAAGGTTGGCCTCAGGGCTCCTAGGCGTGTGCAGCATGGTAGGGGTGGCAGCAAAGGCAGCTGGGAGGGCATGTGGAAGCCCTGGAAGAGCCAGCAGCGGCTGGCTGGTGCCCAGCGAGAGCAGGCGCAGCACTGCACAAATGTGAGTGCCAATGGAAATGGACAAGTAGAGAAACCGCATGTGGTCCAGCTCCGCGCCCATGTGGCAATGCCATGCCGGGCGAGCAGCAGCAGTGTTGGGCTCAGCTCCAGCCCACCCTCCACAATGCGCAACGGCAGTGGCTCCCCGCCCCAGCAACCTGCCCACTGACTGTTCTGCCCTGGGGCCTGGAATTGCTGTCAGTGGGCCTGAATACTAAACCAATATCTGTGTATACACAGACAAATAATGTCACTGTATTAAATATATACTGTACTACCTATTATTTTTGTGACAAGTGATATTTAACAACTCCATACCTGTTGTTATTATTTATTTGCTTAGCAGTCACACTTAGGAGTCCCAGACATGGATCAGAGCCTCACTGTGCTAGGCACTGTATAGACACATAACAAAAACACCTACAACCTGTTTATCATATTTACTTGTGTAGTTTCGTGTATACTTCTTTATATATGCACCAAAATTCCATGATGCACATTTAACTGCACATCTGCCTGAAAACACACATTTAGAATACAAACAAATGGTTAAATATTTATCACATATTTACAAGAACAACCAATCACTAGTTCACAAACTGTTAAAATAAGTTATTGGTTTACAGAACTGTAGTACAAATTTTCAACACAAATACACACCAGCTATAATACCAAGATCAGCAGAGGGAGAGAGCTCCTTGGTGACTGGTTCCTTGCCATTTCAGACAATGCCACAGTTACTAACAGTGTGTTACTCTAAGGCATCAAAACCTGGAAGCACATTCAGCCCCATATTGAGACATCTGTTGCCAGACAAGAGATATTGGCCCTATTCAGAAAAATGGTGTGTGACAGGGTGAGACTCACCATGCTAGAGCCTTCTGCTGGTCATCTTACCGATCAGCTCCACAGACTGGTACACCGACTCTTGGTGGTGTCTCTCCCACTGTCACTTCTGTTCCTGAAAGCATGTCGCTACAAGGACCACAGTGTCCTCTTCAGGACACAGCTCGCTGGCTGTGCCACACTCTGTGCTCCCCCCTTCCCGGGGGACAGTACCGCAGTCCAATGGTCCAGCCACTTCCTCAGTGGCAAGTAGGGGTGGAGGTGACCCAGGCTCACCCACTACTCCGGATCCGGCCCAAGGAACCTGCAATTGTAGCTACATGCTGCAGTCCTTCAAACTCTCAGTCTATTTCTCTGGGCCACTTCCCTGTAGCCCCAGTATCTTCTTTTCCCTTATCTCCAGGCCTCAGCCTGGAGCTCCCAGCCACCAACCAGGAGCTCTTCCCTAGCTCCCCTGGTCCATGCCAGCAGCACTGCTCTGTCCATGGTACTGGGTTTCTTCCACCTGCAAGGCAGCCAGTTCTCCCTCCTTGAGCTTGAGGGAGCAACTGAATCTGCTCTGCCCTTCAGCTCTTCTTATATGGGCCTGCCAGGCCCTGACTGGCTGCTCCTCACAGTCCCTTTCCTATTGGCTGCTTTCTGCACAGCCTCCCTAGGGCTCCATTAACCCCTTACAAGCCAGTGTAGGGCAGATGCCTCATCACATGGAGTTAACAGCAACTTGTTTGCCTTAGCTGAACTTGATGTATGACATTAAGCCAAGAGCAATTGAATATCCTCTGACAAGACCTCCTATGTTGCAGCTGTTATGCTTATGTTTTTTTGCTATACTGCGGAGATTCATGGTAATAAAGCTAATTCAGTATTTCTCTTGACTTTTGCTATTTCTGTTTAAATCCAGTTGTTTTAGTACATGAATATATATTTACCTACCCTAAAAACTGCTGTAAATGTACACCTGATATTTCTAGCATAACCAGAATGCCTAATAATTCAGGCTGCAAATGTACATTATACAAATTAACTACCATATCATTACCATTTGACACATTTACAGTATGTCAGCTTCCCTTCTAAAGATAATACACTATTAATAGCAATTTTAGATAACAAGCAGCATAGCAGGAATCACTCACAGATCCCTTCCCTGAACAATGTGTTAACACATCCACAGATTCACCAAGACAACAGAATCTAATTTGCAAAGTTTTTTCAGTGACTCCCCTCCTCCATGTACCTCTTTGATGATTTAAGGCTTGGTCATGCTCCCATTTAAATCATTGCAAAATTCTGATTTAGCTTATGTCCTACATATAATGCAGAGTACATTAAAGACTAAGACCTTAGGGTACATCTACACAGAGATAAAAGACCAAGGCACAGCCGCAGCTGGCCCATGTCAACTGACATGAGCTCGCTGGGCTTGGGCCGTGGAGCTAAAAATTGCCATGTAGACATTTGCGCTCAGGCTCCAGACCTGAGCCCAACAGCTACACACCAATTTTTCAGCACTTGAGCCCAAGCCCAAGCCGGCTGATCTAGGCCACCCAAGGATTTTCTGTAGACATACCCTTATTCAGCAAGGTACTTAAGCATCTGCCTAACTTTAAACAGATGGACAGTCTCATTGAAGTCAATGGCATTGCTCACTTTTACAGTTAGGCATATTCCTAAGTACCTTACTGATGACTTGGGGCTGAAATCCTAAGAAATGCTGAGCGTGATGGATTTGGAGCTGCTCTGGAATTTATGAGTACTATATGTTGAGCTAGTTGTTGGGATGTTTACTGTATCAATAAATTGGTTTAGTTAAATAGAGGGCTGTTAGGAAAAAACAAGCAGGAAGGAAAAAGAATGGCTGAAGATAAACCATATCTTGGCAAACACTTGTGGGTTGTTAAAAGACAGTGCCAGGACCAGAAAAGGCCCTCACACAAAGGATATCAAAAGAACTTTGGAGGGTTTAAAAAGGCCCCGATGCTGTAGAAATGGGAGTTGTTCAGAGGAACCAGGCTGAGACACAGACACCCACTGGGGTGTCTCAAGAACGTAGGCATGCGCAAGTACCATCCGGGGATGTTAAGCCTGTAGGTAAGATACACATTTGTGTAGGCTGTTTGTTGTTTTACAATCATTTTCTTTCTACATGCTTTGTTCCTACTGATAAAATGAGTAACACTTTGTTTGAAGAAGCTGGTCTGATTACTACAAACACCACTGGTCACAGACTTCTGCTGGGAAGAAGAGCTCAGTCGGACCTGGTGGGTAAGAACAATTAATATGTAGGGCACTGCAGACTAGGGCAGGGTCTGGTCTAAGTGCGTGAAAGCTGTGGAATTCCACTCTGGGATGGGTAAAGGTACAAGGCCTGTCATAGAGACCATAGAGGGGACATAGGTACATTAGCTCTGTAACCGTGACACTCAGCACCACTTCCATTGACATGAACAGGAGTTGCAGGAGCCCCACACCACTGAGGATTCACCTCCAAGTGAGAAGTTTGTTTGGCTTTATCATTTCTGTGAGTTTGTTGGGGACATGATAAAGAGCATGAGGTGGGCACAGATCCTGAAGGGAGCCTGCATATAGTGCTCCTCAGGAGTGTGTGCCACTTGTATGTGCTCCTGTATGAAAGTACATGTATTGTTATATTTGAGCAACTGAAAAGCCGCAGTCTGACAGACAAGATTGATTGTCGGTACATTTCCAATGTTCTGCTCAGTGGACTTGGACTGGCACCCAGGGCTACAGGGAAATTTCCTGTGCAGACCCCCCAAAGAGCCCTTCAAAGCAGTGTAGATGAAGCACAAATCCCATTGATCTATGGACCTAATCCCTGGCTGGAAGGGGCCCTGGGTCAAAGAGAACTTAGATCTGTCCAGAGGAGGGGGAAGGCTCCTTGCTGGAAGAATGGATATCCCACAATGCAAACCAGAAGAGCACTCCAAATTAAAATACCTGACAGAGGTGACAAATGGCAAGTGGGCAGGCCAAGCCCTGAGATAGCTGGGCGCTTCAGAGAATCAGAGCATGAAACTGTACCAGCAGCACTTCTTAATCCCATATTTGAAGGAACAAAAGTCTACTCTGTCTTCCTGGGTGCTAAAAGTAGTGGTGGTGCCCAGACCACACTCAGTGGCCCTAGTGTCCCCAATCTGACACTGCTCCTCAGCTCCAAAGATCCAGTAGGTTTGCAGAACTCAAATGCCAGAAACAGTGACAAGAGAAACTTCTCTTCCCCGTTTTTCTTGCATGTGCATTTTGGGGGCAGAGTAGCAAAGAATTCAGGAGGCAGGATATTAACACTTCAGAGGCCTGACTTCCTGTATTACACACGCTGTCCTTATTTCTTCCTGTGACAAGTGCAGTATGCTATACTTGACTGCTCCAGCTCAAATCCATATCTGCAGAGGTGCCTCCTTGATTTTGTGCTTTGTGCATGAAGGTGCATAGTTTGCTCCTCTAAAAAGGTTTACAGACTCAGGGGCCTGATTATCCCCTTACTGCTGAGTTACACCAAGGTCTCTCAATTGAAGTCTGTGGAGTTACACTGCTGTGAAACCGGGAGGAAATTCAGATGGAGGTACTGCTAATTGTTGACTAAAAGGAGTACTTAATGACACATTGGAGGTAGCTTATCAAAGGAAAGACAAGAGGAAGAGGCTAACATTTCTGACTGCTACTGCTTCTCTCCACTTTCTTTTGCTGCATAGAAACCTCCTCCATCCAGGACATCAGCCTCAAGCTGAGCTATGCAAACAATGACTGGTTGATGCAAAATTACTTCCTCTGTTTGCTAGCAATATAGGGTGAAATCTTGGTGTACATTGGCATAGTTCCCTTGAATTCAATGATGTGACATTAATTTACACCAGCTGAGAATTTGGCCCATTTTGTTTATTGTCCTGGAATGGCCCCAAGCCACTATCTCACATATGTGGCATTACCTGTTCTGATTAGCACAAGTACCTCTGCTTGGAGAAAAGAGCCAATAAAAAGTGAGCTGACATTAAACTGTTTATTCCCCGAGGCGTAAAAATGGTTTGTACTTTGTCTATTTCATTCTTAATTTTGGAGCCTGCAGAGGCTGATGCTGGTGCGGAGTAGGAATTTGTAATCCTGACTGACACAGAGGATATAAAAGGGGAAGCATCTCTGAAAAAGAAGTGAATACCGACAAAATCCATCCATTATACCTGTTGGATCATATTAAAGAAGTTCTGTATTAAAATCACAAAGGAGCTTGATTCCCCATAGTTTAAATTCCAAGGTATTACTAATTAAGAGGTCTCTTGGTTTTTGGTCTCTTGTTTTTACTGTTTCTCTCCCTCTCTGTGTGAAACTTGCAAGCTGCTAATAGTGTTAGTACATCCTAAGATAGAGTCTGTTCTCAAAGAAATACTTTGTAACAACAGAAACAGCACACAGAGACTCTCCACCCTTTTGTTGTATTTATCTCGTTTTGTTAACAATTGTGATTAAAATAGAGATAAAGGATGTATGTGGATGGATGCTTGGTGTGGATAATAAATGAATGATCAGGGAGGTGCGAGCCTAAGAATCCAGTGTCCATCGGCTGAAGAAGGCGTCAAGTGGAAACAACCAGAGGACCCCCGGAGGGCAGACTGAAATCCACCCAACAGCCTCAAGGATGGGAGAACTGAAGAACAAGTTAACATCTGGCAAATCTTGGGAGACAGGCCAGTCCTTGCCTACAGACAGCCCCCCAACCTGAAGCGAATGCTCACCAACAACCACATACCACACAACAGAACCACTAACCCAGGAACCTATCCTTGCAACAAAGCCCGTTGCCAACTGTGCCCACATATCTATTCAGGGGACACCATCACAGGGCCTAACAACATCAGCCACACTATCAGAGGCTCGTTCACCTGCACATCCACCAATGTGATATATGCCATTATGTGCCAGCAATGTCCCTCTGCCATGTACCTTGGTCAAACTGGACAGTCTCTACGTAAAAGAATAAATGGACACAAATCAGATGTCAAGAATTATAATATTCATAAACCAGTCGGAGAACACTTCAATCTCTCTGGTCACGCAATCACAGACATGAAGGTCGCTATCTTACAGCAAAAAAACTTCAAATCCAGACTCCAGCGAGAAACTGCTGAATTGGAATTCATTTGCAAATTGGATACTATTAATTTAGGCTTAAATAGAGACTGGGAGTGGCTAAGTCATTATGCAAGGTAGCCTATTTCCCCTTGTTTTTTCCTACCCCCCGCCCTCAGACGTTCTGGTTAAACTTGGATTTATGCTGGAAATGGCTCACCTTGATTATCATGCACATTGTAAGGAGAGTGGTCAGTTTGGATGAGCTATTGCCAGCAGGAGAGTGAGTTTGTGTGTGGGGGGGGGGGGGGGGAGGAGGTGAGAAAACCTGGATTTGTGCTGGAAATGGCCCACCTTGATTATCATGCACATTGTAGGGAGAGTGGTCACTTTGGATGAGCTATTACCAGCAGGAGAGTGAGTTTGTGTGTGTGGTTTTTAGAGGGGGGTGGGGGGGTGAGAAAACCTGGATTTGTCCTGGAAATGGCCCACCTTGATTATCATGCACATTGTAGGGAGGGTGGTCACTTTGGATAAGCTATTACCAGCAGGAGAGTGAGTTTGTGTGTGTGATTTTTAGAGGGGGGTGGGGGGGTGAGAAAACCTGGATTTGTGCTGGAAATGGCCCACCTTGATTATCATACACATTGTAAAGAGAGTGGTCACTTTGGATGGGCTATTACCAGCAGGAGAGTGAGTTTGTGTGGGGGGGGGGCGGAGGGTGAGAAAACCTGGATTTGTGCTGGAAATGGCCCAACTTGATGATAACTTTAGATAAGCTATTACCAGCAGGAGAGTGGGGTGGGAGGAGGTATTGTTTCATGGTCTCTGTGTATATAATGTCTTCTGCAGTTTCCACAGTATGCATCCGATGAAGTGAGCTGTAGCTCACGAACGTTCATGCTCAAATAAATTGGTTAGTCTCTAAGGTGCCACAAGTACTCCTTTTCATCTGGCAGCATGGAACCGTCAGGAATGTGCCATCTGCTGATTGATTCAGCAACAGCATAATGAAGCAATTCCCATAGACTGGCATAGGAAGAAATTCCTATAAAAATGGACTCTAGAAACTGAGAACTTTGGGGTCTGATTCTGCAAACCAACTTCCAGGAGCATCAGATGAGCATCTGACAAGGCCCTGCTCCCTCCTCGTGTCCAGGCCACATGGCCAGTGGCTTGACACGATCAACTCTAAGGCTGGTAACTATGATAACAACCTTGCAGAACCAGTGTGTGTGTGTGTATGAATGAATGTGTGAATAAATATGAAATTGAATGGAATGTTATAGCTATAACTAACTGCTTACTATGATTCTTTCTGTATTCACAATAAATGTGGCATTTTGCCTTATTCCCTTTAATAAGATCCTACTGGTTTTTATTTTATTGGTATAACATACACAGATTCATAGATACTAAGGTCAGAAGGGACCATTATGATCATCTAGTCTGATCTCCTGCACAACGCAGGCCACAGAATCTCACCCACCCACTCCTGCGAAAAACCTCTCACCTATGTCTGAGCTATTGAAGTCCTCAAATCGTGGTTTAAAGACTTCAAGGAGCAGAGAATCCTCCAGCAAGTGACCCGTGCCTCATGCTACAGAGGAAGGCGAAAAACCTCCAGGGCCTCTTCCAATCTGCTCTGGAGGAAAATTCCTTCCGGACCCCAAATATGGCGATCAGCTAAACTCTGAGCACATGGGCAAGATTCACCAGCCAGATACTACAGAAAATTCTTTCCTGGGTAACTCAGATCCCACCCCTTTATTCGCAGTTGTCTTTTTGAACAGAATCCTCAGAGATCAGACTCTTGAAATCATATTAGATTAATGTTGAAGTTTTAATTATATATGTCTGTTAGGGTGTGATCTTTCCTCATAATCAATTTATATATTTTTGAGACTCAAATACAAATCAAATGATATAATTATACTAATGCAGTCATGGAGAACAGACAAAGTGTTAGAGATAACACTTGAACAAGTACTAAAGGCTGACAACAATCAAGATACAAATGAGTGTAGAACAGATCAGTGTGGTGTACAATACAATAAAATAGGTGAATAATCTGCTTCTGACTCAGATTTGCCATGATTAGGAACGGGTAGCTGCATATCCAGAGATTGATATTGGTCACTTTGAAGATGTTTCATGATAGTAAGTTTTTCCCTGACCATAATGTCCCATAATTTAAAGCACCAGTTTCCCAAATTGAAATGAGGTGGCTATGCCATTGGACTGCAATAAGAAGTCTGGTGGTATAGACATAATGATTATCCAGATATAATTCTAGCAATCTAACTGCCTAATTAATGCATAGCACATTAGTTGTCTAAAAATACTCTGTTCTTTGCAGTGTTGTAGCTGTGTTGGTCCCAGGCTATGAAAGATGGGTGAAGTAACATCTTTTACTGGACCACCTTCTGTTGGTCAGTGAGACAAACTTTCGAGGTGACCTGAAGAAGAGCTCTGTGTAAGCTCGAAAGCTTTTCTCTCTTAACACCAGAAGTTGGTCCAATAAAAGATATTACCTCACCCAGCTTGTCTCTCTAAAAATACCCTGTCCTTGCCAGCTATAACATCATAATTTTTTTTAAATCATTACAACTTGTTGCTTTTATTTTATAATAGTAATAACAGCCTGCATGGGGAGTATTTAGTGGGGATTAGTGACTGACTGGGTTTAAAGGCCCTCAGCTGCATCGCTATGAACCCCTCACAACTTGTTATTCAGTAATTTCTGCACTTCAACAGTTACTATATAAGGGTTCAATCTTGCAAAGTGCTGAGTGGCTCTTTTGAGGTTTGGAGCACTCTTAATTCCTATTATGGTCCAGGAACATTATGGGTGCTTTACATCTCACAAGAGGCACTTTGCATCTCGGAGGATCAAGCTATATATGAATTACACAACAAAGTCAATTTACAACTGCTTCCAGTTGTGCATCCCTTGTGATTGGCTTTGCATTACTTAAAAATAAACCTTTGGCTTGTAAACCTGGAGTTCAAAAATTTCAGAAGGTGGTAAATTCTGTCTATTGTCACTGCTTTTCATAATGATCTTTCAGGGCTCCCAGGCTTGGTCTCTGTCCACATTCTCTCAGAGTGGGAACTATGCACCAGTTGCTTGCACAATACATCTTCCCTTGTAGCCATTACTGAAGAAGCTCCTTAACCTTCTGTCTCCTTCACAGTACTAGTGCAGGGGGCATGTATGCCAGGTCATCTTGTATGATATTTTCTCATTTGCTAAATAGTTTAATGCTCTGGAAGTTCATAAAAGTTGGTGCAAGTTCTCTGAAAAGCAAATTACCTTCTTTTTTTCTTTAAAGGGAACTTTTTCTTTTCTTTTTTTTTTTTTTGTTGTAGCTGGAGTGTAGGAACTCAGAGTGCATGCATTACTGCTCATTTTGTAGAGCTACATGGAAGAGAAAAGCAACAGGGGGACTGGAGGGGGATAGCAATAACCAAAACCAGAACAGCAACAATTTGTGTAGATAAACCATAACCTAGGTCCCAAGTACTCTGGGGCAAGTTGAGCCTGAGGTCTGTGGCAAGACTCCCTGGGTTTTGTGGCATTCTAGTGCTGCAGATTGACCATTCTGCAGCAGTTTCATTGATGTTCAAATTTGATTGATGTTCAGATTTGGATTGCATAAAATATGACAATGAAAAACACAATCCGTACAGCAGCAGCTGTGTTATCTGTTTTATATCCAAATCGACAGAATTTACACTGTCCCTGCCTTTTGAGTTTTCATTGTGTTGCAAGTTTATGTATGGAGAACATTTAACTGTACTGAGGATGACGGGAGAAACTTGAGGTTTTGGCAGCTGGGTAGGGGGCATTTGGGGCTTTTGCTATTTGAGAAGTTGAAAAGGGCAGGTTAGAATAATGGTATAAGTGCAGTATCTGGATGTTCTAAAATGATCAATGGTAATACAATTGATAATGTTGATATTTTTGTTTCAGAGAGTCAACACCCAATTGAGATGAATGAGGCAGCTCACATGCCTCACGGCTAATTTTTTTTCAGGCTGCCTGCAGACTCAGGCTTGATCTACACTTGGAAGTTATATTGGCCTAGCTACACCCATGACAAATGTAGTTATGCAGACATAGCCCCCCAGTGCAAATGCAGCTAAATCGATGGAAGAGCACTTCTGTCAATGCAGCTAACATCAGTCAGAAAAACTCCTTCTGTCAGTATAGGCTACATCTACATCACACATAGCTATGCCAACATAGCTATGCTGGTACAGTCTTCATAGTGTAAACATACCCTCAGACAAACATCTCTGCATTGGCTTATACTTGATGTTTTTAAGGTTTTCTTTGTAACCATTATGGCGAGAAAAATATTTTTTAATGAAAGCATAGGCTATACCTACACTCTGGACTCTGTGCTAGCATAGCCTGTAGTGTAGCTGCAGCCTAAACTGACATAAGTTTTTCCATCATTGTAGGAAAACCTCCTTCCCAAAGGACATTAGTTACATTGACAGAAGCACTCTTCCATCAGCATAGCTGTCTACACTGGAGGGGAAGGTTTCAGTATAAATATGTGGGTGTACTGTTTCACACCCCTGACTGACATAGCTATGCCAATATAACATTTAAATGTAGACCAAGCCTCAAACTCTGGAGCACAACTCTGCAGCAAGGGGAGAATTCTTAATAAATTCTGTGACTGCGGAATACAGGAGCACTGGCCCATATCTCTGTCCATCTGGGTACTCAATGGCCCCCATCACCAGGGTCTCTGAACATGCATCCCCAATGTTTATAAATGCCTTTCTCTCTGTATGAGTAATGGAAGGAGGAGGAATGTTTATAAATGCTTCCCCCTGTCAATGATCATCATCAAAAACAAATTTAATAGCATTTTTGTAAGGATGATGGAATTACTAGAAGTCTCTCTGCATTACATCACAATAAAACAATAGGGAATCACCTAGGGGAAGAAGATTATAAGTTTTACCCAAAGCTCAAGAGATTTCCTCTGCCAACTGATCCTATATTGTATGGATAGTGGATTAACTAATATTTCAATTTAGGCGATCTGAGAACCACAGGCAAGTTCTAGAACTGAAGTGACTCATTTCTGAGTGACCAAGTCTGATAGCGTAGCCAGTGCCAAGGCCATCCTTTCTAATTTCATGGACCTCTTAAATAAAAGTTCCACTCCAGAAGCCAAGCATGAAAGGATAGGAATGAAAACTCTTTGACGGATAAGATAGTGCAAGAGACTGTCAGAATCTCAGTAGGAGAATGAAATAACACCCGATACTGTCATGGAAAACAATCATGAAAGAGTACACCATTTTCTTAACTGAAGTACCATCAAATCTACGGTTCTGACACACAACATATTTTTCCTCCAAAGATGCCAATTTCAAGCTGTGACTATTGATCTCTATCTAACCCTCAAAATGAAGTGCCCCACCGAGGAAAAGTGGCACCAAATCTTTTGAGAACATCAAACAGTAAAAAGCCAGTGGGGTCAAATCAAGGTCAGAATTTGATGAGTAGGGTGTCATAAATTTCATCCATTTTGTCTAACATAACATATAGAGTCAGGGTTGGTTTTTTCTTCTGCAATTTTTTTTATAAAACTAGCTTCTCTCAGAAGCATCACAGAGCCAGACGTCAACTTTTTCTTGAACATTTTCCCATGACTGGAGAATAGATTGAATGGACTGAAATGCAGATGGTAATTATGCCTGTGTTTATTTCCTAATGAGTCAGAGGATTCTTTTTTGCTTTCTGCCACATCATTTCAGAATACAGAAAACGTATCTTTAGGGCAGCCTGAGGAACAAAATGAGTGCTGTTAAAAGCCCCACTCCAGCAATACAGTGCAGCACACATGTAACCAATGTTCCCTCTAATTTTTGACAGGCCGTGTGCACAAAAAATGTCTTCTGTGCAAATTTTTGACAGGCCGTGTGCGCAAAAAATTTCTTCTGTGCAAATTTTTGTGCTTCTGTGCAAATTCTTGTGTGCATGGCTTTTCACCGTGTGCGTGGGGTTTAGGATCTGTGTGCACGCGCACATGCGCACAGCTTAGAGGGAACAGTGCATGTAACCCTAACCATGTCAGAAATCCCATTGAATTCCATTGAAATCCAATCATGACTGATCAAGGATTACCACCAGTTGGCAAATGTTTGGTCTCAGGGTAAAATTTTCAGAAGTGGTTAAGTGACTTAGGAGTCTAAGTCTCATGGAAGGTTAATGGGAAATAGGCTCTAGACTGACTTCTGAAATGGGATTTAGGCTTGCTTTTGAAAATTTTACCCTTAGTCTAGTTCCAACGGATAATGATCCACATAAAAAATTGGTTTATATTGCACTACAGCGGTGCATGGCCTTTCCAGACAAAACCGACAGCTCCCAAGGAGCAGGCCCAGATTAACCAAGGTACACTTGGTGCACTTGGTGTGTGTGAGGTGTGTGTGTGTGACAGAGAGAGTGACTGATGTTGCACTTCGGTGATTGGCCCTATAGAGAGGACAAGGCCCTGCTACTGCAGTCAGCTCAAGTAGTTCTCCTTTTGCTCAATAGTTAGAGACCCGGGTTTTTGGAGCTGAAGAATCATGCTTTCATAACAAGTGGCTTCTCAGGAGTGTGCCATTTATGTAGTAATTGTGCCTACATAGGACACGGTTCACATCAGTAATTTGTCAACTAAAAAAATGCATATCGAAAACTGTAAAGCCTGTTCTGGAATTACTAAAATGCAATGGATTACAAATCAGTCTGGCTGAAATTTGTTGAACTGTTTTTCTATGAAAAACTGGGCTTTCAATAAAAATGTTTTGTTTTGTTTTTTACACACCCCTTCCCCATGTCTGCTTTCTGTGGAAAATATTGACTTTGCTTTTTGAAAAACCAAACACCCTGAAAACCAAAATGCTTTTAGCCAAAAAAACTAAAAATTGTATGTGAAAAATGCTGCTGTGATACCCCACAAGAGCTGTAATTCAGGTGTCTCCGACCCCCCTTTTCCTCTCTGAGCTATGCTCCGCCGCTGGGTTTCATTTTCTGTAATGCACTACAGCCAGGGCTTCCCCTGATGAATGACAGGGGAGACCATGGTGCACCCTAGAAGGTGTAGTCCAACCACGGAACACAGCCCATAAAGAGGACTAGGCACACGAAGTACTCCATTGACATCTCTCATAGGGCATGGCCATGACCTTTCTGATGAGAAGGGGTTTCCGTTCATATCTGTTCATGAACATTTTAAATTTTCCACATGGAAGGGGAAATAATTTCCAACCAGCTCTAATTACAAATGTACTTTTTTCCCCTTTTTTTTTTAAAGGTGTCACAATACACATGTACATGACAGATCAAAATGACTCCAAAGTTACAGAAGAAACACTTTCAAAAGTCAACAAGCATTTTTTTTTTCAATTAACCTGCACCAGTCTATTAGGTAGAGCACACAAAATCTGTCTATCTTGCAGGGAATAACACTACATTTTAAACTTTTTCCTTTGCTTGTGACATACATATCAGGTGAGGTATTTTATTAAACCCTTCCAGGAATGAAGCCTTGTGCCAGAAAATTAAAGAATTCTCCAGTAAGTACATAAAATGGACTGGTCTCTGCTGCTATTTTGAACTTCATGTACAGACAGGTAAATAAAACAAGGGCAACTTCTTAACTAGAAAGGAGGTAAATACAGGTAAATACATGTTAGATTTTAGAAATTAAAGATTTGGTTTATTGTTTATTTGGTTTATTCTTGTACATTTACAAAATTCCAACAAATCTACAACTAAACCATGAATTAGTCTGCCTTCAATTATGAATATAGTGATCACTTAGGGACAAGATTTTTTTTTTAAATAAGAGTTTAACATAAATGCTCCTAAATTAGTGTCCAGGTCTTCAGAAGTACTGGGCATCGAGCAGCTCCCATTGACTTCAATGGGAAATGTTTTTGGAAATCTAGACAGCAATTTAGAAGTCTAACCTCTTTTTAAAAATCTTGACCTAAGTATCTAGTGAGGTAGAGGGTCATAGATTAAATCGAAAACCTCACTACAAAGCTTAGAAAAATTATCTTTGGAGTGACATGCAGCACAAATTTTCAGAGCCTAACACTTCAGGAAGAGTTTTACTCCAATCAAATACATCAGGGTTGCCCCAAAGGGTTTTCTGTTGTTTGTTTGTTTTTGGTTTTTTAGATGAAACAAAACACTTCCTCCCCACCCCCACCTCACTGAATTCTCAAATTTTGTACAAATATGCAGACTGATATTGCTTCCATATATGTAGTATAAAGGTTAGAGATATATTAATATTACCTTCTACACAATGCTGTGTGTTTTCAATCATGTTCACGCCCACATTAATTTCCATATCAAGATACTTGCTCTTCTTAGTCCTTGCCAAATGATGGCCCCTCTCAGGAAGCTGGAGGCTGACATGTTACTGTTTTGAGTAAACAGCCTAAAGGTTATTCTAGCTGTTACCTCTGACACTCACAGTTAAATATTGATAGTCATCACCAATAAATTCAAGATAATATATTGTAGGTTCTCTACTGTATAAACAGCTTCTCAATGGGGCCAGCCACCACAGAGCAAACTACCAGAGGGCACTTGGAGTGCGGGGCGGAAAACCCCATGAGATTCCCTCAGAGTTTCTTCCACCAGAACAAACAGAGGGTCCCCAAATACTGCTGGTCTGGGCCTGAGGTCTTTTCAGATCATGGGAGATCCATCAGACATCAAGGTCATCCACTTTGAGTTCCTGTCCCTCCACACAAGCACCAAGACCCTTTCTGGTAGCACGCCTCAGCAGACCCACAACAGAGTGTTTCACAATCAGAGGAAGACTGTAGAAGAGACCCGGTGTGGCAATACTGTTTAACAGAAATTGTGTTCATCAGTCTGTGAGCTAGAGAGCCAGGAAGATGCTGGATCAGTGTGTGCCCAGCAGCCTCAGCAAAGAATCCCTTTTGTATTTACTGCTACTACTGCTCTCTATAGTGAAGGTCATTACACCATTTCAACACCAGCCACCTCCCCACTCCCTTCCACCTTTCACCATCAAAGTGGGAAGATCTGTGCAATCAGGCCTAATGAGATGATCAAACTGTCACAAGAAGAAATTTTGCATTCCTGAGCACTAAGGGTGAAATTCACTGCTTTGCA